>NC_135058.1:0-700592 GCF_051014685.1 Ptiloglossa arizonensis
CGTTTCTTACCTAAAAACTGCCATATCTCGCGAACGGATTGACCAATTCGCAAAGTTTCTGTTGCATCTGAAAGTAGAAACTCGCCCGGTTACAACGGTCTGAGTAGTTTTCCCCTGGGCCGTTCTAGTCATTCGTTTCGAGCATCAGAACTGCGTAAATTTTGAGTTTTTCAAGCGTTTCTTACCTAAAAACTGCCATATCTCGCGAACGGATTGACCAATCCGCAAAGTTTCTGTTGCATCTGAAAGTAGAAACTCGCCCGATTACAACGGTCTGAGTAGTTTTCCCCTAGGCCGTTCTAGTTATTCGTTTCGAGCATCAGAACTGCGAAAATTTTGAGTTTTTCAAGCGTTTCTTACCTCAAAACTGCCATATCTCGCGAACGGATTGACCAATCCGCAAAATTTCTGTTGCATCTGAAAGTAGAAACTCGCCCGATTACAACGGTCTGAGTAACTTTCCCCTAGGCCGTTCTAGTCATTCGTTTCGAGCATCAGAACTGCGTAAATTTTGAGTTTTTCAAGCGTTTCTTACCTAAAAACTGCCATATCTCGCGAACGGATTGACCAATCCGCGAAGTTTCTGTTGCATCTGAAAGTAGAAACTCGCCCGATTACAACGGTCTGAGTAGTTTTCCCCTAGGCCGTTCTCGTCATTCGTTTCGAGCAGCAGAACTGCGTAAATTTTGAGTTTTTCAAGCGTTTCTTACCTCAAAACTGCCATATCTCGCGAACGGATTGAGCAATCCGCAAAATTTCTGTTGCATCTGAAAGTAGAAACTCGCCCGATTACAACGGTCTGAGTAGTTTTCCCCTAGGCCGTTCTAGTTATTCGTTTCGAGCATCAGAACTGCGAAAATTTTGAGTTTTTCAAGCGTTTCTTACCTCAAAACTGCCATATCTCGCGAACGGATTGACCAATCCGCAAAATTTCTGTTGCATCTGAAAGTAGAAACTGGCCCGATTACAACGGTATGAGTAGTTTTCCCCTAGGCCGTTCTAGTGATTCGTTTCGAGCATCAGAACTGCGAAAATTTTGAGTTTTTCAAGCGTTTCTTACCTCAAAACTGCCATATCTCGCGAACGGAATGACCAATCCGCAAAATTTCTGTTGCATCTGAAAGTAGAAACTGGCCCGATTACAACGGTATGAGTAGTTTTCCCCTAGGCCGTTCTAGTTATTCGTTTTCGAGCATCAGAACTGCGAAAATTTGAGTTTTTCAAGCGTTCTTACCTCAAACTGCCATATCTCGCAAACGGATTGACCAATCCCCAAAAATTTCTGTTGCATCTGAAAGTAGAAACTCGCCCGATTACAACGGTCTGAGCAGTTTTCCCCTAGGCCGTTCTAAGTCATTCGTTTCTAGCATCAGAACTGCGTAAATTTGAGTTTTTCAAGCGTTTCTTACCTGAAAACTGCCATATCTCGCGAACGGATTGACCAATCCGCAAAGTTTCTGTTGCATCTGAAAGTAGAAATTCACCCGATTACATCGGTCTGAGTAGTTTTCCCCTAGGCCGTTTCTAGTCATTCGTTTTCGAGCAGCAGAACTGCGTAAATTTTGAGTTTTTCAAGCGTTTCTTACCTAAAAACTGCCATATCTCGCGAACGGATTGACCAATCCGCCAAAGTTTCAGTTGCATCTGAAAGTAGAAGCTCGCCCGATTACAACGGTCTGAGTAGTTTTCCCCTAGGCCGTTCTAGTTATTCGTTTCGAGCATCAGAACTGCGAAAATTTTGAGTTTTTCAAGCGTTTCTTACCTCAAAACTGCCATATCTCGCGAACGGATTGACCAATCCGCAAAATTTCTGTTGCATCTGAAAGTAGAAACTGGCCCGATTACAACGGTATGAGTAGTTTTCCCCTAGGCCGTTCTAGTTATTCGTTTCGAGCATCAGAACTGCGAAAATTTGAGTTTTTCAAGCGTTTCTTACCTCAAAACTGCCATATCTCGCGAACGGAATGACCAATCCGCAAAATTTCTGTTGCATCTGAAAGTAGAAACTGGCCCGATTACAACGGTATGAGTAGTTTTCCCCTAGGCCGTTCTAGTTATTCGTTTCGAGCATCAGAACTGCGAAAATTTTGAGTTTTTCAAGCGTTTCTTACCTCAAAACTGCCATATCTCGCGAACGGATTGACCAATCCGCAAAATTTCTGTTGCATCTGAAAGTAGAAACTCGCCCGATTACAACGGTCTGAGTAGTTTTCCCCTAGGCCGTTCTAGTCATTCGTTTCGAGCATCAGAACTGCGTAAATTTTGAGTTTTTCAAGCGTTTCTTACCTGAAAACTGCCATATCTCGCGAACGGATTGACCAATCCGCAAAGTTTCTGTTGCATCTGAAAGTAGAAACTCGCCCGATTACAACGGTCTGAGCAGTTTTCCCCTAGGCCGTTCTAGTCATTCGTTTCGAGCAGCAGAACTGCGTAAATTTTGAGTTTTTCAAGCGTTTCTTACCTCAAAACTGCCATATCTCGCGAACGGATTGAGCAATCCGCAAAATTTCTGTTGCATCTGAAAGTAGAAACTCGCCCGATTACAACGGTCTGAGTAGTTTTCCCCTAGGCCGTTCTAGTTATTCGTTTCGAGCATCAGAACTGCGAAAATTTTGAGTTTTTCAAGCGTTTCTTACCTCAAAACTGCCATATCTCGCGAACGGAATGACCAATCCGCAAAATTTCTGTTGCATCTGAAAGTAGAAACTGGCCCGATTACAACGGTATGAGTAGTTTTCCCCTAGGCCGTTCTAGTTATTCGTTTCGAGCATCAGAACTGCGAAAATTTTGAGTTTTAGCGTCTCTTACCTCAAAACTGCCATATCTCGCGAACGGATTGACCAATCCGCAAAATTTCTGTTGCATCTGAAAGTAGAAACTCGCCCGATTACAACGGTCTGAGTAGTTTTCCCCTAGGCCGTTCTAGTTATTCGTTTCGAGCATCAGAACTGCGTAAATTTTGAGTTTTTCAAGCGTTTCTTACCTGAAAACTGCCATATCTCGCGAACGGATTGACCAATCCGCAAAGTTTCTGTTGCATCTGAAAGTAGAAACTCGCCCGATTACAACGGTCTGAGTAGTTTTCAGCTAGGCCGTTCTAGTCATTCGTTTCGAGCATCAGAACTGCGTAAATTTTGAGTTTTTCAAGCGTTTCTTACCTAAAAACTGCCATATCTCGCGAACGGATTGACCAATTCGCAAAGTTTCTGTTGCATCTGAAAGTAGAAACTCGCCCGGTTACAACGGTCTGAGTAGTTTTCCCCTGGGCCGTTCTAGTCATTCGTTTCGAGCATCAGAACTGCGTAAATTTTGAGTTTTTCAAGCGTTTCTTACCTAAAAACTGCCATATCTCGCGAACGGATTGACCAATCCGCAAAGTTTCTGTTGCATATGAAAGTAGAAACTCTCCCGATTACAACGGTCTGAGTAGTTTTCCCCTAGGCCGTTCTAGTTATTCGTTTCGAGCATCAGAACTGCGAAAATTTTGAGTTTTTCAAGCGTTTCTTACCTCAAAACTGCCATATCTCGCAAACGGATTGACCAATCCGCAAAATTTCTGTTGCATCTGAAAGTAGAAACTCGCCCGATTACAACGGTCTGAGCAGTTTTCCCCTAGGCCGTTGTAGTCATTCGTTTCTAGCATCAGAACTGCGTAAATTTTGAGTTTTTCAAGCGTTTCTTACCTGAAAACTGCCATATCTCGCGAACGGATTGACCAATCCGCAAAGTTTCTGTTGCATCTGAAAGTAGAAATTCACCCGATTACAACGGTCTGAGTAGTTTTCCCCTAGGCCGTTCTAGTCATTCGTTTCGAGCAGCAGAACTGCGTAAATTTTGAGTTTTTCAAGCGTTTCTTACCTAAAAACTGCCATATCTCGCGAACGGATTGACCAATTCGCAAAGTTTCTGTTGCATCTGAAAGTAGAAACTCGCCCGGTTACAACGGTCTGAGTAGTTTTCCCCTGGGCCGTTCTAGTCATTCGTTTCGAGCATCAGAACTGCGTAAATTTTGAGTTTTTCAAGCGTTTCTTACCTAAAAACTGCCATATCTCGCGAACGGATTGACCAATCCGCAAAGTTTCTGTTGCATATGAAAGTAGAAACTCGCCCGATTACAACGGTCTGAGTAGTTTTCCCCTAGGCCGTTCTAGTTATTCGTTTCGAGCATCAGAACTGCGAAAATTTTGAGTTTTTCAAGCGTTTCTTACCTCAAAACTGCCATATCTCGCGAACGGATTGACCAATCCGCAAAATTTCTGTTGCATCTGAAAGTAGAAACTCGCCCAATTACAACGGTCTGAGTAACTTTCCCCTAGGCCGTTCTAGTCATTCGTTTCGAGCATCAGAACTGCGTAAATTTTGAGTTTTTCAAGCGTTTCTTACCTAAAAACTGCCATATCTCGCGAACGGATTGACCAATCCGCAAAGTTTCTGTTGCATCTGAAAGTAGAAATTCACCCGATTACAACGGTCTGAGTAGTTTTCCCCTAGGCCGTTCTAGTCATTCGTTTCGAGCAGCAGAACTGCGTAAATTTTGAGTTTTTCAAGCGTTTCTTACCTAAAAACTGCCATATCTCGCGAACGGATTGACCAATTCGCAAAGTTTCTGTTGCATCTGAAAGTAGAAACTCGCCCGGTTACAACGGTCTGAGTAGTTTTCCCCTGGGCCGTTCTAGTCATTCGTTTCGAGCATCAGAACTGCGTAAATTTTGAGTTTTTCAAGCGTTTCTTACCTAAAAACTGCCATATCTCGCGAACGGATTGACCAATCCGCAAAGTTTCTGTTGCATATGAAAGTAGAAACTCGCCCGATTACAACGGTCTGAGTAGTTTTCCCCTAGGCCGTTCTAGTTATTCGTTTCGAGCATCAGAACTGCGAAAATTTTGAGTTTTTCAAGCGTTTCTTACCTCAAAACTGCCATATCTCGCGAACGGATTGACCAATCCGCAAAATTTCTGTTGCATCTGAAAGTAGAAACTCGCCCAATTACAACGGTCTGAGTAACTTTCCCCTAGGCCGTTCTAGTCATTCGTTTCGAGCATCAGAACTGCGTAAATTTTGAGTTTTTCAAGCGTTTCTTACCTAAAAACTGCCATATCTCGCGAACGGATTGACCAATCCGCAAAGTTTCTGTTGCATCTGAAAGTAGAAACTCGCCCGATTACAACGGTCTGAGTAGTTTTCCCCTAGGCCGTTCTAGTCATTCGTTTCGAGCAGCAGAACTGCGTAAATTTTGAGTTTTTCAAGCGTTTCTTACCTCAAAACTGCCATATCTCGCGAACGGATTGAGCAATCCGCAAAATTTCTGTTGCATCTGAAAGTAGAAACTTTTCCGATTACAACGGTCTGAGTAGTTTTCCCCTAGGCCGTTCTAGTTATTCGTTTCGAGCATCAGAACTGCGAAAATTTTGAGTTTTTCAAGCGTTTCTTACCTCAAAACTGCCATATCTCGCGAACGGATTGACCAATCCGCAAAATTTCTGTTGCATCTGAAAGTAGAAACTGGCCCGATTACAACGGTATGAGTAGTTTTCCCCTAGGCCGTTCTAGTTATTCGTTTCGAGCTTCAGAACTGCGAAAATTTTGAGTTTTTCAAGCGTTTCTTACCTCAAAACTGCCATATCTCGCAAACGGATTGACCAATCCGCAAAATTTCTGTTGCATCTGAAAGTAGAAACTCGCCCGATTACAACGGTCTGAGTAGTTTTCCCCTAGGCCGTTCTAGTCATTCGTTTCGAGCATCAGAACTGCGTAAATTTTGAGTTTTTCAAGCGTTTCTTACATGAAAACTGCCATATCTCGCGAACGGATTGACCAATCCGCAAAGTTTCTGTTGCATCTGAAAGTAGAAATTCACCCGATTACAACGGTCTGAGTAGTTTTCCCCTAGGCCGTTCTAGTCATTCGTTTCGAGCAGCAGAACTGCGTAAATTTTGAGTTTTTCAAGCGTTTCTTACCTAAAAACTGCCATATCTCGCGAACGGATTGACCAATCCGCAAAGTTTCAGTTGCATCTGAAAGTAGAAGCTCGCCCGATTACAACGGTCTGAGTAGTTTTCCCCTAGGCCGTTCTAGTTATTCGTTTCGAGCATCAGAACTGCGAAAATTTTGAGTTTTTCAAGCGTTTCTTACCTCAAAACTGCCATATCTCGCGAACGGATTGACCAATCCGCAAAATTTCTGTTGCATCTGAAAGTAGAAACTGGCCCGATTACAACGGTATGAGTAGTTTTCCCCGAGGCCGTTCTAGTTATTCGTTTCGAGCATCAGAACTGCGAAAATTTTGAGTTTTTCAAGCGTTTCTTACCTCAAAACTGCCATATCTCGCGAACGGAATGACCAATCCGCAAAATTTCTGTTGCATCTGAATGTAGAAACTGGCCCGATTACAACGGTATGAGTAGTTTTCCCCTAGGCCGTTCTAGTTATTCGTTTCGAGCATCAGAACTGCGAAAATTTTGAGTTTTTCAAGCGTTTCTTACCTCAAAACTGCCATATCTCGCGAACGGATTGACCAATCCGCAAAATTTCTGTTGCATCTGAAAGTAGAAACTCGCCCGATTACAACGGTCTGAGTAGTTTTCCCCTAGGCCGTTCTAGTCATTCGTTTCGAGCATCAGAACTGCGTAAATTTTGAGTTTTTCAAGCGTTTCTTACCTGAAAACTGCCATATCTCGCGAACGGATTGACCAATCCGCAAAGTTTCTGTTGCATCTGAAAGTAGAAACTCGCCCGATTACAACGGTCTGAGCAGTTTTCCCCTAGGCCGTTCTAGTCATTCGTTTCGAGCAGCAGAACTGCGTAAATTTTGAGTTTTTCAAGCGTTTCTTACCTCAAAACTGCCATATCTCGCGAACGGATTGAGCAATCCGCAAAATTTCTGTTGCATCTGAAAGTAGAAACTCGCCCGATTACAACGGTCTGAGTAGTTTTCCCCTAGGCCGTTCTAGTTATTCGTTTCGAGCATCAGAACTGCGAAAATTTTGAGTTTTTCAAGCGTTTCTTACCTCAAAACTGCCATATCTCGCGAACGGAATGACCAATACGCAAAATTTCTGTTGCATCTGAAAGTAGAAACTGGCCCGATTACAACGGTATGAGTAGTTTTCCCCTAGGCCGTTCTAGTTATTCATTTCGAGCATCAGAACTGCGAAAATTTTGAGTTTTTCAAGCGTTTCTTACCTCAAAACTGCCATATCTCGCGAACGGATTGACCAATCCGCAAAATTTCTGTTGCATCTGAAAGTAGAAACTCGCCCGATTACAACGGTCTGAGTAGTTTTCCCCTAGGCCGTTCTAGTCATTCGTTTCTAGCATCAGAACTGCGTAAATTTTGAGTTTTTCAAGCGTTTCTTACCTGAAAACTGCCATATCTCGCGAACGGATTGACCAATCCGCAAAGTTTCTGTTGCATCTGAAAGTAGAAATTCACCCGATTACAACGGTCTGAGTAGTTTTCCCCTAGGCCGTTCTAGTCATTCGTTTCGAGCAGCAGAACTGCGTAAATTTTGAGTTTTTCAAGCGTTTCTTACCTAAAAACTGCCATATCTCGCGAACGGATTGACCAATCCGCAAAGTTTCAGTTGCATCTGAAAGTAGAAGCTCGCCCGATTACAACGGTCTGAGTAGTTTTCCCCTAGGCCGTTCTAGTTATTCGTTTCGAGCATCAGAACTGCGAAAATTTTGAGTTTTTCAAGCGTTTCTTACCTCAAAACTGCCATATCTCGCGAACGGATTGACCAATCCGCAAAATTTCTGTTGCATCTGAAAGTAGAAACTGGCCCGATTACAACGGTATGAGTAGTTTTCCCCTAGGCCGTTCTAGTTATTCGTTTCGAGCATCAGAACTGCGAAAATTTTGAGTTTTTCAAGCGTTTCTTACCTCAAAACTGCCATATCTCGCGAACGGATTGACCAATCCGCAAAATTTCTGTTGCATCTGAAAGTAGAAACTCGCCCGATTACAACGGTCTGAGTAGTTTTCCCCTAGGCCGTTCTAGTCATTCGTTTCGAGCATCAGAACTGCGTAAATTTTGAGTTTTTCAAGCGTTTCTTACCTGAAAACTGCCATATCTCGCGAACGGATTGACCAATCCGCAAAGTTTCTGTTGCATCTGAAAGTAGAAACTCGCCCGATTACAACGGTCTGAGCAGTTTTCCCCTAGGCCGTTCTAGTCATTCGTTTCGAGCAGCAGAACTGCGTAAATTTTGAGTTTTTCAAGCGTTTCTTACCTCAAAACTGCCATATCTCGCGAACGGATTGAGCAATCCGCAAAATTTCTGTTGCATCTGAAAGTAGAAACTCGCCCGATTACAACGGTCTGAGTAGTTTTCCCCTAGGCCGTTCTAGTTATTCGTTTCGAGCATCAGAACTGCGAAAATTTTGAGTTTTTCAAGCGTTTCTTACCTCAAAACTGCCATATCTCGCGAACGGAATGACCAATCCGCAAAATTTCTGTTGCATCTGAAAGTAGAAACTGGCCCGATTACAACGGTATGAGTAGTTTTCCCCTAGGCCGTTCTAGTTATTCGTTTCGAGCATCAGAACTGCGAAAATTTTGAGTTTTTCAAGCGTCTCTTACCTCAAAACTGCCATATCTCGCGAACGGATTGACCAATCCGCAAAATTTCTGTTGCATCTGAAAGTAGAAACTCGCCCGATTACAACGGTCTGAGTAGTTTTCCCCTAGGCCGTTCTAGTTATTCGTTTCGAGCATCAGAACTGCGTAAATTTTGAGTTTTTCAAGCATTTCTTACCTGAAAACTGCCATATCTCGCGAACGGATTGACCAATCCGCAAAGTTTCTGTTGCATCTGAAAGTAGAAACTCGCCCGATTACAACGGTCTGAGTAGTTTTCAGCTAGGCCGTTCTAGTCATTCGTTTCGAGCATCAGAACTGCGTAAATTTTGAGTTTTTCAAGCGTTTCTTACCTAAAAACTGCCATATCTCGCGAACGGATTGACCAATTCGCAAAGTTTCTGTTGCATCTGAAAGTAGAAACTCGCCCGGTTACAACGGTCTGAGTAGTTTTCCCCTGGGCCGTTCTAGTCATTCGTTTCGAGCATCAGAACTGCGTAAATTTTGAGTTTTTCAAGCGTTTCTTACCTAAAAACTGCCATATCTCGCGAACGGATTGACCAATCCGCAAAGTTTCTGTTGCATATGAAAGTAGAAACTCTCCCGATTACAACGGTCTGCGTAGTTTTCCCCTAGGCCGTTCTAGTTATTCGTTTCGAGCATCAGAACTGCGAAAATTTTGAGTTTTTCAAGCGTTTCTTACCTCAAAACTGCCATATCTCGCAAACGGATTGACCAATCCGCAAAATTTCTGTTGCATCTGAAAGTAGAAACTCGCCCGATTACAACGGTCTGAGCAGTTTTCCCCTAGGCCGTTGTAGTCATTCGTTTCTAGCATCAGAACTGCGTAAATTTTGAGTTTTTCAAGCGTTTCTTACCTGAAAACTGCCATATCTCGCGAACGGATTGACCAATCCGCAAAGTTTCTGTTGCATCTGAAAGTAGAAATTCACCCGATTACAACGGTCTGAGTAGTTTTCCCCTAGGCCGTTCTAGTCATTCGTTTCGAGCAGCAGAACTGCGTAAATTTTGAGTTTTTCAAGCGTTTCTTACCTAAAAACTGCCATATCTCGCGAACGGATTGACCAATTCGCAAAGTTTCTGTTGCATCTGAAAGTAGAAACTCGCCCGGTTACAACGGTCTGAGTAGTTTTCCCCTGGGCCGTTCTAGTCATTCGTTTCGAGCATCAGAACTGCGTAAATTTTGAGTTTTTCAAGCGTTTCTTACCTAAAAACTGCCATATCTCGCGAACGGATTGACCAATCCGCAAAGTTTCTGTTGCATATGAAAGTAGAAACTCGCCCGATTACAACGGTCTGAGTAGTTTTCCCCTAGGCCGTTCTAGTTATTCGTTTCGAGCATCAGAACTGCGAAAATTTTGAGTTTTTCAAGCGTTTCTTACCTCAAAACTGCCATATCTCGCGAACGGATTGACCAATCCGCAAAATTTCTGTTGCATCTGAAAGTAGAAACTCGCCCAATTACAACGGTCTGAGTAACTTTCCCCTAGGCCGTTCTAGTCATTCGTTTCGAGCATCAGAACTGCGTAAATTTTGAGTTTTTCAAGCGTTTCTTACCTAAAAACTGCCATATCTCGCGAACGGATTGACCAATCCGCAAAGTTTCTGTTGCATCTGAAAGTAGAAACTCGCCCGATTACAACGGTCTGAGTAGTTTTCCCCTAGGCCGTTCTAGTCATTCGTTTCGAGCAGCAGAACTGCGTAAATTTTGAGTTTTTCAAGCGTTTCTTACCTCAAAACTGCCATATCTCGCGAACGGATTGAGCAATCCGCAAAATTTCTGTTGCATCTGAAAGTAGAAACTTTTCCGATTACAACGGTCTGAGTAGTTTTCCCCTAGGCCGTTCTAGTTATTCGTTTCGAGCATCAGAACTGCGAAAATTTTGAGTTTTTCAAGCGTTTCTTACCTCAAAACTGCCATATCTCGCGAACGGATTGACCAATCCGCAAAATTTCTGTTGCATCTGAAAGTAGAAACTGGCCCGATTACAACGGTATGAGTAGTTTTCCCCTAGGCCGTTCTAGTTATTCGTTTCGAGCTTCAGAACTGCGAAAATTTTGAGTTTTTCAAGCGTTTCTTACCTCAAAACTGCCATATCTCGCAAACGGATTGACCAATCCGCAAAATTTCTGTTGCATCTGAAAGTAGAAACTCGCCCGATTACAACGGTCTGAGTAGTTTTCCCCTAGGCCGTTCTAGTCATTCGTTTCGAGCATCAGAACTGCGTAAATTTTGAGTTTTTCAAGCGTTTCTTACATGAAAACTGCCATATCTCGCGAACGGATTGACCAATCCGCAAAGTTTCTGTTGCATCTGAAAGTAGAAATTCACCCGATTACAACGGTCTGAGTAGTTTTCCCCTAGGCCGTTCTAGTCATTCGTTTCGAGCAGCAGAACTGCGTAAATTTTGAGTTTTTCAAGCGTTTCTTACCTAAAAACTGCCATATCTCGCGAACGGATTGACCAATCCGCAAAGTTTCAGTTGCATCTGAAAGTAGAAGCTCGCCCGATTACAACGGTCTGAGTAGTTTTCCCCTAGGCCGTTCTAGTTATTCGTTTCGAGCATCAGAACTGCGAAAATTTTGAGTTTTTCAAGCGTTTCTTACCTCAAAACTGCCATATCTCGCGAACGGATTGACCAATCCGCAAAATTTCTGTTGCATCTGAAAGTAGAAACTGGCCCGATTACAACGGTATGAGTAGTTTTCCCCGAGGCCGTTCTAGTTATTCGTTTCGAGCATCAGAACTGCGAAAATTTTGAGTTTTTCAAGCGTTTCTTACCTCAAAACTGCCATATCTCGCGAACGGAATGACCAATCCGCAAAATTTCTGTTGCATCTGAATGTAGAAACTGGCCCGATTACAACGGTATGAGTAGTTTTCCCCTAGGCCGTTCTAGTTATTCGTTTCGAGCATCAGAACTGCGAAAATTTTGAGTTTTTCAAGCGTTTCTTACCTCAAAACTGCCATATCTCGCGAACGGATTGACCAATCCGCAAAATTTCTGTTGCATCTGAAAGTAGAAACTCGCCCGATTACAACGGTCTGAGTAGTTTTCCCCTAGGCCGTTCTAGTCATTCGTTTCGAGCATCAGAACTGCGTAAATTTTGAGTTTTTCAAGCGTTTCTTACCTGAAAACTGCCATATCTCGCGAACGGATTGACCAATCCGCAAAGTTTCTGTTGCATCTGAAAGTAGAAACTCGCCCGATTACAACGGTCTGAGCAGTTTTCCCCTAGGCCGTTCTAGTCATTCGTTTCGAGCAGCAGAACTGCGTAAATTTTGAGTTTTTCAAGCGTTTCTTACCTCAAAACTGCCATATCTCGCGAACGGATTGAGCAATCCGCAAAATTTCTGTTGCATCTGAAAGTAGAAACTCGCCCGATTACAACGGTCTGAGTAGTTTTCCCCTAGGCCGTTCTAGTTATTCGTTTCGAGCATCAGAACTGCGAAAATTTTGAGTTTTTCAAGCGTTTCTTACCTCAAAACTGCCATATCTCGCGAACGGAATGACCAATACGCAAAATTTCTGTTGCATCTGAAAGTAGAAACTGGCCCGATTACAACGGTATGAGTAGTTTTCCCCTAGGCCGTTCTAGTTATTCATTTCGAGCATCAGAACTGCGAAAATTTTGAGTTTTTCAAGCGTTTCTTACCTCAAAACTGCCATATCTCGCGAACGGATTGACCAATCCGCAAAATTTCTGTTGCATCTGAAAGTAGAAACTCGCCCGATTACAACGGTCTGAGTAGTTTTCCCCTAGGCCGTTCTAGTTATTCGTTTCGAGCATCAGAACTGCGTAAATTTTGAGTTTTTCAAGCGTTTCTTACCTGAAAACTGCCATATCTCGCGAACGGATTGACCAATCCGCAAAGTTTCTGTTGCATCTGAAAGTAGAAACTCGCCCGATTACAACGGTCTGAGTAGTTTTCAGCTAGGCCGTTCTAGTCATTCGTTTCGAGCATCAGAACTGCGTAAATTTTGAGTTTTTCAAGCGTTTCTTACCTAAAAACTGCAATATCTCGCGAACGGATTGACCAATTCGCAAAGTTTCTGTTGCATCTGAAAGTAGAAACTCGCCCGGTTGCAACGGTCTGAGTAGTTTTCCCCTGGGCCGTTCTAGTCATTCGTTTCGAGCATCAGAACTGCGTAAATTTTGAGTTTTTCAAGCGTTTCTTACCTAAAAACTGCCATATCTCGCGAACGGATTGACCAATCCGCAAAGTTTCTGTTGCATCTGAAAGTAGAAACTCGCCCGATTACAACGGTCTGAGTAGTTTTCCCCTAGGCCGTTCTAGTTATTCGTTTCGAGCATCAGAACTGCGAAAATTTTGAGTTTTTCAAGCGTTTCTTACCTCAAAACTGCCATATCTCGCGAACGGATTGACCAATCCGCAAAATTTCTGTTGCATCTGAAAGTAGAAACTCGCCCGATTACAACGGTCTGAGTAACTTTCCCCTAGGCCGTTCTAGTCATTCGTTTCGAGCATCAGAACAGCGTAAATATTGAGTTTTTCAAGCGTTTCTTACCTAAAAACTGCCATATCTCGCGAACGGATTGACCAATCCGCAAAGTTTCTGTTGCATCTGAAAGTAGAAACTCGCCCGATTACAACGGTCTGAGTAGTTTTCCCCTAGGCCGTTCTAGTCATTCGTTTCGAGCAGCAGAACTGCGTAAATTTTGAGTTTTTCAAGCGTTTCTTACCTCAAAACTGCCATATCTCGCGAACGGATTGAGCAATCCGCAAAATTTCTGTTGCATCTGAAAGTAGAAACTCGCCCGATTACAACGGTCTGAGTAGTTTTCCCCTAGGCCGTTCTAGTTATTCGTTTCGAGCATCAGAACTGCGAAAATTTTGAGTTTTTCAAGCGTTTCTTACCTCAAAACTGCCATATCTCGCGAACGGATTGACCAATCCGCAAAATTTCTGTTGCATCTGAAAGTAGAAACTGGCCCGATTACAACGGTATGAGTAGTTTTCCCCTAGGCCGTTCTAGTGATTCGTTTCGAGCATCAGAACTGCGAAAATTTTGAGTTTTTCAAGCGTTTCTTACCTCAAAACTGCCATATCTCGCGAACGGAATGACCAATCCGCAAAGTTTCTGTTGCATCTGAAAGTAGAAATTCACCCGATTACAACGGTCTGAGTAGTTTTCCCCTAGGCCGTTCTAGTCATTCGTTTCGAGCAGCAGAACTGCGTAAATTTTGAGTTTTTCAAGCGTTTCTTACCTCAAAACTGCCATATCTCGCGAACGGATTGAGCAATCCGCAAAATTTCTGTTGCATCTGAAAGTAGAAACTCGCCCGATTACAACGGTCTGAGTAGTTTTCCCCTAGGCCGTTCTAGTTATTCGTTTCGAGCATCAGAACTGCGAAAATTTTGAGTTTTTCAAGCGTTTCTTACCTCAAAACTGCCATATCTCGCGAACGGATTGACCAATCCGCAAAATTTCTGTTGCATCTGAAAGTAGAAACTGGCCCGATTACAACGGTATTAGTAGTTTTCCCCTAGGCCGTTCTAGTGATTCGTTTCGAGCATCAGAACTGCGAAAATTTTGAGTTTTTCAAGCGTTTCTTACCTCAAAACTGCCATATCTCGCGAACGGAATGACCAATCCGCAAAATTTCTGTTGCATCTGAAAGTAGAAACTGGCCCGATTACAACGGTATGAGTAGTTTTCCCCTAGGCCGTTCTAGTTATTCGTTTCGAGCATCAGAACTGCGAAAATTTTGAGTTTTTCAAGCGTTTCTTACCTCAAAACTGCCATATCTCGCAAACGGATTGACCAATCCGCAAAATTTCTGTTGCATCTGAAAGTAGAAACTCGCCCGATTACAACGGTCTGAGTAGTTTTCCCCTAGGCCGTTCTAGTCATTCGTTTCGAGCATCAGAACTGCGTAAATTTTGAGTTTTTCAAGCGTTTCTTACCTGAAAACTGCCATATCTCGCGAACGGATTGACCAATCCGCAAAGTTTCTGTTGCATCTGAAAGTAGAAATTCACCCGCTTACAACGGTCTGAGTAGTTTTCCCCTAGGCCGTTCTAGTCATTCGTTTCGAGCAGCAGAACTGCGTAAATTTTGAGTTTTTCAAGCGTTTCTTACCTAAAAACTGCCATATCTCGCGAACGGATTGACCAATCCGCAAAGTTTCAGTTGCATCTGAAAGTAGAAGCTCGCCCGATTACAACGGTCTGAGTAGTTTTCCCCTAGGCCGTTCTAGTTATTCGTTTCGAGCATCAGAACTGCGAAAATTTTGAGTTTTTCAAGCGTTTCTTACCTCAAAACTGCCATATCTCGCGAACGGATTGACCAATCCGCAAAATTTCTGTTGCATCTGAAAGTAGAAACTGGCCCGATTACAACGGTATGAGTAGTTTTCCCCTAGGCCGTTCTAGTTATTCGTTTCGAGCATCAGAACTGCGAAAATTTTGAGTTTTTCAAGCGTTTCTTACCTCAAAACTGCCATATCTCGCGAACGGAATGACCAATCCGCAAAATTTCTGTTGCATCTGAATGTAGAAACTGGCCCGATTACAACGGTATGAGTAGTTTTCCCCTAGGCCGTTCTAGTTATTCGTTTCGAGCATCAGAACTGCGAAAATTTTGAGTTTTTCAAGCGTTTCTTACCTCAAAACTGCCATATCTCGCGAACGGATTGACCAATCCGCAAAATTTCTGTTGCATCTGAAAGTAGAAACTCGCCCGATTACAACGGTCTGAGTAGTTTTCCCCTAGGCCGTTCTAGTCATTCGTTTCGAGCATCAGAACTGCGTAAATTTTGAGTTTTTCAAGCGTTTCTTACCTGAAAACTGCCATATCTCGCGAACGGATTGACCAATCCGCAAAGTTTCTGTTGCATCTGAAAGTAGAAACTCGCCCGATTACAACGGTCTGAGCAGTTTTCCCCTAGGCCGTTCTAGTCATTCGTTTCGAGCAGCAGAACTGCGTAAATTTTGAGTTTTTCAAGCGTTTCTTACCTCAAAACTGCCATATCTCGCGAACGGATTGAGCAATCCGCAAAATTTCTGTTGCATCTGAAAGTAGAAACTCGCCCGATTACAACGGTCTGAGTAGTTTTCCCCTAGGCCGTTCTAGTTATTCGTTTCGAGCATCAGAACTGCGAAAATTTTGAGTTTTTCAAGCGTTTCTTACCTCAAAACTGCCATATCTCGCAAACGGATTGACCAATCCGCAAAATTTCTGTTGCATCTGAAAGTAGAAACTCGCCCGATTACAACGGTCTGAGCAGTTTTCCCCTAGGCCGTTGTAGTCATTCGTTTCTAGCATCAGAACTGCGTAAATTTTGAGTTTTTCAAGCGTTTCTTACCTGAAAACTGCCATATCTCGCGAACGGATTGACCAATCCGCAAAGTTTCTGTTGCATCTGAAAGTAGAAATTCACCCGATTACAACGGTCTGAGTAGTTTTCCCCTAGGCCGTTCTAGTCATTCGTTTCGAGCAGCAGAACTGCGTAAATTTTGAGTTTTTCAAGCGTTTCTTACCTCAAAACTGCCATATCTCGCGAACGGATTGAGCAATCCGCAAAATTTCTGTTGCATCTGAAAGTAGAAACTCGCCCGATTACAACGGTCTGAGTAGTTTTCCCCTAGGCCGTTCTAGTTATTCGTTTCGAGCATCAGAACTGCGAAAATTTTGAGTTTTTCAAGCGTTTCTTACCTCAAAACTGCCATATCTCGCGAACGGATTGACCAATCCGCAAAATTTCTGTTGCATCTGAAAGTAGAAACTGGCCCGATTACAACGGTATGAGTAGTTTTCCCCTAGGCCGTTCTAGTGATTCGTTTCGAGCATCAGAACTGCGAAAATTTTGAGTTTTTCAAGCGTTTCTTACCTCAAAACTGCCATATCTCGCGAACGGAATGACCAATCCGCAAAATTTCTGTTGCATCTGAAAGTAGAAACTGGCCCGATTACAACGGTATGAGTAGTTTTCCCCTAGGCCGTTCTAGTTATTCGTTTCGAGCATCAGAACTGCGAAAATTTTGAGTTTTTCAAGCGTTTCTTACCTCAAAACTGCCATATCTCGCAAACGGATTGACCAATCCGCTAAATTTCTGTTGCATCTGAAAGTAGAAACTCGCCCGATTACAACGGTCTGAGTAGTTTTCCCCTAGGCCGTTCTAGTCATTCGTTTCGAGCATCAGAACTGCGTAAATTTTGAGTTTTTCAAGCGTTTCTTACCTGAAAACTGCCATATCTCGCGAACGGATTGACCAATCCGCAAAGTTTCTGTTGCATCTGAAAGTAGAAATTCACCCGCTTACAACGGTCTGAGTAGTTTTCCCCTAGGCCGTTCTAGTCATTCGTTTCGAGCAGCAGAACTGCGTAAATTTTGAGTTTTTCAAGCGTTTCTTACCTAAAAACTGCCATATCTCGCGAACGGATTGACCAATCCGCAAAGTTTCAGTTGCATCTGAAAGTAGAAGCTCGCCCGATTACAACGGTCTGAGTAGTTTTCCCCTAGGCCGTTCTAGTTATTCGTTTCGAGCATCAGAACTGCGAAAATTTTGAGTTTTTCAAGCGTTTCTTACCTCAAAACTGCCATATCTCGCGAACGGATTGACCAATCCGCAAAATTTCTGTTGCATCTGAAAGTAGAAACTGGCCCGATTACAACGGTATGAGTAGTTTTCCCCTAGGCCGTTCTAGTTATTCGTTTCGAGCATCAGAACTGCGAAAATTTTGAGTTTTTCAAGCGTTTCTTACCTCAAAACTGCCATATCTCGCGAACGGAATGACCAATCCGCAAAATTTCTGTTGCATCTGAATGTAGAAACTGGCCCGATTACAACGGTATGAGTAGTTTTCCCCTAGGCCGTTCTAGTTATTCGTTTCGAGCATCAGAACTGCGAAAATTTTGAGTTTTTCAAGCGTTTCTTACCTCAAAACTGCCATATCTCGCGAACGGATTGACCAATCCGCAAAATTTCTGTTGCATCTGAAAGTAGAAACTCGCCCGATTACAACGGTCTGAGTAGTTTTCCCCTAGGCCGTTCTAGTCATTCGTTTCGAGCATCAGAACTGCGTAAATTTTGAGTTTTTCAAGCGTTTCTTACCTGAAAACTGCCATATCTCGCGAACGGATTGACCAATCCGCAAAGTTTCTGTTGCATCTGAAAGTAGAAACTCGCCCGATTACAACGGTCTGAGCAGTTTTCCCCTAGGCCGTTCTAGTCATTCGTTTCGAGCAGCAGAACTGCGTAAATTTTGAGTTTTTCAAGCGTTTCTTACCTCAAAACTGCCATATCTCGCGAACGGATTGAGCAATCCGCAAAATTTCTGTTGCATCTGAAAGTAGAAACTCGCCCGATTACAACGGTCTGAGTAGTTTTCCCCTAGGCCGTTCTAGTTATTCGTTTCGAGCATCAGAACTGCGAAAATTTTGAGTTTTTCAAGCGTTTCTTACCTCAAAACTGCCATATCTCGCAAACGGATTGACCAATCCGCAAAATTTCTGTTGCATCTGAAAGTAGAAACTCGCCCGATTACAACGGTCTGAGCAGTTTTCCCCTAGGCCGTTGTAGTCATTCGTTTCTAGCATCAGAACTGCGTAAATTTTGAGTTTTTCAAGCGTTTCTTACCTGAAAACTGCCATATCTCGCGAACGGATTGACCAATCCGCAAAGTTTCTGTTGCATCTGAAAGTAGAAACTCGCCCGATTACAACGGTCTGAGCAGTTTTCCCCTAGGCCGTTCTAGTCATTCGTTTCGAGCAGCAGAACTGCGTAAATTTTGAGTTTTTCAAGCGTTTCTTACCTCAAAACTGCCATATCTCGCGAACGGATTGAGCAATCCGCAAAATTTCTGTTGCATCTGAAAGTAGAAACTCGCCCGATTACAACGGTCTGAGTAGTTTTCCCCTAGGCCGTTCTAGTTATTCGTTTCGAGCATCAGAACTGCGAAAATTTTGAGTTTTTCAAGCGTTTCTTACCTCAAAACTGCCATATCTCGCAAACGGATTGACCAATCCGCAAAATTTCTGTTGCATCTGAAAGTAGAAACTCGCCCGATTACAACGGTCTGAGCAGTTTTCCCCTAGGCCGTTGTAGTCATTCGTTTCTAGCATCAGAACTGCGTAAATTTTGAGTTTTTCAAGCGTTTCTTACCTGAAAACTGCCATATCTCGCGAACGGATTGACCAATCCGCAAAGTTTCTGTTGCATCTGAAAGTAGAAATTCACCCGATTACAACGGTCTGAGTAGTTTTCCCCTAGGCCGTTCTAGTCATTCGTTTCGAGCAGCAGAACTGCGTAAATTTTGAGTTTTTCAAGCGTTTCTTACCTAAAAACTGCCATATCTCGCGAACGGATTGACCAATTCGCAAAGTTTCTGTTGCATCTGAAAGTAGAAACTCGCCCGGTTACAACGGTCTGAGTAGTTTTCCCCTGGGCCGTTCTAGTCATTCGTTTCGAGCATCAGAACTGCGTAAATTTTGAGTTTTTCAAGCGTTTCTTACCTAAAAACTGCCATATCTCGCGAACGGATTGACCAATCCGCAAAGTTTCTGTTGCATATGAAAGTAGAAACTCGCCCGATTACAACGGTCTGAGTAGTTTTCCCCTAGGCCGTTCTAGTTATTCGTTTCGAGCATCAGAACTGCGAAAATTTTGAGTTTTTCAAGCGTTTCTTACCTCAAAACTGCCATATCTCGCGAACGGATTGACCAATCCGCAAAATTTCTGTTGCATCTGAAAGTAGAAACTCGCCCGATTACAACGGTCTGAGTAACTTTCCCCTAGTCCGTTCTAGTCATTCGTTTCGAGCATCAGAACTGCGTAAATTTTGAGTTTTTCAAGCGTTTCTTACCTAAAAACTGCCATATCTCGCGAACGGATTGACCAATCCGCAAAGTTTCTGTTGCATCTGAAAGTAGAAACTCGCCCGATTACAACGGTCTGAGTAGTTTTCCCCTAGGCCGTTCTAGTCATTCGTTTCGAGCAGCAGAACTGCGTAAATTTTGAGTTTTTCAAGCGTTTCTTACCTCAAAACTGCCATATCTCGCGAACGGATTGAGCAATCCGCAAAATTTCTGTTGCATCTGAAAGTAGAAACTTTTCCGATTACAACGGTCTGAGTAGTTTTCCCCTAGGCCGTTCTAGTTATTCGTTTCGAGCATCAGAACTGCGAAAATTTTGAGTTTTTCAAGCGTTTCTTACCTCAAAACTGCCATATCTCGCGAACGGATTGACCAATCCGCAAAATTTCTGTTGCATCAGAAAGTAGAAACTGGCCCGATTACAACGGTATGAGTAGTTTTCCCCTAGGCCGTTCTAGTTATTCGTTTCGAGCTTCAGAACTGCGAAAATTTTGAGTTTTTCAAGCGTTTCTTACCTCAAAACTGCCATATCTCGCAAACGGATTGACCAATCCGCAAAATTTCTGTTGCATCTGAAAGTAGAAACTCGCCCGATTACAACGGTCTGAGTAGTTTTCCCCTAGGCCGTTCTAGTCATTCGTTTCGAGCATCAGAACTGCGTAAATTTTGAGTTTTTCAAGCGTTTCTTACATGAAAACTGCCATATCTCGCGAACGGATTGACCAATCCGCAAAGTTTCTGTTGCATCTGAAAGTAGAAATTCACCCGATTACAACGGTCTGAGTAGTTTTCCCCTAGGCCGTTCTAGTCATTCGTTTCGAGCAGCAGAACTGCGTAAATTTTGAGTTTTTCAAGCGTTTCTTACCTAAAAACTGCCATATCTCGCGAACGGATTGACCAATCCGCAAAGTTTCAGTTGCATCTGAAAGTAGAAGCTCGCCCGATTACAACGGTCTGAGTAGTTTTCCCCTAGGCCGTTCTAGTTATTCGTTTCGAGCATCAGAACTGCGAAAATTTTGAGTTTTTCAAGCGTTTCTTACCTCAAAACTGCCATATCTCGCGAACGGATTGAGCAATCCGCAAAATTTCTGTTGCATCTGAAAGTAGAAACTCGCCCGATTACAACGGTCTGAGTAGTTTTCCCCTAGGCCGTTCTAGTTATTCGTTTCGAGCATCAGAACTGCGAAAATTTTGAGTTTTTCAAGCGTTTCTTACCTCAAAACTGCCATATCTCGCGAACGGATTGACCAATCCGCAAAATTTCTGTTGCATCTGAAAGTAGAAACTCGCCCGATTACAACGGTCTGAGTAGTTTTCCCCTAGGCCGTTCTAGTCATTCGTTTCGAGCATCAGAACTGCGTAAATTTTGAGTTTTTCAAGCGTTTCTTACCTGAAAACTGCCATATCTCGCGAACGGATTGACCAATCCGCAAAGTTTCTGTTGCATCTGAAAGTAGAAACTCGCCCGATTACAACGGTCTGAGCAGTTTTCCCCTAGGCCGTTCTAGTCATTCGTTTCGAGCAGCAGAACTGCGTAAATTTTGAGTTTTTCAAGCGTTTCTTACCTCAAAACTGCCATATCTCGCGAACGGATTGAGCAATCCGCAAAATTTCTGTTGCATCTGAAAGTAGAAACTCGCCCGATTACAACGGTCTGAGTAGTTTTCCCCTAGGCCGTTCTAGTTATTCGTTTCGAGCATCAGAACTGCGAAAATTTTGAGTTTTTCAAGCGTTTCTTACCTCAAAACTGCCATATCTCGCAAACGGATTGACCAATCCGCAAAATTTCTGTTGCATCTGAAAGTAGAAACTCGCCCGATTACAACGGTCTGAGCAGTTTTCCCCTAGGCCGTTGTAGTCATTCGTTTCTAGCATCAGAACTGCGTAAATTTTGAGTTTTTCAAGCGTTTCTTACCTGAAAACTGCCATATCTCGCGAACGGATTGACCAATCCGCAAAGTTTCTGTTGCATCTGAAAGTAGAAACTCGCCCGATTACAACGGTCTGAGCAGTTTTCCCCTAGGCCGTTCTAGTCATTCGTTTCGAGCAGCAGAACTGCGTAAATTTTGAGTTTTTCAAGCGTTTCTTACCTCAAAACTGCCATATCTCGCGAACGGATTGAGCAATCCGCAAAATTTCTGTTGCATCTGAAAGTAGAAACTCGCCCGATTACAACGGTCTGAGTAGTTTTCCCCTAGGCCGTTCTAGTTATTCGTTTCGAGCATCAGAACTGCGAAAATTTTGAGTTTTTCAAGCGTTTCTTACCTCAAAACTGCCATATCTCGCAAACGGATTGACCAATCCGCAAAATTTCTGTTGCATCTGAAAGTAGAAACTCGCCCGATTACAACGGTCTGAGCAGTTTTCCCCTAGGCCGTTGTAGTCATTCGTTTCTAGCATCAGAACTGCGTAAATTTTGAGTTTTTCAAGCGTTTCTTACCTGAAAACTGCCATATCTCGCGAACGGATTGACCAATCCGCAAAGTTTCTGTTGCATCTGAAAGTAGAAATTCACCCGATTACAACGGTCTGAGTAGTTTTCCCCTAGGCCGTTCTAGTCATTCGTTTCGAGCAGCAGAACTGCGTAAATTTTGAGTTTTTCAAGCGTTTCTTACCTAAAAACTGCCATATCTCGCGAACGGATTGACCAATTCGCAAAGTTTCTGTTGCATCTGAAAGTAGAAACTCGCCCGGTTACAACGGTCTGAGTAGTTTTCCCCTGGGCCGTTCTAGTCATTCGTTTCGAGCATCAGAACTGCGTAAATTTTGAGTTTTTCAAGCGTTTCTTACCTAAAAACTGCCATATCTCGCGAACGGATTGACCAATCCGCAAAGTTTCTGTTGCATATGAAAGTAGAAACTCGCCCGATTACAACGGTCTGAGTAGTTTTCCCCTAGGCCGTTCTAGTTATTCGTTTCGAGCATCAGAACTGCGAAAATTTTGAGTTTTTCAAGCGTTTCTTACCTCAAAACTGCCATATCTCGCGAACGGATTGACCAATCCGCAAAATTTCTGTTGCATCTGAAAGTAGAAACTCGCCCGATTACAACGGTCTGAGTAACTTTCCCCTAGGCCGTTCTAGTCATTCGTTTCGAGCATCAGAACTGCGTAAATTTTGAGTTTTTCAAGCGTTTCTTACCTAAAAACTGCCATATCTCGCGAACGGATTGACCAATCCGCAAAGTTTCTGTTGCATCTGAAAGTAGAAACTCGCCCGATTACAACGGTCTGAGTAGTTTTCCCCTAGGCCGTTCTAGTCATTCGTTTCGAGCAGCAGAACTGCGTAAATTTTGAGTTTTTCAAGCGTTTCTTACCTCAAAACTGCCATATCTCGCGAACGGATTGAGCAATCCGCAAAATTTCTGTTGCATCTGAAAGTAGAAACTTTTCCGATTACAACGGTCTGAGTAGTTTTCCCCTAGGCCGTTCTAGTTATTCGTTTCGAGCATCAGAACTGCGAAAATTTTGAGTTTTTCAAGCGTTTCTTACCTCAAAACTGCCATATCTCGCAAACGGATTGACCAATCCGCAAAATTTCTGTTGCATCTGAAAGTAGAAACTCGCCCGATTACAACGGTCTGAGCAGTTTTCCCCTAGGCCGTTGTAGTCATTCGTTTCTAGCATCAGAACTGCGTAAATTTTGAGTTTTTCAAGCGTTTCTTACCTGAAAACTGCCATATCTCGCGAACGGATTGACCAATCCGCAAAGTTTCTGTTGCATCTGAAAGTAGAAACTCGCCCGATTACAACGGTCTGAGCAGTTTTCCCCTAGGCCGTTCTAGTCATTCGTTTCGAGCAGCAGAACTGCGTAAATTTTGAGTTTTTCAAGCGTTTCTTACCTCAAAACTGCCATATCTCGCGAACGGATTGAGCAATCCGCAAAATTTCTGTTGCATCTGAAAGTAGAAACTCGCCCGATTACAACGGTCTGAGTAGTTTTCCCCTAGGCCGTTCTAGTTATTCGTTTCGAGCATCAGAACTGCGAAAATTTTGAGTTTTTCAAGCGTTTCTTACCTCAAAACTGCCATATCTCGCAAACGGATTGACCAATCCGCAAAATTTCTGTTGCATCTGAAAGTAGAAACTCGCCCGATTACAACGGTCTGAGCAGTTTTCCCCTAGGCCGTTGTAGTCATTCGTTTCTAGCATCAGAACTGCGTAAATTTTGAGTTTTTCAAGCGTTTCTTACCTGAAAACTGCCATATCTCGCGAACGGATTGACCAATCCGCAAAGTTTCTGTTGCATCTGAAAGTAGAAATTCACCCGATTACAACGGTCTGAGTAGTTTTCCCCTAGGCCGTTCTAGTTATTCGTTTCGAGCATCAGAACTGCGTAAATTTTGAGTTTTTCAAGCGTTTCTTACCTCAAAACTGCCATATCTCGCGAACGGATTGACCAATCCGCAAAATTTCTGTTGCATCTGAAAGTAGAAACTCGCCCGATTACAACGGTCTGAGTAACTTTCCCCTAGGCCGTTCTAGTCATTCGTTTCGAGCATCAGAACTGCGTAAATTTTGAGTTTTTCAAGCGTTTCTTACCTAAAAACTGCCATATCTCGCGAACGGATTGACCAATCCGCAAAGTTTCTGTTGCATCTGAAAGTAGAAACTCGCCCGATTACAACGGTCTGAGTAGTTTTCCCCTAGGCCGTTCTAGTCATTCGTTTCGAGCAGCAGAACTGCGTAAATTTTGAGTTTTTCAAGCGTTTCTTACCTCAAAACTGCCATATCTCGCGAACGGATTGAGCAATCCGCAAAATTTCTGTTGCATCTGAAAGTAGAAACTTTTCCGATTACAACGGTCTGAGTAGTTTTCCCCTAGGCCGTTCTAGTTATTCGTTTCGAGCATCAGAACTGCGAAAATTTTGAGTTTTTCAAGCGTTTCTTACCTCAAAACTGCCATATCTCGCGAACGGATTGACCAATCCGCAAAATTTCTGTTGCATCAGAAAGTAGAAACTGGCCCGATTACAACGGTATGAGTAGTTTTCCCCTAGGCCGTTCTAGTTATTCGTTTCGAGCTTCAGAACTGCGAAAATTTTGAGTTTTTCAAGCGTTTCTTACCTCAAAACTGCCATATCTCGCAAATGGATTGACCAATCCGCAAAATTTCTGTTGCATCTGAAAGTAGAAACTCGCCCGATTACAACGGTCTGAGTAGTTTTCCCCTAGGCCGTTCTAGTCATTCGTTTCGAGCATCAGAACTGCGTAAATTTTGAGTTTTTCAAGCGTTTCTTACATGAAAACTGCCATATCTCGCGAACGGATTGACCAATCCGCAAAGTTTCTGTTGCATCTGAAAGTAGAAATTCACCCGATTACAACGGTCTGAGTAGTTTTCCCCTAGGCCGTTCTAGTCATTCGTTTCGAGCAGCAGAACTGCGTAAATTTTGAGTTTTTCAAGCGTTTCTTACCTAAAAACTGCCATATCTCGCGAACGGATTGACCAATCCGCAAAGTTTCAGTTGCATCTGAAAGTAGAAGCTCGCCCGATTACAACGGTCTGAGTAGTTTTCCCCTAGGCCGTTCTAGTTATTCGTTTCGAGCATCAGAACTGCGAAAATTTTGAGTTTTTCAAGCGTTTCTTACCTCAAAACTGCCATATCTCGCGAACGGATTGACCAATCCGCAAAATTTCTGTTGCATCTGAAAGTAGAAACTGGCCCGATTACAACGGTATGAGTAGTTTTCCCCTAGGCCGTTCTAGTTATTCGTTTCGAGCATCAGAACTGCGAAAATTTTGAGTTTTTCAAGCGTTTCTTACCTCAAAACTGCCATATCTCGCGAACGGAATGACCAATCCGCAAAATTTCTGTTGCATCTGAATGTAGAAACTGGCCCGATTACAACGGTATGAGTAGTTTTCCCCTAGGCCGTTCTAGTTATTCGTTTCGAGCATCAGAACTGCGAAAATTTTGAGTTTTTCAAGCGTTTCTTACCTCAAAACTGCCATATCTCGCGAACGGATTGACCAATCCGCAAAATTTCTGTTGCATCTGAAAGTAGAAACTCGCCCGATTACAACGGTCTGAGTAGTTTTCCCCTAGGCCGTTCTAGTCATTCGTTTCGAGCATCAGAACTGCGTAAATTTTGAGTTTTTCAAGCGTTTCTTACCTGAAAACTGCCATATCTCGCGAACGGATTGACCAATCCGCAAAGTTTCTGTTGCATCTGAAAGTAGAAACTCGCCCGATTACAACGGTCTGAGCAGTTTTCCCCTAGGCCGTTCTAGTCATTCGTTTCGAGCAGCAGAACTGCGTAAATTTTGAGTTTTTCAAGCGTTTCTTACCTCAAAACTGCCATATCTCGCGAACGGATTGAGCAATCCGCAAAATTTCTGTTGCATCTGAAAGTAGAAACTCGCCCGATTACAACGGTCTGAGTAGTTTTCCCCTAGGCCGTTCTAGTTATTCGTTTCGAGCATCAGAACTGCGAAAATTTTGAGTTTTTCAAGCGTTTCTTACCTCAAAACTGCCATATCTCGCGAACGGAATGACCAATACGCAAAATTTCTGTTGCATCTGAAAGTAGAAACTGGCCCGATTACAACGGTATGAGTAGTTTTCCCCTAGGCCGTTCTAGTTATTCATTTCGAGCATCAGAACTGCGAAAATTTTGAGTTTTTCAAGCGTTTCTTACCTCAAAACTGCCATATCTCGCGAACGGATTGACCAATCCGCAAAATTTCTGTTGCATCTGAAAGTAGAAACTCGCCCGATTACAACGGTCTGAGTAGTTTTCCCCTAGGCCGTTCTAGTTATTCGTTTCGAGCATCAGAACTGCGTAAATTTTGAGTTTTTCAAGCGTTTCTTACCTGAAAACTGCCATATCTCGCGAACGGATTGACCAATCCGCAAAGTTTCTGTTGCATCTGAAAGTAGAAACTCGCCCGATTACAACGGTCTGAGTAGTTTTCAGCTAGGCCGTTCTAGTCATTCGTTTCGAGCATCAGAACTGCGTAAATTTTGAGTTTTTCAAGCGTTTCTTACCTAAAAACTGCAATATCTCGCGAACGGATTGACCAATTCGCAAAGTTTCTGTTGCATCTGAAAGTAGAAACTCGCCCGGTTGCAACGGTCTGAGTAGTTTTCCCCTGGGCCGTTCTAGTCATTCGTTTCGAGCATCAGAACTGCGTAAATTTTGAGTTTTTCAAGCGTTTCTTACCTAAAAACTGCCATATCTCGCGAACGGATTGACCAATCCGCAAAGTTTCTGTTGCATCTGAAAGTAGAAACTCGCCCGATTACAACGGTCTGAGTAGTTTTCCCCTAGGCCGTTCTAGTTATTCGTTTCGAGCATCAGAACTGCGAAAATTTTGAGTTTTTCAAGCGTTTCTTACCTCAAAACTGCCATATCTCGCGAACGGATTGACCAATCCGCAAAATTTCTGTTGCATCTGAAAGTAGAAACTCGCCCGATTACAACGGTCTGAGTAACTTTCCCCTAGGCCGTTCTAGTCATTCGTTTCGAGCATCAGAACTGCGTAAATTTTGAGTTTTTCAAGCGTTTCTTACCTAAAAACTGCCATATCTCGCGAACGGATTGACCAATCCGCAAAGTTTCTGTTGCATCTGAAAGTAGAAACTCGCCCGATTACAACGGTCTGAGTAGTTTTCCCCTAGGCCGTTCTAGTCATTCGTTTCGAGCAGCAGAACTGCGTAAATTTTGAGTTTTTCAAGCGTTTCTTACCTCAAAACTGCCATATCTCGCGAACGGATTGAGCAATCCGCAAAATTTCTGTTGCATCTGAAAGTAGAAACTCGCCCGATTACAACGGTCTGAGTAGTTTTCCCCTAGGCCGTTCTAGTTATTCGTTTCGAGCATCAGAACTGCGAAAATTTTGAGTTTTTCAAGCGTTTCTTACCTCAAAACTGCCATATCTCGCAAACGGATTGACCAATCCGCAAAATTTCTGTTGCATCTGAAAGTAGAAACTCGCCCGATTACAACGGTCTGAGTAGTTTTCCCCTAGGCCGTTCTAGTCATTCGTTTCGAGCATCAGAACTGCGTAAATTTTGAGTTTTTCAAGCGTTTCTTACCTGAAAACTGCCATATCTCGCGAACGGATTGACCAATCCGCAAAGTTTCTGTTGCATCTGAAAGTAGAAATTCACCCGCTTACAACGGTATGAGTAGTTTTCCCCTAGGCCGTTCTAGTCATTCGTTTCGAGCAGCAGAACTGCGTAAATTTTGAGTTTTTCAAGCGTTTCTTACCTAAAAACTGCCATATCTCGCGAACGGATTGACCAATCCGCAAAGTTTCAGTTGCATCTGAAAGTAGAAGCTCGCCCGATTACAACGGTCTGAGTAGTTTTCCCCTAGGCCGTTCTAGTTATTCGTTTCGAGCATCAGAACTGCGAAAATTTTGAGTTTTTCAAGCGTTTCTTACCTCAAAACTGCCATATCTCGCGAACGGATTGACCAATCCGCAAAATTTCTGTTGCATCTGAAAGTAGAAACTGGCCCGATTACAACGGTATGAGTAGTTTTCCCCTAGGCCGTTCTAGTTATTCGTTTCGAGCATCAGAACTGCGAAAATTTTGAGTTTTTCAAGCGTTTCTTACCTCAAAACTGCCATATCTCGCGAACGGAATGACCAATCCGCAAAATTTCTGTTGCATCTGAATGTAGAAACAGGCCCGATTACAACGGTATGAGTAGTTTTCCCCTAGGCCGTTCTAGTTATTCGTTTCGAGCATCAGAACTGCGAAAATTTTGAGTTTTTCAAGCGTTTCTTACCTCAAAACTGCCATATCTCGCGAACGGATTGACCAATCCGCAAAATTTCTGTTGCATCTGAAAGTAGAAACTCGCCCGATTACAACGGTCTGAGTAGTTTTCCCCTAGGCCGTTCTAGTCATTCGTTTCGAGCATCAGAACTGCGTAAATTTTGAGTTTTTCAAGCGTTTCTTACCTGAAAACTGCCATATCTCGCGAACGGATTGACCAATCCGCAAAGTTTCTGTTGCATCTGAAAGTAGAAACTCGCCCGATTACAACGGTCTGAGCAGTTTTCCCCTAGGCCGTTCTAGTCATTCGTTTCGAGCAGCAGAACTGCGTAAATTTTGAGTTTTTCAAGCGTTTCTTACCTCAAAACTGCCATATCTCGCGAACGGATTGAGCAATCCGCAAAATTTCTGTTGCATCTGAAAGTAGAAACTCGCCCGATTACAACGGTCTGAGTAGTTTTCCCCTAGGCCGTTCTAGTTATTCGTTTCGAGCATCAGAACTGCGAAAATTTTGAGTTTTTCAAGCGTTTCTTACCTCAAAACTGCCATATCTCGCGAACGGATTGACCAATCCGCAAAATTTCTGTTGCATCTGAAAGTAGAAACTCGCCCGATTACAACGGTCTGAGTAGTTTTCCCCTAGGCCGTTCTAGTTATTCGTTTCGAGCATCAGAACTGCGTAAATTTTGAGTTTTTCAAGCGTTTCTTACCTAAAAACTGCCATATCTCGCGAACGGATTGACCAATCCGCAAAGTTTCTGTTGCATCTGAAAGTAGAAACTCGCCCGATTACAACGGTCTGAGTAGTTTTCCCCTAGGCCGTTCTAGTTATTCGTTTCGAGCATCAGAACTGCGAAAATTTTGAGTTTTTCAAGCGTTTCTTACCTCAAAACTGCCATATCTCGCGAACGGATTGACCAATCCGCAAAATTTCTGTTGCATCTGAAAGTAGAAACTCGCCCGATTACAACGGTCTGAGTAACTTTCCCTAGGCCGTTCTAGTCATTCGTTTCGAGCATCAGAACTGCGTAAATTTTGAGTTTTTCAAGCGTTTCTTACCTAAAAACTGCCATATCTCGCGAACGGATTGACCAATCCGCAAAGTTTCTGTTGCATCTGAAAGTAGAAACTCGCCCGATTACAACGGTCTGAGTAGTTTTCCCCTAGGCCGTTCTAGTCATTCGTTTCGAGCAGCAGAACTGCGTAAATTTTGAGTTTTTCAAGCGTTTCTTACCTCAAAACTGCCATATCTCGCGAACGGATTGAGCAATCCGCAAAATTTCTGTTGCATCTGAAAGTAGAAACTCGCCCGATTACAACGGTCTGAGTAGTTTTCCCCTAGGCCGTTCTAGTTATTCGTTTCGAGCATCAGAACTGCGAAAATTTTGAGTTTTTCAAGCGTTTCTTACCTCAAAACTGCCATATCTCGCGAACGGATTGACCAATCCGCAAAATTTCTGTTGCATCTGAAAGTAGAAACTGGCCCGATTACAACGGTATGAGTAGTTTTCCCCTAGGCCGTTCTAGTGATTCGTTTCGAGCATCAGAACTGCGAAAATTTTGAGTTTTTCAAGCGTTTCTTACCTCAAAACTGCCATATCTCGCGAACGGAATGACCAATCCGCAAAGTTTCTGTTGCATCTGAAAGTAGAAATTCACCCGATTACAACGGTCTGAGTAGTTTTCCCCTAGGCCGTTCTAGTCATTCGTTTCGAGCAGCAGAACTGCGTAAATTTTGAGTTTTTCAAGCGTTTCTTACCTCAAAACTGCCATATCTCGCGAACGGATTGAGCAATCCGCAAAATTTCTGTTGCATCTGAAAGTAGAAACTCGCCCGATTACAACGGTCTGAGTAGTTTTCCCCTAGGCCGTTCTAGTTATTCGTTTCGAGCATCAGAACTGCGAAAATTTTGAGTTTTTCAAGCGTTTCTTACCTTAAAACTGCCATATCTCGCGAACGGATTGACCAATCCGCAAAATTTCTGTTGCATCTGAAAGTAGAAACTGGCCCGATTACAACGGTATGAGTAGCTTTCCCCTAGGCCGTTCTAGTGATTCGTTTCGAGCATCAGAACTGCGAAAATTTTGAGTTTTTCAAGCGTTTCTTACCTCAAAACTGCCATATCTCGCGAACGGAATGACCAATCCGCAAAATTTCTGTTGCATCTGAAAGTAGAAACTGGCCCGATTACAACGGTATGAGTAGTTTTCCCCTAGGCCGTTCTAGTTATTCGTTTCGAGCATCAGAACTGCGAAAATTTTGAGTTTTTCAAGCGTTTCTTACCTCAAAACTGCCATATCTCGCAAACGGATTGACTAATCCGCAAAATTTCTGTTGCATCTGAAAGTAGAAACTCGCCCGATTACAACGGTCTGAGTAGTTTTCCCCTAGGCCGTTCTAGTCATTCGTTTCGAGCATCAGAACTGCGTAAATTTTGAGTTTTTCAAGCGTTTCTTACCTGAAAACTGCCATATCTCGCGAACGGATTGACCAATCCGCAAAGTTTCTGTTGCATCTGAAAGTAGAAATTCACCCGCTTACAACGGTCTGAGTAGTTTTCCCCTAGGCCGTTCTAGTCATTCGTTTCGAGCAGCAGAACTGCGTAAATTTTGAGTTTTTCAAGCGTTTCTTACCTAAAAACTGCCATATCTCGCGAACGGATTGACCAATCCGCAAAGTTTCAGTTGCATCTGAAAGTAGAAGCTCGCCCGATTACAACGGTCTGAGTAGTTTTCCCCTAGGCCGTTCTAGTTATTCGTTTCGAGCATCAGAACTGCGAAAATTTTGAGTTTTTCAAGCGTTTCTTACCTCAAAACTGCCATATCTCGCGAACGGATTGACCAATCCGCAAAATTTCTGTTGCATCTGAAAGTAGAAACTGGCCCGATTACAACGGTATGAGTAGTTTTCCCCTAGGCCGTTCTAGTTATTCGTTTCGAGCATCAGAACTGCGAAAATTTTGAGTTTTTCAAGCGTTTCTTACCTCAAAACTGCCATATCTCGCGAACGGAATGACCAATCCGCAAAATTTCTGTTGCATCTGAATGTAGAAACTGGCCCGATTACAACGGTATGAGTAGTTTTCCCCTAGGCCGTTCTAGTTATTCGTTTCGAGCATCAGAACTGCGAAAATTTTGAGTTTTTCAAGCGTTTCTTACCTCAAAACTGCCATATCTCGCGAACGGATTGACCAATCCGCAAAATTTCTGTTGCATCTGAAAGTAGAAACTCGCCCGATTACAACGGTCTGAGTAGTTTTCCCCTAGGCCGTTCTAGTCATTCGTTTCGAGCATCAGAACTGCGTAAATTTTGAGTTTTTCAAGCGTTTCTTACCTGAAAACTGCCATATCTCGCGAACGGATTGACCAATCCGCAAAGTTTCTGTTGCATCTGAAAGGAGAAACTCGCCCGATTACAACGGTCTGAGCAGTTTTCCCCTAGGCCGTTCTAGTGATTCGTTTCGAGCATCAGAACTGCGTAAATTTTGAGTTTTTCAAGCGTTTCTTACCTGAAAACTGCCATATCTCGCGAACGGATTGACCAATCCGCAAAGTTTCTGTTGCATCTGAAAGTAGAAACTCGCCCGATTACAACGGTCTGAGTAGTTTTCAGCTAGGCCGTTCTAGTCATTCGTTTCGAGCATCAGAACTGCGTAAATTTTGAGTTTTTCAAGCGTTTCTTACCTAAAAACTGCAATATCTCGCGAACGGATTGACCAATTCGCAAAGTTTCTGTTGCATCTGAAAGTAGAAACTCGCCCGGTTGCAACGGTCTGAGTAGTTTTCCCCTGGGCCGTTCTAGTCATTCGTTTCGAGCATCAGAACTGCGTAAATTTTGAGTTTTTCAAGCGTTTCTTACCTCAAAACTGCCATATCTCGCGAACGGATTGACCAATCCGCAAAGTTTCTGTTGCATCTGAAAGTAGAAACTCGCCCGATTACAACGGTCTGAGTAGTTTTCCCCTAGGCCGTTCTAGTTATTCGTTTCGAGCATCAGAACTGCGAAAATTTTGAGTTTTTTCAAGCGTTTCTTACCTCAAAACTGCCATATCTCGCGAACGGATTGACCAATCCGCAAAATTTCTGTTGCATCTGAAAGTAGAAACTCGCCCGATTACAACGGTCTGAGTAACTTTCCCCTAGGCCGTTCTAGTCATTCGTTTCGAGCATCAGAACTGCGTAAATTTTGAGTTTTTCAAGCGTTTCTTACCTAAAAACTGCCATATCTCGCGAACGGATTGACCAATCCGCAAAGTTTCTGTTGCATCTGAAAGTAGAAACTCGCCCGATTACAACGGTCTGACTAGTTTTCCCCTAGGCCGTTCTAGTCATTCGTTTCGAGCAGCAGAACTGCGTAAATTTTGAGTTTTTCAAGCGTTTCTTACCTCAAAACTGCCATATCTCGCGAACGGATTGAGCAATCCGCAAAATTTCTGTTGCATCTGAAAGCAGAAACTCGCCCGATTACAACGGTCTGAGTAGTTTTCCCCTAGGCCGTTCTAGTTATTCGTTTCGAGCATCAGAACTGCGAAAATTTTGAGTTTTTCAAGCGTTTCTTACCTCAAAACTGCCATATCTCGCGAACGGATTGACCAATCCGCAAAATTTCTGTTGCATCTGAAAGTAGAAACTGGCCCGATTACAACGGTATGAGTAGTTTTCCCCTAGGCCGTTCTAGTGATTCGTTTCGAGCATCAGAACTGCGAAAATTTTGAGTTTTTCAAGCGTTTCTTACCTCAAAACTGCCATATCTCGCGAACGGAATGACCAATCCGCAAAGTTTCTGTTGCATCTGAAAGTAGAAATTCACCCGATTACAACGGTCTGAGTAGTTTTCCCCTAGGCCGTTCTAGTCATTCGTTTCGAGCAGCAGAACTGCGTAAATTTTGAGTTTTTCAAGCGTTTCTTACCTCAAAACTGCCATATCTCGCGAACGGATTGAGCAATCCGCAAAATTTCTGTTGCATCTGAAAGTAGAAACTCGCCCGATTACAACGGTCTGAGTAGTTTTCCCCTAGGCCGTTCTAGTTATTCGTTTCGAGCATCAGAACTGCGAAAATTTTGAGTTTTTCAAGCGTTTCTTACCTCAAAACTGCCATATCTCGCGAACGGATTGACCAATCCGCAAAATTTCTGTTGCATCTGAAAGTAGAAACTGGCCCGATTACAACGGTATGAGTAGTTTTCCCCTAGGCCGTTCTAGTGATTCGTTTCGAGCATCAGAACTGCGAAAATTTTGAGTTTTTCAAGCGTTTCTTACCTCAAAACTGCCATATCTCGCGAACGGAATGACCAATCCGCAAAATTTCTGTTGCATCTGAAAGTAGAAACTGGCCCGATTACAACGGTATGAGTAGTTTTCCCCTAGGCCGTTCTAGTTATTCGTTTCGAGCATCAGAACTGCGAAAATTTTGAGTTTTTCAAGCGTTTCTTACCTCAAAACTGCCATATCTCGCAAACGGATTGACCAATCCGCAAAATTTCTGTTGCATCTGAAAGTAGAAACTCGCCCGATTACAACGGTCTGAGTAGTTTTCCCCTAGGCCGTTCTAGTCATTCGTTTCGAGCATCAGAACTGCGTAAATTTTGAGTTTTTCAAGCGTTTCTTACCTGAAAACTGCCATATCTCGCGAACGGATTGACCAATCCGCAAAATTTCTGTTGCATCTGAAAGTAGGAACTCGCCCGATTACAACGGTCTGAGTAGTTTTCCCCTAGGCCGTTCTAGTCATTCGTTTCGAGCATCAGAACTGCGTAAATTTTGAGTTTTTCAAGCGTTTCTTACCTGAAAACTGCCATATCTCGCGAACGGATTGACCAATCCGCAAAGTTTCTGTTGCATCTGAAAGTAGAAACTCGCCCGATTACAACGGTCTGAGCAGTTTTCCCCTAGGCCGTTCTAGTCATTCGTTTCGAGCAGCAGAACTGCGTAAATTTTGAGTTTTTCAAGCGTTTCTTACCTCAAAACTGCCATATCTCGCGAACGGATTGAGCAATCCGCAAAATTTCTGTTGCATCTGAAAGTAGAAACTCGCCCGATTACAACGGTCTGAGTAGTTTTCCCCTAGGCCGTTCTAGTTATTCGTTTCGAGCATCAGAACTGCGAAAATTTTGAGTTTTTCAAGCGTTTCTTACCTCAAAACTGCCATATCTCGCGAACGGAATGACCAATCCGCAAAATTTCTGTTGCATCTGAAAGTAGAAACTGGCCCGATTACAACGGTATGAGTAGTTTTCCCCTAGGCCGTTCTAGTTATTCGTTTCGAGCATCAGAAATGCGAAAATTTTGAGTTTTTCAAGCGTTTCTTACCTCAAAACTGCCATATCTCGCGAACGGATTGACCAATCCGCAAAATTTCTGTTGCATCTGAAAGTAGAAACTCGCCCGATTACAACGGTCTGAGTAGTTTTCCCCTAGGCCGTTCTAGTTATTCGTTTCGAGCATCAGAACTGCGTAAATTTTGAGTTTTTCAAGCGTTTCTTACCTGAAAACTGCCATATCTCGCGAACGGATTGACCAATCCGCAAAGTTTCTGTTGCATCTGAAAGTAGAAACTCGCCCGATTACAACGGTCTGAGTAGTTTTCAGCTAGGCCGTTCTAGTCATTCGTTTCGAGCATCAGAACTGCGTAAATTTTGAGTTTTTCAAGCGTTTCTTACCTAAAAACTGCAATATCTCGCGAACGGATTGACCAATTCGCAAAGTTTCTGTTGCATCTGAAAGTAGAAACTCGCCCGGTTGCAACGGTCTGAGTAGTTTTCCCCTGGGCCGTTCTAGTCATTCGTTTCGAGCATCAGAACTGCGTAAATTTTGAGTTTTTCAAGCGTTTCTTACCTAAAAACTGCCATATCTCGCGAACGGATTGACCAATCCGCAAAGTTTCTGTTGCATCTGAAAGTAGAAACTCGCCCGATTACAACGGTCTGAGTAGTTTTCCCCTAGGCCGTTCTAGTTATTCGTTTCGAGCATCAGAACTGCGAAAATTTTGAGTTTTTCAAGCGTTTCTTACCTCAAAACTGCCATATCTCGCGAACGGATTGACCAATCCGCAAAATTTCTGTTGCATCTGAAAGTAGAAACTCGCCCGATTACAACGGTCTGAGTAACTTTCCCCTAGGCCGTTCTAGTCATTCGTTTCGAGCATCAGAACTGCGTAAATTTTGAGTTTTTCAAGCGTTTCTTACCTAAAAACTGCCATATCTCGCGAACGGATTGACCAATCCGCAAAGTTTCTGTTGCATCTGAAAGTAGAAACTCGCCCGATTACAACGGTCTGAGTAGTTTTCCCCTAGGCCGTTCTAGTCATTCGTTTCGAGCAGCAGAACTGCGTAAATTTTGAGTTTTTCAAGCGTTTCTTACCTCAAAACTGCCATATCTCGCGAACGGATTGAGCAATCCGCAAAATTTCTGTTGCATCTGAAAGTAGAAACTCGCCCGATTACAACGGTCTGAGTAGTTTTCCCCTAGGCCGTTCTAGTTATTCGTTTCGAGCATCAGAACTGCGAAAATTTTGAGTTTTTCAAGCGTTTCTTACCTCAAAACTGCCATATCTCGCGAACGGATTGACCAATCCGCAAAATTTCTGTTGCATCTGAAAGTAGAAACTGGCCCGATTACAACGGTATGAGTAGTTTTCCCCTAGGCCGTTCTAGTGATTCGTTTCGAGCATCAGAACTGCGAAAATTTTGAGTTTTTCAAGCGTTTCTTACCTCAAAACTGCCATATCTCGCGAACGGAATGACCAATCCGCAAAATTTCTGTTGCATCTGAATGTAGAAACTGGCCCGATTACAACGGTATGAGTAGTTTTCCCCTAGGCCGTTCTAGTTATTCGTTTCGAGCATCAGAACTGCGAAAATTTTGAGTTTTTCAAGCGTTTCTTACCTCAAAACTGCCATATCTCGCGAACGGATTGACCAATCCGCAAAATTTCTGTTGCATCTGAAAGTAGAAACTCGCCCGATTACAACGGTCTGAGTAGTTTTCCCCTAGGCCGTTCTAGTCATTCGTTTCGAGCATCAGAACTGCGTAAATTTTGAGTTTTTCAAGCGTTTCTTACCTGAAAACTGCCATATCTCGCGAACGGATTGACCAATCCGCAAAGTTTCTGTTGCATCTGAAAGTAGAAACTCGCCCGATTACAACGGTCTGAGCAGTTTTCCCCTAGGCCGTTCTAGTCATTCGTCTCGAGCAGCAGAACTGCGTAAATTTTGAGTTTTTCAAGCGTTTCTTACCTCAAAACTGCCATATCTCGCGAACGGATTGAGCAATCCGCAAAATTTCTGTTGCATCTGAAAGTAGAAACTCGCCCGATTACAACGGTCTGAGTAGTTTTCCCCTAGGCCGTTCTAGTTATTCGTTTCGAGCATCAGAACTGCGAAAATTTTGAGTTTTTAAAGCGTTTCTTACCTCAAAACTGCCATATCTCGCGAACGGATTGAGCAATCCGCAAAATTTCTGTTGCATCTGAAATTAGAAACTCGCCCGATTACAACGGTCTGAGTAGTTTTCCCCTAGGCCGTTCTAGTTATTCGTTTCGAGCATCAGAACTGCGAAAATTTTGAGTTTTTCAAGCGTTTCTTACCTCAAAACTGCCATATCTCGCGAACGGATTGACCAATTCGCAAAATTTCAGTTGCATCTGAAAGTAGAAGCTTGCCCGAATACAACGGTCTGAGTAGTTTTCCCCTAGGCCGTTCTAGTTATTCGTTTCGAGCATCAGAACTGCGGAAATTTTGAGTTTTTCAAGCGTTTCTTACCTCAAAACTGCCATATCTCGCGAACGGATTGACCAATCCGCAAAATTTCTGTTGCATCTGAAAGTAGAAACTGGCCCGATTACAACGGTATGAGTAGTTTTCCCCTAGGCCGTTCTAGTTATTCGTTTCGAGCATCAGAACTGCGAAAATTTTGAGTTTTTCAAGCGTTTCTTACCTCAAAACTGCCATATCTCGCGAACGGATTGACCAATCCGCAAAATTTCTGTTGCATCTGAAAGTAGAAACTCGCCCGATTACAACGGTCTGAGTAACTTTCCCCTAGGCCGTTCTAGTCATTCGTTTCGAGCATCAGAACTGCGTAAATTTTGAGTTTTTCAAGCGTTTCTGACCTAAAAACTGCCATATCTCGCGAACGGATTGACCAATCCGCAAAGTTTCTGTTGCATCTGAAAGTAGAAACTCGCCCGATTACAACGGTCTGAGTAGTTTTCCCCTAGGCCGTTCTAGTTATTCGTTTCGAGCATCAGAACTGCGAAAATTTTGAGTTTTTCAAGCGTTTCTTACCTCAAAACTGCCATATCTCGCGAACGGATTGACCAATCCGCAAAATTTCTGTTGCATCTGAAAGTAGAAACTCGCCCGATTACAACGGTCTGAGTAACTTTCCCCTAGGCCGTTCTAGTTATTCGTTTCGAGCATCAGAACTGCGAAAATTTTGAGTTTTTCAAGCGTTTCTTACCTCAAAACTGCCATATCTCGCGAACGGAATGACCAATCCGCAAAATTTCTGTTGCATCTGAAAGTAGAAACTGGCCCGATTACAACGGTATGAGTAGTTTTCCCCTAGGCCGTTCTAGTTATTCGTTTCGAGCATCAGAACTGCGAAAATTTTGAGTTTTTCAAGCGTTTCTTACCTCAAAACTGCCATATCTCGCGAACGGATTGACCAATCCGCAAAATTTCTGTTGCATCTGAAAGTAGAAACTCGCCCGATTACAACGGTATGAGTAGTTTTCCCCTAGGCCGTTCTAGTTATTCGTTTCGAGCATCAGAACTGCGAAAATTTTGAGTTTTTCAAGCGTTTCTTACCTCAAAACTGCCATATCTCGCGAACGGATTGACCAATCCGCAAAATTTCTGTTGCATCTGAAAGTAGAAACTCGCCCGATTACAACGGTCTGAGTAGTTTTCCCCTAGGCCGTTCTAGTTATTCGTTTCGAGCATCAGAACTGCGTAAATTTTGAGTTTTTCAAGCGTTTCTTACCTGAAAACTGCCATATCTCGCGAACGGATTGACCAATCCGCAAAGTTTCTGTTGCATCTGAAAGTAGAAACTCGCCCGATTACAACGGTCTGAGTAGTTTTCAGCTAGGCCGTTCTAGTCATTCGTTTCGAGCATCAGAACTGCGTAAATTTTGAGTTTTTCAAGCGTTTCTTACCTGAAAACTGCCATATCTCGCGAACGGATTGACCAATCCGCAAAGTTTCTGTTGCATCTGAAAGTAGAAATTCACCCGATTACAACGGTCTGAGTAGTTTTCCCCTAGGCCGTTCTAGTCATTCGTTTCGAGCAGCAGAACTGCGTAAATTTTGAGTTTTTCAAGCGTTCCTTACCTCAAAACTGCCATATCTCGCGAACGGATTGACCAATCCGCAAAATTTCTGTTGCATCTGAAAGTAGAAACTGGCCCGATTACAACGGTATGAGTAGTTTTCCCCTAGACCGTTCTAGTTATTCGTTTCGAGCATCAGAACTGCGAAAATTTTGAGTTTTTCAAGCGTTTCTTACCTCAAAAATGCCATATCTCGCGAACGGAATGACCAATCCGCAAAATTTCTGTTGCATCTGAATGTAGAAACTGGCCCGATTACAACGGTATGAGTAGTTTTCCCCTAGGCCGTTCTAGTTATTCGTTTCGAGCATCAGAACTGCGAAAATTTTGAGTTTTTCAAGCGTTTCTTACCTCAAAACTGCCATATCTCGCGAACGGATTGACCAATCCGCAAAATTTCTGTTGCATCTGAAAGTAGAAACTCGCCCGATTACAACGGTCTGAGTAGTTTTCCCCTAGGCCGTTCTAGTCATTCGTTTCGAGCATCAGAAATGCGTAAATTTTGAGTTTTTCAAGCGTTTCTTACCTGAAAACTGCCATATCTCGCGAACGGATTGACCAATCCGCAAAGTTTCTGTTGCATCTGAAAGTAGAAACTCGCCCGATTACAACGGTCTGAGCAGTTTTCCCCTAGGCCGTTCTAGTCATTCGTCTCGAGCAGCAGAACTGCGTAAATTTTGAGTTTTTCAAGCGTTTCTTACCTCAAAACTGCCATATCTCGCGAACGGATTGAGCAATCCGCAAAATTTCTGTTGCATCTGAAAGTAGAAACTCGCCCGATTACAACGGTCTGAGTAGTTTTCCCCTAGGCCGTTCTAGTTATTCGTTTCGAGCATCAGAACTGCGAAAATTTTGAGTTTTTCAAGCGTTTCTTACCTCAAAACTGCCATATCTCGCGAACGGATTGAGCAATCCGCAAAATTTCTGTTGCATCTGAAATTAGAAACTCGCCCGATTACAACGGTCTGAGTAGTTTTCCCCTAGGCCGTTCTAGTTATTCGTTTCGAGCATCAGAACTGCGAAAATTTTGAGTTTTTCAAGCGTTTCTTACCTCAAAACTGCCACATCTCGCGAACGGATTGACCAATTCGCAAAATTTCAGTTGCATCTGAAAGTAGAAGCTTGCCCGAATACAACGGTCTGAGTAGTTTTCCCCTAGGCCGTTCTAGTTATTCGTTTCGAGCATCAGAACTGCGGAAATTTTGAGTTTTTCAAGCGTTTCTTACCTCAAAACTGCCATATCTCGCGAACGGATTGACCAATCCGCAAAATTTCTGTTGCATCTGAAAGTAGAAACTCGCCCGATTACAACGGTCGGAGTAACTTTCCCCTAGGCCGTTCTAGTCATTCGTTTCGAGCATCAGAACTGCGTAAATTTTGAGTTTTTCAAGCGTTTCTTACCTAAAAACTGCCATATCTCGCGAACGGATTGACCAATCCGCAAAGTTTCTGTTGCATCTGAAAGTAGAAACTCGCCCGATTACAACGGTCTGAGTAGTTTTCCCCTAGGCCGTTCTAGTTATTCGTTTCGAGCATCAGAACTGCGAAAATTTTGAGTTTTTCAAGCGTTTCTTACCTCAAAACTGCCATATCTCGCGAACGGATTGACCAATCCGCAAAATTTCTGTTGCATCTGAAAGTAGAAACTCGCCCGATTACAACGGTCTGAGTAACTTTCCCCTAGGCCGTTCTAGTCATTCTTTTCGAGCATCAGAACTGCGTAAATTGTGAGTTCTTCAAGCGTTTCTTACCTAAAAACTGCCATATCTCGCGAACGGATTGACCAATCCGCAAAGTTTCTGTTGCATCTGAAAGTAGAAGCTCGCCCGATTACAACGGTCTTAGTAGTTTTCCCCTAGGCCGTTCTAGTTATTCGTTTCGAGCATCAGAACTGCGAAAATTTTGAGTTTTTCAAGCGTTTCTTACCTCAAAACTGCCATATCTCGCGAACGGATTGACCAATCCGCAAAATTTCTGTTGCATCTGAAAGTAGAAACTGGCCCGATTACAACGGTATGAGTAGTTTTCCCCTAGGCCGTTCTAGTTATTCGTTTCGAGCATCAGAACTGCGGAAATTTTGAGTTTTTCAAGCGTTTCTTACCTCAAAACTGCCACATCTCGCGAACGGATTGACCAATTCGCAAAATTTCAGTTGCATCTGAAAGTAGAAGCTTGCCCGAATACAACGGTCTGAGTAGTTTTCCCCTAGGCCGTTCTAGTTATTCGTTTCGAGCATCAGAACTGCGGAAATTTTGAGTTTTTCAAGCGTTTCTTACCTCAAAACTGCCATATCTCGCGAACGGATTGACCAATCCGCAAAATTTCTGTTGCATCTGAAAGTAGAAACTCGCCCGATTACAACGGTCTGAGTAACTTTCCCCTAGGCCGTTCTAGTCATTCGTTTCGAGCATCAGAACTGCGTAAATTTTGAGTTTTTCAAGCGTTTCTTACCTAAAAACTGCCATATCTCGCGAACGGATTGACCAATCCGCAAAGTTTCTGTTGCATCTGAAAGTAGAAACTCGCCCGATTACAACGGTCTGAGTAGTTTTCCCCTAGGCCGTTCTAGTTATTCGTTTCGAGCATCAGAACTGCGAAAATTTTGAGTTTTTCAAGCGTTTCTTACCTCAAAACTGCCATATCTCGCGAACGGATTGACCAATCCGCAAAATTTCTGTTGCATCTGAAAGTAGAAACTCGCCCGATTACAACGGTCTGAGTAACATTCCCCTAGGCCGTTCTAGTCATTCTTTTCGAGCATCAGAACTGCGTAAATTGTGAGTTCTTCAAGCGTTTCTTACCTAAAAACTGCCATATCTCGCGAACGGATTGACCAATCCGCAAAGTTTCTGTTGCATCTGAAAGTAGAAACTCGCCCGATTACAACGGTCTGAGTAGTTTTCCCCTAGGCCGTTCTAGTCATTCGTTTCGAGCAGCAGAACTGCGTAAATTTTGAGTTTTTCAAGCGTTTCTTACCTCAAAACTGCCATATCTCGCGAACGGATTGAGCAATCCGCAAAATTTCTGTTGCATCTGAAAGTAGAAACTCGCCCGATTACAACGGTCTGAGTAGTTTTCCCCTAGGCCGTTCTAGTTATTCGTTTCGAGCATCAGAACTGCGAAAATTTTGAGTTTTTCAAGCGTTTCTTACCTCAAAACTGCCATATCTCGCGAACGGATTGACCAATCCGCAAAATTTCTGTTGCATCTGAAAGTAGAAACTGGCCCGATTACAACGGTATGAGTAGTTTTCCCCTAGGCCGTTCTAGTTATTCGTTTCGAGCATCAGAACTGCGGAAATTTTGAGTTTTTCAAGCGTTTCTTACCTCAAAACTGCCATATCTCGCGAACGGATTGACCAATCCGCAAAATTTCTGTTGCATCTGAAAGTAGAAACTGGCCCGATTACAACGGTATGAGTAGTTTTCCCCTAGGCCGTTCTAGTTATTCGTTTCGAGCATCAGAACTGCGAAAATTTTGAGTTTTTCAAGCGTTTCTTACCTCAAAACTGCCATATCTCGCGAACGGATTGACCAATCCGCAAAATTTCTGTTGCATCTGAAAGTAGAAACTCGCCCGATTACAACGGTCTGAGTAACTTTCCCCTAGGCCGTTCTAGTCATTCGTTTCGAGCATCAGAACTGAGTAAATTTTGAGTTTTTCAAGCGTTTCTTACCTAAAAACTGCCATATCTCGCGAACGGATTGACCAATCCGCAAAGTTTCTGTTGCATCTGAAAGTAGAAACTCGCCCGATTACAACGGTCTGAGTAGTTTTCCCCTAGGCCGTTCTAGTTATTCGTTTCGAGCATCAGAACTGCGAAAATTTTGAGTTTTTCAAGCGTTTCTTACCTCAAAACTGCCATATCTCGCGAACGGATTGACCAATCCGCAAAATTTCTGTTGCATCTGAAAGTAGAAACTCGCCCGATTACAACGGTCTGAGCAGTTTTCCCCTAGGCCGTTCTAGTCATTCGTTTCGAGCAGCAGAACTGCGTAAATTTTGAGTTTTTCAAGCGTTTCTTACCTCAAAACTGCCATATCTCGCGAACGGATTGAGCAATCCGCAAAATTTCTGTTGCATCTGAAAGTAGAAACTCGCCCGATTACAACGGTCTGAGTAGTTTTCCCCTAGGCCGTTCTAGTTATTCGTTTCGAGCATCAGAACTGCGAAAATTTTAGTTTTTCAAGCGTTTCTTACCTCAAAACTGCCATATCTCGCGAACGGAATGACCAATCCGCAAAATTTCTGTTGCATCTGAAAGTAGAAACTGGCCCGATTACAACGGTATGAGTAGTTTTCCCCTAGGCCGTTCTTGTTATTCGTTTCGAGCATCAGAACTGCGAAAATTTTGAGTTTTTCAAGCGTTTCTTACCTCAAAACTGCCATATCTCGCGAACGGATTGACCAATCCGCAAAATTTCTGTTGCATCTGAAAGTAGAAACTCGCCCGATTACAACGGTCTGAGTAGTTTTCAGCTAGGCCGTTCTAGTCATTCGTTTCGAGCATCAGAACTGCGTAAATTTTGAGTTTTTCAAGCGTTTCTTACCTAAAAACTGCAATATCTCGCGAACGGATTGACCAATTCGCAAAGTTTCTGTTGCATCTGAAAGTAGAAACTCGCCCGGTTGCAACGGTCTGAGTAGTTTTCCCCTGGGCCGTTCTAGTCATTCGTTTCGAGCATCAGAACTGCGTAAATTTTGAGTTTTTCAAGCGTTTCTTACCTAAAAACTGCCATATCTCGCGAACGGATTGACCAATCCGCAAAGTTTCTGTTGCATCTGAAAGTAGAAACTCGCCCGATTACAACGGTCTGAGTAGTTTTCCCCTAGGCCGTTCTAGTTATTCGTTTCGAGCATCAGAACTGCGAAAATTTTGAGTTTTTCAAGCGTTTCTTACCTCAAAACTGCCATATCTCGCGAACGGATTGACCAATCCGCAAAATTTCTGTTGCATCTGAAAGTAGAAACTCGCCCGATTACAACGGTCTGAGTAACTTTCCCCTAGGCCGTTCTAGTCATTCGTTTCGAGCATCAGAACTGCGTAAATTTTGAGTTTTTCAAGCGTTTCTTACCTAAAAACTGCCATATCTCGCGAACGGATTGACCAATCCGCAAAGTTTCTGTTGCATCTGAAAGTAGAAACTCGCCCGATTACAACGGTCTGAGTAGTTTTCCCCTAGGCCGTTCTAGTCATTCGTTTCGAGCAGCAGAACTGCGTAAATTTTGAGTTTTTCAAGCGTTTCTTACCTCAAAACTGCCATATCTCGCGAACGGATTGAGCAATCCGCAAAATTTCTGTTGCATCTGAAAATAGAAACTCGCCCGATTACAACGGTCTGAGTAGTTTTCCCCTAGGCCGTTCTAGTTATTCGTTTCGAGCATCAGAACTGCGAAAATTTTGAGTTTTTCAAGCGTTTCTTACCTCAAAACTGCCATATCTCGCGAACGGATTGACCAATCCGCAAAATTTCTGTTGCATCTGAAAGTAGAAACTGGCCCGATTACAACGGTATGAGTAGTTTTCCCCTAGGCCGTTCTAGTGATTCGTTTCGAGCATCAGAACTGCGAAAATTTTGAATTTTTCAAGCGTTTCTTACCTCAAAACTGCCATATCTCGCGAACGGAATGACCAATCCGCAAAATTTCTGTTGCATCTGAAAGTAGAAACTCGCCCGATTACAACGGTCTGAGTAGTTTTCCCCTAGGCCGTTCTAGTCATTCGTTTCGAGCATCAGAACTGCGTAAATTTTGAGTTTTTCAAGCGTTTCTTACCTGAAAACTGCCATATCTCGCGAACGGATTGACCAATCCGCAAAGTTTCTGTTGCATCTGAAAGTAGAAATTCACCCGATTACAACGGTCTGAGTAGTTTTCCCCTAGGCCGTTCTAGTCATTCGTTTCGAGCAGCAGAACTGCGTAAATTTTGAGTTTTTCAAGCGTTTCTTACCTAAAAACTGCCATATCTCGCGAACGGATTGACCAATCCGCAAAGTTTCAGTTGCATCTGAAAGTAGAAGCTCGCCCGATTACAACGGTCTGAGTAGTTTTCCCCTAGGCCGTTCTAGTTATTCGTTTCGAGCATCAGAACTGCGAAAATTTTGAGTTTTTCAAGCGTTTCTTACCTCAAAACTGCCATATCTCGCGAACGGAATGACCAATCCGCAAAATTTCTGTTGCATCTGAAAGTAGAAACTGGCCCGATTACAACGGTATGAGTAGTTTTCCCCTAGGCCGTTCTAGTTATTCGTTTCGAGCATCAGAACTGCGAAAATTTTGAGTTTTTCAAGCGTTTCTTACCTCAAAACTGCCATATCTCGCGAACGGATTGACCAATCCGCAAAATTTCTGTTGCATCTGAAAGTAGAAACTCGCCCGATTACAACGGTCTGAGTAGTTTTCCCCTAGGCCGTTCTAGTTATTCGTTTCGAGCATCAGAACTGCGTAAATTTTGAGTTTTTCAAGCGTTTCTTACCTGAAAACTGCCATATCTCGCGAACGGATTGACCAATCCGCAAAGTTTCTGTTGCATCTGAAAGTAGAAACTCTCCCGATTACAACGGTCTGAGTAGTTTTCAGCTAGGCCGTTCTAGTCATTCGTTTCGAGCATCAGAACTGCGTAAATTTTGAGTTTTTCAAGCGTTTCTTACCTAAAAACTGCAATATCTCGCGAACGGATTGACCAATTCGCAAAGTTTCTGTTGCATCTGAAAGTAGAAACTCGCCCGGTTGCAACGGTCTGAGTAGTTTTCCCCTGGGCCGTTCTAGTCATTCGTTTCGAGCATCAGAACTGCGTAAATTTTGAGTTTTTCAAGCGTTTCTTACCTAAAAACTGCCATATCTCGCGAACGGATTGACCAATCCGCAAAGTTTCTGTTGCATCTGAAAGTAGAAACTCGCCCGATTACAACGGTCTGAGTAGTTTTCCCCTAGGCCGTTCTAGTGATTCGTTTCGAGCATCAGAACTGCGAAAATTTTGAGTTTTTCAAGCGTTTCTTACCTCAAAACTGCCATATCTCGCGAACGGATTGACCAATCCGCAAAATTTCTGTTGCATCTGAAAGTAGAAACTCGCCCGATTACAACGGTCTGAGTAACTTTCCCCTAGGCCGTTCTAGTCATTCGTTTCGAGCATCAGAACTGCGTAAATTTTGAGTTTTTCAAGCGTTTCTTACCTAAAAACTGCCATATCTCGCGAACGGATTGACCAATCCGCAAAGTTTCTGTTGCATCTGAAAGTAGAAACTCGCCCGATTACAACGGTCTGAGTAGTTTTCCCCTAGGCCGTTCTAGTCATTCGTTTCGAGCAGCAGAACTGCGTAAATTTTGAGTTTTTCAAGCGTTTCTTACCTCAAAACTGCCATATCTCGCGAACGGATTGAGCAATCCGCAAAATTTCTGTTGCATCTGAAAGTAGAAACTCGCCCGATTACAACGGTCTGAGTAGTTTTCCCCTAGGCCGTTCTAGTTATTCGTTTCGAGCATCAGAACTGCGAAAATTTTGAGTTTTTCAAGCGTTTCTTACCTCAAAACTGCCATATCTCGCGAACGGATTGACCAATCCGCAAAATTTCTGTTGCATCTGAAAGTAGAAACTGGCCCGATTACAACGGTATGAGTAGTTTTCCCCTAGGCCGTTCTAGTGATTCGTTTCGAGCATCAGAACTGCGAAAATTGTGAGTTTTTCAAGCGTTTCTTACCTCAAAACTGCCATATCTCGCGAACGGAATGACCAATCCGCAAAATTTCTGTTGCATCTGAAAGTAGAAACTCGCCCGATTACAACGGTCTGAGTAGTTTTCCCCTAGGCCGTTCTAGTCATTCGTTTCGAGCATCAGAACTGCGTAAATTTTGAGTTTTTCAAGCGTTTCTTACCTGAAAACTGCCATATCTCGCGAACGGATTGACCAATCCGCAAAGTTTCTGTTGCATCTGAAAGTAGAAATTCACCCGATTACAACGGTCTGAGTAGTTTTCCCCTAGGCCGTTCTAGTCATTCGTTTCGAGCAGCAGAACTGCGTAAATTTTGAGTTTTTCAAGCGTTTCTTACCTAAAAACTGCCATATCTCGCGAACGGATTGACCAATCCGCAAAGTTTCAGTTGCATCTGAAAGTAGAAGCTCGCCCGATTACAACGGTCTGAGTAGTTTTCCCCTAGGCCGTTCTAGTTATTCGTTTCGAGCATCAGAACTGCGAAAATTTTGAGTTTTTCAAGCGTTTCTTACCTCAAAACTGCCATATCTCGCGAACGGAATGACCAATCCCCAAAATTTCTGTTGCATCTGAAAGTAGAAACTGGCCCGATTACAACGGTATGAGTAGTTTTCCCCTAGGCCGTTCTAGTTATTCGTTTCGAGCATCAGAACTGCGAAAATTTTGAGTTTTTCAAGCGTTTCTTACCTCAAAACTGCCATATCTCGCAAACGGATTGACCAATCCGCAAAATTTCTGTTGCATCGTAAGTAGAAACTCGCCCGATTACAACGGTCTGAGTAGTTTTCCCCTAGGCCGTTCTAGTCATTCGTTTCGAGCATCAGAACTGCGTAAATTTTGAGTTTTTCAAGCGTTTCTTACCTGAAAACTGCCATATCTCGCGATCGGATTGACCAATCCGCAAAGTTTCTGTTGCATCTGAAAGTAGAAATTCACCCGATTACAACGGCCTGAGTAGTTTTCCCTAGGCCGTTCTAGTCATTCGTTTCGAGCAGCAGAACTGCGTAAATTTTGAGTTTTTCAAGCGTTTCTTACCTAAAAACTGCCATATCTCGCGAACGGATTGACCAATCCGCAAAGTTTCAGTTGCATCTGAAAGTAGAAGCTCGCCCGATTACAACGGTCTGAGTAGTTTTCCCCTAGGCCGTTCTAGTTATTCGTTTCGAGCATCAGAACTGCGAAAATTTTGAGTTTTTCAAGCGTTTCTTACCTCAAAACTGCCATATCTCGCGAACGGATTGACCAATCCGCAAAATTTCTGTTGCATCTGAAAGTAGAAACTGGCCCGATTACAACGGTATGAGTAGTTTTCCCCTAGGCCGTTCTAGTTATTCGTTTCGAGCATCAGAACTGCGAAAATTTTGAGTTTTTCAAGCGTTTCTTACCTCAAAACTGCCATATCTCGCGAACGGAATGACCAATCCGCAAAATTTCTGTTGCATCTGAATGTAGAAACTGGCCCGATTACAACGGTATGAGTAGTTTTCCCCTAGGCCGTTCTAGTTATTCGTTTCGAGCATCAGAACTGCGAAAATTTTGAGTTTTTCAAGCGTTTCTTACCTCAAAACTGCCATATCTCGCGAACGGATTGACCAATCCGCAAAATTTCTGTTGCATCTGAAAGTAGAAACTCCCCCGATTACAACGGTCTGAGTAGTTTTCCCCTAGGCCGTTCTAGTCATTCGTTTCGAGCAGCAGAACTGCGTAAATTTTGAGTTTTTCAAGCGTTTCTTACCTAAAAACTGCCATATCTCGCGAACGGATTGACCAATCCGCAAAGTTTCAGTTGCATCTGAAAGTAGAAGCTCGCCCGATTACAACGGTCTGAGTAGTTTTCCCCTAGGCCGTTCTAGTTATTCGTTTCGAGCATCAGAACTGCGAAAATTTTGAGTTTTTCAAGCGTTTCTTACCTCAAAACTGCCATATCTCGCGAACGGATTGACCAATCCGCAAAATTTCTGTTGCATCTGAAAGTAGAAACTCGCCCGATTACAACGGTCTGAGTAACTTTCCCCTAGGCCGTTCTAGTCATTCTTTTCGAGCATCAGAACTGCGTAAATTGTGAGTTCTTCAAGCGTTTCTTACCTAAAAACTGCCATATCTCGCGAACGGATTGACCAATCCGCAAAGTTTCTGTTGCATCTGAAAGTAGAAACTCGCCCGATTACAACGGTCTGAGTAGTTTTCCCCTAGGCCGTTCTAGTCATTCGTTTCGAGCAGCAGAACTGCGTAAATTTTGAGTTTTTCAAGCGTTTCTTACCTCAAAACTGCCATATCTCGCGAACGGATTGAGCAATCCGCAAAATTTCTGTTGCATCTGAAAGTAGAAACTCGCCCGATTACAACGGTCTGAGTAGTTTTCCCCTAGGCCGTTCTAGTTATTCGTTTCGAGCATCAGAACTGCGAAAATTTTGAGTTTTTCAAGCGTTTCTTACCTCAAAACTGCCATATCTCGCGAACGGATTGACCAATCCGCAAAATTTCTGTTGCATCTGAAAGTAGAAACTGGCCCGATTACAACGGTATGAGTAGTTTTCCCCTAGGCCGTTCTAGTTATTCGTTTCGAGCATCAGAACTGCGGAAATTTTGAGTTTTTCAAGCGTTTCTTACCTCAAAACTGCCATATCTCGCGAACGGATTGACCAATCCGCAAAATTTCTGTTGCATCTGAAAGTAGAAACTGGCCCGATTACAACGGTATGAGTAGTTTTCCCCTAGGCCGTTCTAGTTATTCGTTTCGAGCATCAGAACTGCGAAAATTTTGAGTTTTTCAAGCGTTTCTTACCTCAAAACTGCCATATCTCGCGAACGGATTGACCAATCCGCAAAATTTCTGTTGCATCTGAAAGTAGAAGCTCGCCCGATTACAACGGTCTGAGTAACTTTCCCCTAGGCCGTTCTAGTCATTCGTTTCGAGCATCAGAACTGCGTAAATTTTGAGTTTTTCAAGCGTTTCTTACCTAAAAACTGCCATATCTCGCGAACGGATTGACCAATCCGCAAAGTTTCTGTTGCATCTGAAAGTAGAAACTCGCCCGATTACAACGGTCTGAGTAGTTTTCCCCTAGGCCGTTCTAGTTATTCGTTTCGAGCATCAGAACTGCGAAAATTTTGAGTTTTTCAAGCGTTTCTTACCTCAAAACTGCCATATCTCGCGAACGGATTGACCAATCCGCAAAATTTCTGTTGCATCTGAAAGTAGAAACTCGCCCGATTACAACGGTCTGAGTAACTTTCCCCTAGGCCGTTCTAGTCATTCTTTTCGAGCATCAGAACTGCGTAAATTGTGAGTTCTTCAAGCGTTTCTTACCTAAAAACTGCCATATCTCGCGAACGGATTGACCAATCCGCAAAGTTTCTGTTGCATCTGAAAGTAGAAACTCGCCCGATTACAACGGTCTGAGCAGTTTTCCCCTAGGCCGTTCTAGTCATTCGTTTCGAGCAGCAGAACTGCGTAAATTTTGAGTTTTTCAAGCGTTTCTTACCTCAAAACTGCCATATCTCGCGAACGGATTGAGCAATCCGCAAAATTTCTGTTGCATCTGAAAGTAGAAACTCGCCCGATTACAACGGTCTGAGTAGTTTTCCCCTAGGCCGTTCTAGTTATTCGTTTCGAGCATCAGAACTGCGAAAATTTTGAGTTTTTCAAGCGTTTCTTACCTCAAAACTGCCATATCTCGCGAACGGAATGACCAATCCGCAAAATTTCTGTTGCATCTGAAAGTAGAAACTGGCCCGATTACAACGGTATGAGTAGTTTTCCCCTAGGCCGTTCTTGTTATTCGTTTCGAGCATCAGAACTGCGAAAATTTTGAGTTTTTCAAGCGTTTCTTACCTCAAAACTGCCATATCTCGCGAACGGATTGACCAATCCGCAAAATTTCTGTTGCATCTGAAAGTAGAAACTCGCCCGATTACAACGGTCTGAGTAGTTTTCCCCTAGGCCGTTCTAGTTATTCGTTTCGAGCATCAGAACTGCGTAAATTTTGAGTTTTTCAAGCGTTTCTTACCTGAAAACTGCCATATCTCGCGAACGGATTGACCAATCCGCAAAGTTTCTGTTGCATCTGAAAGTAGAAACTCTCCCGATTACAACGGTCTGAGTAGTTTTCAGCTAGGCCGTTCTAGTCATTCGTTTCGAGCATCAGAACTGCGTAAATTTTGAGTTTTTCAAGCGTTTCTTACCTAAAAACTGCAATATCTCGCGAACGGATTGACCAATTCGCAAAGTTTCTGTTGCATCTGAAAGTAGAAACTCGCCCGGTTGCAACGGTCTGAGTAGTTTTCCCCTGGGCCGTTCTAGTCATTCGTTTCGAGCATCAGAACTGCGTAAATTTTGAGTTTTTCAAGCGTTTCTTACCTAAAAACTGCCATATCTCGCGAACGGATTGACCAATCCGCAAAGTTTCTGTTGCATCTGAAAGTAGAAACTCGCCCGATTACAACGGTCTGAGTAGTTTTCCCCTAGGCCGTTCTAGTTATTCGTTTCGAGCATCAGAACTGCGAAAATTTTGAGTTTTTCAAGCGTTTCTTACCTCAAAACTGCCATATCTCGCGAACGGATTGACCAATCCGCAAAATTTCTGTTGCATCTGAAAGTAGAAACTCGCCCGATTACAACGGTCTGAGTAACTTTCCCCTAGGCCGTTCTAGTCATTCGTTTCGAGCATCAGAACTGCGTAAATTTTGAGTTTTTCAAGCGTTTCTTACCTAAAAACTGCCATATCTCGCGAACGGATTGACCAATCCGCAAAGTTTCTGTTGCATCTGAAAGTAGAAACTCGCCCGATTACAACGGTCTGAGTAGTTTTCCCCTAGGCCGTTCTAGTCATTCGTTTCGAGCAGCAGAACTGCGTAAATTTTGAGTTTTTCAAGCGTTTCTTACCTCAAAACTGCCATATCTCGCGAACGGATTGAGCAATCCGCAAAATTTCTGTTGCATCTGAAAGTAGAAACTCGCCCGATTACAACGGTCTGAGTAGTTTTCCCCTAGGCCGTTCTAGTTATTCGTTTCGAGCATCAGAACTGCGAAAATTTTGAGTTTTTCAAGCGTTTCTTACCTCAAAACTGCCATATCTCGCGAACGGATTGACCAATCCGCAAAATTTCTGTTGCATCTGAAAGTAGAAACTGGCCCGATTACAACGGTATGAGTAGTTTTCCCCTAGGCCGTTCTAGTGATTCGTTTCGAGCATCAGAACTGCGAAAATTTTGAGTTTTTCAAGCGTTTCTTACCTCAAAACTGCCATATCTCGCGAACGGAATGACCAATCCGCAAAATTTCTGTTGCATCTGAAAGTAGAAACTCGCCCGATTACAACGGTCTGAGTAGTTTTCCCCTAGGCCGTTCTAGTCATTCGTTTCGAGCATCAGAACTGCGTAAATTTTGAGTTTTTCAAGCGTTTCTTACCTGAAAACTGCCATATCTCGCGAACGGATTGACCAATCCGCAAAGTTTCTGTTGCATCTGAAAGTAGAAATTCACCCGATTACAACGGTCTGAGTAGTTTTCCCCTAGGCCGTTCTAGTCATTCGTTTCGAGCAGCAGAACTGCGTAAATTTTGAGTTTTTCAAGCGTTTCTTACCTAAAAACTGCCATATCTCGCGAACGGATTGACCAATCCGCAAAGTTTCAGTTGCATCTGAAAGTAGAAGCTCGCCCGATTACAACGGTCTGAGTAGTTTTCCCCTAGGCCGTTCTAGTTATTCGTTTCGAGCATCAGAACTGCGAAAATTTTGAGTTTTTCAAGCGTTTCTTACCTCAAAACTGCCATATCTCGCGAACGGAATGACCAATCCGCAAAATTTCTGTTGCATCTGAAAGTAGGAACTGGCCCGATTACAACGGTATGAGTAGTTTTCCCCTAGGCCGTTCTAGTTATTCGTTTCGAGCATCAGAACTGCGAAAATTTTGAGTTTTTCAAGCGTTTCTTACCTCAAAACTGCCATATCTCGCAAACGGATTGACCAATCCGCAAAATTTCTGTTGCATCTGAAAGTAGAAACTCGCCCGATTACAACGGTCTGGGTAGTTTTCCCCTAGGCCGTTCTAGTCATTCGTTTCGAGCATCAGAACTGCGTAAATTTTGAGTTTTTCAAGCGTTTCTTACCTGAAAACTGCCATATCTCGCGATCGGATTGACCAATCCGCAAAGTTTCTGTTGCATCTGAAAGTAGAAATTCACCCGATTACAACGGTCTGAGTAGTTTTCCCCTAGGCCGTTCTAGTCATTCGTTTCGAGCAGCAGAACTGCGTAAATTTTGAGTTTTTCAAGCGTTTCTTACCTAAAAACTGCCATATCTCGCGAACGGATTGACCAATCCGCAAAGTTTCAGTTGCATCTGAAAGTAGAAGCTCGCCCGATTACAACGGTCTGAGTAGTTTTCCCCTAGGCCGTTCTAGTTATTCGTTTCGAGCATCAGAACTGCGAAAATTTTGAGTTTTTCAAGCGTTTCTTACATCAAAACTGCCATATCTCGCGAACGGATTGAGCAATCCGCAAAATTTCTGTTGCATCTGAAAGTAGAAACTCGCCCGATTACAACGGTCTGAGTAACTTTCCCCTAGGCCGTTCTAGTCATTCGTTTCGAGCATCAGAACTGCGTAAATTTTGAGTTTTTCAAGCGTTTCTTACCTAAAAACTGCCATATCTCGCGAACGGATTGACCAATCCGCAAAGTTTCTGTTGCATCTGAAAGTAGAAACTCGCCCGATTACAACGGTCTGAGTAGTTTTCCCCTAGGCCGTTCTAGTTATTCGTTTCGAGCATCAGAACTGCGAAAATTTTGAGTTTTTCAAGCGTTTCTTACCTCAAAACTGCCATATCTCGCGAACGGATTGACCAATCCGCAAAATTTCTGTTGCATCTGAAAGTAGAAACTCGCCCGATTACAACGGTCTGAGTAACTTTCCCCTAGGCCGTTCTAGTCATTCTTTTCGAGCATCAGAACTGCGTAAATTGTGAGTTCTTCAAGCGTTTCTTACCTAAAAACTGCCATATCTCGCGAACGGATTGACCAATCCGCAAAGTTTCTGTTGCATCTGAAAGTAGAAACTCGCCCGATTACAACGGTCTGAGCAGTTTACCCCTAGGCCGTTCTAGTCATTCGTTTCGAGCAGCAGAACTGCGTAAATTTTGAGTTTTTCAAGCGTTTCTTACCTCAAAACTGCCATATCTCGCGAACGGATTGAGCAATCCGCAAAATTTCTGTTGCATCTGAAAGTAGAAACTCGCCCGATTACAACGGTCTGAGTAGTTTTCCCCTAGGCCGTTCTAGTTATTCGTTTCGAGCATCAGAACTGCGAAAATTTTGAGTTTTTCAAGCGTTTCTTACCTCAAAACTGCCATATCTCGCGAACGGAATGACCAATCCGCAAAATTTCTGTTGCATCTGAAAGTAGAAACTGGCCCGATTACAACGGTATGAGTAGTTTTCCCCTAGGCCGTTCTTGTTATTCGTTTCGAGCATCAGAACTGCGAAAATTTTGAGTTTTTCAAGCGTTTCTTACCTCAAAACTGCCATATCTCGCGAACGGATTGACCAATCCGCAAAATTTCTGTTGCATCTGAAAGTAGAAACTCGCCCGATTACAACGGTCTGAGTAGTTTTCCCCTAGGCCGTTCTAGTTATTCGTTTCGAGCATCAGAACTGCGTAAATTTTGAGTTTTTCAAGCGTTTCTTACCTGAAAACTGCCATATCTCGCGAACGGATTGACCGATCCGCAAAGTTTCTGTTGCATCTGAAAGTAGAAACTCTCCCGATTACAACGGTCTGAGTAGTTTTCAGCTAGGCCGTTCTAGTCATTCGTTTCGAGCATCAGAACTGCGTAAATTTTGAGTTTTTCAAGCGTTTCTTACCTAAAAACTGCAATATCTCGCGAACGGATTGACCAATTGGCAAAGTTTCTGTTGCATCTGAAAGTAGAAACTCGCCCGGTTGCAACGGTCTGAGTAGTTTTCCCCTGGGCCGTTCTAGTCATTCGTTTCGAGCATCAGAACTGCGTAAATTTTGAGTTTTTCAAGCGTTTCTTACCTAAAAACTGCCATATCTCGCGAACGGATTGACCAATCCGCAAAGTTTCTGTTGCATCTGAAAGTAGAAACTCGCCCGATTACAACGGTCTGAGTAGTTTTCCCCTAGGCCGTTCTAGTTATTCGTTTCGAGCATCAGAACTGCGAAAATTTTGAGTTTTTCAAGCGTTTCTTACCTCAAAACTGCCATATCTCGCGAACGGATTGACCAATCCGCAAAATTTCTGTTGCATCTGAAAGTAGAAACTCGCCCGATTACAACGGTCTGAGTATCTTTCCCCTAGGCCGTTCTAGTCATTCGTTTCGAGCATCAGAACTGCGTAAATTTTGAGTTTTTCAAGCGTTTCTTACCTAAAAACTGCCATATCTCGCGAACGGATTGACCAATCCGCAAAGTTTCTGTTGCATCTGAAAGTAGAAACTCGCCCGATTACAACGGTCTGAGTAGTTTTCCCCTAGGCCGTTCTAGTCATTCGTTTCGAGCAGCAGAACTGCGTAAATTTTGAGTTTTTCAAGCGTTTCTTACCTCAAAACTGCCATATCTCGCGAACGGATTGAGCAATCCGCAAAATTTCTGTTGCATCTGAAAGTAGAAACTCGCCCGATTACAACGGTCTGAGTAGTTTTCCCCTAGGCCGTTCTAGTTATTCGTTTCGAGCATCAGAACTGCGAAAATTTTGAGTTTTTCAAGCGTTTCTTACCTCAAAACTGCCATATCTCGCGAACGGATTGACCAATCCGCAAAATTTCTGTTGCATCTGAAAGTAGAAACTGGCCCGATTACAACGGTATGAGTAGTTTTCCCCTAGGCCGTTCTAGTGATTCGTTTCGAGCATCAGAACTGCGAAAATTTTGAGTTTTTCAAGCGTTTCTTACCTCAAAACTGCCATATCTCGCGAACGGAATGACCAATCCGCAAAATTTCTGTTGCATCTGAAAGTAGAAACTCGCCCGATTACAACGGTCTGAGTAGTTTTCCCCTAGGCCGTTCTAGTCATTCGTTTCGAGCATCAGAACTGCGTAAATTTTGAGTTTTTCAAGCGTTTCTTACCTGAAAACTGCCATATCTCGCGAACGGATTGACCAATCCGCAAAGTTTCTGTTGCATCTGAAAGTAGAAATTCACCCGATTACAACGGTCTGAGTAGTTTTCCCCTAGGCCGTTCTAGTCATTCGTTTCGAGCAGCAGAACTGCGTAAATTTTGAGTTTTTCAAGCGTTTCTTACCTAAAAACTGCCATATCTCGCGAACGGATTGACCAATCCGCAAAGTTTCAGTTGCATCTGAAAGTAGAAGCTCGCCCGATTACAACGGTCTGAGTAGTTTTCCCCTAGGCCGTTCTAGTTATTCGTTTCGAGCATCAGAACTGCGAAAATTTTGAGTTTTTCAAGCGTTTCTTACCTCAAAACTGCCATATCTCGCGAACGGAATGACCAATCCGCAAAATTTCTGTTTCATCTGAAAGTAGAAACTGGCCCGATTACAACGGTATGAGTAGTTTTCCCCTAGGCCGTTCTAGTTATTCGTTTCGAGCATCAGAACTGCGAAAATTTTGAGTTTTTCAAGCGTTTCTTACCTCAAAACTGCCATATCTCGCAAACGGATTGACCAATCCGCAAAATTTCTGTTGCATCTGAAAGTAGAAACTCGCCCGATTACAACGGTCTGAGTAGTTTTCCCCTAGGCCGTTCTAGTCATTCGTTTCGAGCATCAGAACTGCGTAAATTTTGAGTTTTTCAAGCGTTTCTTACCTGAAAACTGCCATATCTCGCGATCGGATTGACCAATCCGCAAAGTTTCTGTTGCATCTGAAAGTAGAAATTCACCCGATTACAACGGTCTGAGTAGTTTTCCCCTAGGCCGTTCTAGTCATTCGTTTCGAGCAGCAGAACTGCGTAAATTTTGAGTTTTTCAAGCGTTTCTTACCTAAAAACTGCCATATCTCGCGAACGGATTGACCAATCCGCAAAGTTTCAGTTGCATCTGAAAGTAGAAGCTCGCCCGATTACAACGGTCTGAGTAGTTTTCCCCTAGGCCGTTCTAGTTATTCGTTTCGAGCATCAGAACTGCGAAAATTTTGAGTTTTTCAAGCGTTTCTTACCTCAAAACTGCCATATCTCGCGAACGGATTGACCAATCCGCAAAATTTCTGTTGCATCTGAAAGTAGAAACTGGCCCGATTACAACGGTATGAGTAGTTTTCCCCTAGGCCGTTCTAGTTATTCGTTTCGAGCATCAGAACTGCGAAAATTTTGAGTTTTTCAAGCGTTTCTTACCTCAAAACTGCCATATCTCGCGAACGGAATGACCAATCCGCAAAATTTCTGTTGCATCTGAATGTAGAAACTGGCCCGATTACAACGGTATGAGTAGTTTTCCCCTAGGCCGTTCTAGTTATTCGTTTCGAGCATCAGAACTGCGAAAATTTTGAGTTTTTCAAGCGTTTCTTACCTCAAAACTGCCATATCTCGCGAACGGATTGACCAATCCGCAAAATTTCTGTTGCATCTGAAAGTAGAAACTCGCCCGATTACAACGGTCTGAGTAGTTTTCCCCTAGGCCGTTCTAGTCATTCGTTTCGAGCATCAGAACTGCGTAAATTTTGAGTTTTTCAAGCGTTTCTTACCTGAAAACTGCCATATCTCGCGAACGGATTGACCAATCCGCAAAGTTTCTGTTGCATCTGAAAGTAGAAACTCGCCCGATTACAACGGTCTGAGCAGTTTTCCCCTAGGCCGTTCTAGTCATTCGTCTCGAGCAGCAGAACTGCGTAAATTTTGAGTTTTTCAAGCGTTTCTTACCTCAAAACTGCCATATCTCGCGAACGGATTGAGCAATCCGCAAAATTTCTGTTGCATCTGAAAGTAGAAGCTTGCCCGAATACAACGGTCTGAGTAGTTTTCCCCTAGGCCGTTCTAGTTATTCGTTTCGAGCATCAGAACTGCGGAAATTTTGAGTTTTTCAAGCGTTTCTTACCTCAAAACTGCCATATCTCGCGAACGGATTGACCAATCCGCAAAGTTTCAGTTGCATCTGAAAGTAGAAGCTCGCCCGATTACAACGGTCTGAGTAGTTTTCCCCTAGGCCGTTCTAGTTATTCGTTTCGAGCATCAGAACTGCGGAAATTTTGAGTTTTTCAAGCGTTTCTTACCTCAAAACTGCCATATCTCGCGAACGGATTGACCAATCCGCAAAATTTCTGTTGCATCTGAAAGTAGAAACTGGCCCGATTACAACGGTATGATTAGTTTTCCCCTAGGCCGTTCTAGTTATTCGTTTCGAGCATCAGAACTGCGAAAATTTTGAGTTTTTCAAGCGTTTCTTACCTCAAAACTGCCATATCTCGCGAACGGAATGACCAATCCGCAAAATTTCTGTTGCATCTGAAAGTAGAAACTGGCCCGATTACAACGGTATGAGTAGTTTTTCCCTAGGCCGTTCTAGTTATTCGTTTCGAGCATCAGAACTGCGAAAATTTTGAGTTTTTCAAGCGTTTCTTACCTCAAAACTGCCATATCTCGCGAACGGATTGACCAATCCGCAAAATTTCTGTTGCATCTGAAAGTAGAAACTCGCCCGATTACAACGGTCTGAGTAACTTTCCCCTAGGCCGTTCTAATCATTCGTTTCGAGTATCAGAACTGCGTAAATTTTGAGTTTTTCAAGCGTTTCTTACCTAAAAACTGCCATATCTCGCGAACGGATTGACCAATCCGCAAAGTTTCAGTTGCATCTGAAAGTAGAAGCTCGCCCGATTACAACGGTCTGAGTAGTTTTCCCCTAGGCCGTTCTAGTTATTCGTTTCGAGCATCAGAACTGCGAAAATTTTGAGTTTTTCAAGCGTTTCTTACCTCAAAACTGCCATATCTCGCGAACGGATTGAGCAATCCGCAAAATTTCTGTTGCATCTGAAAGTAGAAACTCGCCCGATTACAACGGTCTGAGTAGTTTTCCCCTAGGCCGTTCTAGTTATTCGTTTCGAGCATCAGAACTGCGAAAATTTTGAGTTTTTCAAGCGTTTCTTACCTCAAAACTGCCATATCTCGCGAACGGATTGACCAATCCGCAAAATTTCTGTTGCATCTGTAAGTAGAAACTGGCCCGATTACAACGGTATGAGTAGTTTTCCCCTAGGCCGTTCTAGTCATTCGTTTCGAGCATCAGAACTGCGTAAATTTTGAGTTTTTCAAGCGTTTCTTACCTAAAAACTGCCATATCTCGCGAACGGATTGACCAATCCGCAAAATTTCTGTTGCATCTGAAAGTAGAAACTCGCCCGATTACAACGGTCTGAGTAACTTTCCCCTAGGCCGTTCTAGTCATTCTTTTCGAGCATCAGAACTGCGTAAATTGTGAGTTCTTCAAGCGTTTCTTACCTAAAAACTGCCATATCTCGCGAACGGATTGACCAATCCGCAAAGTTTCTGTTGCATCTGAAAGTAGAAACTCGCCCGATTACAACGGTCTGAGCAGTTTACCCCTAGGCCGTTCTAGTCATTCGTTTCGAGCAGCAGAACTGCGTAAATTTTGAGTTTTTCAAGCGTTTCTTACCTCAAAACTGCCATATCTCGCGAACGGATTGAGCAATCCGCAAAATTTCTGTTGCATCTGAAAGTAGAAACTCGCCCGATTACAACGGTCTGAGTAGTTTTCCCCTAGGCCGTTCTAGTTATTCGTTTCGAGCATCAGAACTGCGAAAATTTTGAGTTTTTCAAGCGTTTCTTACCTCAAAACTGCCATATCTCGCGAACGGAATGACCAATCCGCAAAATTTCTGTTGCATCTGAAAGTAGAAACTGGCCCGATTACAACGGTATGAGTAGTTTTCCCCTAGGCCGTTCTTGTTATTCGTTTCGAGCATCAGAACTGCGAAAATTTTGAGTTTTTCAAGCGTTTCTTACCTCAAAACTGCCATATCTCGCGAACGGATTGACCAATCCGCAAAATTTCTGTTGCATCTGAAAGTAGAAACTCGCCCGATTACAACGGTCTGAGTAGTTTTCCCCTAGGCCGTTCTAGTTATTCGTTTCGAGCATCAGAACTGCGTAAATTTTGAGTTTTTCAAGCGTTTCTTACCTGAAAACTGCCATATCTCGCGAACGGATTGACCGATCCGCAAAGTTTCTGTTGCATCTGAAAGTAGAAACTCTCCCGATTACAACGGTCTGAGTAGTTTTCAGCTAGGCCGTTCTAGTCATTCGTTTCGAGCATCAGAACTGCGTAAATTTTGAGTTTTTCAAGCGTTTCTTACCTAAAAACTGCAATATCTCGCGAACGGATTGACCAATTGGCAAAGTTTCTGTTGCATCTGAAAGTAGAAACTCGCCCGGTTGCAACGGTCTGAGTAGTTTTCCCCTGGGCCGTTCTAGTCATTCGTTTCGAGCATCAGAACTGCGTAAATTTTGAGTTTTTCAAGCGTTTCTTACCTAAAAACTGCCATATCTCGCGAACGGATTGACCAATCCGCAAAGTTTCTGTTGCATCTGAAAGTAGAAACTCGCCCGATTACAACGGTCTGAGTAGTTTTCCCCTAGGCCGTTCTAGTTATTCGTTTCGAGCATCAGAACTGCGAAAATTTTGAGTTTTTCAAGCGTTTCTTACATCAAAACTGCCATATCTCGCGAACGGATTGACCAATCCGCAAAATTTCTGTTGCATCTGAAAGTAGAAACTCGCCCGATTACAACGGTCTGAGTATCTTTCCCCTAGGCCGTTCTAGTCATTCGTTTCGAGCATCAGAACTGCGTAAATTTTGAGTTTTTCAAGCGTTTCTTACCTAAAAACTGCCATATCTCGCGAACGGATTGACCAATCCGCAAAGTTTCTGTTGCATCTGAAAGTAGAAACTCGCCCGATTACAACGGTCTGAGTAGTTTTCCCCTAGGCCGTTCTAGTCATTCGTTTCGAGCAGCAGAACTGCGTAAATTTTGAGTTTTTCAAGCGTTTCTTACCTCAAAACTGCCATATCTCGCGAACGGATTGAGCAATCCGCAAAATTTCTGTTGCATCTGAAAGTAGAAACTCGCCCGATTACAACGGTCTGAGTAGTTTTCCCCTAGGCCGTTCTAGTTATTCGTTTCGAGCATCAGAACTGCGAAAATTTTGAGTTTTTCAAGCGTTTCTTACCTCAAAACTGCCATATCTCGCGAACGGATTGACCAATCCGCAAAATTTCTGTTGCATCTGAAAGTAGAAACTGGCCCGATTACAACGGTATGAGTAGTTTTTCCCTAGGCCGTTCTAGTGATTCGTTTCGAGCATCAGAACTGCGAAAATTTTGAGTTTTTCAAGCGTTTCTTACCTCAAAACTGCCATATCTCGCGAACGGAATGACCAATCCGCAAAATTTCTGTTGCATCTGAAAGTAGAAACTCGCCCGATTACAACGGTCTGAGTAGTTTTCCCCTAGGCCGTTCTAGTCATTCGTTTCGAGCATCAGAACTGCGTAAATTTTGAGTTTTTCAAGCGTTTCTTACCTGAAAACTGCCATATCTCGCGAACGGATTGACCAATCCGCAAAGTTTCTGTTGCATCTGAAAGTAGAAATTCACCCGATTACAACGGTCTGAGTAGTTTTCCCCTAGGCCGTTCTAGTCATTCGTTTCGAGCAGCAGAACTGCGTAAATTTTGAGTTTTTCAAGCGTTTCTTACCTAAAAACTGCCATATCTCGCGAACGGATTGACCAATCCGCAAAGTTTCAGTTGCATCTGAAAGTAGAAGCTCGCCCGATTACAACGGTCTGAGTAGTTTTCCCCTAGGCCGTTCTAGTTATTCGTTTCGAGCATCAGAACTGCGAAAATTTTGAGTTTTTCAAGCGTTTCTTACCTCAAAACTGCCATATCTCGCGAACGGAATGACCAATCCGCAAAATTTCTGTTGCATCTGAAAGTAGAAACTGGCCCGATTACAACGGTATGAGTAGTTTTCCCCTAGGCCGTTCTAGTTATTCGTTTCGAGCATCAGAACTGCGAAAATTTTGAGTTTTTCAAGCGTTTCTTACCTCAAAACTGCCATATCTCGCGAACGGAATGACCAATCCGCAAAATTTCTGTTGCATCTGAATGTAGAAACTGGCCCGATTACAACGGTATGAGTAGTTTTCCCCTAGGCCGTTCTAGTTATTCGTTTCGAGCATCAGAACTGCGAAAATTTTGAGTTTTTCAAGCGTTTCTTACCTCAAAACTGCCATATCTCGCGAACGGATTGACCAATCCGCAAAATTTCTGTTGCATCTGAAAGTAGAAACTCGCCCGATTACAACGGTCTGAGTAGTTTTCCCCTAGGCCGTTCTAGTCATTCGTTTCGAGCATCAGAACTGCGTAAATTTTGAGTTTTTCAAGCGTTTCTTACCTGAAAACTGCCATATCTCGCGAACGGATTGACCAATCCGCAAAGTTTCTGTTGCATCTGAAAGTAGAAACTCGCCCGATTACAACGGTCTGAGCAGTTTTCCCCTAGGCCGTTCTAGTCATTCGTCTCGAGCAGCAGAACTGCGTAAATTTTGAGTTTTTCAAGCGTTTCTTACCTCAAAACTGCCATATCTCGCGAACGGATTGAGCAATCCGCAAAATTTCTGTTGCATCTGAAAGTAGAAGCTTGCCCGAATACAACGGTCTGAGTAGTTTTCCCCTAGGCCGTTCTAGTTATTCGTTTCGAGCATCAGAACTGCGGAAATTTTGAGTTTTTCAAGCGTTTCTTACCTCAAAACTGCCATATCTCGCGAACGGATTGACCAATCCGCAAAGTTTCAGTTGCATCTGAAAGTAGAAGCTCGCCCGATTACAACGGTCTGAGTAGTTTTCCCCTAGGCCGTTCTAGTTATTCGTTTCGAGCATCAGAACTGCGGAAATTTTGAGTTTTTCAAGCGTTTCTTACCTCAAAACTGCCATATCTCGCGAACGGATTGACCAATCCGCAAAATTTCTGTTGCATCTGAAAGTAGAAACTGGCCCGATTACAACGGTATGATTAGTTTTCCCCTAGGCCGTTCTAGTTATTCGTTTCGAGCATCAGAACTGCGAAAATTTTGAGTTTTTCAAGCGTCTCTTACCTCAAAACTGCCATATCTCGCGAACGGAATGACCAATCCGCAAAATTTCTGTTGCATCTGAAAGTAGAAACTGGCCCGATTACAACGGTATGAGTAGTTTTTCCCTAGGCCGTTCTAGTTATTCGTTTCGAGCATCAGAACTGCGAAAATTTTGAGTTTTTCAAGCGTTTCTTACCTCAAAACTGCCATATCTCGCGAACGGATTGACCAATCCGCAAAATTTCTGTTGCATCTGAAAGTAGAAACTCGCCCGATTACAACGGTCTGAGTAACTTTCCCCTAGGCCGTTCTAATCATTCGTTTCGAGTATCAGAACTGCGTAAATTTTGAGTTTTTCAAGCGTTTCTTACCTAAAAACTGCCATATCTCGCGAACGGATTGACCAATCCGCAAAGTTTCAGTTGCATCTGAAAGTAGAAGCGCGCCCGATTACAACGGTCTGAGTAGTTTTCCCCTAGGCCGTTCTAGTTATTCGTTTCGAGCATCAGAACTGCGAAAATTTTGAGTTTTTCAAGCGTTTCTTACCTCAAAACTGCCATATCTCGCGAACGGATTGAGCAATCCGCAAAATTTCTGTTGCATCTGAAAGTAGAAACTCGCCCGATTACAACGGTCTGAGTAGTTTTCCCCTAGGCCGTTCTAGTTATTCGTTTCGAGCATCAGAACTGCGAAAATTTTGAGTTTTTCAAGCGTTTCTTACCTCAAAACTGCCATATCTCGCGAACGGATTGACCAATCCGCAAAATTTCTGTTGCATCTGAAAGTAGAAACTCGCCCGATTACAACGGTCTGAGTAGTTTTCCCCTAGGCCGTTCTAGTCATTCGTTTCGAGCATCAGAACTGCGTAAATTTTGAGTTTTTCAAGCGTTTCTTACCTGAAAACTGCCATATCTCGCGAACGGATTGACCAATCCGCAAAGTTTCTGTTGCATCTGAAAGTAGAAACTCGCCCGATTACAACGGTCTGAGCAGTTTTCCCCTAGGCCGTTCTAGTCATTCGTCTCGAGCAGCAGAACTGCGTAAATTTTGAGTTTTTCAAGCGTTTCTTACCTCAAAACTGCCATATCTCGCGAACGGATTGCGCAATCCGCAAAATTTCTGTTGCATCTGAAAGTAGAAGCTTGCCCGAATACAACGGTCTGAGTAGTTTTCCCCTAGGCCGTTCTAGTTATTCGTTTCGAGCATCAGAACTGCGGAAATTTTGAGTTTTTCAAGCGTTTCTTACCTCAAAACTGCCATATCTCGCGAACGGATTGACCAATCCGCAAAGTTTCAGTTGCATCTGAAAGTAGAAGCTCGCCCGATTACAACGGTCTGAGTAGTTTTCCCCTAGGCCGTTCTAGTTATTCGTTTCGAGCATCAGAACTGCGGAAATTTTGAGTTTTTCAAGCGTTTCTTACCTCAAAACTGCCATATCTCGCGAACGGATTGACCAATCCGCAAAATTTCTGTTGCATCTGAAAGTAGAAACTGGCCCGATTACAACGGTATGATTAGTTTTCCCCTAGGCCGTTCTAGTTATTCGTTTCGAGCATCAGAACTGCGAAAATTTTGAGTTTTTCAAGCGTTTCTTACCTCAAAACTGCCATATCTCGCGAACGGAATGACCAATCCGCAAAATTTCTGTTGCATCTGAAAGTAGAAACTGGCCCGATTACAACGGTATGAGTAGTTTTTCCCTAGGCCGTTCTAGTTATTCGTTTCGAGCATCAGAACTGCGAAAATTTTGAGTTTTTCAAGCGTTTCTTACCTCAAAACTGCCATATCTCGCGAACGGATTGACCAATCCGCAAAATTTCTGTTGCATCTGAAAGTAGAAACTCGCCCGATTACAACGGTCTGAGTAACTTTCCCCTAGGCCGTTCTAATCATTCGTTTCGAGTATCAGAACTGCGTAAATTTTGAGTTTTTCAAGCGTTTCTTACCTAAAAACTGCCATATCTCGCGAACGGATTGACCAATCCGCAAAGTTTCAGTTGCATCTGAAAGTAGAAGCTCGCCCGATTACAACGGTCTGAGTAGTTTTCCCCTAGGCCGTTCTAGTTATTCGTTTCGAGCATCAGAACTGCGAAAATTTTGAGTTTTTCAAGCGTTTCTTACCTCAAAACTGCCATATCTCGCGAACGGATTGAGCAATCCGCAAAATTTCTGTTGCATCTGAAAGTAGAAACTCGCCCGATTACAACGGTCTGAGTAGTTTTCCCCTAGGCCGTTCTAGTTATTCGTTTCGAGCATCAGAACTGCGAAAATTTTGAGTTTTTCAAGCGTTTCTTACCTCAAAACTGCCATATCTCGCGAACGGATTGACCAATCCGCAAAATTTCTGTTGCATCTGAAAGTAGAAACTGGCCCGATTACAACGGTATGAGTAGTTTTCCCCTAGGCCGTTCTAGTCATTCGTTTCGAGCATCAGAACTGCGTAAATTTTGAGTTTTTCAAGCGTTTCTTACCTAAAAACTGCCATATCTCGCGAACGGATTGACCAATCCGCAAAGTTTCTGTTGCATCTGAAAGTAGAAACTCGCCCGATTACAACGGTCTGAGTAGTTTTCCCCTAGGCCGTTCTAGTCATTCGTTTCGAGCAGCAGAACTGCGTAAATTTTGAGTTTTTCAAGCGTTTCTTACCTCAAAACTGCCATATCTCGCGAACGGATTGAGCAATCCGCAAAATTTCTGTTGCATCTGAAAGTAGAAACTCGCCCGATTACAACGGTCTGAGTAGTTTTCCCCTAGGCCGTTCTAGTTATTCGTTTCGAGCATCAGAACTGCGAAAATTTTGAGTTTTTCAAGCGTTTCTTACCTCAAAACTGCCATATCTCGCGAACGGATTGACCAATCCGCAAAATTTCTGTTGCATCTGAAAGTAGAAACTGGCCCGATTACAACGGTATGAGTAGTTTTCCCCTAGGCCGTTCTAGTGATTCGTTTCGAGCATCAGAACTGCGAAAATTTTGAGTTTTTCAAGCGTTTCTTACCTCAAAACTGCCATATCTCGCGAACGGAATGACCAATCCGCAAAATTTCTGTTGCATCTGAAAGTAGAAACTGGCCCGATTACAACGGTATGAGTAGTTTTCCCCTAGGCCGTTCTAGTTATTCGTTTCGAGCATCAGAACTGCGAAAATTTTGAGTTTTTCAAGCGTTTCTTACCTCAAAACTGCCATATCTCGCAAACGGATTGACAAATCCGCAAAATTTCTGTTGCATCTGAAAGTAGAAACTCGCCCGATTACAACGGTCTGAGTAGTTTTCCCCTAGACCGTTCTAGTCATTCGTTTCGAGCATCAGAACTGCGTAAATTTTGAGTTTTTCAAGCGTTTCTTACCTGAAAACTGCCATATCTCGCGAACGGATTGACCAATCCGCAAAGTTTCTGTTGCATCTGAAAGTAGAAATTCACCCGATTACAACGGTCTGAGTAGTTTTCCCCTAGGCCGTTCTAGTCATTCGTTTCGAGCAGCAGAACTGCGTAAATTTTGAGTTTTTCAAGCGTTTCTTACCTAAAAACTGCCATATCTCGCGAACGGATTGAGCAATCCGCAAAATTTCTGTTGCATCTGAAAGTAGAAACTCGCCCGATTACAACGGTCTGAGTAGTTTTCCCCTAGGCCGTTCTAGTTATTCGTTTCGAGCATCAGAACTGCGAAAATTTTGAGTTTTTCAAGCGTTTCTTACCTCAAAACTGCCATATCTCGCGAACGGATTGACCAATTCGCAAAATTTCAGTTGCATCTGAAAGTAGAAGCTTGCCCGAATACAACGGTCTGAGTAGTTTTCCCCTAGGCCGTTCTAGTCATTCGTTTCGAGCAGCAGAACTGCGTAAATTTTGAGTTTTTCAAGCGTTTCTTACCTCAAAACTGCCATATCTCGCGAACGGATTGAGCAATCCGCAAAATTTCTGTTGCATCTGAAAGTAGAAGCTTGCCAGAATACAACGGTCTGAGTAGTTTTCCCCTAGGCCGTTCTAGTTATTCGTTTCGAGCATCAGAACTGCGGAAATTTTGAGTTTTTCAAGCGTTTCTTACCTCAAAACTGCCATATCTCGCGAACGGATTGACCAATCCGCAAAATTTCTGTTGCATCTGAAAGTAGAAACTGGCCCGATTACAACGGTATGATTAGTTTTCCCCTAGGCCGTTCTAGTTATTCGTTTCGAGCATCAGAACTGCGAAAATTTTGAGTTTTTCAAGCGTTTCTTACCTCAAAACTGCCATATCTCGCGAACGGAATGACCAATCCGCAAAATTTCTGTTGCATCTGAAAGTAGAAACTGGCCCGATTACAACGGTATGAGTAGTTTTTCCCTAGGCCGTTCTAGTTATTCGTTTCGAGCATCAGAACTGCGAAAATTTTGAGTTTTTCAAGCGTTTCTTACCTCAAAACTGCCATATCTCGCGAACGGATTGACCAATCCGCAAAATTTCTGTTGCATCTGAAAGTAGAAACTCGCCCGATTACAACGGTCTGAGTAACTTTCCCCTAGGCCGTTCTAATCATTCGTTTCGAGTATCAGAACTGCGTAAATTTTGAGTTTTTCAAGCGTTTCTTACCTAAAAACTGCCATATCTCGCGAACGGATTGACCAATCCGCAAAGTTTCAGTTGCATCTGAAAGTAGAAGCTCGCCCGATTACAACGGTCTGAGTAGTTTTCCCCTAGGCCGTTCTAGTTATTCGTTTCGAGCATCAGAACTGCGAAAATTTTGAGTTTTTCAAGCGTTTCTTACCTCAAAACTGCCATATCTCGCGAACGGATTGAGCAATCCGCAAAATTTCTGTTGCATCTGAAAGTAGAAACTCGCCCGATTACAACGGTCTGAGTAGTTTTCCCCTAGGCCGTTCTAGTTATTCGTTTCGAGCATCAGAACTGCGAAAATTTTGAGTTTTTCAAGCGTTTCTTACCTCAAAACTGCCATATCTCGCGAACGGATTGACCAATCCGCAAAATTTCTGTTGCATCTGAAAGTAGAAACTCGCCCGATTACAACGGTCTGAGTAACTTTCCCCTAGGCCGTTCTAGTCATTCGTTTCGAGCATCAGAACTGCGTAAATTTTGAGTTTTTCAAGCGTTTCTTACCTAAAAACTGCCATATCTCGCGAACGGATTGACCAATCCGCAAAGTTTCTGTTGCATCTGAAAGTAGAAACTCGCCCGATTACAACGGTCTGAGTAGTTTTCCCCTAGGCCGTTCTAGTCATTCGTTTCGAGCAGCAGAACTGCGTAAATTTTGAGTTTTTCAAGCGTTTCTTACCTCAAAACTGCCATATCTCGCGAACGGATTGAGCAATCCGCAAAATTTCTGTTGCATCTGAAAGTAGAAACTCGCCCGATTACAACGGTCTGAGTAGTTTTCCCCTAGGCCGTTCTAGTTATTCGTTTCGAGCATCAGAACTGCGAAAATTTTGAGTTTTTCAAGCGTTTCTTACCTCAAAACTGCCATATCTCGCGAACGGATTGACCAATCCGCAAAATTTCTGTTGCATCTGAAAGTAGAAACTGGCCCGATTACAACGGTATGAGTAGTTTTCCCCTAGGCCGTTCTAGTGATTCGTTTCGAGCATCAGAACTGCGAAAATTTTGAGTTTTTCAAGCGTTTCTTACCTCAAAACTGCCATATCTCGCGAACGGAATGACCAATCCGCAAAATTTCTGTTGCATCTGAAAGTAGAAACTGGCCCGATTACAACGGTATGAGTAGTTTTCCCCTAGGCCGTTCTAGTTATTCGTTTCGAGCATCAGAACTGCGAAAATTTTGAGTTTTTCAAGCGTTTCTTACCTCAAAACTGCCATATCTCGCAAACGGATTGACCAATCCGCAAAATTTCTGTTGCATCTGAAAGTAGAAACTCGCCCGATTACAACGGTCTGAGTAGTTTTCCCCTAGGCCGTTCTAGTCATTCGTTTCGAGCATCAGAACTGCGTAAATTTTGAGTTTTTCAAGCGTTTCTTACCTGAAAACTGCCATATCTCGCGAACGGATTGACCAATCCGCAAAGTTTCTGTTGCATCTGAAAGTAGAAATTCACCCGATTACAACGGTCTGAGTAGTTTTCCCCTAGGCCGTTCTAGTCATTCGTTTCGAGCAGCAGAACTGCGTAAATTTTGAGTTTTTCAAGCGTTTCTTACCAAAAAACTGCCATATCTCGCGAACGGATTGACCAATCCGCAAAGTTTCAGTTGCATCTGAAAGTAGAAGCTCGCCCGATTACAACGGTCTGAGTAGTTTTCCCCTAGGCCGTTCTAGTTATTCGTTTCGAGCATCAGAACTGCGAAAATTTTGAGTTTTTCAAGCGTTTCTTACCTCAAAACTGCCATATCTCGCGAACGGATTCAGCAATCCGCAAAATTTCTTTTGCATCTGAAAGTAGAAACTCGCCCGATTACAACGGTCTGAGTAGTTTTCCCCTAGGCCGTTCTAGTTATTCGTTTCGAGCATCAGAACTGCGAAAATTTTGAGTTTTTCAAGCGTTTCTTACCTCAAAACTGCCATATCTCGCGAACGGATTGAGCAATCCGCAAAATTTCTGTTGCATCTGAAAGTAGAAACTCGCCCGATTACAACGGTCTGAGTAGTTTTCCCCTAGGCCGTTCTAGTTATTCGTTTCGAGCATCAGAACTGCGAAAATTTTGAGTTTTTCAAGCGTTTCTTACCTCAAAACTACCATATCTCGCGAACGGATTGACCAATCCGCAAAGTTTCAGTTGCATCTGAAAGTAGAAGCTCGCCCGATTACAACGGTCTTAGTAGTTTTCCCCTAGGCCGTTCTAGTTATTCGTTTCGAGCATCAGAACTGCGAAAATTTTGAGTTTTTCAAGCGTTTCTTACCTGAAAACTGCCATATCTCGCGAACGGATTGACCAATCCGCAAAATTTCTGTTGCATCTGAAAGTAGAAACTGGCCCGATTACACCGGTATGAGTAGTTTTCCCCTAGGCCGTTCTAGTTATTCGTTTCGAGCATCAGAACTGCGAAAATTTTGAGTTTTTCAAGCGTTTCTTACCTCAAAACTACCATATCTCGCGAACGGATTGACCAATCCGCAAAGTTTCAGTTGCATCTGAAAGTAGAAGCTCGCCCGATTACAACGGTCTTAGTAGTTTTCCCCTAGGCCGTTCTAGTTATTCGTTTCGAGCATCAGAACTGCGAAAATTTTGAGTTTTTCAAGCGTTTCTTACATGAAAACTGCCATATCTCGCGAACGGATTGACCAATCCGCAAAATTTCTGTTGCATCTGAAAGTAGAAACTGGCCCGATTACAACGGTATGAGTAGTTTTCCCCTAGGCCGTTCTAGTTATTCGTTTCGAGCATCAGAACTGCGAAAATTTTGAGTTTTTCAAGCGTTTCTTACCTCAAAACTGCCATATCTCGCGAACGGATTGACCAATCCGCAAAATTTCTGTTGCATCTGAAAGTAGAAACTGGCCCGATTACAACGGTATGAGTAGTTTTCCCCTAGGCCGTTCTAGTTATTCGTTTCGAGCATCAGAACTGCGAAAATTTTGAGTTTTTCAAGCGTTTCTTACCTCAAAACTGCCATATCTCGCGAACGGATTGACCAATCCGCAAAATTTCTGTTGCATCTGAAAGTAGAAACTCGCCCGATTACAACGGTCTGAGTAGTTTTCCCCTAGGCCGTTCTAGTCATTCGTTTCGAGCATCAGAACTGCGTAAATTTTGAGTTTTTCAAGCGTTTCTTACCTAAAAACTGCCATATCTCGCGAACGGATTGACCAATCCGCAGAGTTTCAGTTGCATCTGAAAGTAGAAGCTCGCCCGATTACAACGGTCTGAGTAGTTTTCCCCTAGGCCGTTCTAGTTATTCGTTTCGAGCATCAGAACCGCGAAAATTTTGAGTTTTTCAAGCGTTTCTTACCTCAAAACTGCCATATCTCGCGAACGGATTCAGCAATCCGCAAAATTTCTTTTGCATCTGAAAGTAGAAACTCGCCCGATTACAACGGTCTGAGTAGTTTTCCCCTAGGCCGTTCTAGTTATTCGTTTCGAGCATCAGAACTGCGAAAATTTTGAGTTTTTCAAGCGTTTCTTACCTCAAAACTGCCATATCTCGCGAACGGATTGACCAATCCGCGAAGTTTCAGTTGCATCTGAAAGTAGAAGCTCGCCCGATTACAACGGTCTGAGTAGTTTTCCCCTAGGCCGTTCTAGTTATTCGTTTCGAGCATCAGAACTGCGAAAATTTTGAGTTTTTCAAGCGTTTCTTACCTCAAAACTGCCATATCTCGCGAACGGATTGACCAATCCGCAAAATTTCTGTTGCATCTGAAAGTAGAAACTGGCCCGATTACAACGGTATGAGTAGTTTTCCCCTAGGCCGTTCTAGTTATTCGTTTCGAGCATCAGAACTGCGAAAATTTTGAGTTTTTCAAGCGTTTCTTACCTCAAAACTGCCATATCTCGCGAACGGATTGACCAATCCGCAAAATTTCTGTTGCATCTGAAAGTAGAAACTGGCCCGATTACAACGGTATGAGTAGTTTTCCCCTAGGCCGTTCTAGTTATTCGTTTCGAGCATCAGAACTGCGAAAATTTTGAGTTTTTCAAGCGTTTCTTACCTCAAAACTGCCATATCTCGCGAACGGATTGAACAATCCGCAAAATTTCTGTTGCATCTGAAAGTAGAAACACGCCCGATTACAACGGTCTGAGTAGTTTTCCCCTAGGCCGTTCTAGTCATTCGTTTCGAGCATCAGAACTGCGTAAATTTTGAGTTTTTCAAGCGTTTCTTACCTGAAAACTGCCATATCTCGCGAACGGATTGACCAATCCGCAAAATTTCTGTTGCATCTGAAAGTAGAAACTGGCCCGATTACAACGGTATGAGTAGTTTTCCCCTAGGCCGTTCTAGTTATTCGTTTCGAGCATCAGAACTGCGAAAATTTTGAGTTTTTCAAGCGTTTCTTACCTCAAAACTGCCATATCTCGCGAACGGATTGACCAATCCGCAAAATTTCTGTTGCATCTGAAAGTAGAAACTGGCCCGATTACAACGGTATGAGTAGTTTTCCCCTAGGCCGTTCTAGTTATTCGTTTCGAGCATCAGAACTGCGAAAATTTTGAGTTTTTCAAGCGTTTCTTACCTCAAAACTGCCATATCTCGCGAACGGATTGACCAATCCGCAAAATTTCTGTTGCATCTGAAAGTAGAAACTCGCCCGATTACAACGGTCTGAGTAGTTTTCCCCTAGGCCGTTCTAGTCATTCGTTTCGAGCATCAGAACTGCGTAAATTTTGAGTTTTTCAAGCGTTTCTTACCTAAAAACTGCCATATCTCGCGAACGGATTGACCAATCCGCAGAGTTTCAGTTGCATCTGAAAGTAGAAGCTCGCCCGATTACAACGGTCTGAGTAGTTTTCCCCTAGGCCGTTCTAGTTATTCGTTTCGAGCATCAGAACTGCGAAAATTTTGAGTTTTTCAAGCGTTTCTTACCTCAAAACTGTCATATCTCGCGAACGGATTGACCAATCCGCAAAATTTCTGTTGCATCTGAAAGTAGAAACTGGCCCGATTACAACGGTATGAGTAGTTTTCCCCTAGGCCGTTCTAGTTATTCGTTTCGAGCATCAGAACTGCGAAAATTTTGAGTTTTTCAAGCGTTTCTTACCTCAAAACTGCCATATCTCGCGAACGGATTGACCAATCCGCAAAATTTCTGTTGCATCTGAAAGTAGAAACTCGCCCGATTACAACGGTCTGAGTAGTTTTCCCCTAGGCCGTTCTAGTCATTCGTTTCGAGCATCAGAACTGCGTAAATTTTGAGTTTTTCAAGCGTTTCTTACCTAAAAACTGCCATATCTCGCGAACGGATTGACCAATCCGCAGAGTTTCAGTTGCATCTGAAAGTAGAAGCTCGCCCGATTACAACGGTCTGAGTAGTTTTCCCCTAGGCCGTTCTAGTTATTCGTTTCGAGCATCAGAACTGCGAAAATTTTGAGTTTTTCAAGCGTTTCTTACCTCAAAACTGCCATATCTCGCGAGCGGATTCAGCAATCCGCAAAATTTCTTTTGCATCTGAAAGTAGAAACTCGCCCGATTACAACGGTCTGAGTAGTTTTCCCCTAGGCCGTTCTAGTTATTCGTTTCGAGCATCAGAACTGCGAAAATTTTGAGTTTTTCAAGCGTTTCTTACCTCAAAACTGCCATATCTCGCGAACGGATTGACCAATCCGCGAAGTTTCAGTTGCATCTGAAAGTAGAAGCTCGCCCGATTACAACGGTATGAGTAGTTTTCCCCTAGGCCGTTCTAGTTATTCGTTTCGAGCATCAGAACCGCGAAAATTTTGAGTTTTTCAAGCGTTTCTTACCTCAAAACTGCCATATCTCGCGAACGGATTCAGCAATCCGCAAAATTTCTTTTGCATCTGAAAGTAGAAACTCGCCCGATTACAACGGTCTGAGTAGTTTTCCCCTAGGCCGTTCTAGTTATTCGTTTCGAGCATCAGAACTGCGAAAATTTTGAGTTTTTCAAGCGTTTCTTACCTCAAAACTGCCATATCTCGCGAACGGATTGACCAATCCGCGAAGTTTCAGTTGCATCTGAAAGTAGAAGCTCGCCCGATTACAACGGTCTGAGTAGTATTCCCCTAGGCCGTTCTAGTTATTCGTTTCGAGCATCAGAACTGCGAAAATTTTGAGTTTTTCAAGCGTTTCTTACCTCAAAACTGCCATATCTCGCGAACGGATTGACCAATCCGCAAAATTTCTGTTGCATCTGAAAGTAGAAACTGGCCCGATTACAACGGTATGAGTAGTTTTCCCCTAGGCCGTTCTAGTTATTCGTTTCGAGCATCAGAACTGCGAAAATTTTGAGTTTTTCAAGCGTTTCTTACCTCAAAACTGCCATATCTCGCGAACGGATTGACCAATCCGCAAAATTTCTGTTGCATCTGAAAGTAGAAACTGGCCCGATTACAACGGTATGAGTAGTTTTCCCCTAGGCCGTTCTAGTTATTCGTTTCGAGCATCAGAACTGCGAAAATTTTGAGTTTTTCAAGCGTTTCTTACCTCAAAACTGCCATATCTCGCGAACGGATTGAACAATCCGCAAAATTTCTGTTGCATCTGAAAGTAGAAACACGCCCGATTACAACGGTCTGAGTAGTTTTCCCCTAGGCCGTTCTAGTCATTCGTTTCGAGCATCAGAACTGCGTAAATTTTGAGTTTTTCAAGCGTTTCTTACCTGAAAACTGCCATATCTCGCGAACGGATTGACCAATCCGCAAAATTTCTGTTGCATCTGAAAGTAGAAACTGGCCCGATTACAACGGTATGAGTAGTTTTCCCCTAGGCCGTTCTAGTTATTCGTTTCGAGCATCAGAACTGCGAAAATTTTGAGTTTTTCAAGCGTTTCTTACCTCAAAACTGCCATATCTCGCGAACGGATTGACCAATCCGCAAAATTTCTGTTGCATCTGAAAGTAGAAACTGGCCCGATTACAACGGTATGAGTAGTTTTCCCCTAGGCCGTTCTAGTTATTCGTTTCGAGCATCAGAACTGCGAAAATTTTGAGTTTTTCAAGCGTTTCTTACCTCAAAACTGCCATATCTCGCGAACGGATTGACCAATCCGCAAAATTTCTGTTGCATCTGAAAGTAGAAACTCGCCCGATTACAACGGTCTGAGTAGTTTTCCCCTAGGCCGTTCTAGTCATTCGTTTCGAGCATCAGAACTGCGTAAATTTTGAGTTTTTCAAGCGTTTCTTACCTAAAAACTGCCATATCTCGCGAACGGATTGACCAATCCGCAGAGTTTCAGTTGCATCTGAAAGTAGAAGCTCGCCCGATTACAACGGTCTGAGTAGTTTTCCCCTAGGCCGTTCTAGTTATTCGTTTCGAGCATCAGAACTGCGAAAATTTTGAGTTTTTCAAGCGTTTCTTACCTCAAAACTGTCATATCTCGCGAACGGATTGACCAATCCGCAAAATTTCTGTTGCATCTGAAAGTAGAAACTGGCCCGATTACAACGGTATGAGTAGTTTTCCCCTAGGCCGTTCTAGTTATTCGTTTCGAGCATCAGAACTGCGAAAATTTTGAGTTTTTCAAGCGTTTCTTACCTCAAAACTGCCATATCTCGCGAACGGATTGACCAATCCGCAAAATTTCTGTTGCATCTGAAAGTAGAAACTCGCCCGATTACAACGGTCTGAGTAGTTTTCCCCTAGGCCGTTCTAGTCATTCGTTTCGAGCATCAGAACTGCGTAAATTTTGAGTTTTTCAAGCGTTTCTTACCTAAAAACTGCCATATCTCGCGAACGGATTGACCAATCCGCAGAGTTTCAGTTGCATCTGAAAGTAGAAGCTCGCCCGATTACAACGGTCTGAGTAGTTTTCCCCTAGGCCGTTCTAGTTATTCGTTTCGAGCATCAGAACTGCGAAAATTTTGAGTTTTTCAAGCGTTTCTTACCTCAAAACTGCCATATCTCGCGAGCGGATTCAGCAATCCGCAAAATTTCTTTTGCATCTGAAAGTAGAAACTCGCCCGATTACAACGGTCTGAGTAGTTTTCCCCTAGGCCGTTCTAGTTATTCGTTTCGAGCATCAGAACTGCGAAAATTTTGAGTTTTTCAAGCGTTTCTTACCTCAAAACTGCCATATCTCGCGAACGGATTGACCAATCCGCGAAGTTTCAGTTGCATCTGAAAGTAGAAGCTCGCCCGATTACAACGGTATGAGTAGTTTTCCCCTAGGCCGTTCTAGTTATTCGTTTCGAGCATCAGAACTGCGAAAATTTTGAGTTTTTCAAGCGTTTCTTACCTCAAAACTGTCATATCTCGCGAACGGATTGACCAATCCGCAAAATTTCTGTTGCATCTGAAAGTAGAAACTGGCCCGATTACAACGGTATGAGTAGTTTTCCCCTAGGCCGTTCTAGTTATTCGTTTCGAGCATCAGAACTGCGAAAATTTTGAGTTTTTCAAGCGTTTCTTACCTCAAAACTGCCATATCTCGCGAACGGATTGACCAATCCGCAAAATTTCTGTTGCATCTGAAAGTAGAAACTCGCCCGATTACAACGGTCTGAGTAGTTTTCCCCTAGGCCGTTCTAGTCATTCGTTTCGAGCATCAGAACTGCGTAAATTTTGAGTTTTTCAAGCGTTTCTTACCTAAAAACTGCCATATCTCGCGAACGGATTGACCAATCCGCAGAGTTTCAGTTGCATCTGAAAGTAGAAGCTCGCCCGATTACAACGGTCTGAGTAGTTTTCCCCTAGGCCGTTCTAGTTATTCGTTTCGAGCATCAGAACTGCGAAAATTTTGAGTTTTTCAAGCGTTTCTTACCTCAAAACTGCCATATCTCGCGAGCGGATTCAGCAATCCGCAAAATTTCTTTTGCATCTGAAAGTAGAAACTCGCCCGATTACAACGGTCTGAGTAGTTTTCCCCTAGGCCGTTCTAGTTATTCGTTTCGAGCATCAGAACTGCGAAAATTTTGAGTTTTTCAAGCGTTTCTTACCTCAAAACTGCCATATCTCGCGAACGGATTGACCAATCCGCGAAGTTTCAGTTGCATCTGAAAGTAGAAGCTCGCCCGATTACAACGGTATGAGTAGTTTTCCCCTAGGCCGTTCTAGTTATTCGTTTCGAGCATCAGAACTGCGAAAATTTTGAGTTTTTCAAGCGTTTCTTACCTGAAAACTGCCATATCTCGCGAACGGATTGACCAATCCGCAAAATTTCTGTTGCATCTGAAAGTAGAAACTGGCCCGATTACAACGGTATGAGTAGTTTTCCCCTAGGCTGTTCTAGTTATTCGTTTCGAGCATCAGAACTGCGAAAATTTTGAGTTTTTCAAGCGTTTCTTACCTCAAAACTGCCATATCTCGCGAACGGATTCAGCAATCCGCAAAATTTCTTTTGCATCTGAAAGTAGAAACTCGCCCGATTACAACGGTCTGAGTAGTTTTCCCCTAGGCCGTTCTAGTTATTCGTTTCGAGCATCAGAACTGCGAAAATTTTGAGTTTTTCAAGCGTTTCTTACCTCAAAACTGCCATATCTCGCGAACGGATTGACCAATCCGCGATGTTTCAGTTGCATCTGAAAGTAGAAGCTCGCCCGATTACAACGGAATGAGTAGTTTTCCCCTAGGCCGTTCTAGTTATTCGTTTCGAGCATCAGAACGGCGAAAATTTTGAGTTTTTCAAGCGTTTCTTACCTCAAAACTACCATATCTCGCGAACGGATTGACCAATCCGCAAAGTTTCAGTTGCATCTGAAAGTAGAAGCTCGCCCGATTACAACGGTCTGAGTAGTTTTCCCCTAGGCCGTTCTAGTTATTCGTTTCGAGCATCAGAACTGCGAAAATTTTGAGTTTTTCAAGCGTTTCTTACCTCAAAACTGCCATATCTCGCGAACGGATTGACCAATCCGCAAAATTTCTGTTGCATCTGAAAGTAGAAACTGGCCCGATTACAACGGTATGAGTAGTTTTCCCCTAGGCCGTTCTAGTTATTCGTTTCGAGCATCAGAACTGCGAAAATTTTGAGTTTTTCAAGCGTTTCTTACCTCAAAACTGCCATATCTCGCGAACGGATTGACCAATCCGCAAATTTCTGTTGCATCTGAAAGTAGAAACTGGCCCGATTACAACGGTATGAGTAGTTTTCCCCTAGGCCGTTCTAGTTATTCGTTTCGAGCATCAGAACTGCGAAAATTTTGAGTTTTTCAAGCGTTTCTTACCTCAAAACTGCCATATCTCGCGAACGGATTGACCAATCCGCAAAATTTCTGTTGCATCTGAAAGTAGAAACTCGCCCGATTACAACGGTCTGAGTAGTTTTCCCCTAGGCCGTTCTAGTCATTCGTTTCGAGCATCAGAACTGCGTAAATTTTGAGTTTTTCAAGCGTTTCTTACCTAAAAACTGCCATATCTCGCGAACGGATTGACCAATCCGCAGAGTTTTCAGTTGCATCTGAAAGTAGAAGCTCGCCCGATTACAACGGTCTGAGTAGTTTTCCCCTAGGCCGTTCTAGTTATTCGTTTCGAGCATCAGAACTGCGAAAATTTTGAGTTTTTCAAGCGTTTCTTACCTCAAAACTGTCATATCTCGCGAACGGATTGACCAATCCGCAAAATTTCTGTTGCATCTGAAAGTAGAAACTGGCCCGATTACAACGGTATGAGTAGTTTTCCCCTAGGCCGTTCTAGTTATTCGTTTCGAGCATCAGAACTGCGAAAATTTTGAGTTTTTCAAGCGTTTCTTACCTCAAAACTGCCATATCTCGCGAACGGATTGACCAATCCGCAAAATTTCTGTTGCATCTGAAAGTAGAAACTCGCCCGATTACAACGGTCTGAGTAGTTTTCCCCTAGGCCGTTCTAGTCATTCGTTTCGAGCATCAGAACTGCGTAAATTTTGAGTTTTTCAAGCGTTTCTTACCTAAAAACTGCCATATCTCGCGAACGGATTGACCAATCCGCAGAGTTTCAGTTGCATCTGAAAGTAGAAGCTCGCCCGATTACAACGGTCTGAGTAGTTTTCCCCTAGGCCGTTCTAGTTATTCGTTTCGAGCATCAGAACTGCGAAAATTTGAGTTTTTCAAGCGTTTCTTACCTGAAAACTGCCATATCTCGCGAACGGATTGACCAATCCGCAAAATTTCTGTTGCATCTGAAAGTAGAAACTGGCCCGATTACAACGGTATGAGTAGTTTTCCCCTAGGCTGTTCTAGTTATTCGTTTCGAGCATCAGAACTGCGAAAATTTTGAGTTTTTCAAGCGTTTCTTACCTCAAAACTGCCATATCTCGCGAACGGATTCAGCAATCCGCAAAATTCTTTTGCATCTGAAAGTAGAAACTCGCCCGATTACAACGGTCTGAGTAGTTTTCCCCTAGGCCGTTCTAGTTATTCGTTTCGAGCATCAGAACTGCGAAAATTTTGAGTTTTTCAAGCGTTTCTTACCTCAAAACTGCCATATCTCGCGAACGGATTGACCAATCCGCGATGTTTCAGTTGCATCTGAAAGTAGAAGCTCGCCCGATTACAACGGAATGAGTAGTTTTCCCCTAGGCCGTTCTAGTTATTCGTTTCGAGCATCAGAACGGCGAAAATTTTGAGTTTTTCAAGCGTTTCTTACCTCAAAACTACCATATCTCGCGAACGGATTGACCAATCCGCAAAGTTTCAGTTGCATCTGAAAGTAGAAGCTCGCCCGATTACAACGGTCTGAGTAGTTTTCCCCTAGGCCGTTCTAGTTATTCGTTTCGAGCATCAGAACTGCGAAAATTTTGAGTTTTTCAAGCGTTTCTTACCTCAAAACTGCCATATCTCGCGAACGGATTGACCAATCCGCAAAATTTCTGTTGCATCTGAAAGTAGAAACTGGCCCGATTACAACGGTATGAGTAGTTTTCCCCTAGGCCGTTCTAGTTATTCGTTTCGAGCATCAGAACTGCGAAAATTTTGAGTTTTTCAAGCGTTTCTTACCTCAAAACTGCCATATCTCGCGAACGGATTGACCAATCCGCAAAATTTCTGTTGCATCTGAAAGTAGAAACTGGCCCGATTACAACGGTATGAGTAGTTTTCCCCTAGGCCGTTCTAGTTATTCGTTTCGAGCATCAGAACTGCGAAAATTTTGAGTTTTTCAAGCGTTTCTTACCTCAAAACTGCCATATCTCGCGAACGGATTGACCAATCCGCAAAATTTCTGTTGCATCTGAAAGTAGAAACTGGCCCGATTACAACGGTATGAGTAGTTTTCCCCTAGGCCGTTCTAGTTATTCGTTTCGAGCATCAGAACTGCGAAAATTTTGAGTTTTTCAAGCGTTTCTTACCTCAAAACTGCCATATCTCGCGAACGGATTGACCAATCCGCGATGTTTCAGTTGCATCTGAAAGTAGAAGCTCGCCCGATTACAACGGAATGAGTAGTTTTCCCCTAGGCTGTTCTAGTTATTCGTTTCGAGCATCAGAACTGCGAAAATTTTGAGTTTTTCAAGCGTTTCTTACCTCAAAACTGCCATATCTCGCGAACGGATTCAGCAATCCGCAAAATTTCTTTTGCATCTGAAAGTAGAAACTCGCCCGATTACAACGGTCTGAGTAGTTTTCCCCTAGGCCGTTCTAGTTATTCGTTTCGAGCATCAGAACTGCGAAAATTTTGAGTTTTTCAAGCGTTTCTTACCTCAAAACTGCCATATCTCGCGAACGGATTGACCAATCCGCGATGTTTCAGTTGCATCTGAAAGTAGAAGCTCGCCCGATTACAACGGAATGAGTAGTTTTCCCCTAGGCCGTTCTAGTTATTCGTTTCGAGCATCAGAACGGCGAAAATTTTGAGTTTTTCAAGCGTTTCTTACCTCAAAACTACCATATCTCGCGAACGGATTGACCAATCCGCAAAGTTTCAGTTGCATCTGAAAGTAGAAGCTCGCCCGATTACAACGGTCTGAGTAGTTTTCCCCTAGGCCGTTCTAGTTATTCGTTTCGAGCATCAGAACTGCGAAAATTTTGAGTTTTTCAAGCGTTTCTTACCTCAAAACTGCCATATCTCGCGAACGGATTGACCAATCCGCAAAATTTCTGTTGCATCTGAAAGTAGAAACTGGCCCGATTACAACGGTATGAGTAGTTTTCCCCTAGGCCGTTCTAGTTATTCGTTTCGAGCATCAGAACTGCGAAAATTTTGAGTTTTTCAAGCGTTTCTTACCTCAAAACTGCCATATCTCGCGAACGGATTGACCAATCCGCAAAATTTCTGTTGCATCTGAAAGTAGAAACTGGCCCGATTACAACGGTATGAGTATTTTTCCCCTAGGCCGTTCTAGTTATTCGTTTCGAGCATCAGAACTGCGAAAATTTTGAGTTTTTCAAGCGTTTCTTACCTCAAAACTGCCATATCTCGCGAACGGATTGAGCAATCCGCAAAATTTCTGTTGCATCTGAAAGTAGAAACTCGCCCGATTACAACGGTCTGAGTAGTTTTCCCCTAGGCCGTTCTAGTTATTCGTTTCGAGCATCAGAACTGCGAAAATTTTGAGTTTTTCAAGCGTTTCTTACTTCAAAACTGCCATATCCCGCGAACGGATTGAGCAATCCGCAAAATTTCTGTTGCATCTGAAAGTAGAAACTCGCCTGATTACAACGGTCTGAGTAGTTTTCCCCTAGGCCGTTCTAGTCATTCGTTTCGAGCATCAGAACTGCGTAAATTTTGAGTTTTTCAAGCGTTTCTTACCTAAAAACTGCCATATCTCGCGACCGGATTGACCAATCCGCAGAGTTTCAGTTGCATCTGAAAGTAGAAGTTCGCCCGATTACAACGGTCTGAGTATTTTTCCCCTAGGCCGTTCTAGTTATTCGTTTCGAGCATCAGAACTGCGAAAATTTTGAGTTTTTCAAGCGTTTCTTACCTCAAAACTGCCATATCTCGCGAACGGATTGACCAATCCGCAAAATTTCTGTTGCATCTGAAAGTAGAAACTGGCCCGATTACAACGGTATGAGTAGTTTTCCCCTAGGCCGTTCTAGTTATTCGTTTCGAGCATCAGAACTGCGAAAATTTTGAGTTTTTCAAGCGTTTCTTACCTCAAAACTGCCATATCTCGCGAACGGATTGACCAATCCGCAAAATTTCTGTTGCATCTGAAAGTAGAAACTGGCCCGATTACAACGGTATGAGTAGTTTTCCCCTAGGCCGTTCTAGTTATTCGTTTCGAGCATCAGAACTGCGAAAATTTTGAGTTTTTCAAGCGTTTCTTACCTCAAAACTGCCATATCTCGCGAACGGATTCAGCAATCCGCAAAATTTCTTTTGCATCTGAAAGTAGAAACTCGCCCGATTACAACGGTCTGAGTAGTTTTCCCCTAGGCCGTTCTAGTTATTCGTTTCGAGCATCAGAACTGCGAAAATTTTGAGTTTTTCAAGCGTTTCTTACCTCAAAACTGCCATATCTCGCGAACGGATTGACCAATCCGCGAAGTTTCAGTTGCATCTGAAAGTAGAAGCTCGCCCGATTACAACGGTACGAGTAGTTTTCCCCTAGGCCGTTCTAGTTATTCGTTTCGAGCATCAGAACTGCGAAAATTTTGAGTTTTTCAAGCGTTTCTTACCTGAAAACTGCCATATCTCGCGAACGGATTGACCAATCCGCAAAATTTCTGTTGCATCTGAAAGTAGAAACTGGCCCGATTACAACGGTATGAGTAGTTTTCCCCTAGGCTGTTCTAGTTATTCGTTTCGAGCATCAGAACTGCGAAAATTTTGAGTTTTTCAAGCGTTTCTTACCTCAAAACTGCCATATCTCGCGAACGGATTCAGCAATCCGCAAAATTTCTTTTGCATCTGAAAGTAGAAACTCGCCCGATTACAACGGTCTGAGTAGTTTTCCCCTAGGCCGTTCTAGTTATTCGTTTCGAGCATCAGAACGGCGAAAATTTTGAGTTTTTCAAGCGTTTCTTACCTCAAAACTGCCATATCTCGCGAACGGATTGACCAATCCGCAAAGTTTCAGTTGCATCTGAAAGTAGAAGCTCGCCCGATTACAACGGTCTGAGTAGTTTTCCCCTAGGCCGTTCTAGTTATTCGTTTCGAGCATCAGAACTGCGAAAATTTTGAGTTTTTCAAGCGTTTCTTACCTCAAAACTGCCATATCTCGCGAACGGATTGACCAATCCGCAAAATTTCTGTTGCATCTGAAAGTAGAAACTGGCCCGATTACAACGGTATGAGTAGTTTTCCCCTAGGCCGTTCTAGTTATTCGTTTCGAGCATCAGAACTGCGAAAATTTTGAGTTTTTCAAGCGTTTCTTACCTCAAAACTGCCATATCTCGCGAACGGATTGACCAATCCGCAAAATTTCTGTTGCATCTGAAAGTAGAAACTGGCCCGATTACAACGGTATGAGTAGTTTTCCCCTAGGCCGTTCTAGTTATTCGTTTCGAGCATCAGAACTGCGAAAATTTTGAGTTTTTCAAGCGTTTCTTACCTCAAAACTGCCATATCTCGCGAACGGATTGAACAATCCGCAAAATTTCTGTTGCATCTGAAAGTAGAAACACGCCCGATTACAACGGTCTGAGTAGTTTTCCCCTAGGCCGTTCTAGTCATTCGTTTCGAGCATCAGAACTGCGTAAATTTTGAGTTTTTCAAGCGTTTCTTACCTGAAAACTGCCATATCTCGCGAACGGATTGACCAATCCGCAAAATTTCTGTTGCATCTGAAAGTAGAAACTGGCCCGATTACAACGGTATGAGTAGTTTTCCCCTAGGCCGTTCTAGTTATTCGTTTCGAGCATCAGAACTGCGAAAATTTTGAGTTTTTCAAGCGTTTCTTACCTCAAAACTGCCATATCTCGCGAGCGGATTCAGCAATCCGCAAAATTTCTTTTGCATCTGAAAGTAGAAACTCGCCCGATTACAACGGTCTGAGTAGTTTTCCCCTAGGCCGTTCTAGTTATTCGTTTCGAGCATCAGAACTGCGAAAATTTTGAGTTTTTCAAGCGTTTCTTACCTCAAAACTGCCATATCTCGCGAACGGATTGACCAATCCGCGAAGTTTCAGTTGCATCTGAAAGTAGAAGCTCGCCCGATTACAACGGTATGAGTAGTTTTCCCCTAGGCCGTTCTAGTTATTCGTTTCGAGCATCAGAACTGCGAAAATTTTGAGTTTTTCAAGCGTTTCTTACCTCAAAACTGCCATATCTCGCGAACGGATTGACCAATCCGCGATGTTTCAGTTGCATCTGAAAGTAGAAGCTCGCCCGATTACAACGGAATGAGTAGTTTTCCCCTAGGCTGTTCTAGTTATTCGTTTCGAGCATCAGAACTGCGAAAATTTTGAGTTTTTCAAGCGTTTCTTACCTCAAAACTGCCATATCTCGCGAACGGATTCAGCAATCCGCAAAATTTCTTTTGCATCTGAAAGTAGAAACTCGCCCGATTACAACGGTCTGAGTAGTTTTCCCCTAGGCCGTTCTAGTTATTCGTTTCGAGCATCAGAACTGCGAAAATTTTGAGTTTTTCAAGCGTTTCTTACCTCAAAACTGCCATATCTCGCGAACGGATTGACCAATCCGCGATGTTTCAGTTGCATCTGAAAGTAGAAGCTCGCCCGATTACAACGGAATGAGTAGTTTTCCCCTAGGCCGTTCTAGTTATTCGTTTCGAGCATCAGAACGGCGAAAATTTTGAGTTTTTCAAGCGTTTCTTACCTCAAAACTACCATATCTCGCGAACGGATTGACCAATCCGCAAAGTTTCAGTTGCATCTGAAAGTAGAAGCTCGCCCGATTACAACGGTCTGAGTAGTTTTCCCCTAGGCCGTTCTAGTTATTCGTTTCGAGCATCAGAACTGCGAAAATTTTGAGTTTTTCAAGCGTTTCTTACCTCAAAACTGCCATATCTCGCGAACGGATTGACCAATCCGCAAAATTTCTGTTGCATCTGAAAGTAGAAACTGGCCCGATTACAACGGTATGAGTAGTTTTCCCCTAGGCCGTTCTAGTTATTCGTTTCGAGCATCAGAACTGCGAAAATTTTGAGTTTTTCAAGCGTTTCTTACCTCAAAACTGCCATATCTCGCGAACGGATTGACCAATCCGCAAAATTTCTGTTGCATCTGAAAGTAGAAACTGGCCCGATTACAACGGTATGAGTATTTTTCCCCTAGGCCGTTCTAGTTATTCGTTTCGAGCATCAGAACTGCGAAAATTTTGAGTTTTTCAAGCGTTTCTTACCTCAAAACTGCCATATCTCGCGAACGGATTGAGCAATCCGCAAAATTTCTGTTGCATCTGAAAGTAGAAACTCGCCCGATTACAACGGTCTGAGTAGTTTTCCCCTAGGCCGTTCTAGTTATTCGTTTCGAGCATCAGAACTGCGAAAATTTTGAGTTTTTCAAGCGTTTCTTACTTCAAAACTGCCATATCCCGCGAACGGATTGAGCAATCCGCAAAATTTCTGTTGCATCTGAAAGTAGAAACTCGCCTGATTACAACGGTCTGAGTAGTTTTCCCCTAGGCCGTTCTAGTCATTCGTTTCGAGCATCAGAACTGCGTAAATTTTGAGTTTTTCAAGCGTTTCTTACCTAAAAACTGCCATATCTCGCGACCGGATTGACCAATCCGCAGAGTTTCAGTTGCATCTGAAAGTAGAAGTTCGCCCGATTACAACGGTCTGAGTATCTTTCCCCTAGGCCGTTCTAGTTATTCGTTTCGAGCATCAGAACTGCGAAAATTTTGAGTTTTTCAAGCGTTTCTTACCTCAAAACTGCCATATCTCGCGAACGGATTGACCAATCCGCAAAATTTCTGTTGCATCTGAAAGTAGAAACTGGCCCGATTACAACGGTATGAGTAGTTTTCCCCTAGGCCGTTCTAGTTATTCGTTTCGAGCATCAGAACTGCGAAAATTTTGAGTTTTTCAAGCGTTTCTTACCTCAAAACTGCCATATCTCGCGAACGGATTGACCAATCCGCAAAATTTCTGTTGCATCTGAAAGTAGAAACTGGCCCGATTACAACGGTATGAGTAGTTTTCCCCTAGGCCGTTCTAGTTATTCGTTTCGAGCATCAGAACTGCGAAAATTTTGAGTTTTTCAAGCGTTTCTTACCTCAAAACTGCCATATCTCGCGAACGGATTGAACAATCCGCAAAATTTCTGTTGCATCTGAAAGTAGAAACACGCCCGATTACAACGGTCTGAGTAGTTTTCCCCTAGGCCGTTCTAGTCATTCGTTTCGAGCATCAGAACTGCGTAAATTTTGAGTTTTTCAAGCGTTTCTTACCTGAAAACTGCCATATCTCGCGAACGGATTGACCAATCCGCAAAATTTCTGTTGCATCTGAAAGTAGAAACTGGCCCGATTACAACGGTATGAGTAGTTTTCCCCTAGGCCGTTCTAGTTATTCGTTTCGAGCATCAGAACTGCGAAAATTTTGAGTTTTTCAAGCGTTTCTTACCTCAAAACTGCCATATCTCGCGAGCGGATTCAGCAATCCGCAAAATTTCTTTTGCATCTGAAAGTAGAAACTCGCCCGATTACAACGGTCTGAGTAGTTTTCCCCTAGGCCGTTCTAGTTATTCGTTTCGAGCATCAGAACTGCGAAAATTTTGAGTTTTTCAAGCGTTTCTTACCTCAAAACTGCCATATCTCGCGAACGGATTGACCAATCCGCGAAGTTTCAGTTGCATCTGAAAGTAGAAGCTCGCCCGATTACAACGGTATGAGTAGTTTTCCCCTAGGCCGTTCTAGTTATTCGTTTCGAGCATCAGAACTGCGAAAATTTTGAGTTTTTCAAGCGTTTCTTACCTGAAAACTGCCATATCTCGCGAACGGATTGACCAATCCGCAAAATTTCTGTTGCATCTGAAAGTAGAAACTGGCCCGATTACAACGGTATGAGTAGTTTTCCCCTAGGCTGTTCTAGTTATTCGTTTCGAGCATCAGAACTGCGAAAATTTTGAGTTTTTCAAGCGTTTCTTACCTCAAAACTGCCATATCTCGCGAACGGATTCAGTAATCCGCAAAATTTCTTTTGCATCTGAAAGTAGAAACTCGCCCGATTACAACGGTCTGAGTAGTTTTCCCCTAGGCCGTTCTAGTTATTCGTTTCGAGCATCAGAACTGCGAAAATTTTGAGTTTTTCAAGCGTTTCTTACCTCAAAACTGCCATATCTCGCGAACGGATTGACCAATCCGCGATGTTTCAGTTGCATCTGAAAGTAGAAGCTCGCCCGATTACAACGGAATGAGTAGTTTTCCCCTAGGCCGTTCTAGTTATTCGTTTCGAGCATCAGAACGGCGAAAATTTTGAGTTTTTCAAGCGTTTCTTACCTCAAAACTACCATATCTCGCGAACGGATTGACCAATCCGCAAAGTTTCAGTTGCATCTGAAAGTAGAAGCTCGCCCGATTACAACGGTCTGAGTAGTTTTCCCCTAGGCCGTTCTAGTTATTCGTTTCGAGCATCAGAACTGCGAAAATTTTGAGTTTTTCAAGCGTTTCTTACCTCAAAACTGCCATATCTCGCGAACGGATTGACCAATCCGCAAAATTTCTGTTGCATCTGAAAGTAGAAACTGGCCCGATTACAACGGTATGAGTAGTTTTCCCCTAGGCCGTTCTAGTTATTCGTTTCGAGCATCAGAACTGCGAAAATTTTGAGTTTTTCAAGCGTTTCTTACCTCAAAACTGCCATATCTCGCGAACGGATTGACCAATCCGCAAAATTTCTGTTGCATCTGAAAGTAGAAACTGGCCCGATTACAACGGTATGAGTATTTTTCCCCTAGGCCGTTCTAGTTATTCGTTTCGAGCATCAGAACTGCGAAAATTTTGAGTTTTTCAAGCGTTTCTTACCTCAAAACTGCCATATCTCGCGAACGGATTGAGCAATCCGCAAAATTTCTGTTGCATCTGAAAGTAGAAACTCGCCCGATTACAACGGTCTGAGTAGTTTTTCCCTAGGCCGTTCTAGTTATTCGTTTCGAGCATCAGAACTGCGAAAATTTTGAGTTTTTCAAGCGTTTCTTACTTCAAAACTGCCATATCCCGCGAACGGATTGAGCAATCCGCAAAATTTCTGTTGCGTCTGAAAGTAGAAACTCGCCTGATTACAACGGTCTGAGTAGTTTTCCCCTAGGCCGTTCTAGTCATTCGTTTCGAGCATCAGAACTGCGTAAATTTTGAGTTTTTCAAGCGTTTCTTACCTAAAAACTGCCATATCTCGCGACCGGATTGACCAATCCGCAGAGTTTCAGTTGCATCTGAAAGTAGAAGTTCGCCCGATTACAACGGTCTGAGTATTTTTCCCCTAGGCCGTTCTAGTTATTCGTTTCGAGCATCAGAACTGCGAAAATTTTGAGTTTTTCAAGCGTTTCTTACCTCAAAACTGCCATATCTCGCGAACGGATTGACCAATCCGCAAAATTTCTGTTGCATCTGAAAGTAGAAACTGGCCCGATTACAACGGTATGAGTAGTTTTCCCCTAGGCCGTTCTAGTTATTCGTTTCGAGCATCAGAACTGCGAAAATTTTGAGTTTTTCAAGCGTTTCTTACCTCAAAACTGCCATATCTCGCGAACGGATTGACCAATCCGCAAAATTTCTGTTGCATCTGAAAGTAGAAACTGGCCCGATTACAACGGTATGAGTAGTTTTCCCCTAGGCCGTTCTAGTTATTCGTTTCGAGCATCAGAACTGCGAAAATTTTGAGTTTTTCAAGCGTTTCTTACCTCAAAACTGCCATATCTCGCGAACGGATTGACCAATCCGCGAAGTTTCAGTTGCATCTGAAAGTAGAAGCTCGCCCGATTACAACGGTATGAGTAGTTTTCCCCTAGGCCGTTCTAGTTATTCGTTTCGAGCATCAGAACTGCGTAAATTTTGAGTTTTTCAAGCGTTTCTTACCTGAAAACTGCCATATCTCGCGAACGGATTGACCAATCCGCAAAATTTCTGTTGCATCTGAAAGTAGAAACTGGCCCGATTACAACGGTATGAGTAGTTTTCCCCTAGGCCGTTCTAGTTATTCGTTTCGAGCATCAGAACTGCGAAAATTTTGAGTTTTTCAAGCGTTTCTTACCTCAAAACTGCCATATCTCGCGAACGGATTGACCAATCCGCAAAATTTCTGTTGCATCTGAAAGTAGAAACTGGCCCGATTACAACGGTATGAGTAGTTTTCCCCTAGGCCGTTCTAGTGATTCGTTTCGAGCATCAGAACTGCGAAAATTTTGAGTTTTTCAAGCGTTTCTTACCTCAAAACTGCCATATCTCGCGAACGGAATGACCAATCCGCAAAATTTCTGTTGCATCTGAAAGTAGAAACTCGCCCGATTACAACGGTCTGAGTAGTTTTCCCCTAGGCCGTTCTAGTCATTCGTTTCGAGCATCAGAACTGCGTAAATTTTGAGTTTTTCAAGCGTTTCTTACCTGAAAACTGCCATATCTCGCGAACGGATTGACCAATCCGCAAAGTTTCTGTTGCATCTGAAAGTAGAAATTCACCCGATTACAACGGTCTGAGTAGTTTTCCCCTAGGCCGTTCTAGTCATTCGTTTCGAGCAGCAGAACTGCGTAAATTTTGAGTTTTTCAAGCGTTTCTTACCTAAAAACTGCCATATCTCGCGAACGGATTGACCAATCCGCAAAGTTTCAGTTGCATCTGAAAGTAGAAGCTCGCCCGATTACAACGGTCTGAGTAGTTTTCCCCTAGGCCGTTCTAGTTATTCGTTTCGAGCATCAGAACTGCGAAAATTTTGAGTTTTTCAAGCGTTTCTTACCTCAAAACTGCCATATCTCGCGAACGGAATGACCAATCCGCAAAATTTCTGTTGCATCTGAAAGTAGGAACTGGCCCGATTACAACGGTATGAGTAGTTTTCCCCTAGGCCGTTCTAGTTATTCGTTTCGAGCATCAGAACTGCGAAAATTTTGAGTTTTTCAAGCGTTTCTTACCTCAAAACTGCCATATCTCGCAAACGGATTGACCAATCCGCAAAATTTCTGTTGCATCTGAAAGTAGAAACTCGCCCGATTACAACGGTCTGAGTAGTTTTCCCCTAGGCCGTTCTAGTCATTCGTTTCGAGCATCAGAACTGCGTAAATTTTGAGTTTTTCAAGCGTTTCTTACCTGAAAACTGCCATATCTCGCGGTCGGATTGACCAATCCGCAAAGTTTCTGTTGCATCTGAAAGTAGAAATTCACCCGATTACAACGGTCTGAGTAGTTTTCCCCTAGGCCGTTCTAGTCATTCGTTTCGAGCAGCAGAACTGCGTAAATTTTGAGTTTTTCAAGCGTTTCTTACCTAAAAACTGCCATATCTCGCGAACGGATTGACCAATCCGCAAAGTTTCAGTTGCATCTGAAAGTAGAAGCTCGCCCGATTACAACGGTCTGAGTAGTTTTCCCCTAGGCCGTTCTAGTTATTCGTTTCGAGCATCAGAACTGCGAAAATTTTGAGTTTTTCAAGCGTTTCTTACATCAAAACTGCCATATCTCGCGAACGGATTGAGCAATCCGCAAAATTTCTGTTGCATCTGAAAGTAGAAACTCGCCCGATTACAACGGTCTGAGTAACTTTCCCCTAGGCCGTTCTAGTCATTCGTTTCGAGCATCAGAACTGCGTAAATTTTGAGTTTTTCAAGCGTTTCTTACCTAAAAACTGCCATATCTCGCGAACGGATTGACCAATCCGCAAAGTTTCTGTTGCATCTGAAAGTAGAAACTCGCCCGATTACAACGGTCTGAGTAGTTTTCCCCTAGGCCGTTCTAGTTATTCGTTTCGAGCATCAGAACTGCGAAAATTTTGAGTTTTTCAAGCGTTTCTTACCTCAAAACTGCCATATCTCGCGAACGGATTGACCAATCCGCAAAATTTCTGTTGCATCTGAAAGTAGAAACTCGCCCGATTACAACGGTCTGATTAACTTTCCCCTAGGCCGTTCTAGTCATTCTTTTCGAGCATCAGAACTGCGTAAATTGTGAGTTCTTCAAGCGTTTCTTACCTAAAAACTGCCATATCTCGCGAACGGATTGACCAATCCGCAAAGTTTCTGTTGCATCTGAAAGTAGAAACTCGCCCGATTACAACGGTCTGAGCAGTTTACCCCTAGGCCGTTCTAGTCATTCGTTTCGAGCAGCAGAACTGCGTAAATTTTGAGTTTTTCAAGCGTTTCTTACCTCAAAACTGCCATATCTCGCGAACGGATTGAGCAATCCGCAAAATTTCTGTTGCATCTGAAAGTAGAAACTCGCCCGATTACAACGGTCTGAGTAGTTTTCCCCTAGGCCGTTCTAGTTATTCGTTTCGAGCATCAGAACTGCGAAAATTTTGAGTTTTTCAAGCGTTTCTTACCTCAAAACTGCCATATCTCGCGAACGGAATGACCAATCCGCAAAATTTCTGTTGCATCTGAAAGTAGAAACTGGCCCGATTACAACGGTATGAGTAGTTTTCCCCTAGGCCGTTCTTGTTATTCGTTTCGAGCATCAGAACTGCGAAAATTTTGAGTTTTTCAAGCGTTTCTTACCTCAAAACTGCCATATCTCGCGAACGGATTGACCAATCCGCAAAATTTCTGTTGCATCTGAAAGTAGAAACTCGCCCGATTACAACGGTCTGAGTAGTTTTCCCCTAGGCCGTTCTAGTTATTCGTTTCGAGCATCAGAACTGCGTAAATTTTGAGTTTTTCAAGCGTTTCTTACCTGAAAACTGCCATATCTCGCGAACGGATTGACCGATCCGCAAAGTTTCTGTTGCATCTGAAAGTAGAAACTCTCCCGATTACAACGGTCTGAGTAGTTTTCAGCTAGGCCGTTCTAGTCATTCGTTTCGAGCATCAGAACTGCGTAAATTTTGAGTTTTTCAAGCGTTTCTTACATAAAAACTGCAATATCTCGCGAACGGATTGACCAATTGGCAAAGTTTCTGTTGCATCTGAAAGTAGAAACTCGCCCGGTTGCAACGGTCTGAGTAGTTTTCCCCTGGGCCGTTCTAGTCATTCGTTTCGAGCATCAGAACTGCGTAAATTTTGAGTTTTTCAAGCGTTTCTTACCTAAAAACTGCCATATCTCGCGAACGGATTGACCAATCCGCAAAGTTTCTGTTGCATCTGAAAGTAGAAACTCGCCCGATTACAACGGTCTGAGTAGTTTTCCCCTAGGCCGTTCTAGTTATTCGTTTCGAGCATCAGAACTGCGAAAATTTTGAGTTTTTCAAGCGTTTCTTACCTCAAAACTGCCATATCTCGCGAACGGATTGACCAATCCGCAAAATTTCTGTTGCATCTGAAAGTAGAAACTCGCCCGATTACAACGGTCTGAGTATCTTTCCCCTAGGCCGTTCTAGTCATTCGTTTCGAGCATCAGAACTGCGTAAATTTTGAGTTTTTCAAGCGTTTCTTACCTAAAAACTGCCATATCTCGCGAACGGATTGACCAATCCGCAAAGTTTCTGTTGCATCTGAAAGTAGAAACTCGCCCGATTACAACGGTCTGAGTAGTTTTCCCCTAGGCCGTTCTAGTCATTCGTTTCGAGCAGCAGAACTGCGTAAATTTTGAGTTTTTCAAGCGTTTCTTACCTCAAAACTGCCATATCTCGCGAACGGATTGAGCAATCCGCAAAATTTCTGTTGCATCTGAAAGTAGAAACTCGCCCGATTACAACGGTCTGAGTAGTTTTCCCCTAGGCCGTTCTAGTTATTCGTTTCGAGCATCAGAACTGCGAAAATTTTGAGTTTTTCAAGCGTTTCTTACCTCAAAACTGCCATATCTCGCGAACGGATTGACCAATCCGCAAAATTTCTGTTGCATCTGAAAGTAGAAACTGGCCCGATTACAACGGTATGAGTAGTTTTCCCCTAGGCCGTTCTAGTGATTCGTTTCGAGCATCAGAACTGCGAAAATTTTGAGTTTTTCAAGCGTTTCTTACCTCAAAACTGCCATATCTCGCGAACGGAATGACCAATCCGCAAAATTTCTGTTGCATCTGAAAGTAGAAACTCGCCCGATTACAACGGTCTGAGTAGTTTTCCCCTAGGCCGTTCTAGTCATTCGTTTCGAGCATCAGAACTGCGTAAATTTTGAGTTTTTCAAGCGTTTCTTACCTGAAAACTGCCATATCTCGCGAACGGATTGACCAATCCGCAAAGTTTCTGTTGCATCTGAAAGTAGAAATTCACCCGATTACAACGGTCTGAGTAGTTTTCCCCTAGGCCGTTCTAGTCATTCGTTTCGAGCAGCAGAACTGCGTAAATTTTGAGTTTTTCAAGCGTTTCTTACCTAAAAACTGCCATATCTCGCGAACGGATTGACCAATCCGCAAAGTTTCAGTTGCATCTGAAAGTAGAAGCTCGCCCGATTACAACGGTCTGAGTAGTTTTCCCCTAGGCCGTTCTAGTTATTCGTTTCGAGCATCAGAACTGCGAAAATTTTGAGTTTTTCAAGCGTTTCTTACCTCAAAACTGCCATATCTCGCGAACGGAATGACCAATCCGCAAAATTTCTGTTGCATCTGAAAGTAGAAACTGGCCCGATTACAACGGTATGAGTAGTTTTCCCCTAGGCCGTTCTAGTTATTCGTTTCGAGCATCAGAACTGCGAAAATTTTGAGTTTTTCAAGCGTTTCTTACCTCAAAACTGCCATATCTCGCAAACGGATTGACCAATCCGCAAAATTTCTGTTGCATCTGAAAGTAGAAACTCGCCCGATTACAACGGTCTGAGTAGTTTTCCCCTAGGCCGTTCTAGTCATTCGTTTCGAGCATCAGAACTGCGTAAATTTTGAGTTTTTCAAGCGTTTCTTACCTGAAAACTGCCATATCTCGCGATCGGATTGACCAATCCGCAAAGTTTCTGTTGCATCTGAAAGTAGAAATTCACCCGATTACAACGGTCTGAGTAGTTTTCCCCTAGGCCGTTCTAGTCATTCGTTTCGAGCAGCAGAACTGCGTAAATTTTGAGTTTTTCAAGCGTTTCTTACCTAAAAACTGCCATATCTCGCGAACGGATTGACCAATCCGCAAAGTTTCAGTTGCATCTGAAAGTAGAAGCTCGCCCGATTACAACGGTCTGAGTAGTTTTCCCCTAGGCCGTTCTAGTTATTCGTTTCGAGCATCAGAACTGCGAAAATTTTGAGTTTTTCAAGCGTTTCTTACCTCAAAACTGCCATATCTCGCGAACGGATTGACCAATCCGCAAAATTTCTGTTGCATCTGAAAGTAGAAACTGGCCCGATTACAACGGTATGAGTAGTTTTCCCCTAGGCCGTTCTAGTTATTCGTTTCGAGCATCAGAACTGCGAAAATTTTGAGTTTTTCAAGCGTTTCTTACCTCAAAACTGCCATATCTCGCGAACGGAATGACCAATCCGCAAAATTTCTGTTGCATCTGAATGTAGAAACTGGCCCGATTACAACGGTATGAGTAGTTTTCCCCTAGGCCGTTCTAGTTATTCGTTTCGAGCATCAGAACTGCGAAAATTTTGAGTTTTTCAAGCGTTTCTTACCTCAAAACTGCCATATCTCGCGAACGGATTGACCAATCCGCAAAATTTCTGTTGCATCTGAAAGTAGAAACTCGCCCGATTACAACGGTATGAGTAGTTTTCCCCTAGGCCGTTCTAGTTATTCGTTTCGAGCATCAGAACTGCGAAAATTTTGAGTTTTTCAAGCGTTTCTTACCTGAAAACTGCCATATCTCGCGAACGGATTGACCAATCCGCAAAATTTCTGTTGCATCTGAAAGTAGAAACTGGCCCGATTACAACGGTATGAGTAGTTTTCCCCTAGGCTGTTCTAGTTATTCGTTTCGAGCATCAGAACTGCGAAAATTTTGAGTTTTTCAAGCGTTTCTTACCTCAAAACTGCCATATCTCGCGAACGGATTCAGTAATCCGCAAAATTTCTTTTGCATCTGAAAGTAGAAACTCGCCCGATTACAACGGTCTGAGTAGTTTTCCCCTAGGCCGTTCTAGTTATTCGTTTCGAGCATCAGAACTGCGAAAATTTTGAGTTTTTCAAGCGTTTCTTACCTCAAAACTGCCATATCTCGCGAACGGATTGACCAATCCGCGATGTTTCAGTTGCATCTGAAAGTAGAAGCTCGCCCGATTACAACGGAATGAGTAGTTTTCCCCTAGGCCGTTCTAGTTATTCGTTTCGAGCATCAGAACGGCGAAAATTTTGAGTTTTTCAAGCGTTTCTTACCTCAAAACTACCATATCTCGCGAACGGATTGACCAATCCGCAAAGTTTCAGTTGCATCTGAAAGTAGAAGCTCGCCCGATTACAACGGTCTGAGTAGTTTTCCCCTAGGCCGTTCTAGTTATTCGTTTCGAGCATCAGAACTGCGAAAATTTTGAGTTTTTCAAGCGTTTCTTACCTCAAAACTGCCATATCTCGCGAACGGATTGACCAATCCGCAAAATTTCTGTTGCATCTGAAAGTAGAAACTGGCCCGATTACAACGGTATGAGTAGTTTTCCCCTAGGCCGTTCTAGTTATTCGTTTCGAGCATCAGAACTGCGAAAATTTTGAGTTTTTCAAGCGTTTCTTACCTCAAAACTGCCATATCTCGCGAACGGATTGACCAATCCGCAAAATTTCTGTTGCATCTGAAAGTAGAAACTGGCCCGATTACAACGGTATGAGTATTTTTCCCCTAGGCCGTTCTAGTTATTCGTTTCGAGCATCAGAACTGCGAAAATTTTGAGTTTTTCAAGCGTTTCTTACCTCAAAACTGCCATATCTCGCGAACGGATTGAGCAATCCGCAAAATTTCTGTTGCATCTGAAAGTAGAAACTCGCCCGATTACAACGGTCTGAGTAGTTTTTCCCTAGGCCGTTCTAGTTATTCGTTTCGAGCATCAGAACTGCGAAAATTTTGAGTTTTTCAAGCGTTTCTTACTTCAAAACTGCCATATCCCGCGAACGGATTGAGCAATCCGCAAAATTTCTGTTGCGTCTGAAAGTAGAAACTCGCCTGATTACAACGGTCTGAGTAGTTTTCCCCTAGGCCGTTCTAGTCATTCGTTTCGAGCATCAGAACTGCGTAAATTTTGAGTTTTTCAAGCGTTTCTTACCTAAAAACTGCCATATCTCGCGACCGGATTGACCAATCCGCAGAGTTTCAGTTGCATCTGAAAGTAGAAGTTCGCCCGATTACAACGGTCTGAGTATTTTTCCCCTAGGCCGTTCTAGTTATTCGTTTCGAGCATCAGAACTGCGAAAATTTTGAGTTTTTCAAGCGTTTCTTACCTCAAAACTGCCATATCTCGCGAACGGATTGACCAATCCGCAAAATTTCTGTTGCATCTGAAAGTAGAAACTGGCCCGATTACAACGGTATGAGTAGTTTTCCCCTAGGCCGTTCTAGTTATTCGTTTCGAGCATCAGAACTGCGAAAATTTTGAGTTTTTCAAGCGTTTCTTACCTCAAAACTGCCATATCTCGCGAACGGATTGACCAATCCGCAAAATTTCTGTTGCATCTGAAAGTAGAAACTGGCCCGATTACAACGGTATGAGTAGTTTTCCCCTAGGCCGTTCTAGTTATTCGTTTCGAGCATCAGAACTGCGAAAATTTTGAGTTTTTCAAGCGTTTCTTACCTCAAAACTGCCATATCTCGCGAACGGATTCAGCAATCCGCAAAATTTCTTTTGCATCTGAAAGTAGAAACTCGCCCGATTACAACGGTCTGAGTAGTTTTCCCCTAGGCCGTTCTAGTTATTCGTTTCGAGCATCAGAACTGCGAAAATTTTGAGTTTTTCAAGCGTTTCTTACCTCAAAACTGCCATATCTCGCGAACGGATTGACCAATCCGCGAAGTTTCAGTTGCATCTGAAAGTAGAAGCTCGCCCGATTACAACGGTATGAGTAGTTTTCCCCTAGGCCGTTCTAGTTATTCGTTTCGAGCATCAGAACTGCGTAAATTTTGAGTTTTTCAAGCGTTTCTTACCTGAAAACTGCCATATCTCGCGAACGGATTGACCAATCCGCAAAATTTCTGTTGCATCTGAAAGTAGAAACTGGCCCGATTACAACGGTATGAGTAGTTTTCCCCTAGGCCGTTCTAGTTATTCGTTTCGAGCATCAGAACTGCGAAAATTTTGAGTTTTTCAAGCGTTTCTTACCTCAAAACTGCCATATCTCGCGAACGGATTGACCAATCCGCAAAATTTCTGTTGCATCTGAAAGTAGAAACTGGCCCGATTACAACGGTATGAGTAGTTTTCCCCTAGGCCGTTCTAGTGATTCGTTTCGAGCATCAGAACTGCGAAAATTTTGAGTTTTTCAAGCGTTTCTTACCTCAAAACTGCCATATCTCGCGAACGGAATGACCAATCCGCAATATTTCTGTTGCATCTGAAAGTAGAAACTCGCCCGATTACAACGGTCTGAGTAGTTTTCCCCTAGGCCGTTCTAGTCATTCGTTTCGAGCATCAGAACTGCGTAAATTTTGAGTTTTTCAAGCGTTTCTTACCTGAAAACTGCCATATCTCGCGAACGGATTGACCAATCCGCAAAGTTTCTGTTGCATCTGAAAGTAGAAATTCACCCGATTACAACGGTCTGAGTAGTTTTCCCCTAGGCCGTTCTAGTTATTCGTTTCGAGCATCAGAACTGCGAAAATTTTGAGTTTTTCAAGCGTTTCTTACCTCAAAACTGCCATATCTCGCGAACGGATTGACCAATTCGCAAAATTTCAGTTGCATCTGAAAGTAGAAGCTTGCCCGAATACAACGGTCTGAGTAGTTTTCCCCTAGGCCGTTCTAGTCAGTCGTTTCGAGCAGCAGAACTGCGTAAATTTTGAGTTTTTCAAGCGTTTCTTACCTCAAAACTGCCATATCTCGCGAACGGATTGAGCAATCCGCAAAATTTCTGTTGCATCTGAAAGTAGAAGCTTGCCCGAATACAACGGTCTGAGTAGTTTTCCCCTAGGCCGTTCTAGTTATTCGTTTCGAGCATCAGAACTGCGGAAATTTTGAGTTTTTCAAGCGTTTCTTACCTCAAAACTGCCATATCTCGCGAACGGATTGACCAATCCGCAAAATTTCTGTTGCATCTGAAAGTAGAAACTGGCCCGATTACAACGGTATGATTAGTTTTCCCCTAGGCCGTTCTAGTTATTCGTTTCGAGCATCAGAACTGCGAAAATTTTGAGTTTTTCAAGCGTTTCTTACCTCAAAACTGCCATATCTCGCGAACGGAATGACCAATCCGCAAAATTTCTGTTGCATCTGAAAGTAGAAACTGGCCCGATTACAACGGTATGAGTAGTTTTTCCCTAGGCCGTTCTAGTTATTCGTTTCGAGCATCAGAACTGCGAAAATTTTGAGTTTTTCAAGCGTTTCTTACCTCAAAACTGCCATATCTCGCGAACGGATTGACCAATCCGCAAAATTTCTGTTGCATCTGAAAGTAGAAACTCGCCCGATTACAACGGTCTGAGTAACTTTCCCCTAGGCCGTTCTAATCATTCGTTTCGAGTATCAGAACTGCGTAAATTTTGAGTTTTTCAAGCGTTTCTTACCTAAAAACTGCCATATCTCGCGAACGGATTGACCAATCCGCAAAGTTTCAGTTGCATCTGAAAGTAGAAGCTCGCCCGATTACAACGGTCTGAGTAGTTTTCCCCTAGGCCGTTCTAGTTATTCGTTTCGAGCATCAGAACTGCGAAAATTTTGAGTTTTTCAAGCGTTTCTTACCTCAAAACTGCCATATCTCGCGAACGGATTGAGCAATCCGCAAAATTTCTGTTGCATCTGAAAGTAGAAACTCGCCCGATTACAACGGTCTGAGTAGTTTTCCCCTAGGCCGTTCTAGTTATTCGTTTCGAGCATCAGAACTGCGAAAATTTTGAGTTTTTCAAGCGTTTCTTACCTCAAAACTGCCATATCTCGCGAACGGATTGACCAATCCGCAAAATTTCTGTTGCATCTGAAAGTAGAAACTCGCCCGATTACAACGGTCTGAGTAACTTTCCCCTAGGCCGTTCTAGTCATTCGTTTCGAGCAGCAGAACTGCGTAAATTTTGAGTTTTTCAAGCGTTTCTTACCTCAAAACTGCCATATCTCGCGAACGGATTGAGCAATCCGCAAAATTTCTGTTGCATCTGAAAGTAGAAGCTTGCCCGAATACAACGGTCTGAGTAGTTTTCCCCTAGGCCGTTCTAGTTATTCGTTTCGAGCATCAGAACTGCGGAAATTTTGAGTTTTTCAAGCGTTTCTTACCTCAAAACTGCCATATCTCGCGAACGGATTGACAAATCCGCAAAATTTCTGTTGCATCTGAAAGTAGAAACTGGCCCGATTACAACGGTATGATTAGTTTTCCCCTAGGCCGTTCTAGTTATTCGTTTCGAGCATCAGAACTGCGAAAATTTTGAGTTTTTCAAGCGTTTCTTACCTCAAAACTGCCATATCTCGCGAACGGAATGACCAATCCGCAAAATTTCTGTTGCATCTGAAAGTAGAAACTGGCCCGATTACAACGGTATGAGTAGTTTTTCCCTAGGCCGTTCTAGTTATTCGTTTCGAGCATCAGAACTGCGAAAATTTTGAGTTTTTCAAGCGTTTCTTACCTCAAAACTGCCATATCTCGCGAACGGATTGACCAATCCGCAAAATTTCTGTTGCATCTGAAAGTAGAAACTCGCCCGATTACAACGGTCTGAGTAACTTTCCCCTAGGCCGTTCTAATCATTCGTTTCGAGTATCAGAACTGCGTAAATTTTGAGTTTTTCAAGCGTTTCTTACCTAAAAACTGCCATATCTCGCGAACGGATTGACCAATCCGCAAAGTTTCAGTTGCATCTGAAAGTAGAAGCTCGCCCGATTACAACGGTCTGAGTAGTTTTCCCCTAGGCCGTTCTAGTTATTCGTTTCGAGCATCAGAACTGCGAAAATTTTGAGTTTTTCAAGCGTTTCTTACCTCAAAACTGCCATATCTCGCGAACGGATTGAGCAATCCGCAAAATTTCTGTTGCATCTGAAAGTAGAAACTCGCCCGATTACAACGGTCTGAGTAGTTTTCCCCTAGGCCGTTCTAGTTATTCGTTTCGAGCATCAGAACTGCGAAAATTTTGAGTTTTTCAAGCGTTTCTTACCTCAAAACTGCCATATCTCGCGAACGGATTGACCAATCCGCAAAATTTCTGTTGCATCTGAAAGTAGAAACTCGCCCGATTACAACGGTCTGAGTAACTTTCCCCTAGGCCGTTCTAGTCATTCGTTTCGAGCATCAGAACTGCGTAAATTTTGAGTTTTTCAAGCGTTTCTTACCTAAAAACTGCCATATCTCGCGAACGGATTGACCAATCCGCAAAGTTTCTGTTGCATCTGAAAGTAGAAACTCGCCCGATTACAACGGTCTGAGTAGTTTTCCCCTAGGCCGTTCTAGTCATTCGTTTCGAGCAGCAGAACTGCGTAAATTTTGAGTTTTTCAAGCGTTTCTTACCTCAAAACTGCCATATCTCGCGAACGGATTGAGCAATCCGCAAAATTTCTGTTGCATCTGAAAGTAGAAACTCGCCCGATTACAACGGTCTGAGTAGTTTTCCCCTAGGCCGTTCTAGTTATTCGTTTCGAGCATCAGAACTGCGAAAATTTTGAGTTTTTCAAGCGTTTCTTACCTCAAAACTGCCATATCTCGCGAACGGATTGACCAATCCGCAAAATTTCTGTTGCATCTGAAAGTAGAAACTGGCCCGATTACAACGGTATGAGTAGTTTTCCCCTAGGCCGTTCTAGTGATTCGTTTCGAGCATCAGAACTGCGAAAATTTTGAGTTTTTCAAGCGTTTCTTACCTCAAAACTGCCATATCTCGCGAACGGAATGACCAATCCGCAAAATTTCTGTTGCATCTGAAAGTAGAAACTGGCCCGATTACAACGGTATGAGTAGTTTTCCCCTAGGCCGTTCTAGTTATTCGTTTCGAGCATCAGAACTGCGAAAATTTTGAGTTTTTCAAGCGTTTCTTACCTCAAAACTGCCATATCTCGCAAACGGATTGACCAATCCGCAAAATTTCTGTTGCATCTGAAAGTAGAAACTCGCCCGATTACAACGGTCTGAGTAGTTTTCCCCTAGGCCGTTCTAGTCATTCGTTTCGAGCATCAGAACTGCGTAAATTTTGAGTTTTTCAAGCGTTTCTTACCTGAAAACTGCCATATCTCGCGAACGGATTGACCAATCCGCAAAGTTTCTGTTGCATCTGAAAGTAGAAATTCACCCGATTACAACGGTCTGAGTAGTTTTCCCCTAGGCCGTTCTAGTCATTCGTTTCGAGCAGCAGAACTGCGTAAATTTTGAGTTTTTCAAGCGTTTCTTACCTAAAAACTGCCATATCTCGCGAACGGATTGACCAATCCGCAAAGTTTCAGTTGCATCTGAAAGTAGAAGCTCGCCCGATTACAACGGTCTGAGTAGTTTTCCCCTAGGCCGTTCTAGTTATTCGTTTCGAGCATCAGAACTGCGAAAATTTTGAGTTTTTCAAGCGTTTCTTACCTCAAAACTGCCATATCTCGCGAACGGATTCAGCAATCCGCAAAATTTCTTTTGCATCTGAAAGTAGAAACTCGCCCGATTACAACGGTCTGAGTAGTTTTCCCCTAGGCCGTTCTAGTTATTCGTTTCGAGCATCAGAACTGCGAAAATTTTGAGTTTTTCAAGCGTTTCTTACCTCAAAACTGCCATATCTCGCGAACGGATTGAGCAATCCGCAAAATTTCTTTTGCATCTGAAAGTAGAAACTCGCCCGATTACAACGGTCTGAGTAGTTTTCCTCTAGGCCGTTCTAGTTATTCGTTTCGAGCATCAGAACTGCGAAAATTTTGAGTTTTTCAAGCGTTTCTTACCTCAAAACTGCCATATCTCGCGAACGGATTGACCAATCCGCGAAGTTTCAGTTGCATCTGAAAGTAGAAGCTCGCCCGATTACAACGGTCTGAGTAGTTTTCCCCTAGGCCGTTCTAGTTATTCGTTTCGAGCATCAGAACTGCGAAAATTTTGAGTTTTTCAAGCGTTTCTTACCTGAAAACTGCCATATCTCGCGAACGGATTGACCAATCCGCAAAATTTCTGTTGCATCTGAAAGTAGAAACTGGCCCGATTACAACGGTATGAGTAGTTTTCCCCTAGGCCGTTCTAGTTATTCGTTTCGAGCATCAGAACTGCGAAAATTTTGAGTTTTTCAAGCGTTTCTTACCTCAAAACTACCATATCTCGCGAACGGATTGACCAATCCGCAAAGTTTCAGTTGCATCTGAAAGTAGAAGCTCGCCCGATTACAACGGTCTTAGTAGTTTTCCCCTAGGCCGTTCTAGTTATTCGTTTCGAGCATCAGAACTGCGAAAATTTTGAGTTTTTCAAGCGTTTCTTACCTGAAAACTGCCATATCTCGCGAACGGATTGACCAATCCGCAAAATTTCTGTTGCATCTGAAAGTAGAAACTGGCCCGATTACAACGGTATGAGTAGTTTTCCCCTAGGCCGTTCTAGTTATTCGTTTCGAGCATCAGAACTGCGAAAATTTTGAGTTTTTCAAGCGTTTCTTACCTCAAAACTGCCATATCTCGCGAACGGATTGACCAATCCGCAAAATTTCTGTTGCATCTGAAAGTAGAAACTGGCCCGATTACAACGGTATGAGTAGTTTTCCCCTAGGCCGTTCTAGTTATTCGTTTCGAGCATCAGAACTGCGAAAATTTTGAGTTTTTCAAGCGTTTCTTACCTCAAAACTGCCATATCTCGCGAACGGATTGACCAATCCGCAAAATTTCTGTTGCATCTGAAAGTAGAAACTCGCCCGATTACAACGGTCTGAGTAGTTTTCCCCTAGGCCGTTCTAGTCATTCGTTTCGAGCATCAGAACTGCGTAAATTTTGAGTTTTTCAAGCGTTTCTTACCTAAAAACTGCCATATCTCGCGAACGGATTGACCAATCCGCAGAGTTTCAGTTGCATCTGAAAGTAGAAGCTCGCCCGATTACAACGGTCTGAGTAGTTTTCCCCTAGGCCGTTCTAGTTATTCGTTTCGAGCATCAGAACCGCGAAAATTTTGAGTTTTTCAAGCGTTTCTTACCTCAAAACTGCCATATCTCGCGAACGGATTCAGCAATCCGCAAAATTTCTTTTGCATCTGAAAGTAGAAACTCGCCCGATTACAACGGTCTGAGTAGTTTTCCCCTAGGCCGTTCTAGTTATTCGTTTCGAGCATCAGAACTGCGAAAATTTTGAGTTTTTCAAGCGTTTCTTACCTCAAAACTGCCATATCTCGCGAACGGATTGACCAATCCGCAAAATTTCTGTTGCATCTGAAAGTAGAAACTGGCCCGATTACAACGGTATGAGTAGTTTTCCCCTAGGCCGTTCTAGTTATTCGTTTCGAGCATCAGAACTGCGAAAATTTTGAGTTTTTCAAGCGTTTCTTACCTCAAAACTGCCATATTTCGCGAACGGATTGAACAATCCGCAAAATTTCTGTTGCATCTGAAAGTAGAAACACGCCCGATTACAACGGTCTGAGTAGTTTTCCCCTAGGCCGTTCTAGTCATTCGTTTCGAGCATCAGAACTGCGTAAATTTTGAGTTTTTCAAGCGTTTCTTACCTGAAAACTGCCATATCTCGCGAACGGATTGACCAATCCGCAAAATTTCTGTTGCATCTGAAAGTAGAAACTGGCCCGATTACAACGGTATGAGTAGTTTTCCCCTAGGCCGTTCTAGTTATTCGTTTCGAGCATCAGAACTGCGAAAATTTTGAGTTTTTCAAGCGTTTCTTACCTCAAAACTGCCATATCTCGCGAACGGATTGACCAATCCGCAAAATTTCTGTTGCATCTGAAAGTAGAAACTGGCCCGATTACAACGGTATGAGTAGTTTTCCCCTAGGCCGTTCTAGTTATTCGTTTCGAGCATCAGAACTGCGAAAATTTTGAGTTTTTCAAGCGTTTCTTACCTCAAAACTGCCATATCTCGCGAACGGATTGACCAATCCGCAAAATTTCTGTTGCATCTGAAAGTAGAAACTCGCCCGATTACAACGGTCTGAGTAGTTTTCCCCTAGGCCGTTCTAGTCATTCGTTTCGAGCATCAGAACTGCGTAAATTTTGAGTTTTTCAAGCGTTTCTTACCTAAAAACTGCCATATCTCGCGAACGGATTGACCAATCCGCAGAGTTTCAGTTGCATCTGAAAGTAGAAGCTCGCCCGATTACAACGGTCTGAGTAGTTTTCCCCTAGGCCGTTCTAGTTATTCGTTTCGAGCATCAGAACTGCGAAAATTTTGAGTTTTTCAAGCGTTTCTTACCTCAAAACTGTCATATCTCGCGAACGGATTGACCAATCCGCAAAATTTCTGTTGCATCTGAAAGTAGAAACTGGCCCGATTACAACGGTATGAGTAGTTTTCCCCTAGGCCGTTCTAGTTATTCGTTTCGAGCATCAGAACTGCGAAAATTTTGAGTTTTTCAAGCGTTTCTTACCTCAAAACTGCCATATCTCGCGAACGGATTGACCAATCCGCAAAATTTCTGTTGCATCTGAAAGTAGAAACTGGCCCGATTACAACGGTATGAGTAGTTTTCCCCTAGGCCGTTCTAGTTATTCGTTTCGAGCATCAGAACTGCGAAAATTTTGAGTTTTTCAAGCGTTTCTTACCTCAAAACTGCCATATCTCGCGAACGGATTGACCAATCCGCAAAATTTCTGTTGCATCTGAAAGTAGAAACTCGCCCGATTACAACGGTCTGAGTAGTTTTCCCCTAGGCCGTTCTAGTCATTCGTTTCGAGCATCAGAACTGCGTAAATTTTGAGTTTTTCAAGCGTTTCTTACCTAAAAACTGCCATATCTCGCGAACGGATTGACCAATCCGCAAAATTTCTGTTGCATCTGAAAGTAGAAACTCGCCCGATTACAACGGTCTGAGTAGTTTTCCCCTAGGCCGTTCTAGTTATTCGTTTCGAGCATCAGAACTGCGAAAATTTTGAGTTTTTCAAGCGTTTCTTACCTCAAAACTGCCATATCTCGCGAACGGAATGACCAATCCGCAAAATTTCTGTTGCATCTGAAAGTAGAAACTGGCCCGATTACAACGGTATGAGTAGTTTTTCCCTAGGCCGTTCTAGTTATTCGTTTCGAGCATCAGAACTGCGAAAATTTTGAGTTTTTCAAGCGTTTCTTACCTCAAAACTGCCATATCTCGCGAACGGATTGACCAATCCGCAAAATTTCTGTTGCATCTGAAAGTAGAAACTCGCCCGATTACAACGGTCTGAGTAACTTTCCCCTAGGCCGTTCTAATCATTCGTTTCGAGTATCAGAACTGCGTAAATTTTGAGTTTTTCAAGCGTTTCTTACCTAAAAACTGCCATATCTCGCGAACGGATTGACCAATCCGCAAAGTTTCAGTTGCATCTGAAAGTAGAAGCTCGCCCGATTACAACGGTCTGAGTAGTTTTCCCCTAGGCCGTTCTAGTTATTCGTTTCGAGCATCAGAACTGCGAAAATTTTGAGTTTTTCAAGCGTTTCTTACCTCAAAACTGCCATATCTCGCGAACGGATTGAGCAATCCGCAAAATTTCTGTTGCATCTGAAAGTAGAAACTCGCCCGATTACAACGGTCTGAGTAGTTTTCCCCTAGGCCGTTCTAGTTATTCGTTTCGAGCATCAGAACTGCGAAAATTTTGAGTTTTTCAAGCGTTTCTTACCTCAAAACTGCCATATCTCGCGAACGGATTGACCAATCCGCAAAATTTCTGTTGCATCTGAAAGTAGAAACTCGCCCGATTACAACGGTCTGAGTAACTTTCCCCTAGGCCGTTCTAGTCATTCGTTTCGAGCAGCAGAACTGCGTAAATTTTGAGTTTTTCAAGCGTTTCTTACCTCAAAACTGCCATATCTCGCGAACGGATTGAGCAATCCGCAAAATTTCTGTTGCATCTGAAAGTAGAAGCTTGCCCGAATACAACGGTCTGAGTAGTTTTCCCCTAGGCCGTTCTAGTTATTCGTTTCGAGCATCAGAACTGCGGAAATTTTGAGTTTTTCAAGCGTTTCTTACCTCAAAACTGCCATATCTCGCGAACGGATTGACAAATCCGCAAAATTTCTGTTGCATCTGAAAGTAGAAACTGGCCCGATTACAACGGTATGATTAGTTTTCCCCTAGGCCGTTCTAGTTATTCGTTTCGAGCATCAGAACTGCGAAAATTTTGAGTTTTTCAAGCGTTTCTTACCTCAAAACTGCCATATCTCGCGAACGGAATGACCAATCCGCAAAATTTCTGTTGCATCTGAAAGTAGAAACTGGCCCGATTACAACGGTATGAGTAGTTTTTCCCTAGGCCGTTCTAGTTATTCGTTTCGAGCATCAGAACTGCGAAAATTTTGAGTTTTTCAAGCGTTTCTTACCTCAAAACTGCCATATCTCGCGAACGGATTGACCAATCCGCAAAATTTCTGTTGCATCTGAAAGTAGAAACTCGCCCGATTACAACGGTCTGAGTAACTTTCCCCTAGGCCGTTCTAATCATTCGTTTCGAGTATCAGAACTGCGTAAATTTTGAGTTTTTCAAGCGTTTCTTACCTAAAAACTGCCATATCTCGCGAACGGATTGACCAATCCGCAAAGTTTCAGTTGCATCTGAAAGTAGAAGCTCGCCCGATTACAACGGTCTGAGTAGTTTTCCCCTAGGCCGTTCTAGTTATTCGTTTCGAGCATCAGAACTGCGAAAATTTTGAGTTTTTCAAGCGTTTCTTACCTCAAAACTGCCATATCTCGCGAACGGATTGAGCAATCCGCAAAATTTCTGTTGCATCTGAAAGTAGAAACTCGCCCGATTACAACGGTCTGAGTAGTTTTCCCCTAGGCCGTTCTAGTTATTCGTTTCGAGCATCAGAACTGCGAAAATTTTGAGTTTTTCAAGCGTTTCTTACCTCAAAACTGCCATATCTCGCGAACGGATTGACCAATCCGCAAAATTTCTGTTGCATCTGAAAGTAGAAACTCGCCCGATTACAACGGTCTGAGTAACTTTCCCCTAGGCCGTTCTAGTCATTCGTTTCGAGCATCAGAACTGCGTAAATTTTGAGTTTTTCAAGCGTTTCTTACCTAAAAACTGCCATATCTCGCGAACGGATTGACCAATCCGCAAAGTTTCTGTTGCATCTGAAAGTAGAAACTCGCCCGATTACAACGGTCTGAGTAGTTTTCCCCTAGGCCGTTCTAGTCATTCGTTTCGAGCAGCAGAACTGCGTAAATTTTGAGTTTTTCAAGCGTTTCTTACCTCAAAACTGCCATATCTCGCGAACGGATTGAGCAATCCGCAAAATTTCTGTTGCATCTGAAAGTAGAAACTCGCCCGATTACAACGGTCTGAGTAGTTTTCCCCTAGGCCGTTCTAGTTATTCGTTTCGAGCATCAGAACTGCGAAAATTTTGAGTTTTTCAAGCGTTTCTTACCTCAAAACTGCCATATCTCGCGAACGGATTGACCAATCCGCAAAATTTCTGTTGCATCTGAAAGTAGAAACTGGCCCGATTACAACGGTATGAGTAGTTTTCCCCTAGGCCGTTCTAGTGATTCGTTTCGAGCATCAGAACTGCGAAAATTTTGAGTTTTTCAAGCGTTTCTTACCTCAAAACTGCCATATCTCGCGAACGGAATGACCAATCCGCAAAATTTCTGTTGCATCTGAAAGTAGAAACTGGCCCGATTACAACGGTATGAGTAGTTTTCCCCTAGGCCGTTCTAGTTATTCGTTTCGAGCATCAGAACTGCGAAAATTTTGAGTTTTTCAAGCGTTTCTTACCTCAAAACTGCCATATCTCGCAAACGGATTGACCAATCCGCAAAATTTCTGTTGCATCTGAAAGTAGAAACTCGCCCGATTACAACGGTCTGAGTAGTTTTCCCCTAGGCCGTTCTAGTCATTCGTTTCGAGCATCAGAACTGCGTAAATTTTGAGTTTTTCAAGCGTTTCTTACCTGAAAACTGCCATATCTCGCGAACGGATTGACCAATCCGCAAAGTTTCTGTTGCATCTGAAAGTAGAAATTCACCCGATTACAACGGTCTGAGTAGTTTTCCCCTAGGCCGTTCTAGTCATTCGTTTCGAGCAGCAGAACTGCGTAAATTTTGAGTTTTTCAAGCGTTTCTTACCTAAAAACTGCCATATCTCGCGAACGGATTGACCAATCCGCAAAGTTTCAGTTGCATCTGAAAGTAGAAGCTCGCCCGATTACAACGGTCTGAGTAGTTTTCCCCTAGGCCGTTCTAGTTATTCGTTTCGAGCATCAGAACTGCGAAAATTTTGAGTTTTTCAAGCGTTTCTTACCTCAAAACTGCCATATCTCGCGAACGGATTCAGCAATCCGCAAAATTTCTTTTGCATCTGAAAGTAGAAACTCGCCCGATTACAACGGTCTGAGTAGTTTTCCCCTAGGCCGTTCTAGTTATTCGTTTCGAGCATCAGAACTGCGAAAATTTTGAGTTTTTCAAGCGTTTCTTACCTCAAAACTGCCATATCTCGCGAACGGATTGAGCAATCCGCAAAATTTCTTTTGCATCTGAAAGTAGAAACTCGCCCGATTACAACGGTCTGAGTAGTTTTCCTCTAGGCCGTTCTAGTTATTCGTTTCGAGCATCAGAACTGCGAAAATTTTGAGTTTTTCAAGCGTTTCTTACCTCAAAACTGCCATATCTCGCGAACGGATTGACCAATCCGCGAAGTTTCAGTTGCATCTGAAAGTAGAAGCTCGCCCGATTACAACGGTCTGAGTAGTTTTCCCCTAGGCCGTTCTAGTTATTCGTTTCGAGCATCAGAACTGCGAAAATTTTGAGTTTTTCAAGCGTTTCTTACCTGAAAACTGCCATATCTCGCGAACGGATTGACCAATCCGCAAAATTTCTGTTGCATCTGAAAGTAGAAACTGGCCCGATTACAACGGTATGAGTAGTTTTCCCCTAGGCCGTTCTAGTTATTCGTTTCGAGCATCAGAACTGCGAAAATTTTGAGTTTTTCAAGCGTTTCTTACCTCAAAACTACCATATCTCGCGAACGGATTGACCAATCCGCAAAGTTTCAGTTGCATCTGAAAGTAGAAGCTCGCCCGATTACAACGGTCTTAGTAGTTTTCCCCTAGGCCGTTCTAGTTATTCGTTTCGAGCATCAGAACTGCGAAAATTTTGAGTTTTTCAAGCGTTTCTTACCTGAAAACTGCCATATCTCGCGAACGGATTGACCAATCCGCAAAATTTCTGTTGCATCTGAAAGTAGAAACTGGCCCGATTACAACGGTATGAGTAGTTTTCCCCTAGGCCGTTCTAGTTATTCGTTTCGAGCATCAGAACTGCGAAAATTTTGAGTTTTTCAAGCGTTTCTTACCTCAAAACTGCCATATCTCGCGAACGGATTGACCAATCCGCAAAATTTCTGTTGCATCTGAAAGTAGAAACTGGCCCGATTACAACGGTATGAGTAGTTTTCCCCTAGGCCGTTCTAGTTATTCGTTTCGAGCATCAGAACTGCGAAAATTTTGAGTTTTTCAAGCGTTTCTTACCTCAAAACTGCCATATCTCGCGAACGGATTGACCAATCCGCAAAATTTCTGTTGCATCTGAAAGTAGAAACTCGCCCGATTACAACGGTCTGAGTAGTTTTCCCCTAGGCCGTTCTAGTCATTCGTTTCGAGCATCAGAACTGCGTAAATTTTGAGTTTTTCAAGCGTTTCTTACCTAAAAACTGCCATATCTCGCGAACGGATTGACCAATCCGCAGAGTTTCAGTTGCATCTGAAAGTAGAAGCTCGCCCGATTACAACGGTCTGAGTAGTTTTCCCCTAGGCCGTTCTAGTTATTCGTTTCGAGCATCAGAACCGCGAAAATTTTGAGTTTTTCAAGCGTTTCTTACCTCAAAACTGCCATATCTCGCGAACGGATTCAGCAATCCGCAAAATTTCTTTTGCATCTGAAAGTAGAAACTCGCCCGATTACAACGGTCTGAGTAGTTTTCCCCTAGGCCGTTCTAGTTATTCGTTTCGAGCATCAGAACTGCGAAAATTTTGAGTTTTTCAAGCGTTTCTTACCTCAAAACTGCCATATCTCGCGAACGGATTGACCAATCCGCAAAATTTTTGTTGCATCTGAAAGTAGAAACTGGCCCGATTACAACGGTATGAGTAGTTTTCCCCTAGGCCGTTCTAGTTATTCGTTTCGAGCATCAGAACTGCGAAAATTTTGAGTTTTTCAAGCGTTTCTTACCTCAAAACTGCCATATTTCGCGAACGGATTGAACAATCCGCAAAATTTCTGTTGCATCTGAAAGTAGAAACACGCCCGATTACAACGGTCTGAGTAGTTTTCCCCTAGGCCGTTCTAGTCATTCGTTTCGAGCATCAGAACTGCGTAAATTTTGAGTTTTTCAAGCGTTTCTTACCTGAAAACTGCCATATCTCGCGAACGGATTGACCAATCCGCAAAATTTCTGTTGCATCTGAAAGTAGAAACTGGCCCGATTACAACGGTATGAGTAGTTTTCCCCTAGGCCGTTCTAGTTATTCGTTTCGAGCATCAGAACTGCGAAAATTTTGAGTTTTTCAAGCGTTTCTTACCTCAAAACTGCCATATCTCGCGAACGGATTGACCAATCCGCAAAATTTCTGTTGCATCTGAAAGTAGAAACTGGCCCGATTACAACGGTATGAGTAGTTTTCCCCTAGGCCGTTCTAGTTATTCGTTTCGAGCATCAGAACTGCGAAAATTTTGAGTTTTTCAAGCGTTTCTTACCTCAAAACTGCCATATCTCGCGAACGGATTGACCAATCCGCAAAATTTCTGTTGCATCTGAAAGTAGAAACTCGCCCGATTACAACGGTCTGAGTAGTTTTCCCCTAGGCCGTTCTAGTCATTCGTTTCGAGCATCAGAACTGCGTAAATTTTGAGTTTTTCAAGCGTTTCTTACCTAAAAACTGCCATATCTCGCGAACGGATTGACCAATCCGCAGAGTTTCAGTTGCATCTGAAAGTAGAAGCTCGCCCGATTACAACGGTCTGAGTAGTTTTCCCCTAGGCCGTTCTAGTTATTCGTTTCGAGCATCAGAACTGCGAAAATTTTGAGTTTTTCAAGCGTTTCTTACCTCAAAACTGTCATATCTCGCGAACGGATTGACCAATCCGCAAAATTTCTGTTGCATCTGAAAGTAGAAACTGGCCCGATTACAACGGTATGAGTAGTTTTCCCCTAGGCCGTTCTAGTTATTCGTTTCGAGCATCAGAACTGCGAAAATTTTGAGTTTTTCAAGCGTTTCTTACCTCAAAACTGCCATATCTCGCGAACGGATTGACCAATCCGCAAAATTTCTGTTGCATCTGAAAGTAGAAACTCGCCCGATTACAACGGTCTGAGTAGTTTTCCCCTAGGCCGTTCTAGTCATTCGTTTCGAGCATCAGAACTGCGTAAATTTTGAGTTTTTCAAGCGTTTCTTACCTAAAAACTGCCATATCTCGCGAACGGATTGACCAATCCGCAGAGTTTCAGTTGCATCTGAAAGTAGAAGCTCGCCCGATTACAACGGTCTGAGTAGTTTTCCCCTAGGCCGTTCTAGTTATTCGTTTCGAGCATCAGAACTGCGAAAATTTTGAGTTTTTCAAGCGTTTCTTACCTCAAAACTGCCATATCTCGCGAACGGATTGACCAATCCGCAAAATTTCTGTTGCATCTGAAAGTAGAAACTGGCCCGATTACAACGGTCTGAGTAGTTTTCCCCTAGGCCGTTCTAGTTATTCGTTTCGAGCATCAGAACTGCGAAAATTTTGAGTTTTTCAAGCGTTTCTTACCTCAAAACTGCCATATCTCGCGAACGGATTGACCAATCCGCAAAATTTCTGTTGCATCTGAAAGAAGAAACTGGCCCGATTACAACGGTATGAGTAGTTTTCCCCTAGGCCGTTCTAGTTATTCGTTTCGAGCATCAGAACTGCGAAAATTTTGAGTTTTTCAAGCGTTTCTTACCTCAAAACTGCCATATCTCGCGAACGGATTGACCAATCCGCAAAATTTCTGTTGCATCTGAAAGTAGAAACTGGCCCGATTACAACGGTCTGAGTAGTTTTCCCCTAGGCCTTTCTAGTTATTCGTTTCGAGCATCAGAACTGCGTAAATTTTGAGTTCTTCAAGCGTTTCTTACCTCAAAACTGCCATATCTCGCGATCGGATTGACCAATCCGCAAAATTTCAGTTGCATCTGAAAGTAGAAACTGGCCCGATTACAACGGTATGAGTAGTTTTCGCCTAGGCCGTTCTAGTTATTCGTTTCGAGCATCAGAACTGCGAAAATTTTGAGTTTTTCAAGCGTTTCTTACCTCAAAACTGCCATATCTCGCGAACGGATTGACCAATCCGCAAAATTTCTGTTGCATCTGAAAGTAGAAACTCGCCCGATTACAACGGTCTGAGTAGTTTTCCCCTAGGCCGTTCTAGTTATTCGTTTCGAGCATCAGAACTGCGAAAATTTTGAGTTTTTCAAGCGTTTCTTACCTCAAAACTGCCATATCTCGCGAACGGATTGACCAATCCGCAAAATTTCTGTTGCATCTGAAAGAAGAAACTGGCCCGATTACAACGGTATGAGTAGTTTTCCCCTAGGCCGTTCTAGTTATTCGTTTCGAGCATCAGAACTGCGAAAATTTTGAGTTTTTCAAGCGTTTCTTACCTCAAAACTGCCATATCTCGCGAACGGATTGACCAATCCGCAAAATTTCTGTTGCATCTGAAAGTAGAAACTGGCCCGATTACAACGGTCTGAGTAGTTTTCCCCTAGGCCTTTCTAGTTATTCGTTTCGAGCATCAGAACTGCGAAAATTTTGAGTTTTTCAAGCGTTTCTTACCTCAAAACTGCCATATCTCGCGAACGGATTGAGCAATCCGCAAAATTTCTGTTGCATCTGAAAGTAGAAACTCGCCCGATTACAACGGTCTGAGTAGTTTTCCCCTAGGCCGTTCTAGTTATTCGTTTCGAGCATCAGAACGGCGAAAATTTTGAGTTTTTCAAGCGTTTCTTACCTCAAAACTGCCATATCTCGCGAACGGATTGACCAATCCGCAAAGTTTCAGTTGCATCTGAAAGTAGAAGCTCGCCCGATTACAACGGTCTGAGTAGTTTTCCCCTAGGCCGTTCTAGTTATTCGTTTCGAGCATCAGAACTGCGTAAATTTTGAGTTTTTCAAGCGTTTCTTACCTCAAAACTGCCATATCTCGCGATCGGATTGACCAATCCGCAAAATTTCAGTTGCATCTGAAAGTAGAAACTGGCCCGATTACAACGGTATGAGTAGTTTTCCCCTAGGCCGTTCTAGTTATTCGTTTCGAGCATCAGAACTGCGAAAATTTTGAGTTTTTCAAGCGTTTCTTACCTCAAAACTGCCATATCTCGCGAACGGATTGACCAATTCGCAAAATTTCGGCTGCATCTGAAAGTAGAAGCTTGCCCGAATACAACGGTCAGAGTAGTTTTCCCCTAGGCCGTTCTAGTTATTCGTTTCGAGCATCAGAACTGCGAAAATTTTGAGTTTTTCAAGCGTTTCTTTCCTCAAAACTGCCATATCTCGCGAACGGATTGACCAATCCGCAAAATTTCTGTTGCATCTGAAAGTAGAAACTCGCCCGATTACAACGGTCTGAGTAGTTTTCCCCTAGGCCGTTCTAGTCATTCGTTTCGAGCATCAGAACTGCGTAAATTTTGAGTTTTTCAAGCGTTTCTTACCTCAAAACTGCCATATCTCGCGAACGGATTGACCAATCCGCAAAGTTTCAGTTGCATCTGAAAGTAGAAGCTCGCCCGATTACAACGGTCTGAGTAGTTTTCCCCTAGGCCGTTCTAGTTATTCGTTTCGAGCATCAGAACTGCGTAAATTTTGAGTTTTTCAAGCGTTTCTTACCTCAAAACTGCCATATCTCGCGATCGGATTGACCAATCCGCAAAATTTCAGTTGCATCTGAAAGTAGAAACTGGCCCGATTACAACGGTATGAGTAGTTTTCCCCTAGGCCGTTCTAGTTATTCGTTTCGAGCATCAGAACTGCGAAAATTTTGAGTTTTTCAAGCGTTTCTTACCTCAAAACTGCCATATCTCGCGAACGGATTGACCAATTCGCAAAATTTCGGCTGCATCTGAAAGTAGAAGCTTGCCCGAATACAACGGTCAGAGTAGTTTTCCCCTAGGCCGTTCTAGTTATTCGTTTCGAGCATCAGAACTGCGAAAATTTTGAGTTTTTCAAGCGTTTCTTTCCTCAAAACTGCCATATCTCGCGAACGGATTGACCAATCCGCAAAATTTCTGTTGCATCTGAAAGTAGAAACTCGCCCGATTACAACGGTCTGAGTAGTTTTCCCCTAGGCCGTTCTAGTCATTCGTTTCGAGCATCAGAACTGCGTAAATTTTGAGTTTTTCAAGCGTTTCTTACCTAAAAACTGCCATATCTCGTGAACGGATTGACCAATCCGCAAAGTTTCAGTTGCCTCTGAAAGTAGAAGCTCGCCCGATTACAACGGTCTGAGTAGTTTTCCCCTAGGCCGTTCTAGTTATTCGTTTCGAGCATCAGAACTGCGTAAATTTTGAGTTCTTCAAGCGTTTCTTACCTCAAAACTGCCATATCTCGCGATCGGATTGACCAATCCGCAAAGTTTCAGTTGCATCTGAAAGTAGAAACTGGCCCGATTACAACGGTATGAGTAGTTTTCCCCTAGGCCGTTCTAGTTATTCGTTTCGAGCATCAGAACTGCGAAAATTTTGAGTTTTTCAAGCGTTTCTTACCTCAAAACTGCCATATCTCGCGAACGGATTGACCAATCCGCAAAATTTCTGTTGCATCTGAAAGTAGAAACTCGCCCGATTACAACGGTCTGAGTAGTTTTCCCCTAGGCCGTTCTAGTTATTCGTTTCGAGCATCAGAACTGCGTAAATTTTGAGTTCTTCAAGCGTTTCTTACCTCAAAACTGCCATATCTCGCGATCGGATTGACCAATCCGCAAAATTTCAGTTGCATCTGAAAGTAGAAACTGGCCCGATTACAACGGTATGAGTAGTTTTCGCCTAGGCCGTTCTAGTTATTCGTTTCGAGCATCAGAACTGCGAAAATTTTGAGTTTTTCAAGCGTTTCTTACCTCAAAACTGCCATATCTCGCGAACGGATTGACCAATCCGCAAAATTTCTGTTGCATCTGAAAGTAGAAACTCGCCCGATTACAACGGTCTGAGTAGTTTTCCCCTAGGCCGTTCTAGTTATTCGTTTCGAGCATCAGAACTGCGAAAATTTTGAGTTTTTCAAGCGTTTCTTACCTCAAAACTGCCATATCTCGCGAACGGATTGACCAATCCGCAAAATTTCTGTTGCATCTGAAAGTAGAAACTCGCCCGATTACAACGGTCTGAGTAGTTTTCCCCTAGGCCGTTCTAGTCATTCGTTTCGAGCATCAGAACTGCGTAAATTTTGAGTTTTTCAAGCGTTTCTTACCTAAAAACTGCCATATCTCGCGAACGGATTGACCAATCCGCAAAGTTTCAGTTGCCTCTGAAAGTAGAAGCTCGCCCGATTACAACGGTCTGAGTAGTTTTCCCCTAGGCCGTTCTAGTTATTCGTTTCGAGCATCAGAACTGCGTAAATTTTGAGTTCTTCAAGCGTTTCTTACCTCAAAACTGCCATATCTCGCGATCGGATTGACCAATCCGCAAAATTTCAGTTGCATCTGAAAGTAGAAACTGGCCCGATTACAATGGTATGAGTTGTTTTCCCCTAGGCCGTTCTAGTTATTCGTTTCGAGCATCAGAACTGCGTAAATTTTGAGTTCTTCAAGCGTTTCTTACCTCAAAACTGCCATATCTCGCGATCGGATTGACCAATCCGCAAAATTTCAGTTGCATCTGAAAGTAGAAACTGGCCCGATTACAACGGTATGAGTAGTTTTCGCCTAGGCCGTTCTAGTTATTCGTTTCGAGCATCAGAACTGCGAAAATTTTGAGTTTTTCAAGCGTTTCTTACCTCAAAACTGCCATATCTCGCGAACGGATTGACCAATCCGCAAAATTTCTGTTGCATCTGAAAGTAGAAACTCGCCCGATTACAACGGTCTGAGTAGTTTTCCCCTAGGCCGTTCTAGTTATTCGTTTCGAGCATCAGAACTGCGAAAATTTTGAGTTTTTCAAGCGTTTCTTACCTCAAAACTGCCATATCTCGCGAACGGATTGACCAATCCGCAAAATTTCTGTTGCATCTGAAAGAAGAAACTGGCCCGATTACAACGGTATGAGTAGTTTTCCCCTAGGCCGTTCTAGTTATTCGTTTCGAGCATCAGAACTGCGAAAATTTTGAGTTTTTCAAGCGTTTCTTACCTCAAAACTGCCATATCTCGCGAACGGATTGACCAATCCGCAAAATTTCTGTTGCATCTGAAAGTAGAAACTGGCCCGATTACAACGGTCTGAGTAGTTTTCCCCTAGGCCGTTCTAGTTATTCGTTTCGAGCATCAGAACTGCGAAAATTTTGAGTTTTTCAAGCGTTTCTTACCTCAAAACTGCCATATCTCGCGAACGGATTGACCAATCCGCAAAATTTCTGTTGCATCTGAAAGAAGAAACTGGCCCGATTACAACGGTATGAGTAGTTTTCCCCTAGGCCGTTCTAGTTATTCGTTTCGAGCATCAGAACTGCGAAAATTTTGAGTTTTTCAAGCGTTTCTTACCTCAAAACTGCCATATCTCGCGAACGGATTGACCAATCCGCAAAATTTCTGTTGCATCTGAAAGTAGAAACTGGCCCGATTACAACGGTCTGAGTAGTTTTCCCCTAGGCCTTTCTAGTTATTCGTTTCGAGCATCAGAACTGCGTAAATTTTGAGTTCTTCAAGCGTTTCTTACCTCAAAACTGCCATATCTCGCGATCGGATTGACCAATCCGCAAAATTTCAGTTGCATCTGAAAGTAGAAACTGGCCCGATTACAACGGTATGAGTAGTTTTCGCCTAGGCCGTTCTAGTTATTCGTTTCGAGCATCAGAACTGCGAAAATTTTGAGTTTTTCAAGCGTTTCTTACCTCAAAACTGCCATATCTCGCGAACGGATTGACCAATCCGCAAAATTTCTGTTGCATCTGAAAGTAGAAACTCGCCCGATTACAACGGTCTGAGTAGTTTTCCCCTAGGCCGTTCTAGTTATTCGTTTCGAGCATCAGAACTGCGAAAATTTTGAGTTTTTCAAGCGTTTCTTACCTCAAAACTGCCATATCTCGCGAACGGATTGACCAATCCGCAAAATTTCTGTTGCATCTGAAAGAAGAAACTGGCCCGATTACAACGGTATGAGTAGTTTTCCCCTAGGCCGTTCTAGTTATTCGTTTCGAGCATCAGAACTGCGAAAATTTTGAGTTTTTCAAGCGTTTCTTACCTCAAAACTGCCATATCTCGCGAACGGATTGACCAATCCGCAAAATTTCTGTTGCATCTGAAAGTAGAAACTGGCCCGATTACAACGGTCTGAGTAGTTTTCCCCTAGGCCTTTCTAGTTATTCGTTTCGAGCATCAGAACTGCGAAAATTTTGAGTTTTTCAAGCGTTTCTTACCTCAAAACTGCCATATCTCGCGAACGGATTGACCAATCCGCAAAATTTCTGCTGCATCTGAAAGTAGAAACTCGCCCGATTACAACGGTCTGAGTAGTTTTCCCCTAGGCCGTTCTAGTCATTCGTTTCGAGCATCAGAACTGCGAAAATTTTGAGTTTTTCAAGCGTTTCTTACCTCAAAACTGCCATATCTCGCGAACGGATTGACCAATCCGCAAAGTTTCAGTTGCATCTGAAAGTAGAAGCTCGCCCGATTACAACGGTCTGAGTAGTTTTCCCCTAGGCCGTTCTAGTTATTCGTTTCGAGCATCAGAACTGCGAAAATTTTGAGTTTTTCAAGCGTTTCTTACCTCAAAACTGCCATATCTCGCGAACGGATTGAGCAATCCGCAAAATTTCTGTTGCATCTGAAAGTAGAAACTCGCCCGATTACAACGGTCTGAGTAGTTTTCCCCTAGGCCGTTCTAGTTATTCGTTTCGAGCATCAGAACGGCGAAAATTTTGAGTTTTTCAAGCGTTTCTTACCTCAAAACTGCCATATCTCGCGAACGGATTGACCAATCCGCAAAGTTTCAGTTGCATCTGAAAGTAGAAGCTCGCCCGATTACAACGGTCTGAGTAGTTTTCCCCTAGGCCGTTCTAGTTATTCGTTTCGAGCATCAGAACTGCGTAAATTTTGAGTTTTTCAAGCGTTTCTTACCTCAAAACTGCCATATCTCGCGATCGGATTGACCAATCCGCAAAATTTCAGTTGCATCTGAAAGTAGAAACTGGCCCGATTACAACGGTATGAGTAGTTTTCCCCTAGGCCGTTCTAGTTATTCGTTTCGAGCATCAGAACTGCGAAAATTTTGAGTTTTTCAAGCGTTTCTTACCTCAAAACTGCCATATCTCGCGAACGGATTGACCAATTCGCAAAATTTCGGCTGCATCTGAAAGTAGAAGCTTGCCCGAATACAACGGTCAGAGTAGTTTTCCCCTAGGCCGTTCTAGTTATTCGTTTCGAGCATCAGAACTGCGAAAATTTTGAGTTTTTCAAGCGTTTCTTTCCTCAAAACTGCCATATCTCGCGAACGGATTGACCAATCCGCAAAATTTCTGTTGCATCTGAAAGTAGAAACTCGCCCGATTACAACGGTCTGAGTAACTTTCCCCTAGGCCGTTCTAGTCATTCGTTTCGAGCATCAGAACTGCGTAAATTTTGAGTTTTTCAAGCGTTTCTTACCTAAAAACTGCCATATCTCGCGAACGGATTGACCAATCCGCAAAGTTTCAGTTGCCTCTGAAAGTAGAAGCTCGCCCGATTACAACGGTCTGAGTAGTTTTCCCCTAGGCCGTTCTAGTTATTCGTTTCGAGCATCAGAACTGCGTAAATTTTGAGTTCTTCAAGCGTTTCTTACCTCAAAACTGCCATATCTCGCGATCGGATTGACCAATCCGCAAAATTTCAGTTGCATCTGAAAGTAGAAACTGGCCCGATTACAATGGTATGAGTTGTTTTCCCCTAGGCCGTTCTAGTTATTCGTTTCGAGCATCAGAACTGCGAAAATTTTGAGTTTTTCAAGCGTTTCTTACCTCAAAACTGCCATATATCGCGAACGGATTGACCAATCCGCAAAATTTCTGTTGCATCTGAAAGTAGAAACTCGCCCGATTACAACGGTCTGAGTAGTTTTCCCCTAGGCCGTTCTAGTTATTCGTTTCGAGCATCAGAACTGCGAAAATTTTGAGTTTTTCAAGCGTTTCTTACCTAAAAACTGCCATATCTCGCGAACGGATTGACCAATCCGCAAAGTTTCAGTTGCATCTGAAAGTAGAAGCTCGCCCGATTACAACGGTTTGAGTAGTTTTCCCCTAGGCCGTTCTAGTTATTCGTTTCGAGCATCAGAACTGCGTAAATTTTGAGTTTTTCAAGCGTTTCTTACTTCAAAACTGCCATATCTCGCGAACGGAATGACCAATCCGCAAAATTTCTGTTGCATCTGAAAGAAGAAGCTCGCCCGATTACAACGGTTTGAGTAGTTTTCCCCTAGGCCGTTCTAGTTATTCGTTTCGAGCATCAGAACTGCGTAAATTTTGAGTTTTTCAAGCGTTTCTTACTTCAAAACTGCCATATCTCGCGAACGGAATGACCAATCCGCAAAATTTCTGTTGCATCTGAAAGAAGAAACTGGCCCGATTACAACGGTATGAGTAGTTTTCCCCTAGGCCGTTCTAGTTATTCGTTTCGAGCATCAGAACTGCGAAAATTTTGAGTTTTTCAAGCGTTTCTTACCTCAAAACTGCCATATCTCGCGAACGGATTGACCAATCCGCAAAGTTTCTGTTGCATCTGAAAGTAGAAACTGGCCCGATTACAACGGTATGAGTAGTTTTCCCCTAGGCCGTTCTAGTTATTCGTTTCGAGCATCAGAACTGCGAAAATTTTGAGTTTTTCAAGCGTTTCTTACCTCAAAACTGCCATATCTCGCGAACGGATTGAGCAATCCGCAAAATTTCTGTTGCATCTGAAAGTAGAAACTCGCCCGATTACAACGGTCTGAGTAGTTTTCCCCTAGGCCGTTCTAGTTATTCGTTTCGAGCATCAGAACTGCGAAAATTTTGAGTTTTTCAAGCGTTTCTTACCTCAAAACTGCCATATCTCGCGAACGGATTGACCAATCCGCAAAATTTCTGTTGCATCTGAAAGTAGAAACTGGCCCGATTACAACGGTATGAGTAGTTTTCCCCTAGGCCGTTCTAGTTATTCGTTTCGAGCATCAGAACTGCGAAAATTTTGAGTTTTTCAAGCGTTTCTTACCTCAAAACTGCCATATCTCTCGAACGGAATGACCAATCCGCAAAATTTCTGTTGCATCTGAAAGAAGAAACTGGCCCGATTACAACGGTATGAGTAGTTTTCCCCTAGGCCGTTCTAGTTATTCGTTTCGAGCATCAGAACTGCGAAAATTTTGAGTTTTTCAAGCGTTTCTTACCTCAAAACTGCCATATCTCGCGAACGGATTGACCAATCCGCAAAATTTCTGTTGCATCTGAAAGTAGAAACTGGCCCGATTACAACGGTATGAGTAGTTTTCCCCTAGGCCGTTCTAGTTATTTGATTCGAGCATCAGAACTGCGAAAATTTTGAGTTTTTCAAGCGTTTCTTACTTGAAAACTGCCATATCTCGCGAACGGATTGACCAATCCGCAAAGTTTCTGTTGCATCTGAAAGTAGAAACTCGCCCGATTACAACGGTCTGAGTAGTTTTCCCCTAGGCCGTTCTAGTCATTCGTTTCGAGCAGCAGAACTGCGTAAATTTTGAGTTTTTCAAGCGTTCCTTACCTCAAAACTGCCATATCTCGCGAACGGATTGACCAATCCGCAAAGTTTCAGTTGCATCTGAAAGTAGAAGCTCGCCCGATTACAACGGTCTGAGTAGTTTTCCCCTAGGCCGTTCTAGTTATTCGTTTCGAGCATCAGAACTGCGAAAATTTTGAGTTTTTCAAGCGTTTCTTACCTCAAAACTGCCATATCTCGCGAACGGATGGACAAATCCGCAAAGTTTCTGTTGCATCTGAAAGTAGAAACTCGCCCGATTACAACGGTCTGAGTAGTTTTCCCCTAGGCCGTTCTAGTCATTCGTTTCGAGCATCAGAACTGCGTAAATTTTGAGTTTTTCAAGCGTTTCTTACCTAAAAACTGCCATATCTCGCGAACGGATTGACCAATCCGCGAAGTTTCAGTTGCATCTCAAAGTAGAAGCTCGCCCGATTACAACGGTCTGAGTAGTTTTCCCCTAGGCCGTTCTAGTTATTCGTTTCGAGCATCAGAACTGCGAAAATTTTGAGTTTTTCAAGCGTTTCTTACCTCAAAACTGCTATATCTCGCGAACGGATTGACCAATCCGCAAAATTTCTGTTGCATCTGAAAGTAGAAACTGGCCCGATTACAACGGTATGAGTAGTTTTCCCCTAGGCCGTTCTAGTTATTCGTTTCGAGCATCAGAACTGCAAAAATTTTGAGTTTTTCAAGCGTTTCTTACCTCAAAACTGCCATATCTCGCGAACGGATTGACCAATCCGCAAAATTTCTGTTGCATCTGAAAGTAGAAACTGGCCCGATTACAACGGTATGAGTAGTTTTCCCCTAGGCCGTTCTAGTTATTCGTTTCGAGCATCAGAACTGCGATAATTTTGAGTTTTTCAAGCGTTTCTTACCTCAAAACTGCCATATCTCGCAAACGGATTGACCAATCCGCAAAATTTCTGTTGAATCTGAAAGTAGAAACTCGCCCGATTACAACGGTCTGAGTAGTTTTCCCCTAGGCCGTTCTAGTCATTCGTTTCGAGAAGCAGAACTGCGTAAATTTTGAGTTTTTCAAGCGTTTCTTACCTAAAAACTGCCATATCTCGCGAACGGATTGACCAATCCGCAGAGTTTCAGTTGCATCTGAAAGTAGAAGCTCGCCCGATTACAACGGTCTGAGTAGTTTTCCCCTAGGCCGTTCTAGTTATTCGTTTCGAGCATCAGAACTGCGAAAATTTTGAGTTTTTCAAGCGTTTCTTACCTCAAAACTGCCATATCTCGCGAACGGATGGACAAATCCGCAAAGTTTCTGTTGCATCTGAAAGTAGAAACTCGCCCGATTACAACGGTCTGAGTAGTTTTCCCCTAGGCCGTTCTAGTCATTCGTTTCGAGCATCAGAACTGCGTAAATTTTGAGTTTTTCAAGCGTTTCTTACCTAAAAACTGCCATATCTCGCGAACGGATTGACCAATCCGCGAAGTTTCAGTTGCATCTCAAAGTAGAAGCTCGCCCGATTACAACGGTCTGAGTAGTTTTCCCCTAGGCCGTTCTAGTTATTCGTTTCGAGCATCAGAACTGCGAAAATTTTGAGTTTTTCAAGCGTTTCTTACTTCAAAACTGCTATATCTCGCGAACGGATTGACCAATCCGCAAAATTTCTGTTGCATCTGAAAGTAGAAACTGGCCCGATTACAACGGTATGAGTAGTTTTCCCCTAGGCCGTTCTAGTTATTCGTTTCGAGCATCAGAACTGCGAAAATTTTGAGTTTTTCAAGCGTTTCTTACCTCAAAACTGCCATATCTCGCGAACGGATTGACCAATCCGCAAAATTTCTGTTGAATCTGAAAGTAGAAACTCGCCCGATTACAACGGTCTGAGTAGTTTTCCCCTAGGCCGTTCTAGTCATTCGTTTCGAGCATCAGAACTGCGTAAATTTTGAGTTTTTCAAGCGTTTCTTACCTAAAAACTGCCATATCTCGCGAACGGATTGACCAATCCGCAGAGTTTCAGTTGCATCTGAAAGTAGAAGCTCGCCCGATTACAACGGTCTGAGTAGTTTTCCCCTAGGCCGTTCTAGTTATTCGTTTCGAGCATCAGAACTGCGAAAATTTTGAGTTTTTCAAGCGTTTCTTACCTCAAAGCTGCCATATCTCGCGAACGGATGGACAAATCCGCAAAGTTTCTGTTGCATCTGAAAGTAGAAACTCGCCCGATTACAACGGTCTGAGTAGTTTTCCCCTAGGCCGTTCTAGTCATTCGTTTCGAGCATCAGAACTGCGTAAATTTTGAGTTTTTCAAGCGTTTCTTACCTAAAAACTGCCATATCTCGCGAACGGATTGACCAATCCGCGAAGTTTCAGTTGCATCTCAAAGTAGAAGCTCGCCCGATTACAACGGTCTGAGTAGTTTTCCCCTAGGCCGTTTTAGTTATTCGTTTCGAGCATCAGAACTGCGAAAATTTTGAGTTTTTCAAGCGTTTCTTACCTCAAAACTGCTATATCTCGCGAACGGATTGACCAATCCGCAAAATTTCTGTTGCATCTGAAAGTAGAAACTGGCCCGATTACAACGGTATGAGTAGTTTTCCCCTAGGCCGTTCTAGTTATTCGTTTCGAGCATCAGAACTGCGAAAATTTTGAGTTTTTCAAGCGTTTCTTACCTAAAAACTGCCATATCTCGCGAACGGATTGAGCAATCCGCAAAATTTCTGTTGCATCTGAAAGTAGAAACTCGCCCGATTACAACGGTCTGAGTATTTTTCCCCTAGGCCGTTCTAGTTATTCGTTTCGAGCATCAGAACTGCGAAAATTTTGAGTTTTTCAAGCGTTTCTTACCTCAAAACTGCCATATCTCGCGAACGGATTGACCAATCCGCAAAATTTCTGTTGCATCTGAAAGTAGAAACTCGCCCGATTACAACGGTCTGAGTAGTTTTCCCCTAGGCCGTTCTAGTTATTCGTTTCGAGCATCAGAACTGCGAAAATTTTGAGTTTTTCAAGCGTTCCTTACCTCAAAACTGCCATATCTCGCGAACGGATTGACCAATCCGCAAAGTTTCAGTTGCATCTGAAAGTAGAAGCTCGCCCGATTACAACGGTCTGAGTAGTTTTCCCCTAGGCCGTTCTAGTTATTCGTTTCGAGCATCAGAACTGCGTAAATTTTGAGTTTTTCAAGCGTTTCTTACCTAAAAACTGCCATATCTCGCGAACGGATTGAACAATCCGCAGAGTTTCAGTTGCATCTGAAAGTAGAAGCTCGCCCGATTACAACGGTCTGAGTAGTTTTCCCCTAGGCCGTTCTAGTTATTCGTTTCGAGCATCAGAACTGCGAAAATTTTGAGTTTTTCAAGAGTTTCTTACCTCAAAACTGCCATATCTCGCGAACGGATGGACAAATCCGCAAAGTTTCTGTTGCATCTGAAAGTAGAAACTCGCCCGATTACAACGGTCTGAGTAGTTTTCCCCTAGGCCGTTCTAGTCATTCGTTTCGAGCATCAGAACTGCGTAAATTTTGAGTTTTTCAAGCGTTTCTTACCTAAAAACTGCCATATCTCGCGAACGGATTGACCAATCCGCGAAGTTTCAGTTGCATCTGAAAGTAGAAGCTCGCCCGATTACAACGGTCTGAGTAGTTTTCCCCTAGGCCGTTCTAGTTATTCGTTTCGAGCATCAGAACTGCGAAAATTTTGAGTTTTTCAAGCGTTTCTTACCTAAAAACTGCCATATCTCGCGAACGGATTGAGCAATCCGCAAAATTTCTGTTGCATCTGAAAGTAGAAGCTCGCCCGATTACAACGGTCTGAGTATTTTTCCCCTAGGCCGTTCTAGTTATTCGTTTCGAGCATCAGAACTGCGAAAATTTTGAGTTTTTCAAGCGTTTCTTACCTCAAAACTGCCATATCTCGCGAACGGATTGACCAATCCGCAAAATTTCTGTTGCATCTGAAAGTAGAAACTGGCCCGATTACAACGGTATGAGTAGTTTTCCCCTAGGCCGTTCTAGTTATTCGTTTCGAGCATCAGAACTGCGAAAATTTTGAGTTTTTCAAGCGTTTCTTACCTCAAAACTGCCATATCTCGCGAACGGATTGACCAATCCGCAAAATTTCTGTTGCATCTGAAAGTAGAAACTGGCCCGATTACAACGGTATGAGTAGTTTTCCCCTAGGCCGTTCTAGTTATTCGTTTCGAGCATCAGAACTGCGAAAATTTTGAGTTTTTCAAGCGTTTCTTACCTCAAAACTGCCATATCTCGCGAACGGATTGACCAATCCGCAAAATTTCTGTTGCATCTGAAAGTAGACACTGGCCCGATTACAACGGTATGAGTAGTTTTCCCCTAGGCCGTTCTAGTTATTCGTTTCGAGCATCAGAACTGCGAAAATTTTGAGTTTTTCAAGCGTTTCTTACCTCAAAACTACCATATCTCGCGAACGGATTGACCAATCCGCAAAGTTTCAGTTGCATCTGAAAGTAGAAGCTCGCCCGATTACAACGGTCTGAGTAGTTTTCCCCTAGGCCGTTCTAGTTATTCGTTTCGAGCATCAGAACTGCGAAAATTTTGAGTTTTTCAAGCGTTTCTTACCTCAAAACTGCCATATCTCGCGAACGGATTGAGCAATCCGCAAAATTTCTGTTGCATCTGAAAGTAGAAACTCGCCCGATTACAACGGTCTGAGTAGTTTTCCCCTAGGCCGTTCTAGTTATTCGTTTCGAGCATCAGAACTGCGTAAATTTTGAGTTTTTCAAGCGTTTCTTACCTGAAAACTGCCATATCTCGCGAACGGATTGACCAATCCGCAAAGTTTCTGTTGCATCTGAAAGTAGAAACTGGCCCGATTACAACGGTATGAGTAGTTTTCCCCTAGGCCGTTCTAGTTATTCGTTTCGAGCATCAGAACTGCGAAAATTTTGAGTTTTTCAAGCGTTTCTTACCTCAAAACTGCCATATCTCGCGAACGGAATGACCAATCCGCAAAATTTCTGTTGCATCTGAAAGAAGAAACTGGCCCGATTACAACGGTATGAGTAGTTTTCCCCTAGGCCGTTCTAGTTATTCGTTTCGAGCATCAGAACTGCGAAAATTTTGAGTTTTTCAAGCGTTTCTTACCTCAAAACTGCCATATCTCGCGAACGGATTGAGCAATCCGCAAAATTTCTGTTGCATCTGAAAGTAGAAACTCGCCCGATTACAACGGTCTGAGTAGTTTTCCCCTAGGCCGTTCTAGTTATTCGTTTCGAGCATCAGAACTGCGAAAATTTTGAGTTTTTCAAGCGTTTCTTACCTCAAAACTGCCATATCTCGCGAACGGAATGACCAATCCGCAAAATTTCTGTTGCATCTGAAAGAAGAAAATGGCCCGATTACAACGGTATGAGTAGTTTTCCCCTAGGCCGTTCTAGTTATTCGTTTCGAGCATCAGAACTGCGAAAATTTTGAGTTTTTCAAGCGTTTCTTACCTCAAAACTGCCATATCTCGCGAACGGATTGACCAATCCGCAAAATTTCTGTTGCATCTGAAAGTAGAAACTCGCCCGATTACAACGGTCTGAGTAGTTTTCCCCTAGGCCGTTCTAGTCATTCGTTTCGAGCATCAGAACTGCGTAAATTTTGAGTTTTTCAAGCGTTTCTTACCTGAAAACTGCCATATCTCGCGAACGGATTGACCAATCCGCAAAGTTTCTGTTGCATCTGAAAGTAGAAACTCGCCCGATTACAACGGTCTGAGTAGTTTTCCCCTAGGCCGTTCTAGTCATTCGTTTCGAGCAGCAGAACTGCGTAAATTTTGAGTTTTTCAAGCGTTTCTTACCTAAAAACTGCCATATCTCGCGAACGGATTGACCAATCCGCAAAGTTTCAGTTGCATCTGAAAGTAGAAGCTCGCCCGATTACAACGCTCTCAGTAGTTTTCCCCTAGGCCGTTCTAGTTATTCGTTTCGAGCATCAGAACTGCGAAAATTTTGAGTTTTTCAAGCGTTACTTACCTCAAAACTGCCATATCTCGCGAACGGATTGACCAATCCGCAAAATTTCTGTTGCATCTGAAAGTAGAAACTGGCCCGATTACAACGGTATGAGTAGTTTTCCCCTAGGCCGTTCTAGTTATTCGTTTCGAGCATCAGAACTGCGAAAATTTTGAGTTTTTCAAGCGTTTCTTACATCAAAACTGCCATATCTCGCGAACGGATTGACCAATCCGCAAAATTTCTGTTGAATCTGAAAGTAGAAACTCGCCCGATTACAACGGTCTGAGTAGTTTTCCCCTAGGCCGTTCTAGTCATTCGTTTCGAGCATCAGAACTGCGTAAATTTTGAGTTTTTCAAGCGTTTCTTACCTAAAAACTGCCATATCTCGCGAACGGATTGACCAATCCGCAGAGTTTCAGTTGCATCTGAAAGTAGAAGCTCGCCCGATTACAACGGTCTGAGTAGTTTTCCCCTAGGCCGTTCTAGTTATTCGTTTCGAGCATCAGAACTGCGAAAATTTTGAGTTTTTCAAGCGTTTCTTACCTCAAAACTGCCATATCTCGCGAACGGATGGACAAATCCGCAAAGTTTCTGTTGCATCTGAAAGTAGAAACTCGCCCGATTACAACGGTCTGAGTAGTTTTCCCCTAGGCCGTTCTAGTCATTCGTTTCGAGCATCAGAACTGCGTAAATTTTGAGTTTTTCAAGCGTTTCTTACCTAAAAACTGCCATATCTCGCGAACGGATTGACCAATCCGCGAAGTTTCAGTTGCATCTCAAAGTAGAAGCTCGCCCGATTACAACGGTCTGAGTAGTTTTCCCCTAGGCCGTTCTAGTTATTCGTTTCGAGCATCAGAACTGCGAAAATTTTGAGTTTTTCAAGCGTTTCTTACCTCAAAACTGCTATATCTCGCGAACGGATTGACCAATCCGCAAAATTTCTGTTGCATCTGAAAGTAGAAACTGGCCCGATTACAACGGTATGAGTAGTTTTCCCCTAGGCCGTTCTAGTTATTCGTTTCGAGCATCAGAACTGCGAAAATTTTGAGTTTTTCAAGCGTTTCTTACCTCAAAACTGCCATATCTCGCGAACGGATTGACCAATCCGCAAAATTTCTGTTGAATCTGAAAGTAGAAACTCGCCCGATTACAACGGTCTGAGTAGTTTTCCCCTAGGCCGTTCTAGTCATTCGTTTCGAGCATCAGAACTGCGTAAATTTTGAGTTTTTCAAGCGTTTCTTACCTAAAAACTGCCATATCTCGCGAACGGATTGACCAATCCGCAGAGTTTCAGTTGCATCTGAAAGTAGAAGCTCGCCCGATTACAACGGTCTGAGTAGTTTTCCCCTAGGCCGTTCTAGTTATTCGTTTCGAGCATCAGAACTGCGAAAATTTTGAGTTTTTCAAGCGTTTCTTACCTCAAAACTGCCATATCTCGCGAACGGATGGACAAATCCGCAAAGTTTCTGTTGCATCTGAAAGTAGAAACTCGCCCGATTACAACGGTCTGAGTAGTTTTCCCCTAGGCCGTTCTAGTCATTCGTTTCGAGCATCAGAACTGCGTAAATTTTGAGTTTTTCAAGCGTTTCTTACCTAAAAACTGCCATATCTCGCGAACGGATTGACCAATCCGCGAAGTTTCAGTTGCATCTCAAAGTAGAAGCTCGCCCGATTACAACGGTCTGAGTAGTTTTCCCCTAGGCCGTTCTAGTTATTCGTTTCGAGCATCAGAACTGCGAAAATTTTGAGTTTTTCAAGCGTTTCTTACCTCAAAACTGCTATATCTCGCGAACGGATTGACCAATCCGCAAAATTTCTGTTGCATCTGAAAGTAGAAACTGGCCCGATTACAACGGTATGAGTAGTTTTCCCCTAGGCCGTTCTAGTTATTCGTTTCGAGCATCAGAACTGCGAAAATTTTGAGTTTTTCAAGCGTTTCTTACCTCAAAACTGCCATATCTCGCGAACGGATTGACCAATCCGCAGAGTTTCAGTTGCATCTGAAAGTAGAAGCTCGCCCGATTACAACGGTCTGAGTAGTTTTCCCCTAGGCCGTTCTAGTTATTCGTTTCGAGCATCAGAACTGCGAAAATTTTGAGTTTTTCAAGCGTTTCTTACTTCAAAACTGCTATATCTCGCGAACGGATTGACCAATCCGCAAAATTTCTGTTGCATCTGAAAGTAGAAACTGGCCCGATTACAACGGTATGAGTAGTTTTCCCCTAGGCCGTTCTAGTTATTCGTTTCGAGCATCAGAACTGCGAAAATTTTGAGTTTTTCAAGCGTTTCTTACCTCAAAACTGCCATATCTCGCGAACGGATGGACAAATCCGCAAAGTTTCTGTTGCATCTGAAAGTAGAAACTCGCCCGATTACAACGGTCTGAGTAGTTTTCCCCTAGGCCGTTCTAGTCATTCGTTTCGAGCATCAGAACTGCGTAAATTTTGAGTTTTTCAAGCGTTTCTTACCTAAAAACTGCCATATCTCGCGAACGGATTGACCAATCCGCGAAGTTTCAGTTGCATCTCAAAGTAGAAGCTCGCCCGATTACAACGGTCTGAGTAGTTTTCCCCTAGGCCGTTCTAGTTATTCGTTTCGAGCATCAGAACTGCGAAAATTTTGAGTTTTTCAAGCGTTTCTTACTTCAAAACTGCTATATCTCGCGAACGGATTGACCAATCCGCAAAATTTCTGTTGCATCTGAAAGTAGAAACTGGCCCGATTACAACGGTATGAGTAGTTTTCCCCTAGGCCGTTCTAGTTATTCGTTTCGAGCATCAGAACTGCGAAAATTTTGAGTTTTTCAAGCGTTTCTTACCTCAAAACTGCCATATCTCGCGAACGGATTGACCAATCCGCAAAATTTCTGTTGAATCTGAAAGTAGAAACTCGCCCGATTACAACGGTCTGAGTAGTTTTCCCCTAGGCCGTTCTTGTCATTCGTTTCGAGCATCAGAACTGCGTAAATTTTGAGTTTTTCAAGCGTTTCTTACCTAAAAACTGCCATATCTCGCGAACGGATTGACCAATCCGCAGAGTTTCAGTTGCATCTGAAAGTAGAAGCTCGCCCGATTACAACGGTCTGAGTAGTTTTCCCCTAGGCCGTTCTAGTTATTCGTTTCGAGCATCAGAACTGCGAAAATTTTGAGTTTTTCAAGCGTTTCTTACCTCAAAACTGCCATATCTCGCGAACGGATGGACAAATCCGCAAAGTTTCTGTTGCATCTGAAAGTAGAAACTCGCCCGATTACAACGGTCTGAGTAGTTTTCCCCTAGGCCGTTCTAGTCATTCGTTTCGAGCATCAGAACTGCGTAAATTTTGAGTTTTTCAAGCGTTTCTTACCTAAAAACTGCCATATCTCGCGAACGGATTGACCAATCCGCGAAGTTTCAGTTGCATCTCAAAGTAGAAGCTCGCCCGATTACAACGGTCTGAGTAGTTTTCCCCTAGGCCGTTCTAGTTATTCGTTTCGAGCATCAGAACTGCGAAAATTTTGAGTTTTTCAAGCGTTTCTTACCTCAAAACTGCTATATCTCGCGAACGGATTGACCAATCCGCAAAATTTCTGTTGCATCTGAAAGTAGAAACTGGCCCGATTACAACGGTATGAGTAGTTTTCCCCTAGGCCGTTCTAGTTATTCGTTTCGAGCATCAGAACTGCGAAAATTTTGAGTTTTTCAAGCGTTTCTTACCTAAAAACTGCCATATCTCGCGAACGGATTGAGCAATCCGCAAAATTTCTGTTGCATCTGAAAGTAGAAACTCGCCCGATTACAACGGTCTGAGTATTTTTCCCCTAGGCCGTTCTAGTTATTCGTTTCGAGCATCAGAACTGCGAAAATTTTGAGTTTTTCAAGCGTTTCTTACCTCAAAACTGCCATATCTCGCGAACGGATTGACCAATCCGCAAAATTTCTGTTGCATCTGAAAGTAGAAACTGGCCCGATTACAACGGTATGAGTAGTTTTCCCCTAGGCCGTTCTAGTTATTCGTTTCGAGCATCAGAACTGCGAAAATTTTGAGTTTTTCAAGCGTTTCTTACTTCAAAACTGCTATATCTCGCGAACGGATTGACCAATCCGCAAAATTTCTGTTGCATCTGAAAGTAGAAACTGGCCCGATTACAACGGTATGAGTAGTTTTCCCCTAGGCCGTTCTAGTTATTCGTTTCGAGCATCAGAACTGCGAAAATTTTGAGTTTTTCAAGCGTTTCTTACCTCAAAACTGCCATATCTCGCGAACGGATGGACAAATCCGCAAAGTTTCTGTTGCATCTGAAAGTAGAAACTCGCCCGATTACAACGGTCTGAGTAGTTTTCCCCTAGGCCGTTCTAGTCATTCGTTTCGAGCATCAGAACTGCGTAAATTTTGAGTTTTTCAAGCGTTTCTTACCTAAAAACTGCCATATCTCGCGAACGGATTGACCAATCCGCGAAGTTTCAGTTGCATCTCAAAGTAGAAGCTCGCCCGATTACAACGGTCTGAGTAGTTTTCCCCTAGGCCGTTCTAGTTATTCGTTTCGAGCATCAGAACTGCGAAAATTTTGAGTTTTTCAAGCGTTTCTTACTTCAAAACTGCTATATCTCGCGAACGGATTGACCAATCCGCAAAATTTCTGTTGCATCTGAAAGTAGAAACTGGCCCGATTACAACGGTATGAGTAGTTTTCCCCTAGGCCGTTCTAGTTATTCGTTTCGAGCATCAGAACTGCGAAAATTTTGAGTTTTTCAAGCGTTTCTTACCTCAAAACTGCCATATCTCGCGAACGGATTGACCAATCCGCAAAATTTCTGTTGAATCTGAAAGTAGAAACTCGCCCGATTACAACGGTCTGAGTAGTTTTCCCCTAGGCCGTTCTTGTCATTCGTTTCGAGCATCAGAACTGCGTAAATTTTGAGTTTTTCAAGCGTTTCTTACCTAAAAACTGCCATATCTCGCGAACGGATTGACCAATCCGCAGAGTTTCAGTTGCATCTGAAAGTAGAAGCTCGCCCGATTACAACGGTCTGAGTAGTTTTCCCCTAGGCCGTTCTAGTTATTCGTTTCGAGCATCAGAACTGCGAAAATTTTGAGTTTTTCAAGCGTTTCTTACCTCAAAACTGCCATATCTCGCGAACGGATGGACAAATCCGCAAAGTTTCTGTTGCATCTGAAAGTAGAAACTCGCCCGATTACAACGGTCTGAGTAGTTTTCCCCTAGGCCGTTCTAGTCATTCGTTTCGAGCATCAGAACTGCGTAAATTTTGAGTTTTTCAAGCGTTTCTTACCTAAAAACTGCCATATCTCGCGAACGGATTGACCAATCCGCGAAGTTTCAGTTGCATCTCAAAGTAGAAGCTCGCCCGATTACAACGGTCTGAGTAGTTTTCCCCTAGGCCGTTCTAGTTATTCGTTTCGAGCATCAGAACTGCGAAAATTTTGAGTTTTTCAAGCGTTTCTTACCTCAAAACTGCTATATCTCGCGAACGGATTGACCAATCCGCAAAATTTCTGTTGCATCTGAAAGTAGAAACTGGCCCGATTACAAAGGTATGAGTAGTTTTCCCCTAGGCCGTTCTAGTTATTCGTTTCGAGCATCAGAACTGCGAAAATTTTGAGTTTTTCAAGCGTTTCTTACCTAAAAACTGCCATATCTCGCGAACGGATTGAGCAATCCGCAAAATTTCTGTTGCATCTGAAAGTAGAAACTCGCCCGATTACAACGGTCTGAGTATTTTTCCCCTAGGCCGTTCTAGTTATTCGTTTCGAGCATCAGAACTGCGAAAATTTTGAGTTTTTCAAGCGTTTCTTACCTCAAAACTGCCATATCTCGCGAACGGATTGACCAATCCGCAAAATTTCTGTTGCATCTGAAAGTAGAAACTGGCCCGATTACAACGGTATGAGTAGTTTTCCCCTAGGCCGTTCTAGTTATTCGTTTCGAGCATCAGAACTGCGAAAATTTTGAGTTTTTCAAGCGTTTCTTACCTCAAAACTGCCATATCTCGCGAACGGATTGACCAATCCGCAAAATTTTTGTTGCATCTGAAAGTAGAAACTCGCCCGATTACAACGGTCTGAGTAGTTTTCCCCTAGGCCGTTCTAGTTATTCGTTTCGAACATCAGAACTGCGAAAATTTTGAGTTTTTCAAGCGTTCCTTACCTCAAAACTGCCATATCTCGCGAACGGATTGACCAATCCGCAAAGTTTCAGTTGCATCTGAAAGTAGAAGCTCGCCCGATTACAACGGTCTGAGTAGTTTTCCCCTAGGCCGTTCTAGTTATTCGTTTCGAGCATCAGAACTGCGTAAATTTTGAGTTTTTCAAGCGTTTCTTACCTAAAAACTGCCATATCTCGCGAACGGATTGAACAATCCGCAGAGTTTCAGTTGCATCTGAAAGTAGAAGCTCGCCCGATTACAACGGTCTGAGTAGTTTTCCCCTAGGCCGTTCTAGTTATTCGTTTCGAGCATCAGAACTGCGAAAATTTTGAGTTTTTCAAGAGTTTCTTACCTCAAAACTGCCATATCTCGCGAACGGATGGACAAATCCGCAAAGTTTCTGTTGCATCTGAAAGTAGAAACTCGCCCGATTACAACGGTCTGAGTAGTTTTCCCCTAGGCCGTTCTAGTCATTCGTTTCGAGCATCAGAACTGCGTAAATTTTGAGTTTTTCAAGCGTTTCTTACCTAAAAACTGCCATATCTCGCGAACGGATTGACCAATCCGCGAAGTTTCAGTTGCATCTGAAAGTAGAAGCTCGCCCGATTACAACGGTCTGAGTAGTTTTCCCCTAGGCCGTTCTAGTTATTCGTTTCGAGCATCAGAACTGCGAAAATTTTGAGTTTTTCAAGCGTTTCTTACCTAAAAACTGCCATATCTCGCGAACGGATTGAGCAATCCGCAAAATTTCTGTTGCATCTGAAAGTAGAAACTCGCCCGATTACAACGGTCTGAGTATTTTTCCCCTAGGCCGTTCTAGTTATTCGTTTCGAGCATCAGAACTGCGAAAATTTTGAGTTTTTCAAGCGTTTCTTACCTCAAAACTGCCATATCTCGCGAACGGATTGACCAATCCGCAAAATTTCTGTTGCATCTGAAAGTAGAAACTGGCCCGATTACAACGGTATGAGTAGTTTTCCCCTAGGCCGTTCTAGTTATTCGTTTCGAGCATCAGAACTGCGAAAATTTTGAGTTTTTCAAGCGTTTCTTACCTCAAAACTGCCATATCTCGCGAACGGATTGACCAATCCGCAAAATTTCTGTTGCATCTGAAAGTAGACACTGGCCCGATTACAACGGTATGAGTAGTTTTCCCCTAGGCCGTTCTAGTTATTCGTTTCGAGCATCAGAACTGCGAAAATTTTGAGTTTTTCAAGCGTTTCTTACCTCAAAACTACCATATCTCGCGAACGGATTGACCAATCCGCAAAGTTTCAGTTGCATCTGAAAGTAGAAGCTCGCCCGATTACAACGGTCTGAGTAGTTTTCCCCTAGGCCGTTCTAGTTATTCGTTTCGAGCATCAGAACTGCGTAAATTTTGAGTTTTTCAAGCGTTTCTTACCTAAAAACTGCCATATCTCGCGAACGGATTGACCAATCCGCAGAGTTTCAGTTGCATCTGAAAGTAGAAGCTCGCCCGATTACAACGGTCTGAGTAGTTTTCCCCTAGGCCGTTCTAGTTATTCGTTTCGAGCATCAGAACTGCGAAAATTTTGTGTTTTTCAAGCGTTTCTTACCTCAAAACTGCTATATCTCGCGAACGGATTGACCAATCCGCAAAATTTCTGTTGCATCTGAAAGTAGAAACTGGCCCGATTACAACGGTATGAGTAGTTTTCCCCTAGGCCGTTCTAGTTATTCGTTTCGAGCATCAGAACTGCGAAAATTTTGAGTTTTTCAAGCGTTTCTTACCTAAAAACTGCCATATCTCGCGAACGGATTGAGCAATCCGCAAAATTTCTGTTGCATCTGAAAGTAGAAACTCGCCCGATTACAACGGTCTGAGTATTTTTCCCCTAGGCCGTTCTAGTTATTCGTTTCGAGCATCAGAACTGCGAAAATTTTGAGTTTTTCAAGCGTTTCTTACCTCAAAACTGCCATATCTCGCGAACGGATTGACCAATCCGCAAAATTTCTGTTGCATCTGAAAGTAGAAACTGGCCCGATTACAACGGTATGAGTAGTTTTCCCCTAGGCCGTTCTAGTTATTCGTTTCGAGCATCAGAACTGCGAAAATTTTGAGTTTTTCAAGCGTTTCTTACCTCAAAACTGCCATATCTCGCGAACGGATTGACCAATCCGCAAAATTTTTGTTGCATCTGAAAGTAGAAACTCGCCCGATTACAACGGTCTGAGTAGTTTTCCCCTAGGCCGTTCTAGTTATTCGTTTCGAGCATCAGAACTGCGAAAATTTTGAGTTTTTCAAGCGTTCCTTACCTCAAAACTGCCATATCTCGCGAACGGATTGACCAATCCGCAAAGTTTCAGTTGCATCTGAAAGTAGAAGCTCGCCCGATTACAACGGTCTGAGTAGTTTTCCCCTAGGCCGTTCTAGTTATTCGTTTCGAGCATCAGAGCTGCGTAAATTTTGAGTTTTTCAAGCGTTTCTTACCTAAAAACTGCCATATCTCGCGAACGGATTGACCAATCCGCAGAGTTTCAGTTGCATCTGAAAGTAGAAGCTCGCCCGATTACAACGGTCTGAGTAGTTTTCCCCTAGGCCGTTCTAGTTATTCGTTTCGAGCATCAGAACTGCGAAAATTTTGAGTTTTTCAAGAGTTTCTTACCTCAAAACTGCCATATCTCGCGAACGGATGGACAAATCCGCAAAGTTTCTGTTGCATCTGAAAGTAGAAACTCGCCCGATTACAACGGTCTGAGTAGTTTTCCCCTAGGCCGTTCTAGTCATTCGTTTCGAGCATCAGAACTGCGTAAATTTTGAGTTTTTCAAGCGTTTCTTACCTAAAAACTGCCATACCTCGCGAACGGATTGACCAATCCGCGAAGTTTCAGTTGCATCTGAAAGTAGAAGCTCGCCCGATTACAACGGTCTGAGTAGTTTTCCCCTAGGCCGTTCTAGTTATTCGTTTCGAGCATCAGAACTGCGAAAATTTTGAGTTTTTCAAGCGTTTCTTACCTAAAAACTGCCATATCTCGCGAACGGATTGAGCAATCCGCAAAATTTCTGTTGCATCTGAAAGTAGAAACTCGCCCGATTACAACGGTCTGAGTATTTTTCCCCTAGGCCGTTCTAGTTATTCGTTTCGAGCATCAGAACTGCGAAAATTTTGAGTTTTTCAAGCGTTTCTTACCTCAAAACTGCCATATCTCGCGAACGGATTGACCAATCCGCAAAATTTCTGTTGCATCTGAAAGTAGAAACTGGCCCGATTACAACGGTATGAGTAGTTTTCCCCTAGGCCGTTCTAGTTATTCGTTTCGAGCATCAGAACTGCGAAAATTTTGAGTTTTTCAAGCGTTTCTTACCTCAAAACTGCCATATCTCGCGAACGGATTGACCAATCCGCAAAATTTTTGTTGCATCTGAAAGTAGAAACTCGCCCGATTACAACGGTCTGAGTAGTTTTCCCCTAGGCCGTTCTAGTTATTCGTTTCGAGCATCAGAACTGCGAAAATTTTGAGTTTTTCAAGCGTTCCTTACCTCAAAACTGCCATATCTCGCGAACGGATTGACCAATCCGCAAAGTTTCAGTTGCATCTGAAAGTAGAAGCTCGCCCGATTACAACGGTCTGAGTAGTTTTCCCCTAGGCCGTTCTAGTTATTCGTTTCGAGCATCAGAACTGCGTAAATTTTGAGTTTTTCAAGCGTTTCTTACCTAAAAACTGCCATATCTCGCGAACGGATTGACCAATCCGCAGAGTTTCAGTTGCATCTGAAAGTAGAAGCTCGCCCGATTACAACGGTCTGAGTAGTTTTCCCCTAGGCCGTTCTAGTTATTCGTTTCGAGCATCAGAACTGCGAAAATTTTGAGTTTTTCAAGAGTTTCTTACCTCAAAACTGCCATATCTCGCGAACGGATTGACCAATCCGCAAAATTTCTGTTGCATCTGAAAGTAGAAACTGGCCCGATTACAACGGTATGAGTAGTTTTCCCCTAGGCCGTTCTAGTTATTCGTTTCGAGCATCAGAACTGCGAAAATTTTGAGTTTTTCAAGCGTTTCTTACCTAAAAACTGCCATATCTCGCGAACGGATTGAGCAATCCGCAAAATTTCTGTTGCATCTGAAAGTAGAAACTCGCCCGATTACAACGGTCTGAGTATTTTTCCCCTAGGCCGTTCTAGTTATTCGTTTCGAGCATCAGAACTGCGAAAATTTTGAGTTTTTCAAGCGTTTCTTACCTCAAAACTGCCATATCTCGCGAACGGATTGACCAATCCGCAAAATTTCTGTTGCATCTGAAAGTAGAAACTGGCCCGATTACAACGGTATGAGTAGTTTTCCCCTAGGCCGTTCTAGTTATTCGTTTCGAGCATCAGAACTGCGAAAATTTTGAGTTTTTCAAGCGTTTCTTACCTCAAAACTGCCATATCTCGCGAACGGATTGACCAATCCGCAAAATTTTTGTTGCATCTGAAAGTAGAAACTCGCCCGATTACAACGGTCTGAGTAGTTTTCCCCTAGGCCGTTCTAGTTATTCGTTTCGAGCATCAGAACTGCGAAAATTTTGAGTTTTTCAAGCGTTCCTTACCTCAAAACTGCCATATCTCGCGAACGGATTGACCAATCCGCAAAGTTTCAGTTGCATCTGAAAGTAGAAGCTCGCCCGATTACAACGGTCTGAGTAGTTTTCCCCTAGGCCGTTCTAGTTATTCGTTTCGAGCATCAGAGCTGCGTAAATTTTGAGTTTTTCAAGCGTTTCTTACCTAAAAACTGCCATATCTCGCGAACGGATTGACCAATCCGCAGAGTTTCAGTTGCATCTGAAAGTAGAAGCTCGCCCGATTACAACGGTCTGAGTAGTTTTCCCCTAGGCCGTTCTAGTTATTCGTTTCGAGCATCAGAACTGCGAAAATTTTGAGTTTTTCAAGAGTTTCTTACCTCAAAACTGCCATATCTCGCGAACGGATGGACAAATCCGCAAAGTTTCTGTTGCATCTGAAAGTAGAAACTCGCCCGATTACAACGGTCTGAGTAGTTTTCCCCTAGGCCGTTCTAGTCATTCGTTTCGAGCATCAGAACTGCGTAAATTTTGAGTTTTTCAAGCGTTTCTTACCTAAAAACTGCCATACCTCGCGAACGGATTGACCAATCCGCGAAGTTTCAGTTGCATCTGAAAGTAGAAGCTCGCCCGATTACAACGGTCTGAGTAGTTTTCCCCTAGGCCGTTCTAGTTATTCGTTTCGAGCATCAGAACTGCGAAAATTTTGAGTTTTTCAAGCGTTTCTTACCTAAAAACTGCCATATCTCGCGAACGGATTGAGCAATCCGCAAAATTTCTGTTGCATCTGAAAGTAGAAACTCGCCCGATTACAACGGTCTGAGTATTTTTCCCCTAGGCCGTTCTAGTTATTCGTTTCGAGCATCAGAACTGCGAAAATTTTGAGTTTTTCAAGCGTTTCTTACCTCAAAACTGCCATATCTCGCGAACGGATTGACCAATCCGCAAAATTTCTGTTGCATCTGAAAGTAGAAACTGGCCCGATTACAACGGTATGAGTAGTTTTCCCCTAGGCCGTTCTAGTTATTCGTTTCGAGCATCAGAACTGCGAAAATTTTGAGTTTTTCAAGCGTTTCTTACCTCAAAACTGCCATATCTCGCGAACGGATTGACCAATCCGCAAAATTTTTGTTGCATCTGAAAGTAGAAACTCGCCCGATTACAACGGTCTGAGTAGTTTTCCCCTAGGCCGTTCTAGTTATTCGTTTCGAGCATCAGAACTGCGAAAATTTTGAGTTTTTCAAGCGTTCCTTACCTCAAAACTGCCATATCTCGCGAACGGATTGACCAATCCGCAAAGTTTCAGTTGCATCTGAAAGTAGAAGCTCGCCCGATTACAACGGTCTGAGTAGTTTTCCCCTAGGCCGTTCTAGTTATTCGTTTCGAGCATCAGAACTGCGTAAATTTTGAGTTTTTCAAGCGTTTCTTACCTAAAAACTGCCATATCTCGCGAACGGATTGACCAATCCGCAGAGTTTCAGTTGCATCTGAAAGTAGAAGCTCGCCCGATTACAACGGTCTGAGTAGTTTTCCCCTAGGCCGTTCTAGTTATTCGTTTCGAGCATCAGAACTGCGAAAATTTTGAGTTTTTCAAGAGTTTCTTACCTCAAAACTGCCATATCTCGCGAACGGATTGACCAATCCGCAAAGTTTCAGTTGCATCTGAAAGTAGAAGCTCGCCCGATTACAACGGTCTGAGTAGTTTTCCCCTAGGCCGTTCTAGTTATTCGTTTCGAGCATCAGAACTGCGTAAATTTTGAGTTTTTCAAGCGTTTCTTACCTAAAAACTGCCATATCTCGCGAACGGATTGACCAATCCGCAGAGTTTCAGTTGCATCTGAAAGTAGAAGCTCGCCCGATTACAACGGTCTGAGTAGTTTTCCCCTAGGCCGTTCTAGTTATTCGTTTCGAGCATCAGAACTGCGAAAATTTTGAGTTTTTCAAGAGTTTCTTACCTCAAAACTGCCATATCTCGCGAACGGATGGACAAATCCGCAAAGTTTCTGTTGCATCTGAAAGTAGAAACTCGCCCGATTACAACGGTCTGAGTAGTTTTCCCCTAGGCCGTTCTAGTCATTCGTTTCGAGCATCAGAACTGCGTAAATTTTGAGTTTTTCAAGCGTTTCTTACCTAAAAACTGCCATATCTCGCGAACGGATTGACCAATCCGCGAAGTTTCAGTTGCATCTGAAAGTAGAAGCTCGCCCGATTACAACGGTCTGAGTAGTTTTCCCCTAGGCCGTTCTAGTTATTCGTTTCGAGCATCAGAACTGCGAAAATTTTGAGTTTTTCAAGCGTTTCTTACCTCAAAACTGCTATATCTCGCGAAAGGATTGACCAATCCGCAAAATTTCTGTTGCATCTGAAAGTAGACACTGGCCCGATTACAACGGTATGAGTAGTTTTCCCCTAGGCCGTTCTAGTTATTCGTTTCGAGCATCAGAACTGCGAAAATTTTGAGTTTTTCAAGCGTTTCTTACCTCAAAACTACCATATCTCGCGAACGGATTGACCAATCCGCAAAGTTTCAGTTGCATCTGAAAGTAGAAGCTCGCCCGATTACAACGGTCTGAGTAGTTTTCCCCTAGGCCGTTCTAGTTATTCGTTTCGAGCATCAGAACTTCGAAAATTTTGAGTTTTTCAAGCGTTTCTTACCTCAAAACTGCCATATCTCGCGAACGGATGGACAAATCCGCAAAGTTTCTGTTGCATCTGAAAGTAGAAACTCGCCCGATTACAACGGTCTGAGTAGTTTTCCCCTAGGCCGTTCTAGTCATTCGTTTCGAGCATCAGAACTGCGTAAATTTTGAGTTTTTCAAAAGTTTCTTACCTAAAAACTGCCATATCTCGCGAACGGATTGACCAATCCGCGAAGTTTCAGTTGCATCTGAAAGTAGAAGCTCGCCCGATTACAACGGTCTGAGTAGTTTTCCCCTAGGCCGTTCTAGTTATTCGTTTCGAGCATCAGAACTGCGAAAATTTTGAGTTTTTCAAGCGTTTCTTACCTCAAAACTGCCATATCTCGCGAACGGATTGACCAATCCGCAAAATTTCTGTTGCATCTGAAAGTAGAAACTCGCCCGATTACAACGGTCTGAGTAGTTTTCCCCTAGGCCGTTCTAGTTATTCGTTTCGAGCATCAGAACTGCGAAAATTTTGAGTTTTTCAAGCGTTTCTTACCTCAAAACTGCCATATCTCGCGAACGGATTGAGCAATCCGCAAAATTTCTGTTGCATCTGAAAGTAGAAACTCGCCCGATTACAACGGTCTGAGTAGTTTTCCCCTAGGCCGTTCTAGTTATTCGTTTCGAGCATCAGAACTGCGAAAATTTTGAGTTTTTCAAGCGTTTCTTACCTCAAAACTGCCATATCTCGCGAACGGATTGACCAATTCGCAAAATTTCAGTTGCATCTGAAAGTAGAAGCTTGCCCGAATACAACGGTCTGAGTAGTTTTCCCCTAGGCCGTTCTAGTTATTCGTTTCGAGCATCAGAACTGCGAAAATTTTGAGTTTTTCTAGCGTTTCTTACCTCAAAACTGCCATATCTCGCGATCGGATTGACCAATCCGCAAAATTTCAGTTGCATCTGAAAGTAGAAACTGGCCCGATTACAACGGTCTGAGTAGTTTTCCGCTAGGCCGTTCTAGTTATCCGTTTCGAGCATCAGAACTGCGAAAATTTTGAGTTTTTCAAGCGTTTCTTACCTCAAAACTGCCATATCTCGCGAACGGATTGACCAATTCGCAAAATTTCAGTTGCATCTGAAAGTAGAAGCTTGCCCGAATACAACGGTCTGAGTAGTTTTCCCCTAGGCCGTTCTAGTTATTCGTTTCGAGCATCAGAACTGCGAAAATTTTGAGTTTTTCAAGCGTTTCTTACCTCAAAACTGCCATATCTCGCGAACGGATTGACCAATCCGCAAAATTTTTGTTGCATCTGAAAGTAGAAACTCGCCCGATTACAACGGTCTGAGTAGTTTTCCCCTAGGCCGTTCTAGTTATTCGTTTCGAGCATCAGAACTGCGAAAATTTTGAGTTTTTCAAGCGTTCCTTACCTCAAAACTGCCATATCTCGCGAACGGATTGACCAATCCGCAAAGTTTCAGTTGCATCTGAAAGTAGAAGCTCGCCCGATTACAACGGTCTGAGTAGTTTTCCCCTAGGCCGTTCTAGTTATTCGTTTCGAGCATCAGAGCTGCGTAAATTTTGAGTTTTTCAAGCGTTTCTTACCTAAAAACTGCCATATCTCGCGAACGGATTGACCAATCCGCAGAGTTTCAGTTGCATCTGAAAGTAGAAGCTCGCCCGATTACAACGGTCTGAGTAGTTTTCCCCTAGGCCGTTCTAGTTATTCGTTTCGAGCATCAGAACTGCGAAAATTTTGAGTTTTTCAAGAGTTTCTTACCTCAAAACTGCCATATCTCGCGAACGGATGGACAAATCCGCAAAGTTTCTGTTGCATCTGAAAGTAGAAACTCGCCCGATTACAACGGTCTGAGTAGTTTTCCCCTAGGCCGTTCTAGTCATTCGTTTCGAGCATCAGAACTGCGTAAATTTTGAGTTTTTCAAGCGTTTCTTACCTAAAAACTGCCATATCTCGCGAACGGATTGACCAATCCGCGAAGTTTCAGTTGCATCTGAAAGTAGAAGCTCGCCCGATTACAACGGTATGAGTAGTTTTCCCCTAGGCCGTTCTAGTTATTCGTTTCGAGCATCAGAACTGCGAAAATTTTGAGTTTTTCAAGCGTTTCTTACCTCAAAACTGCCATATCTCGCGAACGGATTGACCAATCCGCAAAATTTTTGTTGCATCTGAAAGTAGAAACTCGCCCGATTACAACGGTCTGAGTAGTTTTCCCCTAGGCCGTTCTAGTTATTCGTTTCGAGCATCAGAACTGCGAAAATTTTGAGTTTTTCAAGCGTTCCTTACCTCAAAACTGCCATATCTCGCGAACGGATTGACCAATCCGCAAAGTTTCAGTTGCATCTGAAAGTAGAAGCTCGCCCGATTACAACGGTCTGAGTAGTTTTCCCCTAGGCCGTTCTAGTTATTCGTTTCGAGCATCAGAACTGCGAAAATTTTGAGTTTTTCAAGCGTTTCTTACCTCAAAACTGCTATATCTCGCGAAAGGATTGACCAATCCGCAAAATTTCTGTTGCATCTGAAAGTAGACACTGGCCCGATTACAACGGTATGAGTAGTTTTCCCCTAGGCCGTTCTAGTTATTCGTTTCGAGCATCAGAACTGCGAAAATTTTGAGTTTTTCAAGCGTTTCTTACCTCAAAACTACCATATCTCGCGAACGGATTGACTAATCCGCAAAGTTTCAGTTGCATCTGAAAGTAGAAGCTCGCCCGATTACAACGGTCTGAGTAGTTTTCCCCTAGGCCGTTCTAGTTATTCGTTTCGAGCATCAGAACTTCGAAAATTTTGAGTTTTTCAAGCGTTTCTTACCTCAAAACTGCCATATCTCGCGAACGGATGGACAAATCCGCAAAGTTTCTGTTGCATCTGAAAGTAGAAACTCGCCCGATTACAACGGTCTGAGTAGTTTTCCCCTAGGCCGTTCTAGTCATTCGTTTCGAGCATCAGAACTGCGTAAATTTTGAGTTTTTCAAAAGTTTCTTACCTAAAAACTGCCATATCTCGCGAACGGATTGACCAATCCGTGAAGTTTCAGTTGCATCTGAAAGTAGAAGCTCGCCCGATTACAACGGTCTGAGTAGTTTTCCCCTAGGCCGTTCTAGTTATTCGTTTCGAGCATCAGAACTGCGAAAATTTTGAGTTTTTCAAGCGTTCCTTACCTCAAAACTGCCATATCTCGCGAACGGATTGACCAATCCGCAAAGTTTCAGTTGCATCTGAAAGTAGAAGCTCGCCCGATTACAACGGTCTGAGTAGTTTTCCCCTAGGCCGTTCTAGTTATTCGTTTCGAGCATCAGAACTGCGAAAATTTTGAGTTTTTCAAGCGTTTCTTACCTCAAAACTGCTATATCTCGCGAAAGGATTGACCAATCCGCAAAATTTCTGTTGCATCTGAAAGTAGACACTGGCCCGATTACAACGGTATGAGTAGTTTTCCCCTAGGCCGTTCTAGTTATTCGTTTCGAGCATCAGAACTGCGAAAATTTTGAGTTTTTCAAGCGTTTCTTACCTCAAAACTACCATATCTCGCGAACGGATTGACTAATCCGCAAAGTTTCAGTTGCATCTGAAAGTAGAAGCTCGCCCGATTACAACGGTCTGAGTAGTTTTCCCCTAGGCCGTTCTAGTTATTCGTTTCGAGCATCAGAACTTCGAAAATTTTGAGTTTTTCAAGCGTTTCTTACCTCAAAACTGCCATATCTCGCGAACGGATGGACAAATCCGCAAAGTTTCTGTTGCATCTGAAAGTAGAAACTCGCCCGATTACAACGGTCTGAGTAGTTTTCCCCTAGGCCGTTCTAGTCATTCGTTTCGAGCATCAGAACTGCGTAAATTTTGAGTTTTTCAAAAGTTTCTTACCTAAAAACTGCCATATCTCGCGAACGGATTGACCAATCCGTGAAGTTTCAGTTGCATCTGAAAGTAGAAGCTCGCCCGATTACAACGGTCTGAGTAGTTTTCCCCTAGGCCGTTCTAGTTATTCGTTTCGAGCATCAGAACTGCGAAAATTTTGAGTTTTTCAAGCGTTTCTTACCTCAAAACTGCCATATCTCGCGAACGGATTGACCAATCCGCAAAATTTCTGTTGCATCTGAAAGTAGAAACTCGCCCGATTACAACGGTCTGAGTAGTTTTCCCCTAGGCCGTTCTAGTTATTCGTTTCGAGCATCAGAACTGCGAAAATTTTGAGTTTTTCAAGCGTTTCTTACCTCAAAACTGCCATATCTCGCGAACGGATTGAGCAATCCGCAAAATTTCTGTTGCATCTGAAAGTAGAAACTCGCCCGATTACAACGGTCTGAGTAGTTTTCCCCTAGGCCGTTCTAGTTATTTGTTTCGAGCATCAGAACTGCGAAAATTTTGAGTTTTTCAAGCGTTTCTTACCTCAAAACTGCCATATCTCGCGAACGGATTGACCAATTCGCAAAATTTCAGTTGCATCTGAAAGTAGAAGCTTGCCCGAATACAACGGTCTGAGTAGTTTTCCCCTAGGCCGTTCTAGTTATTCGTTTCGAGCATCAGAACTGCGAAAATTTTGAGTTTTTCAAGCGTTTCTTACCTCAAAACTGCCATATCTCGCGATCGGATTGACCAATCCGCAAAATTTCAGTTGCATCTGAAAGTAGAAACTGGCCCGATTACAACGGTCTGAGTAGTTTTCCCCTAGGCCGTTCTAGTTATCCGTTTCGAGCATCAGAACTGCGAAAATTTTGAGTTTTTCAAGCGTTTCTTACCTCAAAACTGCCATATCTCGCGAACGGATTGACCAATTCGCAAAATTTCAGTTGCATCTGAAAGTAGAAGCTTGCCCGAATACAACGGTCTGAGTAGTTTTCCCCTAGGCCGTTCTAGTTATTCGTTTCGAGCATCAGAACTGCGAAAATTTTGAGTTTTTCAAGCGTTTCTTACCTCAAAACTGCCATATCTCGCGATCGGATTGACCAATCCGCAAAATTTCAGTTGCATCTGAAAGTAGAAACTGGCCCGATTACAACGGTCTGAGTAGTTTTCCCCTAGGCCGTTCTAGTTATCCGTTTCGAGCATCAGAACTGCGAAAATTTTGAGTTTTTCAAGCGTTTCTTACCTCAAAACTGCCATATCTCGCGAACGGATTGACCAATCCGCAAAATTTCTGCTGCATCTGAAAGTAGAAACTCGCCCGATTACAACGGTCTGAGTAGTTTTCCCCTAGGCCGCTCTAGTTATTCGTTTCGAGCATCAGAACTGCGAAAATTTTGAGTTTTTCAAGCGTTTCTTACCTCAAAACAGCCATATCTCGCGATCGGATTGACCAATCCGCAAAATTTCAGTTGCATCTGAAAGTAGAAACTGGCCCGATTACAACGGTCTGAGTAGTTTTCCCCTAGGCCGTTCTAGTTATTCGTTTCGAGCATCAGAACTGCGAAAATTTTGAGTTTTTCAAGCGTGTCTTACCTCAAAACTGCCATATCTCGCGAACGGATGGACAAATCCGCAAAGTTTCTGTTGCATCTGAAAGTAGAAACTCGCCCGATTACAACGGCCTGAGTAGTTTTCCCCTAGGCCGTTCTAGTTATTCGTTTCGAGCATCAGAACTGCGAAAATTTTGAGTTTTCAAAGCGTTTCTTACCTCAAAACTGCCATATCTCGCGAACGGATTGACCAATCCGCAAAATTTCTGTTGCATCTGAAAGTAGAAACTGGCCCGATTACAACGGTATGAGTAGTTTTCCCCTAGGCCGTTCTAGATATTCGTTTCGAGCATCAGAACTGCGAAAATTTTGAGTTTTTCAAGCGTTTCTTACCTCAAAACTGCCATATCTCGCAAACGGAATGACCAATGCGGAAAATTTCTGTTGCATCTGAAAGTAGAAACTGGCCCGATTACAACGGTCTGAGTAGTTTTCCCCTAGGCCGTTCTAGTTATTCGTTTCGAGCATCAGAACTGCGAAAATTTTGAGTTTTTCAAGCGTTTCTTACCTCAAAACTGCCATATCTCGCGAACGGATTGACCAATTCGCAAAATTTCAGTTGCATCTGAAAGTAGAAGCTTGCCCGAATACAACGGTCTGAGTAGTTTTCCCCTAGGCCGTTCTAGTTATTCGTTTCGAGCATCAGAACTGCGAAAATTTTGAGTTTTTCAAGCGTTTCTTACCTCAAAACTGCCATATCTCGCGATCGGATTGACCAATCCGCAAAATTTCAGTTGCATCTGAAAGTAGAAACTGGCCCGATTACAACGGTCTGAGTAGTTTTCCCCTAGGCCGTTCTAGTTATCCGTTTCGAGCATCAGAACTGCGAAAATTTTGAGTTTTTCAAGCGTTTCTTACCTCAAAACTGCCATATCTCGCGAACGGATTGACCAATCCGCAAAATTTCTGCTGCATCTGAAAGTAGAAACTCGCCCGATTACAACGGTCTGAGTAGTTTTCCCCTAGGCCGTTCTAGTTATTCGTTTCGAGCATCAGAACTGCGTAAATTTTGAGTTTTTCAAGCGTTTCTTACCTAAAAACTGCCATATCTCGCGAACGGATTGACCAATCGGCAGAGTTTCAGTTGCATCTGAAAGCAGAAGCTCGCCCGATTACAACGGTCTGAGTAGTTTTCCCCTAGGCCGTTCTAGTTATTCGTTTCGAGCATCAGAACTGCGAAAATTTTGAGTTTTTCAAGCGTTTCTTACCTCAAAACTGCCACATCTCGCGAACGGATTGACCAATCCGCAAAATTTCTGTTGCATCTGAAAGTAGAAACTGGCCCGATTACAACGGTATGAGTAGTTTTCCCCTAGGCCGTTCTAGTTATTCGTTTCGAGCATCAGAACTGCGAAAATTTTGAGTTTTTCAAGCGTTTCTTACCTCAAAACTGCCATATCTCGCGAACGGATTGACCAATCCGCAAAATTTCTGTTGCATCTGAAAGTAGAAGCTTGCCCGAATACAACGGTCTGAGTAGTTTTCCCCTAGGCCGTTCTAGTTATTCGTTTCGAGCATCAGAACTGCGAAAATTTTGAGTTTTTCAAGCGTTTCTTACCTCAAAACTGCCATATCTCGCGATCGGATTGACCAATCCGCAAAATTTCAGTTGCATCTGAAAGTAGAAACTGGCCCGATTACAACGGTCTGAGTAGTTTTCCCCTAGGCCGTTCTAGTTATCCGTTTCGAGCATCAGAACTGCGAAAATTTTGAGTTTTTCAAGCGTTTCTTACCTCAAAACTGCCATATCTCGCGAACGGATTGACCAATCCGCAAAATTTCTGCTGCATCTGAAAGTAGAAACTCGCCCGATTACAACGGTCTGAGTAGTTTTCCCCTAGGCCGTTCTAGTTATTCGTTTCGAGCATCAGAACTGCGAAAATTTTGAGTTTTTCAAGCGTTTCTTACCTCAAAACTGCCATATCTCGCGAACGGATTGACCAATTCGCAAAATTTCAGTTGCATCTGAAAGTAGAAGCTTGCCCGAATACAACGGTCTGAGTAGTTTTCCCCTAGGCCGTTCTAGTTATTCGTTTCGAGCATCAGAACTGCGAAAATTTTGAGTTTTTCAAGCGTTTCTTACCTCAAAACTGCCATATCTCGCGATCGGATTGACCAATCCGCAAAATTTCTGCTGCATCTGAAAGTAGAAACTCGCCCGATTACAACGGTCTGAGTAGTTTTCCCCTAGGCCGTTCTAGTTATTCGTTTCGAGCATCAGAACTGCGAAAATTTTGAGTTTTTCAAGCGTTTCTTACCTCAAAACTGCCATATCTCGCGAACGGATTGACCAATCCGCAAAATTTCTGTTGCATCTGAAAGTAGAAGCTTGCCCGAATACAACGGTCTGAGTAGTTTTCCCCTAGGCCGTTCTAGTTATTCGTTTCGAGCATTAGAACTGCGAAAATTTTGAGTTTTTCAAGCGTTTCTTACCTCAAAACTGCCATATCTCGCGATCGGATTGACCAATCCGCAAAATTTCAGTTGCATCTGAAAGTAGAAACTGGCCCGATTACAACGGTCTGAGTAGTTTTCCCCTAGGCCGTTCTAGTTATCCGTTTCGAGCATCAGAACTGCGAAAATTTTGAGTTTTTCAAGCGTTTCTTACCTCAAAACTGCCATATCTCGCGAACGGATTGACCAATCCGCAAAATTTCTGCTGCATCTGAAAGTAGAAACTCGCCCGATTACAACGGTCTGAGTAGTTTTCCCCTAGGCCGTTCTAGTTATTCGTTTCGAGCATCAGAACTGCGAAAATTTTGAGTTTTTCAAGCGTTTCTTACCTCAAAACTGCCATATCTCGCGAACGGATTGACCAATTCGCAAAATTTCAGTTGCATCTGAAAGTAGAAGCTTGCCCGAATACAACGGTCTGAGTAGTTTTCCCCTAGGCCGTTCTAGTTATTCGTTTCGAGCATCAGAACTGCGAAAATTTTGAGTTTTTCAAGCGTTTCTTACCTCAAAACTGCCATATCTCGCGATCGGATTGACCAATCCGCAAAATTTCTGCTGCATCTGAAAGTAGAAACTCGCCCGATTACAACGGTCTGAGTAGTTTTCCCCTAGGCCGTTCTAGTTATTCGTTTCGAGCATCAGAACTGCGAAAATTTTGAGTTTTTCAAGCGTTTCTTACCTCAAAACTGCCATATCTCGCGAACGGATTGACCAATCCGCAAAATTTCTGTTGCATCTGAAAGTAGAAGCTTGCCCGAATACAACGGTCTGAGTAGTTTTCCCCTAGGCCGTTCTAGTTATTCGTTTCGAGCATTAGAACTGCGAAAATTTTGAGTTTTTCAAGCGTTTCTTACCTCAAAACTGCCATATCTCGCGATCGGATTGACCAATCCGCAAAATTTCAGTTGCATCTGAAAGTAGAAACTGGCCCGATTACAACGGTCTGAGTAGTTTTCCCCTAGGCCGTTCTAGTTATCCGTTTCGAGCATCAGAACTGCGAAAATTTTGAGTTTTTCAAGCGTTTCTTACCTCAAAACTGCCATATCTCGCGAACGGATTGACCAATCCGCAAAATTTCTGCTGCATCTGAAAGTAGAAACTCGCCCGATTACAACGGTCTGAGTAGTTTTCCCCTAGGCCGTTCTAGTTATTCGTTTCGAGCATCAGAACTGCGAAAATTTTGAGTTTTTCAAGCGTTTCTTACCTCAAAAATGCCATATCTCGCGAACGGATTGACCAATTCGCAAAATTTCAGTTGCATCTGAAAGTAGAAGCTTGCCCGAATACAACGGTCTGAGTAGTTTTCCCCTAGGCCGTTCTAGTTATTCGTTTCGAGCATCAGAACTGCGAAAATTTTGAGTTTTTCAAGCGTTTCTTACCTCAAAACTGCCATATCTCGCGAACGGATTGACCAATTCGCAAAATTTCAGTTGCATCTGAAAGTAGAAGCTTGCCCGAATACAACGGTCTGAGTAGTTTTCCCCTAGGCCGTTCTAGTTATTCGTTTCGAGCATCAGAACTGCGAAAATTTTGAGTTTTTCAAGCGTTTCTTACCTCAAAACTGCCATATCTCGCGATCGGATTGACCAATCCGCAAAATTTCAGTTGCATCTGAAAGTAGAAACTGGCCCGATTACAACGGTCTGAGTAGTTTTCCCCTAGGCCGTTCTAGTTATTCGTTTCGAGCATCAGAACTGCGAAAATTTTGAGTTTTTCAAGCGTTTCTTACCTCAAAACTGCCATATCTCGCGAACGGATTGACTAATCCGCAAAATTTCTGCTGCATCTGAAAGTAGAAACTCGCCCGATTACAACGGTCTGAGTAGTTTTCCCCTAGGCCGTTCTAGTTATTCGTTTCGAGCATCAGAACTGCGAAAATTTTGAGTTTTTCAAGCGTTTCTTACCTCAAAACTGCCATATCTCGCGAACGGATTGACCAATCCGCAAAATTTCTGTTGCATCTGAAAGTAGAAACTCGCCCGATTACAACGGTCTGAGTAGTTTTCCCCTAGGCCGTTCTAGTCATTCGTTTCGAACATCAGAACTGCGTAAATTTTGAGTTTTTCAAGCGTTTCTTACCTAAAAACTGCCATATCTCGCGAACGGATTGACCAATCCGCAAAGTTTCAGTTGCATCTGAAAGTAGAAGCTCGCCCGATTACAACGGTCTGAGTAGTTTTCCCCTAGGCCGTTCTAGTTATTCGTTTCGAGCATCAGAACTGCGTAAATTTTGAGTTTTTCAAGCGTTTCTTACCTAAAAACTGCCATATCTCGCGAACGGATTGACCAATCCGCAAAGTTTCAGTTGCATCTGAAAGTAGAAGCTCGCCCGATTACAACGGTCTGAGTAGTTTTCCCCTAGGCCGTTCTAGTTATTCGTTTCGAGCATCAGAACTGCGTAAATTTTGAGTTTTTCAAGCGTTTCTTACCTCAAAACTGCCATATCTCGCGATCGGATTGACCAATCCGCAAAATTTCAGTTGCATCTGAAAGTAGAAACTGGCCCGATTACAACGGTCTGAGTAGTTTTCCCCTAGGCCGTTCTAGTTATTCGTTTCGAGCATCAGAACTGCGAAAATTTTGAGTTTTTCAAGCGTTTCTTACCTCAAAACTGCCATATCTCGCGAACGGATTGACTAATCCGCAAAATTTCTGCTGCATCTGAAAGTAGAAACTCGCCCGATTACAACGGTCTGAGTAGTTTTCCCCTAGGCCGTTCTAGTTATTCGTTTCGAGCATCAGAACTGCGAAAATTTTGAGTTTTTCAAGCGTTTCTTACCTCAAAACTGCCATATCTCGCGAACGGATTGACCAATCCGCAAAATTTCTGTTGCATCTGAAAGTAGAAACTCGCCCGATTACAACGGTCTGAGTAGTTTTCCCCTAGGCCGTTCTAGTCATTCGTTTCGAGCATCAGAACTGCGTAAATTTTGAGTTTTTCAAGCGTTTCTTACCTAAAAACTGCCATATCTCGCGAACGGATTGACCAATCCGCAAAGTTTCAGTTGCATCTGAAAGTAGAAGCTCGCCCGATTACAACGGTCTGAGTAGTTTTCCCCTAGGCCGTTCTAGTTATTCGTTTCGAGCATCAGAACTGCGTAAATTTTGAGTTTTTCAAGCGTTTCTTACCTAAAAACTGCCATATCTCGCGAACGGATTGACCAATCCGCAAAGTTTCAGTTGCATCTGAAAGTAGAAGCTCGCCCGATTACAACGGTCTGAGTAGTTTTCCCCTAGGCCGTTCTAGTTATTCGTTTCGAGCATCAGAACTGCGTAAATTTTGAGTTTTTCAAGCGTTTCTTACCTAAAAACTGCCATATCTCGCGAACGGATTGACCAATCCGCAAAGTTTCAGTTGCATCTGAAAGTAGAAGCTCGCCCGATTACAACGGTCTGAGTAGTTTTCCCCTAGGCCGTTCTAGTTATTCGTTTCGAGCATTAGAACTGCGTAAATTTTGAGTTTTTCAAGCGTTTCTTACCTCAAAACTGCCATATCTCGCGATCGGATTGACCAATCCGCTAAATTTCAGTTGCATCTGAAAGTAGAAACTGGCCCGATTACAACGGTATGAGTAGTTTTCCCCTAGGCCGTTCTAGTTATTCGTTTCGAGCATCAGAACTGCGAAAATTTTGAGTTTTTCAAGCGTTTCTTACCTCAAAACTGCCATATCTCGCGAACGGATTGACCAATCCGCAAAATTTCTGTTGAATCTGAAAGTAGAAACTCGCCCGATTACAACGGTCTGAGGTGTTTTCCCCTAGGCCGTTCTAGTCATTCGTTTCGAGCATCAGAACTGCGTAAATTTTGAGTTTTTCAAGCGTTTCTTACATCAAAACTGCCATATCTCGCGAACGGATTGACCAATCCGCAAAATTTCTGTTGCATCTGAAAGTAGAAACTGGCCCGATTACAACGGTATGAGTAGTTTTCCCCTAGGCCGTTCTAGTTATTCGTTTGGAGCATCAGAACTGCGAAAATTTTGAGTTTTTCAAGCGTTTCTTACCTCAAAACTGCCATATCTCGCGAACGGATTGACCAATCCGCAAAATTTCTGTTGAATCTGAAAGTAGAAACTCGCCCGATTACAACGGTCTGAGGTGTTTTCCCCTAGGCCGTTCTAGTCATTCGTTTCGAGCATCAGAACTGCGTAAGTTTTGAGTTTTTCAAGCGTTTCTTACATCAAAACTGCCATATCTCGCGAACGGATTGACCAATCCGCAAAATTTCTGTTGCATCTGAAAGTAGAAGCTCGCCCGATTACAACGGTCTGAGTAGTTTTCCCCTAGGCCGTTCTAGTTATTCGTTTCGAGCATCAGAACTGCGAAAATTTTGAGTTTTTCAAGCGTTTCTTACCTCAAAACTGCCATATCTCGCGAACGGATTGAGCAATCCGCAAAATTTCTGTTGCATCTGAAAGTAGAAACTCGCCCGATTACAACGGTATGAGTAGTTTTCCCCTAGGCCGTTCTAGTGATTCGTTTCGAGCATCAGAACTGCGAAAATTTTGAGTTTTTCAAGCGTTTCTTACATCAAAACTGCCATATCTCGCGAACGGATTGACCAATCCGCAAAATTTCTGTTGCATCTGAAAGTAGAAACTCGCCCGATTACAACGGTCTGAGTAGTTTTCCCCTAGGCCGTTCTAGTCATTCGTTTCGAGCATCAGAACTGCGTAAATTTTGAGTTTTTCAAGCGTTTCTTACCTAAAAACTGCCATATCTCGCGAACGGATTGACCAATCCGCAAAGTTTCAGTTGCATCTGAAAGTAGAAGCTCGCCCGATTACAACGGTCTGAGTAGTTTTCCCCTAGGCCGTTCTAGTTATTCGTTTCGAGCATCAGAACTGCGTAAATTTTGAGTTTTTCAAGCGTTTCTTACCTCAAAACTGCCATATCTCGCGATCGGATTGACCAATCCGCAAAATTTCAGTTGCATCTGAAAGTAGAAACTGGCCCGATTACAACGGTATGAGCAGTTTTCCCCTAGGCCGTTCTAGTTATTCGTTTCGAGCATCAGAACTGCGAAAATTTTGAGTTTTTCAAGCGTTTCTTACCTCAAAACTGCCATATCTCGCGAACGGATTGACCAATCCGCGAAGTTTCAGTTGCATCTGAAAGTAGAAGCTCGCCCGATTACAACGGTCTGAGTAGTTTTCCCCTAGGCCGTTCTAGTTATTCGTTTCGAGCATCAGAACTGCGAAAATTTTGAGTTTTTCAAGCGTTTCTTACTTCAAAACTGCCATATCTCGCGAACGGATTGAGCAATCCGCAAAATTTCTGTTGCATCTGAAAGTAGAAACTCGCCCGATTACAACGGTCTGAGTAGTTTTCCCCTAGGCCGCTCTAGTTATTCGTTTCGAGCATCAGAACTGCGAAAATTTTGAGTTTTTCAAGCGTTTCTTACCTCAAAACTGCCATATCTCGCGAACGGATTGACCAATTCGCAAAATTTCAGTTGCATCTGAAAGTAGAAGCTCGCCCGATTACAACGGTCTGAGTAGTTTTCCCCTAGGCCGTTCTAGTTATTCGTTTCGAGCATCAGAACTGCGAAAATTTTGAGTTTTTCAAGCGTTTCTTACCTCAAAACTGCCATATCTCGCGAACGGATTGAGCAATCCGCAAAATTTCTGTTGCATCTGAAAGTAGAAACTCGCCCGATTACAACGGTATGAGTAGTTTTCCCCTAGGCCGTTCTAATGATTCGTTTCGAACATCAGAACTGCGTAAATTTTGAGTTTTTCAAGCGTTTCTTACCTAAAAACTGCCATATCTCGCGAACGGATTGACCAATCCGCAAAGTTTCAGTTGCATCTGAAAGTAGAAGCTCGCCCGATTACAACGGTCTGAGTAGTTTTCCCCTAGGCCGTTCTAGTTATTCGTTTCGAGCATCAGAACTGCGTAAATTTTGAGTTTTTCAAGCGTTTCTTACCTAAAAACTGCCATATCTCGCGAACGGATTGACCAATCCGCAAAGTTTCAGTTGCATCTGAAAGTAGAAGCTCGCCCGATTACAACGGTCTGAGTAGTTTTCCCCTAGGCCGTTCTAGTTATTCGTTTCGAGCATCAGAACTGCGTAAATTTTGAGTTTTTCAAGCGTTTCTTACCTCAAAACTGCCATATCTCGCGATCGGATTGACCAATCCGCAAAATTTCAGTTGCATCTGAAAGTAGAAACTGGCCCGATTACAACGGTCTGAGTAGTTTTCCCCTAGGCCGTTCTAGTTATTCGTTTCGAGCATCAGAACTGCGAAAATTTTGAGTTTTTCAAGCGTTTCTTACCTCAAAACTGCCATATCTCGCGAACGGATTGACTAATCCGCAAAATTTCTGCTGCATCTGAAAGTAGAAACTCGCCCGATTACAACGGTCTGAGTAGTTTTCCCCTAGGCCGTTCTAGTTATTCGTTTCGAGCATCAGAACTGCGAAAATTTTGAGTTTTTCAAGCGTTTCTTACCTCAAAACTGCCATATCTCGCGAACGGATTGACCAATCCGCAAAATTTCTGTTGCATCTGAAAGTAGAAACTCGCCCGATTACAACGGTCTGAGTAGTTTTCCCCTAGGCCGTTCTAGTCATTCGTTTCGAGCATCAGAACTGCGTAAATTTTGAGTTTTTCAAGCGTTTCTTACCTAAAAACTGCCATATCTCGCGAACGGATTGACCAATCCGCAAAGTTTCAGTTGCATCTGAAAGTAGAAGCTCGCCCGATTACAACGGTCTGAGTAGTTTTCCCCTAGGCCGTTCTAGTTATTCGTTTCGAGCATCAGAACTGCGTAAATTTTGAGTTTTTCAAGCGTTTCTTACCTAAAAACTGCCATATCTCGCGAACGGATTGACCAATCCGCAAAGTTTCAGTTGCATCTGAAAGTAGAAGCTCGCCCGATTACAACGGTCTGAGTAGTTTTCCCCTAGGCCGTTCTAGTTATTCGTTTCGAGCATCAGAACTGCGTAAATTTTGAGTTTTTCAAGCGTTTCTTACCTAAAAACTGCCATATCTCGCGAACGGATTGACCAATCCGCAAAGTTTCAGTTGCATCTGAAAGTAGAAGCTCGCCCGATTACAACGGTCTGAGTAGTTTTCCCCTAGGCCGTTCTAGTTATTCGTTTCGAGCATTAGAACTGCGTAAATTTTGAGTTTTTCAAGCGTTTCTTACCTCAAAACTGCCATATCTCGCGATCGGATTGACCAATCCGCTAAATTTCAGTTGCATCTGAAAGTAGAAACTGGCCCGATTACAACGGTATGAGTAGTTTTCCCCTAGGCCGTTCTAGTTATTCGTTTCGAGCATCAGAACTGCGAAAATTTTGAGTTTTTCAAGCGTTTCTTACCTCAAAACTGCCATATCTCGCGAACGGATTGACCAATCCGCAAAATTTCTGTTGAATCTGAAAGTAGAAACTCGCCCGATTACAACGGTCTGAGGTGTTTTCCCCTAGGCCGTTCTAGTCATTCGTTTCGAGCATCAGAACTGCGTAAATTTTGAGTTTTTCAAGCGTTTCTTACATCAAAACTGCCATATCTCGCGAACGGATTGACCAATCCGCAAAATTTCTGTTGCATCTGAAAGTAGAAACTGGCCCGATTACAACGGTATGAGTAGTTTTCCCCTAGGCCGTTCTAGTTATTCGTTTGGAGCATCAGAACTGCGAAAATTTTGAGTTTTTCAAGCGTTTCTTACCTCAAAACTGCCATATCTCGCGAACGGATTGACCAATCCGCAAAATTTCTGTTGAATCTGAAAGTAGAAACTCGCCCGATTACAACGGTCTGAGGTGTTTTCCCCTAGGCCGTTCTAGTCATTCGTTTCGAGCATCAGAACTGCGTAAGTTTTGAGTTTTTCAAGCGTTTCTTACATCAAAACTGCCATATCTCGCGAACGGATTGACCAATCCGCAAAATTTCTGTTGCATCTGAAAGTAGAAGCTCGCCCGATTACAACGGTCTGAGTAGTTTTCCCCTAGGCCGTTCTAGTTATTCGTTTCGAGCATCAGAACTGCGAAAATTTTGAGTTTTTCAAGCGTTTCTTACCTCAAAACTGCCATATCTCGCGAACGGATTGAGCAATCCGCAAAATTTCTGTTGCATCTGAAAGTAGAAACTCGCCCGATTACAACGGTATGAGTAGTTTTCCCCTAGGCCGTTCTAGTGATTCGTTTCGAGCATCAGAACTGCGAAAATTTTGAGTTTTTCAAGCGTTTCTTACATCAAAACTGCCATATCTCGCGAACGGATTGACCAATCCGCAAAATTTCTGTTGCATCTGAAAGTAGAAACTCGCCCGATTACAACGGTCTGAGTAGTTTTCCCCTAGGCCGTTCTAGTCATTCGTTTCGAGCATCAGAACTGCGTAAATTTTGAGTTTTTCAAGCGTTTCTTACCTAAAAACTGCCATATCTCGCGAACGGATTGACCAATCCGCAAAGTTTCAGTTGCATCTGAAAGTAGAAGCTCGCCCGATTACAACGGTCTGAGTAGTTTTCCCCTAGGCCGTTCTAGTTATTCGTTTCGAGCATCAGAACTGCGTAAATTTTGAGTTTTTCAAGCGTTTCTTACCTCAAAACTGCCATATCTCGCGATCGGATTGACCAATCCGCAAAATTTCAGTTGCATCTGAAAGTAGAAACTGGCCCGATTACAACGGTATGAGCAGTTTTCCCCTAGGCCGTTCTAGTTATTCGTTTCGAGCATCAGAACTGCGAAAATTTTGAGTTTTTCAAGCGTTTCTTACCTCAAAACTGCCATATCTCGCGAACGGATTGACCAATCCGCGAAGTTTCAGTTGCATCTGAAAGTAGAAGCTCGCCCGATTACAACGGTCTGAGTAGTTTTCCCCTAGGCCGTTCTAGTTATTCGTTTCGAGCATCAGAACTGCGAAAATTTTGAGTTTTTCAAGCGTTTCTTACTTCAAAACTGCCATATCTCGCGAACGGATTGAGCAATCCGCAAAATTTCTGTTGCATCTGAAAGTAGAAACTCGCCCGATTACAACGGTCTGAGTAGTTTTCCCCTAGGCCGCTCTAGTTATTCGTTTCGAGCATCAGAACTGCGAAAATTTTGAGTTTTTCAAGCGTTTCTTACCTCAAAACTGCCATATCTCGCGAACGGATTGACCAATTCGCAAAATTTCAGTTGCATCTGAAAGTAGAAGCTCGCCCGATTACAACGGTCTGAGTAGTTTTCCCCTAGGCCGTTCTAGTTATTCGTTTCGAGCATCAGAACTGCGAAAATTTTGAGTTTTTCAAGCGTTTCTTACCTCAAAACTGCCATATCTCGCGAACGGATTGAGCAATCCGCAAAATTTCTGTTGCATCTGAAAGTAGAAACTCGCCCGATTACAACGGTATGAGTAGTTTTCCCCTAGGCCGTTCTAATGATTCGTTTCGAGCATCAGAACTGCGTAAATTTTGAGTTTTTCAAGCGTTTCTTACCTCAAAACTGCCATATCTCGCGATCGGATTGACCAATCCGCAAAATTTCAGTTGCATCTGAAAGTAGAAACTGGCCCGATTACAACGGTATGAGCAGTTTTCCCCTAGGCCGTTCTAGTTATTCGTTTCGAGCATCAGAACTGCGAAAATTTTGAGTTTTTCAAGCGTTTCTTACCTCAAAACTGCCATATCTCGCGAACGGATTGAGCAATCCGCAAAATTTCTGTTGCATCTGAAAGTAGAAACTCGCCCGATTACAACGGTATGAGTAGTTTTCCCCTAGGCCGTTCTAGTTATTCGTTTCGAGCATCAGAACTGCGAAAATTTTGAGTTTTTCAAGCGTTTCTTACATCAAAACTGCCATATCTCGCGAACGGATTGACCAATCCGCAAAATTTCTGTTGCATCTGAAAGTAGAAACTCGCCCGATTACAACGGTCTGAGTAGTTTTCCCCTAGGCCGTTCTAGTCATTCGTTTCGAGCATCAGAACTGCGTAAATTTTGAGTTTTTCAAGCGTTTCTTACCTAAAAACTGCCATATCTCGCGAACGGATTGACCAATCCGAAAAGTTTCAGTTGCATCTGAAAGTAGAAGCTCGCCCGATTACAACGGTCTGAGTAGTTTTCCCCTAGGCCGTTCTAGTTATTCGTTTCGAGCATCAGAACTGCGTAAATTTTGAGTTTTTCAAGCGTTTCTTACCTCAAAACTGCCATATCTCGCGAACGGATAGACCAATCCGCAAAATTTCTGTTGCATCTGAAAGTAGAAACTCGCCCGATTACAACGGTCTGAGTAGTTTTCCCCTAGGCCGTTCTAGTCATTCGTTTCGAGCATCAGAACTGCGTAAATTTTGAGTTTTTCAAGCGTTTCTTACCTCAAAACTGCCATATCTCGCGAACGGATTGACCAATCCGCAAAATTTCTGTTGCATCTGAAAGTAGAAACCGGCCCGATTACAACGGTATGAGTAGTTTTCCCCTAGGCAGTTCTGGTTATTCGTTTCGAGCATCAGAACTGCGAAAATTTTGAGTTTTTCAAGCGTTTCTTACCTCCAAACTGCCATATCTCGCGAACGGATTGAGCAATCCGCAAAATTTCTGTTGCATCTGAAAGTAGAAACTCGCCCGATTACAACGGTCTGAGTAGTTTTCCCCTAGGCCGTTCTAGTTATTCGTTTCGAGCATCAGAACTGCGAAAATTTTGAGTTTTTCAAGCGTTTCTTACTTCAAAACTGCCATATCTCGCGAACGGATTGAGCAATCCGCAAAATTTCTGTTGCATCTGAAAGTAGAAACTCGCCCGATTACAACGGTCTGAGTAGTTTTCCCCTAGGCCGCTCTAGTTATTCGTTTCGAGCATCAGAACTGCGAAAATTTTGAGTTTTTCAAGCGTTTCTTACCTCAAAACTGCCATATCTCGCGAACGGATTGACCAATTCGCAAAATTTCAGTTGCATCTGAAAGTAGAAGCTCGCCCGATTACAACGGTCTGAGTAGTTTTCCCCTAGGCCGTTCTAGTTATTCGTTTCGAGCATCAGAACTGCGAAAATTTTGAGTTTTTCAAGCGTTTCTTACCTCAAAACTGTCATATCTCGCGAACGGATTGAGCAATCCGCAAAATTTCTGTTGCATCTGAAAGTAGAAACTCGCCCGATTACAACGGTATGAGTAGTTTTCCCCTAGGCGGTTCTAGTTATTCGTTTCGAGCATCAGAACTGCGAAAATTTTGAGTTTTTCAAGCGTTTCTTACATCAAAACTGCCATATCTCGCGAACGGATTGACCAATCCGCAAAATTTCTGTTGCATCTGAAAGTAGAAACTCGCCCGATTACAACGGTCTGAGTAGTTTTCCCCTAGGCCGTTCTAGTCATTCGTTTCGAGCATCAGAACTGCGTAAATTTTGAGTTTTTCAAGCGTTTCTTACCTAAAAACTGCCATATCTCGCGAACGGATTGACCAATCCGCAAAGTTTCAGTTGCATCTGAAAGTAGAAGCTCGCCCGATTACAACGGTCTGAGTAGTTTTCCCCTAGGCCGTTCTAGTTATTCGTTTCGAGCATCAGAACTGCGTAAATTTTGAGTTTTTCAAGCGTTTCTTACCTCAAAACTGCCATATCTCGCGATCGGATTGACCAATCCGCAAAATTTCAGTTGCATCTGAAAGTAGAAACTGGCCCGATTACAACGGTATGAGCAGTTTTCCCCTAGGCCGTTCTAGTTATTCGTTTCGAGCATCAGAACTGCGAAAATTTTGAGTTTTTCAAGCGTTTCTTACCTCAAAACTGCCATATCTCGCGAACGGATTGACCAATCCGCAAAATTTCTGTTGAATCTGAAAGTAGAAACTCGCCCGATTACAACGGTCTGAGGTGTTTTCCCCTAGGCCGTTCTAGTCATTCGTTTCGAGCATCAGAACTGCGTAAATTTTGAGTTTTTCAAGCGTTTCTTACCTCAAAACTGCCATATCTCGCGAACGGATTGACCAATTCGCAAAATTTCAGCTGCATCTGAAAGTAGAAGCTTGCCCGAATACAACGGTCTGAGTTGTTTTCCCCTAGGCCGTTCTAGTTATTCGTTTCGAGCATCAGAACTGCGAAAATTTTGAGTTTTTCAAGCGTTTCTTACCTCAAAACTGCCATATCTCGCGAACGGATTGAGCAATCCGCAAAATTTCTGTTGCATCTGAAAGTAGAAACTGGTCCGATTACAACGGTATGAGTAGTTTTCCCCTAGGCCGTTCTAGTTATTCGTTTCGAGCATCAGAACTGTGAAAATTTTGAGTTTTTCAAGCGTTTCTTACCTCAAAACTGCCATATCTCGCGAACGGATTGACCAATCCGCAAAATTTCTGTTGCATCTGAAAGAAGAAACTGGCCCGATTACAACGGTATGAGTAGTTTTCCCCTAGGCCGTTCTAGTTATTCGTTTCGAGCATCAGAACTGCGAAAATTTTGAGTTTTTCAAGCGTTTCTTACTTCAAAACTGCCATATCTCGCGAACGGATTGACCAATCCGCAAAGTTTCAGTTGCATCTGAAAGTAGAAGCTCGCCCGATTACAACGGTATGAGTAGTTTTCCCCTAGGCCGTTCTAGTTATTCGTTTCGAGCATCAGAACTGTGTAAATTTTGAGTTTTTCAAGCGTTTCTTACCTCAAAACTGCCATATCTCGCGATCGGGTTGACCAATCCGCAAAATTTCAGTTGCATCTGAAAGTAGAAACTGGCCCGATTACAACGGTATGAGTAGTTTTCCCCTAGGCCGTTCTAGTTATTCGTTTCGAGCATCAGAACTGCGAAAATTTTGAGTTTTTCAAGCGTTTCTTACCTCAAAACTGCCATATCTCGCGAACGGATTGACCAATCCGCAAAATTTCTGTTGAATCTGAAAGTAGAAACTCGCCCGATTACAACGGTCTGAGGTGTTTTCCCCTAGGCCGTTCTAGTCATTCGTTTCGAGCATCAGAACTGCGTAAATTTTGAGTTTTTCAAGCGTTTCTTACCTCAAAACTGCCATATCTCGCGAACGGATTGACCAATTCGCAAAATTTCAGCTGCATCTGAAAGTAGAAGCTTGCCCGAATACAACGGTCTGAGTTGTTTTCCCCTAGGCCGTTCTAGTTATTCGTTTCGAGCATCAGAACTGCGAAAATTTTGAGTTTTTCAAGCGTTTCTTACCTCAAAACTGCCATATCTCGCGAACGGATTGACCAATCCGCAAAATTTCTGTTGCATCTGAAAGAAGAAACTGGCCCGATCACAACGGTATGAGTAGTTTTCCCCTAGGCCGTTCTAGTTATTCGTTTCGAGCATCAGAACTGCGAAAATTTTGAGTTTTTCAAGCGTTTCTTACCTCAAAACTGCCATATCTCGCGAACGGATTGACCAATCCGCAAAATTTCTGTTGCATCTGAAAGTAGAAACTCGCCCGATTACAACGGTCTGAGTAGTTTTCCCCTAGGCCGTTCTAGTCATTCGTTTCGAGCATCAGAACTGCGTAAATTTTGAGTTTTTCAAGCGTTTCTTACCTAAAAACTGCCATATCTCGCGAACGGATTGACCAATCCGCAGAGTTTCAGTTGCATCTGAAAGTAGAAGCTCGCCCGATTACAACGGTCTGAGTAGTTTTCCCCTAGGCCGTTCTAGTTATTCGTTTCGAGCATCAGAACTGCGTAAATTTTGAGTTTTTCAAGCGTTTCTTACCTCAAAACTGCCATATCTCGCGATCGGATTGACCAATCCGCAAAATTTCAGTTGCATCTGAAAGTAGAAACTGGCCCGATTACAACGGTATGAGTAGTTTTCCCCTAGGCCGTTCTAGTTATTCGTTTCGAGCATCAGAACTGCGAAAATTTTGAGTTTTTCAAGCGTTTCTTACCTCAAAACTGCCATATCTCGCGAACGGATTGACCAATCCGCAAAATTTCTGTTGAATCTGAAAGTAGAAACTCGCCCGATTACAACGGTCTGAGGTGTTTTCCCCTAGGCCGTTCTAGTCATTCGTTTCGAGCATCAGAACTGCGTAAATTTTGAGTTTTTCAAGCGTTTCTTACATCAAAACTGCCATATCTCGCGAACGGATTGACCAATCCGCAAAATTTCTGTTGCATCTGAAAGTAGAAACTGGCCCGATTACAACGGTATGAGTAGTTTTCCCCTAGGCCGTTCTAGTTATTCGTTTGGAGCATCAGAACTGCGAAAATTTTGAGTTTTTCAAGCGTTTCTTACCTCAAAACTGCCATATCTCGCGAACGGATTGACCAATCCGCAAAATTTCTGTTGAATCTGAAAGTAGAAACTCGCCCGATTACAACGGTCTGAGGTGTTTTCCCCTAGGCCGTTCTAGTCATTCGTTTCGAGCATCAGAACTGCGTAAGTTTTGAGTTTTTCAAGCGTTTCTTACATCAAAACTGCCATATCTCGCGAACGGATTGACCAATCCGCAAAATTTCTGTTGCATCTGAAAGTAGAAGCTCGCCCGATTACAACGGTCTGAGTAGTTTTCCCCTAGGCCGTTCTAGTTATTCGTTTCGAGCATCAGAACTGCGAAAATTTTGAGTTTTTCAAGCGTTTCTTACCTCAAAACTGCCATATCTCGCGAACGGATTGAGCAATCCGCAAAATTTCTGTTGCATCTGAAAGTAGAAACTCGCCCGATTACAACGGTATGAGTAGTTTTCCCCTAGGCCGTTCTAGTGATTCGTTTCGAGCATCAGAACTGCGAAAATTTTGAGTTTTTCAAGCGTTTCTTACATCAAAACTGCCATATCTCGCGAACGGATTGACCAATCCGCAAAATTTCTGTTGCATCTGAAAGTAGAAACTCGCCCGATTACAACGGTCTGAGTAGTTTTCCCCTAGGCCGTTCTAGTCATTCGTTTCGAGCATCAGAACTGCGTAAATTTTGAGTTTTTCAAGCGTTTCTTACCTAAAAACTGCCATATCTCGCGAACGGATTGACCAATCCGCAAAGTTTCAGTTGCATCTGAAAGTAGAAGCTCGCCCGATTACAACGGTCTGAGTAGTTTTCCCCTAGGCCGTTCTAGTTATTCGTTTCGAGCATCAGAACTGCGTAAATTTTGAGTTTTTCAAGCGTTTCTTACCTCAAAACTGCCATATCTCGCGATCGGATTGACCAATCCGCAAAATTTCAGTTGCATCTGAAAGTAGAAACTGGCCCGATTACAACGGTATGAGCAGTTTTCCCCTAGGCCGTTCTAGTTATTCGTTTCGAGCATCAGAACTGCGAAAATTTTGAGTTTTTCAAGCGTTTCTTACCTCAAAACTGCCATATCTCGCGAACGGATTGACCAATCCGCGAAGTTTCAGTTGCATCTGAAAGTAGAAGCTCGCCCGATTACAACGGTCTGAGTAGTTTTCCCCTAGGCCGTTCTAGTTATTCGTTTCGAGCATCAGAACTGCGAAAATTTTGAGTTTTTCAAGCGTTTCTTACTTCAAAACTGCCATATCTCGCGAACGGATTGAGCAATCCGCAAAATTTCTGTTGCATCTGAAAGTAGAAACTCGCCCGATTACAACGGTCTGAGTAGTTTTCCCCTAGGCCGCTCTAGTTATTCGTTTCGAGCATCAGAACTGCGAAAATTTTGAGTTTTTCAAGCGTTTCTTACCTCAAAACTGCCATATCTCGCGAACGGATTGACCAATTCGCAAAATTTCAGTTGCATCTGAAAGTAGAAGCTCGCCCGATTACAACGGTCTGAGTAGTTTTCCCCTAGGCCGTTCTAGTTATTCGTTTCGAGCATCAGAACTGCGAAAATTTTGAGTTTTTCAAGCGTTTCTTACCTCAAAACTGCCATATCTCGCGAACGGATTGAGCAATCCGCAAAATTTCTGTTGCATCTGAAAGTAGAAACTCGCCCGATTACAACGGTATGAGTAGTTTTCCCCTAGGCCGTTCTAATGATTCGTTTCGAGCATCAGAACTGCGTAAATTTTGAGTTTTTCAAGCGTTTCTTACCTCAAAACTGCCATATCTCGCGATCGGATTGACCAATCCGCAAAATTTCAGTTGCATCTGAAAGTAGAAACTGGCCCGATTACAACGGTATGAGCAGTTTTCCCCTAGGCCGTTCTAGTTATTCGTTTCGAGCATCAGAACTGCGAAAATTTTGAGTTTTTCAAGCGTTTCTTACCTCAAAACTGCCATATCTCGCGAACGGATTGAGCAATCCGCAAAATTTCTGTTGCATCTGAAAGTAGAAACTCGCCCGATTACAACGGTATGAGTAGTTTTCCCCTAGGCCGTTCTAGTTATTCGTTTCGAGCATCAGAACTGCGAAAATTTTGAGTTTTTCAAGCGTTTCTTACATCAAAACTGCCATATCTCGCGAACGGATTGACCAATCCGCAAAATTTCTGTTGCATCTGAAAGTAGAAACTCGCCCGATTACAACGGTCTGAGTAGTTTTCCCCTAGGCCGTTCTAGTCATTCGTTTCGAGCATCAGAACTGCGTAAATTTTGAGTTTTTCAAGCGTTTCTTACCTAAAAACTGCCATATCTCGCGAACGGATTGACCAATCCGAAAAGTTTCAGTTGCATCTGAAAGTAGAAGCTCGCCCGATTACAACGGTCTGAGTAGTTTTCCCCTAGGCCGTTCTAGTTATTCGTTTCGAGCATCAGAACTGCGTAAATTTTGAGTTTTTCAAGCGTTTCTTACCTCAAAACTGCCATATCTCGCGAACGGATAGACCAATCCGCAAAATTTCTGTTGCATCTGAAAGTAGAAACTCGCCCGATTACAACGGTCTGAGTAGTTTTCCCCTAGGCCGTTCTAGTCATTCGTTTCGAGCATCAGAACTGCGTAAATTTTGAGTTTTTCAAGCGTTTCTTACCTCAAAACTGCCATATCTCGCGAACGGATTGACCAATCCGCAAAATTTCTGTTGCATCTGAAAGTAGAAACCGGCCCGATTACAACGGTATGAGTAGTTTTCCCCTAGGCAGTTCTGGTTATTCGTTTCGAGCATCAGAACTGCGAAAATTTTGAGTTTTTCAAGCGTTTCTTACCTCCAAACTGCCATATCTCGCGAACGGATTGAGCAATCCGCAAAATTTCTGTTGCATCTGAAAGTAGAAACTCGCCCGATTACAACGGTCTGAGTAGTTTTCCCCTAGGCCGTTCTAGTTATTCGTTTCGAGCATCAGAACTGCGAAAATTTTGAGTTTTTCAAGCGTTTCTTACTTCAAAACTGCCATATCTCGCGAACGGATTGAGCAATCCGCAAAATTTCTGTTGCATCTGAAAGTAGAAACTCGCCCGATTACAACGGTCTGAGTAGTTTTCCCCTAGGCCGCTCTAGTTATTCGTTTCGAGCATCAGAACTGCGAAAATTTTGAGTTTTTCAAGCGTTTCTTACCTCAAAACTGCCATATCTCGCGAACGGATTGACCAATTCGCAAAATTTCAGTTGCATCTGAAAGTAGAAGCTCGCCCGATTACAACGGTCTGAGTAGTTTTCCCCTAGGCCGTTCTAGTTATTCGTTTCGAGCATCAGAACTGCGAAAATTTTGAGTTTTTCAAGCGTTTCTTACCTCAAAACTGCCATATCTCGCGAACGGATTGAGCAATCCGCAAAATTTCTGTTGCATCTGAAAGTAGAAACTCGCCCGATTACAACGGTATGAGTAGTTTTCCCCTAGGCGGTTCTAGTTATTCGTTTCGAGCATCAGAACTGCGAAAATTTTGAGTTTTTCAAGCGTTTCTTACATCAAAACTGCCATATCTCGCGAACGGATTGACCAATCCGCAAAATTTCTGTTGCATCTGAAAGTAGAAACTCGCCCGATTACAACGGTCTGAGTAGTTTTCCCCTAGGCCGTTCTAGTCATTCGTTTCGAGCATCAGAACTGCGTAAATTTTGAGTTTTTCAAGCGTTTCTTACCTAAAAACTGCCATATCTCGCGAACGGATTGACCAATCCGCAAAGTTTCAGTTGCATCTGAAAGTAGAAGCTCGCCCGATTACAACGGTCTGAGTAGTTTTCCCCTAGGCCGTTCTAGTTATTCGTTTCGAGCATCAGAACTGCGTAAATTTTGAGTTTTTCAAGCGTTTCTTACCTCAAAACTGCCATATCTCGCGATCGGATTGACCAATCCGCAAAATTTCAGTTGCATCTGAAAGTAGAAACTGGCCCGATTACAACGGTATGAGCAGTTTTCCCCTAGGCCGTTCTAGTTATTCGTTTCGAGCATCAGAACTGCGAAAATTTTGAGTTTTTCAAGCGTTTCTTACCTCAAAACTGCCATATCTCGCGAACGGATTGACCAATCCGCAAAATTTCTGTTGAATCTGAAAGTAGAAACTCGCCCGATTACAACGGTCTGAGGTGTTTTCCCCTAGGCCGTTCTAGTCATTCGTTTCGAGCATCAGAACTGCGTAAATTTTGAGTTTTTCAAGCGTTTCTTACCTCAAAACTGCCATATCTCGCGAACGGATTGACCAATTCGCAAAATTTCAGCTGCATCTGAAAGTAGAAGCTTGCCCGAATACAACGGTCTGAGTTGTTTTCCCCTAGGCCGTTCTAGTTATTCGTTTCGAGCATCAGAACTGCGAAAATTTTGAGTTTTTCAAGCGTTTCTTACCTCAAAACTGCCATATCTCGCGAACGGATTGAGCAATCCGCAAAATTTCTGTTGCATCTGAAAGTAGAAACTGGTCCGATTACAACGGTATGAGTAGTTTTCCCCTAGGCCGTTCTAGTTATTCGTTTCGAGCATCAGAACTGTGAAAATTTTGAGTTTTTCAAGCGTTTCTTACCTCAAAACTGCCATATCTCGCGAACGGATTGACCAATCCGCAAAATTTCTGTTGCATCTGAAAGAAGAAACTGGCCCGATTACAACGGTATGAGTAGTTTTCCCCTAGGCCGTTCTAGTTATTCGTTTCGAGCATCAGAACTGCGAAAATTTTGAGTTTTTCAAGCGTTTCTTACTTCAAAACTGCCATATCTCGCGAACGGATTGACCAATCCGCAAAGTTTCAGTTGCATCTGAAAGTAGAAGCTCGCCCGATTACAACGGTATGAGTAGTTTTCCCCTAGGCCGTTCTAGTTATTCGTTTCGAGCATCAGAACTGTGTAAATTTTGAGTTTTTCAAGCGTTTCTTACCTCAAAACTGCCATATCTCGCGATCGGGTTGACCAATCCGCAAAATTTCAGTTGCATCTGAAAGTAGAAACTGGCCCGATTACAACGGTATGAGTAGTTTTCCCCTAGGCCGTTCTAGTTATTCGTTTCGAGCATCAGAACTGCGAAAATTTTGAGTTTTTCAAGCGTTTCTTACCTCAAAACTGCCATATCTCGCGAACGGATTGACCAATCCGCAAAATTTCTGTTGAATCTGAAAGTAGAAACTCGCCCGATTACAACGGTCTGAGGTGTTTTCCCCTAGGCCGTTCTAGTCATTCGTTTCGAGCATCAGAACTGCGTAAATTTTGAGTTTTTCAAGCGTTTCTTACCTCAAAACTGCCATATCTCGCGAACGGATTGACCAATTCGCAAAATTTCAGCTGCATCTGAAAGTAGAAGCTTGCCCGAATACAACGGTCTGAGTTGTTTTCCCCTAGGCCGTTCTAGTTATTCGTTTCGAGCATCAGAACTGCGAAAATTTTGAGTTTTTCAAGCGTTTCTTACCTCAAAACTGCCATATCTCGCGAACGGATTGACCAATCCGCAAAATTTCTGTTGCATCTGAAAGAAGAAACTGGCCCGATCACAACGGTATGAGTAGTTTTCCCCTAGGCCGTTCTAGTTATTCGTTTCGAGCATCAGAACTGCGAAAATTTTGAGTTTTTCAAGCGTTTCTTACCTCAAAACTGCCATGTCTCGCGAACGGATTGACCAATCCGCAATGTTTCTGTTGCATCTGAAAGTAGAAACTCGCCCGATTACAACGGTCTGAGTAGTTTTCCCCTAGGCCGTTCTAGTCATTCGTTTCGAGCATCAGAACTGCGTAAATTTTGAGTTTTCAAGCGTTTCCTACCTAAAAACTGCCATATCTCGCGAACGGATTGACCAATCCGCAAAGTTTCAGTTGCATCTGAAAGTAGAAGCTCGCCCGATTACAACGGTCTGAGTAGTTTTCCCCTAGGCCGTTCTAGTTATTCGTTTCGAGCATCAGAACTGCGAAAATTTTGAGTTTTTCAAGCGTTTCTTACCTCAAAACTGCCATATCTCGCGAACGGATTGACCAATCCGCAAAATTTCCTGTTGCATCTGAAAGTAGAAACCCGACCGATTACAACGGTATGAGTAGTTTTCCCCTAGGCCGTTCTAGTTATTCGTTTCGAGCATCAGAACTGCGAAAATTTTGAGTTTTTCAAGCGTTTCTTACCTCCAAACTGCCATATCTCGCGAACGGATTGACCAATCCGCAAAATTTCCTGTTGCATCTGAAAGTAGAAACTCGACCGATTATAACGGTCTGAGTAGTTTTCCCCTAGGCCGTTCTAGTTATTCTTTTCGAGCATCAGAACTGCGAAAATTTTGAGTTTTTCAAGCGTTTCTTACCTCCAAACTGCCATATCTCGCGGACGGATTGACCAATCCGCAAAATTTCCTGTTGCATCTGAAAGTAGAAACTCGCCCGATTACAACGGTATGAGTAGTTTTCCCCTAGGCCGTTCTAGTTATTCGTTTCGAGCATCAGAACTGCGAAAATTTTGAGTTCTTCAAGCGTTTCTTACCTCAAAACTGCCATATCTCGCGAACGGATTGACCAATCCGCAAAATTTCTGTTGCATCTGAAAGTAGAATCTCGCCCGATTACAACGGTATGAGTAGTTTTCCCCTAGGCCGTTCTAGTTATTCGTTTCGAGCATCAGAACTGCGAAAATTTTGAGTTTTTCAAGCGTTTCTTACCTCAAAACTGCCATATCTCGCGAACGGATTGACCAATCCGCAAAATTTCTGTTGCATCTGAAAGTAGAAACTCGCCCGATTACAACGGTCTGAGTAGTTTTCCCCTAGGCCGTTCTAGTCATTCGTTTCGAGCATCAGAACTGCGTAAATTTTGAGTTTTTCAAGCGTTTCTTACCTAAAAACTGCCATATCTCGCGAACGGATTGACCAATCCGCAAAGTTTCTGTTGCATCTGAAAGTAGAAACTCGCCCGATTACAACGGTCTGAGTAGTTTTCCCCTAGGCCGTTCTAGTTATTCGTTTCGAGCATCAGAACTGCGAAAATTTTGAGTTTTTCAAGCGTTTCTTACCTCAAAACTGCCATATTTCGCGAACGGAATGACCAATCTGCAAAGTTTCTGTTGCATCTGAAAGTAGAAACTCGCCCGATTACAACGGTCTGAGTAGTTTTCCCCTAGGCCGTTCTAGTCATTCGTTTCGAGCATCAGAACTGCGTAAATTTTGAGTTTTCAAGCGTTTCCTACCTAAAAACTGCCATATCTCGCGAACGGATTGACCAATCCGCAAATTTTCAGTTGCATCTGAAAGTAGAAGCTCGCCCGATTACAACGGTCTGAGTAGTTTTCCCCTAGGCCGTTCTAGTTATTCGTTTCGAGCATCAGAACTGCGAAAATTTTGAGTTTTTCAAGCGTTTCTTACCTCAAAACTGCCATATCTCGCGATCGGATTGACCAATCCGCAAAATTTCAGTTGCATCTGAAAGTAGAAACTGGCCCGATTACAACGGTATGAGTAGTTTTCCCCTAGGCCGTTCTAGTTATTCGTTTCGAGCATCAGAACTGCGAAAATTTTGAGTTTCTCAAGCGTTTCTTACCTCCAAACTGCCATATCTCGCGAACGGATTGACTAATCCGCAAAATTTCTGTTGCATCTGAAAGTAGAAACTCGCCCGTTTACAACGGTATGAGTAGTTTTCCCCTAGGCCGTCCTAGTTATTCGTTTCGAGCATCAGAACTGCTAAAATGTGGAGTTTCTCAAGCGTTTCTTACCTCCAAACTGCCATATCTCGCGAACGGATTGACCAATCCGCAAAATTTCCTGTTGCATCTGAAAGTAGAAACCCGACCGATTACAACGGTATGAGGTGTTTTCCCCTAGGCCGTTCTAGTTATTCGTTTCGAGCATCAGAACTGCGAAAATTTTGAGTTTTTCAAGCGTTTCTTACCTCCAAACTGCCATATCTCGCGAACGGATTGACCAATCCGCAAAATTTCCTGTTGCATCTGAAAGTAGAAACTCGACCGATTACAACGGTCTGAGTAGTTTTCCCCTAGGCCGTTCTAGTTATTCTTTTCGAGCATCAGAACTGCGAAAACTTTGAGTTTTTCAAGCGTTTCTTACCTCCAAACTGCCATATCTCGCGAACGGATTGACCAATCCGCAAAATTTCCTGTTGCATCTGAAAGTAGAAACTCGCCCGATTACAACGGTATGAGTAGTTTTCCCCTAGGCCGTTCCAGTCATTCGTTTCGAGCATCAGAACTGCGTAAATTTTGAGTTTTTCAAGCGTTTCTTACCTGAAAACTGCCATATCTCGCGAACGGATTGACCAATCCGCAAAGTTTCAGTTGCATCTGAAAGTAGAAGCTCGCCCGATTACAACGGTCTGAGTAGTTTTCCCCTAGGCTGTTCTAGTTATTCGTTTCGAGCATCAGAACTGCGAAAATTTTGAGTTTTTCAAGCGTTTCTTACCTCCAAACTGCCATATCTCGCGAACGGATTGAGCAATCCGCAAAATTTCTGTTGCATCTGAAAGTAGAAACTCGCCCGATTACAACGGTCTGAGTAGTTTTCCCCTAGGCCGTTCTAGTTATTCGTTTCGAGCATCAGACTGCGAAAATTTTGAGTTTTTCAAGCGTTTCTTACCTCAAAACTGCCATATCTCGCGAACGGATTGACCAATCCGCAAAGTTTCTGTTGCATCTGAAAGTAGAATCTCGCCCGATTACAACGGTATGAGTAGTTTTCCCCTAGGCCGTTCTAGTTATTCTTTTCGAGCATCAGAACTGCGAAAACTTTGAGTTTTTCAAGCGTTTCTTACCTCCAAACTGCCATATCTCGCGAACGGATTGACCAATCCGCAAAATTTCCTGTTGCATCTGAAAGTAGAAACTCGACCGATTACAACGGTCTGAGTAGTTTTCCCCTAGGCCGTTCTAGTTATTCGTTTCGAGCATCAGACTGCGAAAATTTTGAGTTTTTCAAGCGTTTCTTACCTCAAAACTGCCATATCTCGCGATCGGATTGACCAATCCGCAAAATTTCTGTTGCATCTGAAAGTAGAAACTCGCCCGATTACAACGGTCTGAGTAGTTTTCCCCTAGGCCGTTCCAGTCATTCGTTTCGAGCATCAGAACTGCGTAAATTTTGAGTTTTTCAAGCGTTTCTTACCTGAAAACTGCCATATCTCGCGAACGGATTGACCAATCCGCAAAGTTTCTGTTGCATCTGAAAGTAGAAACTCGCCCGATTACAACGGTCTGAGTAGTTTTCCCCTAGGCCGTTCTAGTCATTCGTTTCGAGCATCAGAACTGCGTAAATTTTGAGTTTTTCAAGCGTCTCTTACCTAAAAACTGCCATATCTCGCGAACGGATTGACCAATCCGCAAAGTTTCAGTTGCATCTGAAAGTAGAAGCTCGCCCGATTACAACGGTCTGAGTAGTTTTCCCCTAGGCTGTTCTAGTTATTCGTTTCGAGCATCAGAACTGCGAAAATTTTGAGTTTTTCAAGCGTTTCTTACCTCCAAACTGCCATATCTCGCGAACGGATTGAGCAATCCGCAAAATTTCTGTTGCATCTGAAAGTAGAAACTCGCCCGATTACAACGGTCTGAGTAGTTTTCCCCTAGGCCGTTCTAGTTATTCGTTTCGAGCATCAGACTGCGAAAATTTTGAGTTTTTCAAGCGTTTCTTACCTCAAAACTGCCATATCTCGCGAACGGATTGACCAATCCGCAAAATTTCTGTTGCATCTGAAAGTAGAAACTCGCCCGATTACAACGGTCTGAGTAGTATTCCCCTAGGCCGTTCTAGTCATTCGTTTCGAGCATCATAACTGCGTAAATTTTGAGTTTTTCAAGCGTTTCTTACATGAAAACTGCCATATATCGCGAACGGATTGAGCAATCCGCAAAATTTCTGTTGCATCTGAAAGTAGAAACTCGCCCGATTACAACGGTCTGAGTAGTTTTCCCCTAGGCCGTTCTAGTTGTTCGTTTCGAGCATCAGAACTGCGAAAATTTTGAGTTTTTCAAGCGTTTCTTACCTCAAAACTGCCATATCTCGCGATCGGATTGACCAATCCGCAAAATTTCTGTTGCATCTGAAAGTAGAAACTCGCCCGATTACAACGGTCTGAGTAGTTTTCCCCTAGGCCGTTCTAGTTATTCGTTTCGAGCATCAGAACTGCGAAAATTTTGAGTTCTTCAAGCGTTTCTTACCTCAAAACTGCCATATCTCGCGAACGGATTGACCAATCCGCAAAATTTCTGTTGCATCTGAAAGTAGAATCTCGCCCGATTACAACGGTATGAGTAGTTTTCCCCTAGGCCGTTCTAGTTATTCGTTTCGAGCATCAGAACTGCGAAAATTTTGAGTTTTTCAAGCGTTTCTTACCTCAAAACTGCCATATCTCGCGAACGGATTGACCAATCCGCAAAATTTCTGTTGCATCTGAAAGTAGAAACTCGCCCGATTACAACGGTCTGAGTAGTTTTCCCCTAGGCCGTTCTAGTCATTCGTTTCGAGCATCAGAACTGCGTAAATTTTGAGTTTTTCAAGCGTTTCTTACCTAAAAACTGCCATATCTCGCGAACGGATTGACCAATCCGCAAAGTTTCTGTTGCATCTGAAAGTAGAAACTCGCCCGATTACAACGGTCTGAGTAGTTTTCCCCTAGGCCGTTCTAGTTATTCGTTTCGAGCATCAGAACTGCGAAAATTTTGAGTTTTTCAAGCGTTTCTTACCTCAAAACTGCCATATTTCGCGAACGGATTGACCAATCCGCAAAGTTTCTGTTGCATCTGAAAGTAGAAACTCGCCCGATTACAACGGTCTGAGTAGTTTTCCCCTAGGCCGTTCTAGTCATTCGTTTCGAGCATCAGAACTGCGTAAATTTTGAGTTTTCAAGCGTTTCCTACCTAAAAACTGCCATATCTCGCGAACGGATTGACCAATCCGCAAAGTTTCAGTTGCATCTGAAAGTAGAAGCTCGCCCGATTACAACGGTCTGAGTAGTTTTCCCCTAGGCCGTTCTAGTTATTCGTTTCGAGCATCAGAACTGCGAAAATTTTGAGTTTTTCAAGCGTTTCTTACCTCAAAACTGCCATATCTCGCGATCGGATTGACCAATCCGCAAAATTTCAGTTGCATCTGAAAGTAGAAACTGGCCCGATTACAACGGTATGAGTAGTTTTCCCCTAGGCCGTTCTAGTTATTCGTTTCGAGCATCAGAACTGCGAAAATTTTGAGTTTCTCAAGCGTTTCTTACCTCCAAACTGCCATATCTCGCGAACGGATTGACTAATCCGCAAAATTTCTGTTGCATCTGAAAGTAGAAACTCGCCCGTTTACAACGGTATGAGTAGTTTTCCCCTAGGCCGTCCTAGTTATTCGTTTCGAGCATCAGAACTGCTAAAATGTGGAGTTTCTCAAGCGTTTCTTACCTCCAAACTGCCATATCTCGCGAACGGATTGACCAATCCGCAAAATTTCCTGTTGCATCTGAAAGTAGAAACCCGACCGATTACAACGGTATGAGGTGTTTTCCCCTAGGCCGTTCTAGTTATTCGTTTCGAGCATCAGAACTGCGAAAATTTTGAGTTTTTCAAGCGTTTCTTACCTCCAAACTGCCATATCTCGCGAACGGATTGACCAATCCGCAAAATTTCCTGTTGCATCTGAAAGTAGAAACTCGACCGATTACAACGGTCTGAGTAGTTTTCCCCTAGGCCGTTCTAGTTATTCTTTTCGAGCATCAGAACTGCGAAAACTTTGAGTTTTTCAAGCGTTTCTTACCTCCAAACTGCCATATCTCGCGAACGGATTGACCAATCCGCAAAATTTCCTGTTGCATCTGAAAGTAGAAACTCGCCCGATTACAACGGTATGAGTAGTTTTCCCCTAGGCCGTTCCAGTCATTCGTTTCGAGCATCAGAACTGCGTAAATTTTGAGTTTTTCAAGCGTTTCTTACCTGAAAACTGCCATATCTCGCGAACGGATTGACCAATCCGCAAAGTTTCTGTTGCATCTGAAAGTAGAATCTCGCCCGATTACAACGGTATGAGTAGTTTTCCCCTAGGCCGTTCTAGTTATTCTTTTCGAGCATCAGAACTGCGAAAACTTTGAGTTTTTCAAGCGTTTCTTACCTCCAAACTGCCATATCTCGCGAACGGATTGACCAATCCGCAAAATTTCCTGTTGCATCTGAAAGTAGAAACTCGACCGATTACAACGGTCTGAGTAGTTTTCCCCTAGGCCGTTCTAGTTATTCGTTTCGAGCATCAGACTGCGAAAATTTTGAGTTTTTCAAGCGTTTCTTACCTCAAAACTGCCATATCTCGCGATCGGATTGACCAATCCGCAAAATTTCTGTTGCATCTGAAAGTAGAAACTCGCCCGATTACAACGGTCTGAGTAGTTTTCCCCTAGGCCGTTCCAGTCATTCGTTTCGAGCATCAGAACTGCGTAAATTTTGAGTTTTTCAAGCGTTTCTTACCTGAAAACTGCCATATCTCGCGAACGGATTGACCAATCCGCAAAGTTTCTGTTGCATCTGAAAGTAGAAACTCGCCCGATTACAACGGTCTGAGTAGTTTTCCCCTAGGCCGTTCTAGTCATTCGTTTCGAGCATCAGAACTGCGTAAATTTTGAGTTTTTCAAGCGTCTCTTACCTAAAAACTGCCATATCTCGCGAACGGATTGACCAATCCGCAAAGTTTCAGTTGCATCTGAAAGTAGAAGCTCGCCCGATTACAACGGTCTGAGTAGTTTTCCCCTAGGCTGTTCTAGTTATTCGTTTCGAGCATCAGAACTGCGAAAATTTTGAGTTTTTCAAGCGTTTCTTACCTCCAAACTGCCATATCTCGCGAACGGATTGAGCAATCCGCAAAATTTCTGTTGCATCTGAAAGTAGAAACTCGCCCGATTACAACGGTCTGAGTAGTTTTCCCCTAGGCCGTTCTAGTTATTCGTTTCGAGCATCAGACTGCGAAAATTTTGAGTTTTTCAAGCGTTTCTTACCTCAAAACTGCCATATCTCGCGAACGGATTGACCAATCCGCAAAATTTCTGTTGCATCTGAAAGTAGAAACTCGCCCGATTACAACGGTCTGAGTAGTATTCCCCTAGGCCGTTCTAGTCATTCGTTTCGAGCATCATAACTGCGTAAATTTTGAGTTTTTCAAGCGTTTCTTACATGAAAACTGCCATATATCGCGAACGGATTGAGCAATCCGCAAAATTTCTGTTGCATCTGAAAGTAGAAACTCGCCCGATTACAACGGTCTGAGTAGTTTTCCCCTAGGCCGTTCTAGTTGTTCGTTTCGAGCATCAGAACTGCGAAAATTTTGAGTTTTTCAAGCGTTTCTTACCTCAAAACTGCCATATCTCGCGATCGGATTGACCAATCCGCAAAATTTCTGTTGCATCTGAAAGTAGAAACTCGCCCGATTACAACGGTCTGAGTAGTTTTCCCCTAGGCCGTTCTAGTTATTCGTTTCGAGCATCAGAACTGCGAAAATTTTGAGTTCTTCAAGCGTTTCTTACCTCAAAACTGCCATATCTCGCGAACGGATTGACCAATCCGCAAAATTTCTGTTGCATCTGAAAGTAGAATCTCGCCCGATTACAACGGTATGAGTAGTTTTCCCCTAGGCCGTTCTAGTTATTCGTTTCGAGCATCAGAACTGCGAAAATTTTGAGTTTTTCAAGCGTTTCTTACCTCAAAACTGCCATATCTCGCGAACGGATTGACCAATCCGCAAAATTTCTGTTGCATCTGAAAGTAGAAACTCGCCCGATTACAACGGTCTGAGTAGTTTTCCCCTAGGCCGTTCTAGTCATTCGTTTCGAGCATCAGAACTGCGTAAATTTTGAGTTTTTCAAGCGTTTCTTACCTAAAAACTGCCATATCTCGCGAACGGATTGACCAATCCGCAAAGTTTCTGTTGCATCTGAAAGTAGAAACTCGCCCGATTACAACGGTCTGAGTAGTTTTCCCCTAGGCCGTTCTAGTTATTCGTTTCGAGCATCAGAACTGCGAAAATTTTGAGTTTTTCAAGCGTTTCTTACCTCAAAACTGCCATATTTCGCGAACGGATTGACCAATCCGCAAAGTTTCTGTTGCATCTGAAAGTAGAAACTCGCCCGATTACAACGGTCTGAGTAGTTTTCCCCTAGGCCGTTCTAGTCATTCGTTTCGAGCATCAGAACTGCGTAAATTTTGAGTTTTCAAGCGTTTCCTACCTAAAAACTGCCATATCTCGCGAACGGATTGACCAATCCGCAAAGTTTCAGTTGCATCTGAAAGTAGAAGCTCGCCCGATTACAACGGTCTGAGTAGTTTTCCCCTAGGCCGTTCTAGTTATTCGTTTCGAGCATCAGAACTGCGAAAATTTTGAGTTTATCAAGCGTTTCTTACCTCAAAACTGCCATATCTCGCGATCGGATTGACCATTCCCCAAAATTTCAGTTGCATCTGAAAGTAGAAACTGGCCCGATTACAACGGTATGAGTAGTTTTCCCCTAGGCCGTTCTAGTTATTCGTTTCGAGCATCAGAACTGCGAAAATTTTGAGTTTTTCAAGCGTTTCTTACCTCCAAACTGCCATATCTCGCGAACGGATTGACCAATCCGCAAAATTTCCTGTTGCATCTGAAAGTAGAAACCCGACCGATTACAACGGTATGAGTTGTTTTCCCCTAGGCCGTTCTAGTTATTCGTTTCGAGCATCAGAACTGCGAAAATTTTGAGTTTTTCAAGCGTTTCTTACCTCCAAACTGCCATATCTCGCGAACGGATTGACCAATCCGCAAAATTTCCTGTTGCATCTGAAAGTAGAAACTCGACCGATTACAACGGTCTGAGTAGTTTTCCCCTAGGCCGTTCTAGTTATTCTTTTCGAGCATCAGAACTGCGAAAACTTTGAGTTTTTCAAGCGTTTCTTACCTCCAAACTGCCATATCTCGCGAACGGATTGACCAATCCGCAAAATTTCCTGTTGCATCTGAAAGTAGAAACTCGCCCGATTACAACGGTATGAGTAGTTTTCCCCTAGGCCGTTCCAGTCATTCGTTTCGAGCATCAGAACTGCGTAAATTTTGAGTTTTTCAAGCGTTTCTTACCTGAAAACTGCCATATCTCGCGAACGGATTGACCAATCCGCAAAGTTTCTGTTGCATCTGAAAGTAGAATCTCGCCCGATTACAACGGTATGAGTAGTTTTCCCCTAGGCCGTTCTAGTTATTCTTTTCGAGCATCAGAACTGCGAAAACTTTGAGTTTTTCAAGCGTTTCTTACCTCCAAACTGCCATATCTCGCGAACGGATTGACCAATCCGCAAAATTTCCTGTTGCATCTGAAAGTAGAAACTCGCCCGATTACAACGGTCTGAGTAGTTTTCCCCTAGGCCGTTCCAGTCATTCGTTTCGAGCATCAGAACTGCGTAAATTTTGAGTTTTTCAAGCGTTTCTTACCTGAAAACTGCCATATCTCGCGAACGGATTGACCAATCCGCAAAGTTTCTGTTGCATCTGAAAGTAGAAACTCGCCCGATTACAACAGTCTGAGTAGTTTTCCCCTAGGCCGTTCTAGTCATTCGTTTCGAGCATCAGAACTGCGTAAATTTTGAGTTTTTCAAGCGTCTCTTACCTAAAAACTGCCATATCTCGCGAACGGATTGACCAATCCGCAAAGTTTCAGTTGCATCTGAAAGTAGAAGCTCGCCCGATTACAACGGTCTGAGTAGTTTTCCCCTAGGCCGTTCTAGTCATTCGTTTCGAGCATCAGAACTGCGAAAATTTTGAGTTTTTCAAGCGTTTCTTACCTCAAAACTGCCATATCTCGCGATCGGATTGACCAATCCGCAAAATTTCTGTTGCATCTGAAAGTAGAAACTCGCCCGATTACAACGGTCTGAGTAGTTTTCCCCTAGGCCGTTCTAGTCATTCGTTTCGAGCATCAGAACTGCGTAAATTTTGAGTTTTTCAGGCGTTTCTTACCTGAAAACTGCCATATATCGCGAACGGATTGAGCAATCCGCAAAATTTCTGCTGCATCTGAAAGTAGAAACTCTCCCGATTACAACGTTATGAGTAGTTTTCCCCTAGGCCGTTCTAGTTATTCGGTTCGAGGATCAGAACTGCGAAAATTTTGAGTTTTTCAAGCGTTTCTTACCTGAAAACTGCCATATATCGCGAACGGATTGAGCAATTCGCAAAATTTCTGTTGCATCTGAAAGTAGAAGCTTGCCCGAATACAACGGTCTGAGTAGTTTTCCCCTAGGCCGTTCTAGTTATTCGTTTCGAGCATCAGACTGCGAAAATTTTGAGTTTTTCAAGCGTTTCTTACCTCAAAACTGCCATATCTCGCGATCGGATTGACCAATCCGCAAAATTTCTGTTGCATCTGAAAGTAGAAACTCGCCCGATTACAACGGTCTGAGTGGTTTTCCCCTAGGCCGTTCTAGTCATTCGTTTCGAGCATCAGAACTGCGTAAATTTTGAGTTTTTCAAGCGTTTCTTACCTGAAAACTGCCATATCTCGCGAACGGATTGACCAATCCGCAAAGTTTCTGTTGCATCTGAAAGTAGAAACTCGCCCGATTACAACGGTCTGAGTAGTTTTCCCCTAGGCCGTTCTAGTCATTCGTTTCGAGCATCAGAACTGCGTAAATTTTGAGTTTTTCAAGCGTCTCTTACCTAAAAACTGCCATATCTCGCGAACGGATTGACCAATTCGCAAAATTTCAGTTGCATCTGAAAGTAGAAGCTTGCCCGAATACAACGGTCTGAGTAGTTTTCCCCTAAGCCGTTCTAGTTATTTGTTTCGAGCATCAGACTGCGTAAATTTTGAGTTTTTCAAGCGTTTCTTACCCGAAAACTGCCATATATCGCGAACGGATTGACCAATTCGCAAAATTTCTGTTGCATCTGAAAGTAGAAGCTTGCCCGAATACAACGGTCTGAGTAGTTTTCCCCTAGGCCGTTCTAGTTATTCGTTTCGAGCATCAGACTGCGAAAATTTTGAGTTTTTCAAGCGTTTCTTACCTCAAAACTGCCATATCTCGCGATTGGATTGACCAATCCGCAAAATTTCTGTTGCATCTGAAAGTAGAAACTCGCCCGATTACAACGGTCCGAGTAGTTTTCCCCTAGGCCGTTCTAGTCATTCGTTTCGAGCATCAGAACTGCGTAAATTTTGAGTTTTTCAAGCGTTTCTTACCTGAAAACTGCCATATCTCGCGAACGGATTGACCAATCCGCAAAGTTTCTGTTGCATCTGAAAGTAGAAACTCGCCCGATTATAACGGTCTGAGTAGTTTTCCCCTAGGCCGTTCTAGTCATTCGTTTCGAGCATCAGAACTGCGTAAATTTTGAGTTTTTCAAGCGTCTCTTACCTAAAAACTGCCATATCTCGCGAACGGATTGACCAATTCGCAAAATTTCAGTTGCATCTGAAAGTAGAAGCTTGCCCGAATACAACGGTCTGAGTAGTTTTCCCCTAAGCCGTTCTAGTTATTTGTTTCGAGCATCAGACTGCGTAAATTTTGAGTTTTTCAAGCGTTTCTTACCTGAAAACTGCCATATCTCGCGAACGGATTGACCAATCCGCAAAGTTTCTGTTGCATCTGAAAGTAGAAACTCGCCCGATTACAACGGTTTGAGTAGTTTTCCCCTAGGCCGTTCTAGTCATTCGTTTCGAGCATCAGAACTGCGTAAATTTTGAGTTTTTCAAGCGTCTCTTACCTAAAAACTGCCATATCTCGCGAACGGATTGACCAATCCGCAAAGTTTCAGTTGCATCTGAAAGTAGAAGCTCGCCCGATTACAACGGTCTGAGTATTTTTCCCCTAGGCCGTTCTAGTTATTCGTTTCGAGCATCAGAACTGCGTAAATTTTGAGTTTTTCAAGCGTTTCTTACCTGAAAACTGCCATATATCGCGAACGGATTGAGCAATCCGCAAAATTTCTGTTGCATCTGAAAGTAGAAACTCGCCCGATTACAACGGTCTGAGTAGTTTTCCCCTAGGCCGTTCTAGTTATTCGTTTCGAGCATCAGAACTGCGTAAATTTTGAGTTTTTCAAGCGTTTCTTACCTGAAAACTGCCATGTCTCGCGAACGGATTGACCAATCCCCAAAGTTTCTGTTGCATCTGAAAGTAGAAACTCGCCCGATTACAACGGTCTGAGTAGTTTTCCCCTAGGCCGTTCTAGTCATTCGTTTCGAGCATCAGAACTGCGTAAATTTTGAGTTTTTCAAGCGTCTCTTACCTAAAAACTGTCATATCTCGCGAACGGATTGACCAATCCGCAAAGTTTCAGTTGCATCTGAAAGTAGAAGCTCTCCCGATTACAACGGTCTGAGTAGTTTTCCCCTAGGCCGTTCTAGTTATTCGTTTCGAGCATCAGAACTGCGAAAATTTTGAGTTTTTCAAGCGTTTCTTACCTCAAAACTGCCATATTTCGCGAACGGATTGACCAATCCACAAAGTTTCTATTGCATCTGAAAGTAGAAACTCGCCCGATTACAACGGTCTGAGTAGTTTTCCCCTAGGCCGTTCTAGTCATTCGTTTCGAGCATCAGAACTGCGTAAATTTTGAGTTTTTCAAGCGTTTCTTACCTAAAAACTGCCATATCTCGCGAACGGATTGACCAATCCGCAAAGTTTCAGTTGCATCTGAAAGTAGAAGCTCGCCCGATTACAACGGTCTGAGTAGTTTTCCCCTAGGCCGTTCTAGTTATTCGTTTCGAGCATCAGAACTGCGAAAATTTTGAGTTTTTCAAGCGTTTCTTACCTCAAAACTGCCATATCTCGCGAACGGATTGACCAATCCGCAAAGTTTCTGTTGCATCTGAAAGTAGAAACTCGCCCGATTACAACGGTCTGAGTAGTTTTCCCCTAGGCCGTTCTAGTCATTCGTTTCGAGCATCAGAACTGCGTAAATTTTGAGTTTTTCAAGCGTTTCTTACCTCAAAACTGCCATATCTCGCGAACGGATTGACCAATCCGCAAAGTTTCAGTTGCATCTGAAAGTAGAAGCTCGCCCGATTACAACGGTCTGAGTAGTTTTCCCCTAGGCCGTTCTAGTCATTCGTTTCGAGCATCAGAACTGCGAAAATTTTGAGTTTTTCAAGCGTTTCTTACCTCAAAACTGCCATATCTCGCGAACGGATTGACCAATCCGCAAAATTTCTGTTGCATCTGAAAGTAGAAACTCGCCCGATTACAACGGTCTGAGTAGTATTCCCCTAGGCCGTTCTAGTCATTCGTTTCGAGCATCATAACTGCGTAAATTTTGAGTTTTTCAAGCGTTTCTTACATGAAAACTGCCATATATCGCGAACGGATTGAGCAATCCGCAAAATTTCTGTTGCATCTGAAAGTAGAAACTCGCCCGATTACAACGGTCTGAGTAGTTTTCCCCTAGGCCGTTCTAGTTGTTCGTTTCGAGCATCAGAACTGCGAAAATTTTGAGTTTTTCAAGCGTTTCTTACCTCAAAACTGCCATATCTCGCGATCGGATTGACCAATCCGCAAAATTTCTGTTGCATCTGAAAGTAGAAACTCGCCCGATTACAACGGTCTGAGTAGTTTTCCCCTAGGCCGTTCTAGTCATTCGTTTCGAGCATCAGAACTGCGTAAATTTTGAGTTTTTCAGGCGTTTCTTACCTGAAAACTGCCATATATCGCGAACGGATTGAGCAATCCGCAAAATTTCTGCTGCATCTGAAAGTAGAAACTCGCCCGATTACAACGGTCTGAGTAGTTTTCCCCTAGGCCGTTCTAGTTGTTCGTTTCGAGCATCAGAACTGCGAAAATTTTGAGTTTTTCAAGCGTTTCTTACCTCAAAACTGCCATATCTCGCGAACGGATTGACCAATTCGCAAAATTTCAGTTGCATCTGAAAGTAGAAGCTTGCCCGAATACAACGGTCTGAGTAGTTTTCCCCTAGGCCGTTCTAGTTATTCGTTTCGAGCATCAGAACTGCGAAAATTTTGAGTTTTTCAAGCGTTTCTTACCTCAAAACTGCCATATCTCGCGAACGGATTGACCAATCCGCAAAATTTCTGTTGCATCTGAAAGTATAAACTCGCCCGATTACAACGTTATGAGTAGTTTTCCCCTAGGCCGTTCTAGTTATTCGGTTCGAGCATCAGAACTGCGAAAATTTTGAGTTTTTCAAGCGTTTCTTACCTGAAAACTGCCATATCTCGCGATCGGATTGACCAATCCGCAAAATTTCTGTTGCATCTGAAAGTAGAAACTCGCCCGATTACAACGGTCTGAGTAGTTTTCCCCTAGGCCGTTCTAGTCATTCGTTTCGAGCATCAGAACTGCGTAAATTTTGAGTTTTTCAAGCGTTTCTTACCTGAAAACTGCCATATCTCGCGAACGGATTGACCAATCCGCAAAGTTTCAGTTGCATCTGAAAGTAGAAGCTCGCCCGATTACAACGGTCTGAGTAGTTTTCCCCTAGGCCGTTCTAGTTATTCGTTTCGAGCATCAGAACTGCGTAAATTTTGAGTTTTTCAAGCGTTTCTTACCTGAAAACTGCCATATATCGCGAACGGATTGAGCAATCCGCAAAATTTCTGTTGCATCTGAAAGTAGAAACTCGCCCGATTACAACGGTCTGAGTAGTTTTCCCCTAGGCCGTTCTAGTTATTCGTTTCGAGCATCAGACTGCGTAAATTTTGAGTTTTTCAAGCGTTTCTTACCTGAAAACTGCCATATATCGCGAACGGATTGACCAATCCGCAAAGTTTCTGTTGCATCTGAAAGTAGAAACTCGCCCGATTACAACGGTCTGAGTAGTTTTCCCCTAGGCCGTTCTAGTCATTCGTTTCGAGCATCAGAACTGCGTAAATTTTGAGTTTTTCAAGCGTCTCTTACCTAAAAACTGTCATATCTCGCGAACGGATTGACCAATCCGCAAAGTTTCAGTTGCATCTGAAAGTAGAAGCTCTCCCGATTACAACGGTCTGAGTAGTTTTCCCCTAGGCCGTTCTAGTTATTCGTTTCGAGCATCAGAACTGCGAAAATTTTGAGTTTTTCAAGCGTTTCTTACCTCAAAACTGCCATATTTCGCGAACGGATTGACCAATCCGCAAAGTTTCTGTTGCATCTGAAAGTAGAAACTCGCCCGATTACAACGGTCTGAGTAGTTTTCCCCTAGGCCGTTCTAGTCATTCGTTTCGAGCATCAGAACTGCGTAAATTTTGAGTTTTCAAGCGTTTCCTACCTAAAAAGTGCCATATCTCGCGAACGGATTGAACAATCCGCAAAGTTTCAGTTGCATCTGAAAGTAGAAGCTCGCCCGATTACAACGGTCTGAGTAGTTTTCCCCTAGGCCGTTCTAGTTATTCGTTTCGAGCATCAGAACTGCGAAAATTTTGAGTTTTTCAAGCGTTTCTTACATCAAAACTGCCATATCTCGCGATCGGATTGACCAATCCGCAAAATTTCAGTTGCATCTGAAAGTAGAAACTGGCCCGATTACAACGGTATGAGTAGTTTTCCCCTAGGCCGTTCTAGTTATTCGTTTCGAGCATCAGAACTGCGAAAATTTTGAGTTTTTCAAGCGTTTCTTACCTCAAAACTGCCATATCTCGCGAATGGATTGACCAATCCGCAAAATTTCTGTTGCATCTGAAAGTAGAAACTCGCCCGATTACAACGGTCTGAGTAGTTTTCCCCTAGGCCGTTCTAGTCATTCGTTTCGAGCATCAGAACTGCGTAAATTTTGAGTTTTTCAAGCGTTTCTTACCTGAAAACTGCCATATATCGCGAACGGATTGAGCAATCCGCAAAATTTCTGTTGCATCTGAAAGTAGAAACTCGCCCGATTACAACGGTCTGAGTAGTTTTCCCCTAGGCCGTTCTAGTTATTCGTTTCGAGCATCAGAACTGCGAAAATTTTGAGTTTTTCAAGCGTTTCTTACCTCAAAACTGCGATATCTCGCGAACGGATTGACCAATCCGCAAAGTTTCTGTTGCATCTGAAAGTAGAAACTCGCCCGATTACAACGGTCTGAGTAGTTTTCCCCTGGGCCGTTCTAGTCATTCGTTTCGAGCATCAGAACTGCGTAAATTTTGAGTTTTTCAAGCGTTTCTTACCTCAAAACTGCCATATCTCGCGAACGGATTGACCAATCCGCAAAGTTTCAGTTGCATCTGAAAGTAGAAGCTCGCCCGATTACAACGGTCTGAGTAGTTTTCCCCTAGGCCGTTCTAGTCATTCGTTTCGAGCATCAGAACTGCGAAAATTTTGAGTTTTTCAAGCGTTTCTTACCTCAAAACTGCCATATCTCGCGAACGGATTGACCAATCCGCAAAATTTCTGTTGCATCTGAAAGTAGAAACTCGCCCGATTACAACGGTCTGAGTAGTTTTCCCCTAGGCCGTTCTAGTCATTCGTTTCGAGCATCAGAACTGCGTAAATTTTGAGTTTTTCAGGCGTTTCTTACCTGAAAACTGCCATATATCGCGAACGGATTGAGCAATCCGCAAAATTTCTGCTGCATCTGAAAGTAGAAACTCGCCCGATTACAACGGTCTGAGTAGTTTTCCCCTAGGCCGTTCTAGTTGTTCGTTTCGAGCATCAGAACTGCGAAAATTTTGAGTTTTTCAAGCGTTTCTTACCTCAAAACTGCCATATCTCGCGAACGGATTGACCAATTCGCAAAATTTCAGTTGCATCTGAAAGTAGAAGCTTGCCCGAATACAACGGTCTGAGTAGTTTTCCCCTAGGCCGTTCTAGTTATTCGTTTCGAGCATCAGAACTGCGAAAATTTTGAGTTTTTCAAGCGTATCTTACCTCAAAACTGCCATATCTCGCGAACGGATTGACCAATCCGCAAAATTTCTGTTGCATCTGAAAGTAGAAACTCGCCCGATTACAACGTTATGAGTAGTTTTCCCCTAGGCCGTTCTAGTTATTCGGTTCGAGCATCAGAACTGCGAAAATTTTGAGTTTTTCAAGCGTTTCTTACCTGAAAACTGCCATATATCGCGAACGGATTGACCAATTCGCAAAATTTCTGTTGCATCTGAAAGTAGAAGCTTGCCCGAATACAACGGTCTGAGTAGTTTTCCCCTAGGCCGTTCTAGTTATTCGTTTCGAGCATCAGACTGCGAAAATTTTGAGTTTTTCAAGCGTTTCTTACCTCAAAACTGCCATATCTCGCGATCGGATTGACCAATCCGCAAAATTTCTGTTGCATCTGAAAGTAGAAACTCGCCCGATTACAACGGTCTGAGTAGTTTTCCCCTAGGCCGTTCTAGTCATTCGTTTCGAGCATCAGAACTGCGTAAATTTTGAGTTTTTCAAGCGTTTCTTACCTGAAAACTGCCATATCTCGCGAACGGATTGACCCATCCGCAAAGTTTCTGGTGCATCTGAAAGTAGAAACTCGCCCGATTACAACGGTCTGAGTAGTTTTCCCCTAGGCCGTTCTAGTCATTCGTTTCGAGCATCAGAACTGCGTAAATTTTGAGTTTTTCAAGCGTCTCTTACCTAAAAACTGCCATATCTCGCGAACGGATTGACCAATCCGCAAAGTTTCAGTTGCATCTGAAAGTAGAAGCTCGCCCGATTACAACGGTCTGAGTAGTTTTCCCCTAGGCCGTTCTAGTTATTCGTTTCGAGCATCAGAACTGCGTAAATTTTGAGTTTTTCAAGCGTTTCTTACCTGAAAACTGCCATATATCGCGAACGGATTGAGCAATCCGCAAAATTTCTGTTGCATCTGAAAGTAGAAACTCGCCCGATTACAACGGTCTGAGTAGTTTTCCCCTAGGCCGTTCTAGTTATTCGTTTCGAGCATCAGAACTGCGTAAATTTTGAGTTTTTCAAGCGTTTCTTACCTGAAAACTGCCATGTCTCGCGAACGGATTGACCAATCCGCAAAGTTTCTGTTGCATCTGAAAGTAGAAACTCGCCCGATTACAACGGTCTGAGTAGTTTTCCCCTAGGCCGTTCTAGTCATTCGTTTCGAGCATCAGAACTGCGTAAATTTTGAGTTTTTCAAGCGTCTCTTACCTAAAAACTGTCATATCTCGCGAACGGATTGACCAATCCGCAAAGTTTCAGTTGCATCTGAAAGTAGAAGCTCTCCCGATTACAACGGTCTGAGTAGTTTTCCCCTAGGCCGTTCTAGTTATTCGTTTCGAGCATCAGAACTGCGAAAATTTTGAGTTCTTCAAGCGTTTCTTACCTCAAAACTGCCATATTTCGCGAACGGATTGACCAATCCGCAAAATTTCTGTTGCATCTGAAAGTAGAAACTCGCCCGATTACAACGGTCTGAGTAGTTTTCCCCTAGGCCGTTCTAGTCATTCGTTTCGAGCATCAGAACTGCGTAAATTTTGAGTTTTTCAAGCGTTTCTTACCTAAAAACTGCCATATCTCGCGAACGGATTGACCAATCCGCAAAGTTTCAGTTGCATCTGAAAGTAGAAGCTCGCCCGATTACAACGGTCTGAGTAGTTTTCCCCTAGGCCGTTCTAGTTGTTCGTTTCGAGCATCAGAACTGCGAAAATTTTGAGTTTTTCAAGCGTTTCTTACCTCAAAACTGCCATATCTCGCGAACGGATTGAGCAATCCGCAAAATTTCTGTTGCATCTGAAAGTAGAAACTCGCCCGATTACAACGGTCTGAGTAGTTTTCCCCTAGGCCGTTCTAGTCATTCGTTTCGAGCATCAGAACTGCGTAAATTTTGAGTTTTTCAAGCGTTTCTTACATGAAAACTGCCATATATCGCGAACGGATTGAGCAATCCGCAAAATTTCTGTTGCATCTGAAAGTAGAAACTCGCCCGATTACAACGGTCTGAGTAGTTTTCCCCTAGGCCGTTCTAGTTGTTCGTTTCGAGCATCAGAACTGCGAAAATTTTGAGTTTTTCAAGCGTTTCTTACCTGAAAACTGCCATATATCGCGAACGGATTGAGCAATCCGCAAAATTTCTGTTGCATCTGAAAGTAGAAACTCGCCCGATTACAACGGTCTGAGTAGTTTTCCCCTAGGCCGTTCTAGTCATTCGTTTCGAACATCAGAACTGCGTAAATTTTGAGTTTTTCAAGCGTTTCTTACCTCAAAACTGCCATATCTCGCGAACGGATTGACCAATCCGCAAAGTTTCAGTTGCATCTGAAAGTAGAAGCTCGCCCGATTACAACGGTCTGAGTAGTTTTCCCCTAGGCCGTTCTAGTCATTCGTTTCGAGCATCAGAACTGCGTAAATTTTGAGTTTTTCAAGCGTTTCTTACCTGAAAACTGCCATATATCGCGAACGGATTGAGCAATCCGCAAAGTTTCAGTTGCATCTGAAAGTAGAAGCTCGCCCGATTACAACGGTCTGAGTAGTTTTCCCCTAGGCCGTTCTAGTTATTCGTTTCGAGCATCAGAACTGCGAAAATTTTGAGTTTTTCAAGCGTTTCTTACCTCAAAACTGCCATATCTCGCGATCGGATTGACCAATCCGCAAAATTTCAGTTGCATCTGAAAGTAGAAACCGGCCCGATTACAACGGTATGAGTAGTTTTCCCCTAGGCCGTTCTAGTTATTCGTTTCGAGCATCAGAACTGCGAAAATTTTGAGTTTTTCAAGCGTTTCTTACCTGAAAACTGCCATATATCGCGAACGGATTGAGCAATCCGCAAAATTTCTGTTGCATCTGAAAGTAGAAACTCGCCCGATTACAACGGTCTGAGTAGTTTTCCCCTAGGCCGTTCTAGTTATTCGTTTCGAGCATCAGAACTGCGAAAATTTTGAGTTTTTCAAGCGTTTCTTACCTCAAAACTGCCATATCTCGCGAACGGATTGACCAATCCGCAAAGTTTCTGTTGCATCTGAAAGTAGAAACTCGCCCGATTACAACGGTCTGAGTAGTTTTCCCCTAGGCCGTTCTAGTCATTCGTTTCGAGCATCAGAACTGCGTAAATTTTGAGTTTTTCAAGCGTTTCTTACCTCAAAACTGCCATATCTCGCGAACGGATTGACCAATCCGCAAAGTTTCAGTTGCATCTGAAAGTAGAAGCTCGCCCGATTACAACGGTCTGAGTAGTTTTCCCCTAGGCCGTTCTAGTTATTCGTTTCGAGCATCAGAACTGCGAAAATTTTGAGTTTTTCAAGCGTTTCTTACCTCAAAACTGCCATATCTCGCGATCGGATTTACCAATCCGCAAAATTTCAGTTGCATCTGAAAGTAGAAACTGGCCCGATTACAACGGTATGAGTAGTTTTCCCCTAGGCCGTTCTAGTTATTCGTTTCGAGCATCAGAACTGCGAAAATTTTGAGTTTTTCAAGCGTTTCTTACCTCAAAACTGCCATATCTCGCGAACGGATTGACCAATCCGCAAAATTTCTGTTGCATCTGAAAGTAGAAACTCGCCCGATTACAACGGTCTGAGTAGTTTTCCCCTAGGCCGTTCTAGTTATTCGTTTCGAGCATCAGACTACGAAAATTTTGAGTTTTTCAAGCGTTTCTTACCTCAAAATTGCCATATCTCGCGAACGGATTGACCAATCCGCAAAATTTCTGTTGCATCTGAAAGTAGAAACTCACCCGATTACAATGGTCTGAGTAGTTTTCCACTAGGCCGTTCTAGTCATTCGTTTCGAGCATCAGAACTGCGTAAATTTTGAGTTTTTCAAGCGTTTCTTCCCTGAAAACTGCCATATATCGCGAACGGATTGACCAATTCGCAAAATTTCTGTTGCATCTGAAAGTAGAAGCTTGCCCGAATACAACGGTCTGAGTAGTTTTCCCCTAGGCCGTTCTAGTTGTTCGTTTCGAGCATCAGAACTGCGAAAATTTTGAGTTTTTCAAGCGTTTCTTACCTCAAAACTGCCATATCTCGCGAACGGATTGACCAATCCGCAAAATTTCTATTGCATCTGAAAGTAGAAACTCGCCCGATTACAACGGTCTGAGTAGTTTTCCCCTAGGCCGTTCTAGTCATTCGTTTCGAGCATCAGAACTGCGTAAATTTTGAGATTTTCAAGCGTTTCTTACCTGAAAACTGCCATATATCGCGAACGGATTGAGCAATCCGCAAAATTTCTGTTGCATCTGAAAGTAGAAACTCGCCCGATTACAACGGTCTGAGTAGTTTTCCCCTAGGCCGTTCTAGTTATTCGTTTCGAGCATCAGAACTGCGAAAATTTTGAGTTTTTCAAGCGTTTCTTACCTCAAAACTGCCATATCTCGCGAACGGATTGACCAATCCGCAAAGTTTCTGTTGCATCTGAAAGTAGAAACTCGCCCGATTACAACGGTCTGAGTAGTTTTCCCCTAGGCCGTTCTAGTCATTCGTTTCGAGCATCAGAACTGCGTAAATTTTGAGTTTTTCAAGCGTTTCTTACCTCAAAACTGCCATATCTCGCGAACGGATTGACCAATCCGCAAAGTTTCAGTTGCATCTGAAAGTAGAAGCTCGCCCGATTACAACGGTCTGAGTAGTTTTCCCCTAGGCCGTTCTAGTTATTCGTTTCGAGCATCAGAACTGCGAAAATTTTGAGTTTTTCAAGCGTTTCTTACCTCAAAACTGCCATATCTCGCGATCGGATTTACCAATCCGCAAAATTTCAGTTGCATCTGAAAGTAGAAACTGGCCCGATTACAACGGTATGAGTAGTTTTCCCCTAGGCCGTTCTAGTTATTCGTTTCGAGCATCAGAACTGCGAAAATTTTGAGTTTTTCAAGCGTTTCTTACCTCAAAACTGCCATATCTCGCGAACGGATTGACCAATCCGCAAAATTTCTGTTGCATCTGAAAGTAGAAACTCGCCCGATTACAACGGTCTGAGTAGTTTTCCCCTAGGCCGTTCTAGTCATTCGTTTCGAGCATCAGAACTGCGTAAATTTTGAGTTTTTCAAGCGTCTCTTACCTAAAAACTGTCATATCTCGCGAACGGATTGACCAATCCGCAAAGTTTCAGTTGCATCTGAAAGTAGAAGCTCGCCCGATTACAACGGTCTGAGTAGTTTTCCCCTAGGCCGTTCTAGTTATTCGTTTCGAGCATCAGAACTGCGAAAATTTTGAGTTTTTCAAGCGTTTCTTACCTCAAAACTGCCATATTTCGCGAACGGATTGACCAATCCGCAAAGTTTCTGTTGCATCTGAAAGTAGAAACTCGCCCGATTACAACGGTCTGAGTAGTTTCCCCCTAGGCCGTTCTAGTTATTCGTTTCGAGCATCAGAACTGCGAAAATTTTGAGTTTTTCAAGCGTTTCTTACATCAAAACTGCCATATCTCGCGATCGGATTGACCAATCCGCAAAATTTCAGTTGCATCTGAAAGTAGAAACTGGCCCGATTACAACGGTATGAGTAGTTTTCCCCTAGGCCGTTCTAGTTATTCGTTTCGAGCATCAGAACTGCGAAAATTTTGAGTTTTTCAAGCGTTTCTTACCTCAAAACTGCCATATCTCGCGAATGGATTGACCAATCCGCAAAATTTCTGTTGCATCTGAAAGTAGAAACTCGCCCGATTACAACGGTCTGAGTAGTTTTCCCCTAGGCCGTTCTAGTCATTCGTTTCGAGCATCAGAACTGCGTAAATTTTGAGTTTTTCAAGCGTTTCTTACCTGAAAACTGCCATATATCGCGAACGGATTGAGCAATCCGCAAAATTTCTGTTGCATCTGAAAGTAGAAACTCGCCCGATTACAACGGTCTGAGTAGTTTTCCCCTAGGCCGCTCTAGTTATTCGTTTCGAGCATCAGAACTGCGAAAATTTTGAGTTTTTCAAGCGTTTCTTACCTCAAAACTGCCATATCTCGCGAACGGATTGACCAATCCGCAAAATTTCTGTTGCATCTGAAAGTAGAAACTCACCCGATTACAACGGTCTGAGTAGTTTTCCCCTAGGCCGTTCTAGTCATTCGTTTCGAGCATCAGAACTGCGTAAATTTTGAGTTTTTCAAGCGTTTCTTACCTGAAAACTGCCATGTCTCGCGAACGGATTGACCAATCCGCAAAGTTTCTGTTGCATCTGAAAGTAGAAACTCGCCCGATTACAACGGTCTGAGTAGTTTTCCCCTAGGCCGTTCTAGTCATTCGTTTCGAGCATCAGAACTGCGTAAATTTTGAGTTTTTCAAGCGTCTCTTACCTAAAAACTGTCATATCTCGCGAACGGATTGACCAATCCGCAAAGTTTCAGTTGCATCTGAAAGTAGAAGCTCGCCCGATTACAACGGTCTGAGTAGTTTTCCCCTAGGCCGTTCTAGTCATTCGTTTCGAGCATCAGAACTGCGTAAATTTTGAGTTTTTCAAGCGTCTCTTACCTAAAAACTGCCATATCTCGCGAACGGATTGACCAATCCACAAAGTTTCTGTTGCATCTGAAAGTAGAAACTCGCCCGATTACAACGGTCTGAGTAGTTTTCCCCTAGGCCGTTCTAGTCATTCGTTTCGAGCATCAGAACTGCGTAAATTTTGAGTTTTTCAAGCGTCTCTTACCTAAAAACTGTCATATCTCGCGAACGGATTGACCAATCCGCAAAGTTTCAGTTACATCTGAAAGTAGAAGCTCGCCCGTTTACAACGGTCTGAGTAGTTTTCCCCTAGTCCGTTCTAGTTATTCGGTTAGAGCATCAGAACTGCGAAAATTTTGAGTTTTTCAAGCGTTTCTTACCTCAAAACTGCCATATTTCGCGAACGGATTGACCAATCCGCAAAGTTTCTGTTGCATCTGAAAGTAGAAACTCGCCCGATTACAACGGTCTGAGTAGTTTCCCCCTAGGCCGTTCTAGTTATTCGTTTCGAGCATCAGAACTGCGTAAATTTTGAGTTTTCAAGCGTTTCCTACCTAAAAACTGCCATATCTCGCGAACGGATTGAACAATCCGCAAAGTTTCAGTCGCATCTGAAAGTAGAAACTCGCCCGATTACAACGGTCTGAGTAGTTTCCCCCTAGGCCGTTCTAGTTATTCGTTTCGAGCATCAGAACTGCGTAAATTTTGAGTTTTCAAGCGTTTCCTACCTAAAAAGTGCCATATCTCGCGAACGGATTGAACAATCCGCAAAGTTTCAGTTGCATCTGAAAGTAGAAGCTCGCCCGATTACAACGGTCTGAGTAGTTTTCCCCTAGGCCGTTCTAGTTATTCGTTTCGAGCATCAGAACTGCGAAAATTTTGAGTTTTTCAAGCGTTTCTTACATCAAAACTGCCATATCTCGCGATCGGATTGACCAATCCGCAAAATTTCAGTTGCATCTGAAAGTAGAAACTGGCCCGATTACAACGGTATGAGTAGTTTTCCCCTAGGCCGTTCTAGTTATTCGTTTCGAGCATCAGAACTGCGAAAATTTTGAGTTTTTCAAGCGTTTCTTACCTCAAAACTGCCATATCTCGCGAATGGATTGACCAATCCGCAAAATTTCTGTTGCATCTGAAAGTAGAAACTCGCCCGATTACAACGGTCTGAGTAGTTTTCCCCTAGGCCGTTCTAGTCATTCGTTTCGAGCATCAGAACTGCGTAAATTTTGAGTTTTTCAAGCGTTTCTTACCTGAAAACTGCCATATATCGCGAACGGATTGAGCAATCCGCAAAATTTCTGTTGCATCTGAAAGTAGAAACTCGCCCGATTACAACGGTCTGAGTAGTTTTCCCCTAGGCCGTTCTAGTTATTCGTTTCGAGCATCAGAACTGCGAAAATTTTGAGTTTTTCAAGCGTTTCTTACCTCAAAACTGCCATATCTCGCGAACGGATTGACCAATCCGCAAAATTTCTGTTGCATCTGAAAGTAGAAACTCACCCGATTACAACGGTCTGAGTAGTTTTCCCCTAGGCCGTTCTAGTCATTCGTTTCGAGCATCAGAACTGCGCAAATTTTGAGTTTTTCAAGCGTTTCTTACCTGAAAACTGCCATGTCTCGCGAACGGATTGACCAATCCGCAAAGTTTCTGTTGCATCTGAAAGTAGAAACTCGCCCGATTACAACGGTCTGAGTAGTTTTCCCCTAGGCCGTTCTAGTCATTCGTTTCGAGCATCAGAACTGCGTAAATTTTGAGTTTTTCAAGCGTCTCTTACCTAAAAACTGTCATATCTCGCGAACGGATTGACCAATCCGCAAAGTTTCAGTTGCATCTGAAAGTAGAAGCTCGCCCGATTACAACGGTCTGAGTAGTTTTCCCCTAGGCCGTTCTAGTTATTCGTTTCGAGCATCAGAACTGCGAAAATTTTGAGTTTTTCAAGCGTTTCTTACCTCAAAACTGCCATATTTCGCGAACGGATTGACCAATCCGCAAAGTTTCTGTTGCATCTGAAAGTAGAAACTCGCCCGATTACAACGGTCTGAGTAGTTTTCCCCTAGGCCGTTCTAGTCATTCGTTTCGAGCATCAGAACTGCGTAAATTTTGAGTTTTCAAGCGTTTCTTACCTAAAAACTGCCATATCTCGCGAACGGATTGACCAATCCGCAAAGTTTCAGGTGCATCTGAAAGTAGAAGCTCGCCCGATTACAACGGTCTGAGTAGTTTTCCCCTAGGCCGTTCTAGTTATTCATTTCGAGCATCAGAACTGCGAAAATTTTGAGTTTTTCAAGCGTTTCTTACCTCAAAACTGCCATATCTCGCGATCGGATTGACCAATCCGCAAAATTTCAGTTGCATCTGAAAGTAGAAACCGGCCCGATTACAACGGTATGAGTAGTTTTCCCCTAGGCCGTTCTAGTTATTCGTTTCGAGCATCAGAACTGCGAAAATTTTGAGTTTTTCAAGCGTTTCTTACCTGAAAACTGCCATATATCGCGAACGGATTGAGCAATCCGCAAAATTTCTGTTGCATCTGAAAGTAGAAACTCGCCCGATTACAACGGTCTGAGTAGTTTTCCCCTAGGCCGTTCTAGTTATTCGTTTCGAGCATCAGACTACGAAAATTTTGAGTTTTTCAAGCGTTTCTTACCTCAAAATTGCCATATCTCGCGAACGGATTGACCAATCCGCAAAATTTCTGTTGCATCTGAAAGTAGAAACTCACCCGATTACAACGGTCTGAGTAGTTTTCCCCTAGGCCGTTCTAGTCATTCGTTTCGAGCATCAGAACTGCGTAAATTTTGAGTTTTTCAAGCGTTTCTTCCCTGAAAACTGCCATATATCGCGAACGGATTGACAAATTCGCAAAATTTCTGTTGCATCTGAAAGTAGAAGCTTGCCCGAATACAACGGTCTGAGTAGTTTTCCCCTAGGCCGTTCTAGTTATTCGTTTCGAGCATCAGACTGCGAAAATTTTGAGTTTTTCAAGCGTTTCTTACCTCAAAACTGCCATATCTCGCGATCGGATTGACCAATCCGCAAAATTTCTGTTGCATCTGAAAGTAGAAACTCGCCCGATTACAACGGTCTGAGTAGTTTTCCCCAAGGCCGTTCTAGTCATTCGTTTCGAGCATCAGAACTGCGTAAATTTTGAGTTTTTCAAGCGTTTCTTACCTGAAAACTGCCATATATCGCGAACGGATTGAGCAATCCGCAAAATTTCTGTTGCATCTGAAAGTAGAAACTCGCCCGATTACAACGGTCTGAGTAGTTTTCCCCTAGGCCGTTCTAGTTGTTCGTTTCGAGCATCAGAACTGCGTAAATTTTGAGTTTTCAAGCGTTTCCTACCTAAAAACTGCCATATCTCGCGAACGGATTGAACAATCCGCAAAGTTTCAGTTGCATCTGAAAGTAGAAACTCGCCCGATTACAACGGTCTGAGTAGTTTCCCCCTAGGCCGTTCTAGTTATTCGTTTCGAGCATCAGAACTGCGTAAATTTTGAGTTTTCAAGCGTTTCCTACCTAAAAACTGCCATATCTCGCGAACGGATTGAACAATCCGCAAAGTTTCCGTTGCATCTGAAAGTAGAAGCTCGCCCGATTACAACGGTCTGAGTAGTTTTCCCCTAGGCCGTTCTAGTTATTCGTTTCGAGCATCAGAACTGCGAAAATTTTGAGTTTTTCAAGCGTTTCTTACATCAAAACTGCCATATCTCGCGATCGGATTGACCAATCCGCAAAATTTCAGTTGCATCTGAAAGTAGAAACTGGCCCGATTACAACGGTATGAGTAGTTTTCCCCTAGGCCGTTCTAGTTATTCGTTTCGAGCATCAGAACTGCGAAAATTTTGAGTTTTTCGAGCGTTTCTTACCTCAAAACTGCCATATCTCGCGAATGGATTGACCAATCCGCAAAATTTCTGTTGCATCTGAAAGTAGAAACTCGCCCGATTACAACGGTCTGAGTAGTTTTCCCCTAGGCCGTTCTAGTCATTCGTTTCGAGCATCAGAACTGCGTAAATTTTGAGTTTTTCAAGCGTTTCTTACCTGAAAACTGCCATATATCGCGAACGGATTGAGCAATCCGCAAAATTTCTGTTGCATCTGAAAGTAGAAACTCGCCCGATTACAACGGTCTGAGTAGTTTTCCCCTAGGCCGTTCTAGTTATTCGTTTCGAGCATCAGAACTGCGAAAATTTTGAGTTTTTCAAGCGTTTCTTACATCAAAACTGCCATATCTCGCGATCGGATTGACCAATCCGCAAAATTTCAGTTGCATCTGAAAGTAGAAACTGGCCCGATTACAACGGTATGAGTAGTTTTCCCCTAGGCCGTTCTAGTTATTCGTTTCGAGCATCAGAACTGCGAAAATTTTGAGTTTTTCAAGCGTTTCTTACCTCAAAACTGCCATATCTCGCGAATGGATTGACCAATCCGCAAAATTTCTGTTGCATCTGAAAGTAGAAACTCGCCCGATTACAACGGTCTGAGTAGTTTTCCCCTAGGCCGTTCTAGTCATTCGTTTCGAGCATCAGAACTGCGTAAATTTTGAGTTTTTCAAGCGTTTCTTACCTGAAAACTGCCATATATCGCGAACGGATTGAGCAATCCGCAAAATTTCTGTTGCATCTGAAAGTAGAAACTCGCCCGATTACAACGGTCTGAGTAGTTTTCCCCTAGGCCGTTCTAGTTATTCGTTTCGAGCATCAGAACTGCGAAAATTTTGAGTTTTTCAAGCGTTTCTTACCTGAAAACTGCCATATATCGCGAACGGATTGAGCAATCCGCAAAATTTCTGTTGCATCTGAAAGTAGAAACTCGCCCGATTACAACGGTCTGAGTAGTTTTCCCCTAGGCCGTTCTAGTTATTCGTTTCGAGCATCAGAACTGCGAAAATTTTGAGTTTTTCAAGCGTTTCTTACCTCAAAACTGCCATATCTCGCGAACGGATTGACCAATCCGCAAAATTTCTGTTGCATCTGAAAGTAGAAACTCACCCGATTACAACGGTCTGAGTAGTTTTCCCCTAGGCCGTTCTAGTCATTCGTTTCGAGCATCAGAACTGCGCAAATTTTGAGTTTTTCAAGCGTTTCTTACCTGAAAACTGCCATGTCTCGCGAACGGATTGACCAATCCGCAAAGTTTCTGTTGCATCTGAAAGTAGAAACTCGCCCGATTACAACGGTCTGAGTAGTTTTCCCCTAGGCCGTTCTAGTTATTCGTTTCGAGCATCAGAACTGCGAAAATTTTGAGTTTTTCAAGCGTTTCTTACCTCAAAACTGCCATATCTCGCGAACGGATTGACCAATCCGCAAAATTTCTGTTGCATCTGAAAGTAGAAACTCACCCGATTACAACGGTCTGAGTAGTTTTCCCCTAGGCCGTTCTAGTCATTCGTTTCGAGCATCAGAACTGCGCAAATTTTGAGTTTTTCAAGCGTTTCTTACCTGAAAACTGCCATGTCTCGCGAACGGATTGACCAATCCGCAAAGTTTCTGTTGCATCTGAAAGTAGAAACTCGCCCGATTACAACGGTCTGAGTAGTTTTCCCCTAGGCCGTTCTAGTCATTCGTTTCGAGCATCAGAACTGCGCAAATTTTGAGTTTTTCAAGCGTTTCTTACCTGAAAACTGCCATGTCTCGCGAACGGATTGACCAATCCGCAAAGTTTCTGTTGCATCTGAAAGTAGAAACTCGCCCGATTACAACGGTCTGAGTAGTTTTCCCCTAGGCCGTTCTAGTCATTCGTTTCGAGCATCAGAACTGCGTAAATTTTGAGTTTTTCAAGCGTCTCTTACCTAAAAACTGTCATATCTCGCGAACGGATTGACCAATCCGCAAAGTTTCAGTTGCATCTGAAAGTAGAAGCTCGCCCGATTACAACGGTCTGAGTAGTTTTCCCCTAGGCCGTTCTAGTTATTCGTTTCGAGCATCAGAACTGCGAAAATTTTGAGTTTTTCAAGCGTTTCTTACCTCAAAACTGCCATATTTCGCGAACGGCTTGACCAATCCGCAAAGTTTCTGTTGCATCTGAAAGTAGAAACTCGCCCGATTACAACGGTCTGAGTAGTTTTCCCCTAGGCCGTTCTAGTCATTCGTTTCGAGCATCAGAACTGCGTAAATTTTGAGTTTTTCAAGCGTTTCTTCCCTGAAAACTGCCATATATCGCGAACGGATTGACCAATTCGCAAAATTTCTGTTGCATCTGACAGTAGAAGCTTGCCCGAATACAACGGTCTGAGTAGTTTTCCCCTAGGCCGTTCTAGTTATTCGTTTCGAGCATCAGACTGCGAAAATTTTGAGTTTTTCAAGCGTTTCTTACCTCAAAACTGCCATATCTCGCGATCGGATTGACCAATCCGCAAAATTTCGGTTGCATCTGAAAGTAGAAACTGGCCCGATTACAACGGTATGAGTAGTTTTCCCCTAGGCCGTTCTAGTTATTCGTTTCGAGCATCAGAACTGCGAAAATTTTGAGTTTTTCAAGCGTTTCTTACCTCAAAACTGCCATATCTCGCGAACGGATTGACCAATCCGCAAAGTTTCAGTTGCATCTGAAAGTAGAAGCTCGCCCGATTACAACGGTCTGAGTAGTTTTCCCCTAGGCCGTTCTAGTCATTCGTTTCGAGCATCAGAACTGCGTAAATTTTGAGTTTTTCAAGCGTTTCTTACCTGAAAACTGCCATATATCGCGAACGGATTGACCAATTCGCAAAATTTCTGTTGCATCTGAAAGTAGAAGCTTGCCCGAATACAACGGTCTGAGTAGTTTTCCCCTAGGCCGTTCTAGTTATTCGTTTCGAGCATCAGAACTGCGAAAATTTTGAGTTTTTCAAGCGTTTCTTACCTCAAAACTGCCATATCTCGCGATCGGATTGACCAATCCGCAAAATTTCTGTTGCATCTGAAAGTAGAAACTCGCCCGATTACAACGGTCTGAGTAGTTTTCCCCTAGGCCGTTCTAGTCATTCGTTTCGAGCATCAGAACTGCGTAAATTTTGAGTTTTTCAAGCGTTTCTTACATGAAAACTGCCATATATCGCGAACGGATTGAGCAATCCGCAAAATTTCTGTTGCATCTGAAAGTAGAAACTCGCCCGATTACAACGGTCTGAGTAGATTTCCCCTAGGCCGTTCTAGTTATTCGTTTCGAGCATCAGAACTGCGAAAATTTTGAGTTTTTCAAGCGTTTCTTACCTCAAAACTGCCATATCTCGCGATCGGATTGACCAATCCGCAAAATTTCGGTTGCATTTGAAAGTAGAAACTGGCCCGATTACAACGGTATGAGTAGTTTTCCCCTAGGCCGTTCTAGTTATTCGTTTCGAGCATCAGAACTGCGAAAATTTTGAGTTTTTCAAGCGTTTCTTACCTCAAAACTGCCATATCTCGCGATCGTATTGACCAATCCGCAAAATTTCAGTTGCATCTGAAAGTAGAAACTGGCCCGATTACAACGGTATGAGTAGTTTTCCCCTAGGCCGTTCTAGTTATTCGTTTCGAGCATCAGAACTGCGAAAATTTTGAGTTTTTCAAGCGTTTCTTACCTGAAAACTGCCATATATCGCGAACGGATTGAGCAATCCGCAAAATTTCTGTTGCATCTGAAAGTAGAAACTCGCCCGATTACAACGGTCTGAGTAGTTTCACCCTAGGCCGTTCTAGTTATTCGTTTCGAGCATCAGACTACGAAAATTTTGAGTATTTCAAGCGTTTCTTACCTCAAAATTGCCATATCTCGCGAACGGATTGACCAATCCGCAAAGTTTCTGTTGCATCTGAAAGTAGAAACTCGCCCGATTACAACGGTCTGAGTAGTTTTCCCCCAGGCCGTTCTAGTTGTTCGTTTCGAGCATCAGAACTGCGAAAATTTTGAGTTTTTCAAGCGTTTCTTACATCAAAACTGCCATATCTCGCGAACGGATTGACCAATTCGCAAAATTTCAGTTGCATCTGAAAGTAGAAGCTTGCCCGAATACAACGGTCTGAGTAGTTTTCCCCTAGGCCGTTCTAGTTATTCGTTTCGAGCATCAGACTGCGTAAATTTTGAGTTTTTCAAGCGTTTCTTACCTGAAAACTGCCATATCTCGCGAACGGATTGACCAATCCGCAAAGTTTCTGTTGCATCTGAAAGTAGAAACTCGCCCGATTACAACGGTCTGAGTAGTTTTCCCCTAGGCCGTTCTAGTCATTCGTTTCGTGCATCAGAACTGCGTAAATTTTGAGTTTTTCAAGCGTCTCTTACCTAAAAACTGCCATATCTCGCGAACGGATTGACCAATCCGCAAAGTTTCAGTTGCATCTGAAAGTAGAAGCTCGCCCGATTACAACGGTCTGAGTAGTTTTCCCCTAGGCCGTTCTAGTTATTCGTTTCGAGCATCAGACTGCGAAAATTTTGAGTTTTTCAAGCGTTTCTTACCTCAAAACTGCCATATCTCGCGATCGGATTGACCAATCCGCAAAATTTCTGTTGCATCTGAAAGTAGAAACTCGCCCGATTACAACGGTCTGAGTAGTTTTCCCCAAGGCCGTTCTAGTCATTCGTTTCGAGCATCAGAACTGCGTAAATTTTGAGTTTTTCAAGCGTTTCTTACCTGAAAACTGCCATATATCGCGAACGGATTGAGCAATCCGCAAAATTTCTGTTGCATCTGAAAGTAGAAACTCGCCCGATTACAACGGTCTGAGTAGTTTTCCCCTAGGCCGTTCTAGTTGTTCGTTTCGAGCATCAGAACTGCGAAAATTTTGAGTTTTTCAAGCGTTTCTTACCTCAAAACTGCCATATCTCGCGAACGGATTGACCAATCCGCAAAATTTCTGTTGCATCTGAAAGTAGAAACTCGCCCGATTACAACGGTCTGAGTAGTTTTCCCCTAGGCCGTTCTAGTCATTCGTTTCGAGCATCAGAACTGCGTAAATTTTGAGTTTTTCAAGCGTTTCTTACCTGAAAACTGCCATATATCGCGAACGGATTGAGCAATCCGCAAAATTTCTGTTGCATCTGAAAGTAGAAACTCGCCCGATTACAACGGTCTGAGTAGTTTTCCCCTAGGCCGTTCTAGTTATTCGTTTCGAGCATCAGAACTGCGTAAATTTTGAGTTTTTCAAGCGTTTCTTACCTCAAAACTGCCATATCTCGCGAACGGATTGACCAATCTGCAAAGTTTCTGTTGCATCTGAAAGTAGAAACTCGCCCCATTACAACGGTATAAGTAGTTATCCCCTAGGCCGTCTAGTTATTCGTTTCGAGCATCAGAACTGCGAAAATTTGGAGTTTCTCAAGCGTTTCTTACCTCAAAACTGCCATATCTCGCGAACGGATTGACCAATCTGCAAAGTTTCTGTTGCATCTGAAAGTAGGAACTCGCCCCATTACAACGGTATAAGTAGTTATCCCCTAGGCCGTCTAGTTATTCGTTTCGAGCATCAGAACTGCGAAAATTTGGAGTTTCTCAAGCGTTTCTTACTTCAAATCTGCCATATCTCGCGAACGGATTGACCAAGCCGAAAAGTTTCTGTTGCATCTGAAAGTAGAAACTAGCCCCATTACAACGGTATGAGTAGTTTTCCCCTAGACCTTTCTAGTTATTGGTTGCGAGCATCAGAACTGCGAAAATTTGGAGTTTCTCAAGCGTTTCTTACTTCAAAACTGCCATATCTCGCGAACGGATTGACCAATCCGAAAAGTTTCTGTTGCATCTGAAAGTAGAAACTAGCCCCATTACAACGGTATGAGTAGTTTTCCCCTAGACCTTTCTAGTTATTGGTTGCGAGCATCAGAACTGCGAAAATTTGGAGTTTCTCAAGCGTTTCTTACCTCAAAACTGCCATATCTCGCGAACGGATTGACCAATCCGCAAAGTTTCTGTTGCATCTGAAAGTAGAAACTAGCCCCATTACAACGGTATGAGTAGTTTTCCCCTAGACCGTTCTTGTTATTCGTTTCGAGCATCAGAACTGCGAAAATTTGGAGTTTCTCAAGCGTTTCTTACCTAAAAACTGCCATATCTCGCGAACGGATTGACCAATCTGCAAAGTTTCTGTTGCATCTGAAAGTAGAAACTCGCCCCATTACAACGGTATAAGTAGTTATCCCCTAGGCCGTTCTAGTTATTCGTTTCGAGCATCAGAACTGCGAAAATTTGGAGTTTCTCAAGCGTTTCTTACTTCAAAACTGCCATATCTCGCGAACGGATTGACCAATCCGAAAAGTTTCTGTTGCATCTGAAAGTAGAAACTCGCCCCATTACAACGGTATGAGTAGTTTTCCCCTAGGCCGTTCTAGTTATTCGTTTCGAGCATCAGAACTGCGAAAATTTGGAGTTTCTCAAGCGTTTCTTACTTCAAAACTGCCATATCTCGCGAACGGATTGACCAATCCGAAAAGTTTCTGTTGCATCTGAAAGTAGAAACTAGCCCCATTACAACGGTATGAGTAATTTTCCCCTAGACCTTTCTAGTTATTTGGTTCGAGCATCAGAACTGCGAAAATTTGGAGTTTCTCATGCGTTTCTTACTTCAAAACTGCCATATCTCGCGAACGGATTGACCAATCCGCAAAGTTTCTGTTGCATCTGCAAGTAGAAACTAGCCCCATTACAACGGTATGAGTAGTTTTCCCCTAGACCGTTCTAGTTATTCGTTTCGAGCATCAGAACTGCGAAAATTTGGAGTTTCTCAAGCGTTTCTTACCTCAAAACTGCCATATCTCGCGAACGGATTGACCAATCCGCAAAGTTTCTGTTGCATCTGAAAGTAGAAACTAGCCCCATTACAACGGTATGAGTAGTTTTCCCCTAGACCGTTCTAGTTATTCGTTTCGAGCACCAGAACTGCGAAAATTTGGAGTTTCTCAAGCGTTTCTTACATCAAAACTGCCATATCTCGCGAACGGATTGACCAATCCGAAAAGCTTCTGTTGCATCCGAAAGTAGAAACTAGCCCCATTACAACGGTATGAGTAGTTTTCCCCTAGACCGTTCTAGTTATTCGTTTCGAGAATCAGAACTGCTAAAATTTGGAGTTTCTCAAGCGTTTCTTACCTCAAAACTGCCATATCTCGCGAACGGATTGACCAATCCGAAAAGTTTCTGTTGCATCTGAAAGTAGAAACTAGCCCCATTACAACGGTATGAGTAGTTTTCCCCTAGACCTTTCTAGTTATTTGGTTCGAGCATCAGAACTGCGAAAATTTGGAGTTTCTCATGCGTTTCTTACTTCAAAACTGCCATATCTCGCGAACGGATTGACCAATCCGAAAAGTTTCTGTTGCATCTGAAAGTAGAAACTAGCCCCATTACAACGGTATGAGTAGTTTTCCCCTAGGCCGTTCTAGTTATTCGGTTCGAGCATCAGAACTGCGAAAATTTGGAGTTTCTCAAGCGTTTCTTACTTCAAAACTGCCATATCTCGCGAACGGATTCACCAATCCGAAAAGTTTCTGTTGCATCTGAAAGTAGAAACTAGCCCCATAACAACGGTATGAGTAGTTTTCCCCTAGACCGTTCTAGTTATTGGTTGCGAGCATCAGAACTGCGAAAATTTGGAGTTTCTCAAGCGTTTCTTACCTCAAAACTGCCTTATCTCGCGAACGGATTGACCAATCCGCAAAATTTCTGTTGCATCTGAAAGTAGAAACTCGCCCCATTACAACGGTATGAGTAGTTTTCCCCTAGACCGTTCTAGTTATTTGTTTCGAGCATCAGAACTGCGAAAATTTGGAGTTTCTCAAGCGTTTCTTACCTCAAAACTGCCATATCTCGCGAACGGATTGACCAATCTGCAAAGTTTCTGTTGCATCTGAAAGTAGAAACTCGCCCCATTACAACGGTATAAGTAGTTATCCCCTAGGCCGTTCTAGTTATTCGTTTCGAGCATCAGAACTGCGAAAATTTGGAGTTTCTCAAGCGTTTCTTACCTCAAAACTGCCATATCTCGCGAACGGATTGACCAATCTGCAAAGTTTCTGTTGCATCTGAAAGTAGAAACTCGCCCCATTACAACGGTATAAGTAGTTATCCCCTAGGCCGTCTAGTTATTCGTTTCGAGCATCAGAACTGCGAAAATTTGGAGTTTCTCAAGCGTTTCTTACTTCAAATCTGCCATATCTCGCGAACGGATTGACCAAGCCGAAAAGTTTCTGTTGCATCTGAAAGTAGAAACTAGCCCCATTACAACGGTATGAGTAGTTTTCCCCTAGACCTTTCTAGTTATTGGTTGCGAGCATCAGAACTGCGAAAATTTGGAGTTTCTCAAGCGTTTCTTACTTCAAAACTGCCATATCTCGCGAACGGATTGACCAATCCGAAAAGTTTCTGTTGCATCTGAAAGTAGAAACTAGCCCCATTACAACGGTATGAGTAGTTTTCCCCTAGACCTTTCTAGTTATTGGTTGCGAGCATCAGAACTGCGAAAATTTGGAGTTTCTCAAGCGTTTCTTACCTCAAAACTGCCATATCTCGCGAACGGATTGACCAATCCGCAAAGTTTCTGTTGCATCTGAAAGTAGAAACTAGCCCCATTACAACGGTATGAGTAGTTTTCCCCTAGACCGTTCTTGTTATTCGTTTCGAGCATCAGAACTGCGAAAATTTGGAGTTTCTCAAGCGTTTCTTACCTCAAAACTGCCATATCTCGCGAACGGATTGACCAATCCGCAAAGTTTCTGTTGCATCTGAAAGTACAAACTAGCCCCATTACAACGGTATGAATAGTTTTCCCCTAGACCGTTCTAGTTATTCGTTTCGAGCATCAGAACTGCGAAAATTTGGAGTTTCTCAAGCGTTTCTTACCTCAAAACTGCCATATCTCGCGAACGGATTGACCAATCTGCAAAGTTTCTGTTGCATCTGAAAGTAGAAACTCGCCCCATTACAACGGTATAAGTAGTTATCCCCTAGGCCGTTCTAGTTATTCGTTTCGAGCATCAGAACTGCGAAAATTTGGAGTTTCTCAAGCGTTTCTTACCTCAAAACTGCCATATCTCGCGAACGGATTGACCAATCTGCAAAGTTTCTGTTGCATCTGAAAGTAGAAACTCGCCCCATTACAACGGTATAAGTAGTTATCCCCTAGGCCGTCTAGTTATTCGTTTCGAGCATCAGAACTGCGAAAATTTGGAGTTTCTCAAGCGTTTCTTACTTCAAATCTGCCATATCTCGCGAACGGATTGACCAAGCCGAAAAGTTTCTGTTGCATCTGAAAGTAGAAACTAGCCCCATTACAACGGTATGAGTAGTTTTCCCCTAGACCTTTCTAGTTATTGGTTGCGAGCATCAGAACTGCGAAAATTTGGAGTTTCTCAAGCGTTTCTTACTTCAAATCTGCCATATCTCGCGAACGGATTGACCAATCCGAAAAGTTTCTGTTGCATCTGAAAGTAGAAACTAGCCCCATTACAACGGTATGAGTAGTTTTCCCCTAGACCTTTCTAGTTATTGGTTGCGAGCATCAGAACTGCGAAAATTTGGAGTTTCTCAAGCGTTTCTTACCTCAAAACTGCCATATCTCGCGAACGGATTGACCAATCCGCAAAGTTTCTGTTGCATCTGAAAGTAGAAACTAGCCCCATTACAACGGTATGAGTAGTTTTCCCCTAGACCGTTCTTGTTATTCGTTTCGAGCATCAGAACTGCGAAAATTTGGAGTTTCTCAAGCGTTTCTTACCTCAAAACTGCCATATCTCGCGAACGGATTGACCAATCCGCAAAGTTTCTGTTGCATCCGAAAGTAGAAACTAGCCCCATTACAACGGTATGAGTAGTTTTCCCCTAGACCGTTCTAGTTATTCGTTTCGAGCATCAGAACTGCTAAAATTTGGAGTTTCTCAAGCGTTTCTTACCTCAAAACTGCCATATCTCGCGAACGGATTGACCAATCCGAAAAGTTTCTGTTGCATCTGAAAGTAGAAACTAGCCCCATTACAACGGTATGAGTAGTTTTCCCCTAGACCTTTCTAGTTATTTGGTTCGAGCATCAGAACTGCGAAAATTTGGAGTTTCTCATGCGTTTCTTACTTCAAAACTGCCATATCTCGCGAACGGATTGACCAATCCGAAAAGTTTCTGTTGCATCTGAAAGTAGAAACTAGCCCCATTACAACGGTATGAGTAGTTTTCCCCTAGCCCGTTCTAGTTATTCGGTTCGAGCATCAGAACTGCGAAAATTTGGAGTTTCTCAAGCGTTTCTTACTTCAAAACTGCCATATCTCGCGAACGGATTCACCAATCCGAAAAGTTTCTGTTGCATCTGAAAGTAGAAACTAGCCCCATAACAACGGTATGAGTAGTTTTCCCCTAGACCGTTCTAGTTATTGGTTGCGAGCATCAGAACTGCGAAAATTTGGAGTTTCTCAAGCGTTTCTTACCTCAAAACTGCCTTATCTCGCGAACGGATTGACCAATCCGCAAAATTTCTGTTGCATCTGAAAGTAGAAACTCGCCCCATTACAACGGTATGAGTAGTTTTCCCCTAGACCGTTCTAGTTATTTGTTTCGAGCATCAGAACTGCGAAAATTTGGAGTTTCTCAAGCGTTTCTTACCTCAAAACTGCCATATCTCGCGAACGGATTGACCAATCTGCAAAGTTTCTGTTGCATCTGAAAGTAGATACTCGCCCCATTACAACGGTATAAGTAGTTATCCCCTAGGCCGTTCTAGTTATTCGTTTCGAGCATCAGAACTGCGAAAATTTGGAGTTTCTCAAGCGTTTCTTACTTCAAATCTGCCATATCTCGCGAACGGATTGACCAAGCCGAAAAGTTTCTGTTGCATCTGAAAGTAGAAACTAGCCCCATTACAACGGTATGAGTAGTTTTCCCCTAGACCTTTCTAGTTATTGGTTGCGAGCATCAGAACTGCGAAAATTTGGAGTTTCTCAAGCGTTTCTTACTTCAAAACTGCCATATCTCGCGAACGGATTGACCAATCCGAAAAGTTTCTGTTGCATCTGAAAGTAGAAACTAGCCCCATTACAACGGTATGAGTAGTTTTCCCCTAGACCTTTCTAGTTATTGGTTGCGAGCATCAGAACTGCGAAAATTTGGAGTTTCTCAAGCGTTTCTTACCTCAAAACTGCCATATCTCGCGAACGGATTGACCAATCCGCAAAGTTTCTGTTGCATCTGAAAGTAGAAACTAGCCCCATTACAACGGTATGAGTAGTTTTCCCCTAGACCGTTCTTGTTATTCGTTTCGAGCATCAGAACTGCGAAAATTTGGAGTTTCTCAAGCGTTTCTTACCTCAAAACTGCCATATCTCGCGAACGGATTGACCAATCCGCAAAGTTTCTGTTGCATCTGAAAGTAGAAACTCGCCCCATTACAACGGTATAAGTAGTTATCCCCTAGGCCGTTCTAGTTATTCGTTTCGAGCATCAGAACTGCGAAAAATTGGAGTTTCTCAAGCGTTTCTTACCTCAAAACTGCCATATCTCGCGAACGGATTGACCAATCTGCAAAGTTTCTGTTGCATCTGAAAGTAGAAACTCGCCCCATTACAACGGTATAAGTAGTTATCCCCTAGGCCGTCTAGTTATTCGTTTCGAGCATCAGAACTGCGAAAATTTGGAGTTTCTCAAGCGTTTCTTACTTCAAAACTGCCATATCTCGCGAACGGATTGACCAATCCGAAAAGTTTCTGTTGCATCTGAAAGTAGAAACTAGCCCCATTACAACGGTATGAGTAGTTTTCCCCTAGACCTTTCTAGTTATTGGTTGCGAGCATCAGAACTGCGAAAATTTGGAGTTTCTCAAGCGTTTCTTACCTCAAAACTGCCATATCTCGCGAACGGATTGACCAATCCGCAAAGTTTCTGTTGCATCTGAAAGTAGAAACTAGCCCCATTACAACGGTATGAGTAGTTTTCCCCTAGACCGTTCTTGTTATTCGTTTCGAGCATCAGAACTGCGAAAATTTGGAGTTTCTCAAGCGTTTCTTACCTCAAAACTGCCATATCTCGCGAACGGATTGACCAATCCGCAAAGTTTCTGTTGCATCTGAAAGTACAAACTAGCCCCATTACAACGGTATGAATAGTTTTCCCCTAGACCGTTCTAGTTATTCGTTTCGAGCATCAGAACTGCGAAAATTTGGAGTTTCTCAAGCGTTTCTTACCTCAAAACTGCCATATCTCGCGAACGGATTGACCAATCCGAAAAGTTTCTGTTGCATCTGAAAGTAGAAACTAGCCCCATTACAACGGTATGAGTAGTTTTCCCCTAGACCGTTCTAGTTATTCGTTTCGAGCATCAGAACTGCGAAAATTTGGAGTTTCTCAAGCGTTTCTTACCTAAAAACTGCCATATCTCGCGAACGGATTGACCAATCCGAAAAGCTTCTGTTGCATCCGAAAGTAGAAACTAGCCCCATTACAACGGTATGAGTAGTTTTCCCCTAGACCGTTCTAGTTATTCGTTTCGAGCATCAGAACTGCTAAAATTTGGAGTTTCTCAAGCGTTTCTTACCTCAAAACTGCCATATCTCGCGAACGGATTGACCAATCTGCAAAGTTTCTGTTGCATCTGAAAGTAGAAACTCGCCCCATTACAACGGTATAAGTAGTTATCCCCTAGGCCGTTCTAGTTATTCGTTTCGAGCATCAGAACTGCGAAAATTTTGAGTTTCTCAAGCGTTTCTTACCTCAAAACTGCCATATCTCGCGAACGGATTGACCAATCTGCAAAGTTTCTGTTGCATCTGAAAGTAGAAACTCGCCCCATTACAACGGTATAAGTAGTTATCCCCTAGGCCGTTCTAGTTATTCGTTTCGAGCATCAGAACTGCGAAAATTTGGAGTTTCTCAAGCGTTTCTTACTTCAAAACTGCCATATCTCGCGAACGGATTGACCAATCCGCAAAGTTTCTGTTGCATCTGCAAGTAGAAACTAGCCCCATTACAACGGTATGAGTAGTTTTCCCCTAGACCGTTCTAGTTATTCGTTTCGAGCATCAGAACTGCGAAAATTTGGAGTTTCTCAAGCGTTTCTTACCTCAAAACTGCCATATCTCGCGAACGGATTGACCAATCTGCAAAGTTTCTGTTGCATCTGAAAGTAGAAACTCGCCCCATTACAACGGTATAAGTAGTTATCCCCTAGGCCGTTCTAGTTATTCGTTTCGAGCATCAGAACTGCGAAAATTTGGAGTATCTCAAGCGTTTCTTACTTCAAAACTGCCATATCTCGCGAACGGATTGACCAAGCCGAAAAGTTTCTGTTGCATCTGCAAGTAGAAACTAGCCCCATTACAACGGTATGAGTAGTTTTCCCCTAGGCCGTTCTAGTTATTCGTTTCGAGCATCAGAACTGCGAAAATTTTGAGTTTCTCAAGCGTTTCTTACCTCAAAACTGCCATATCTCGCGAACGGATTGACCAATCTGCAAAGTTTCTGTTGCATCTGAAAGTAGAAACTCGCCCCATTACAACGGTATAAGTAGTTATCCCCTAGGCCGTTCTAGTTATTCGTTTCGAGCATCAGAACTGCGAAAATTTGGAGTTTCTCAAGCGTTTCTTACTTCAAAACTGCCATATCTCGCGAACGGATTGACCAATCCGAAAAGTTTCTGTTGCATCTGAAAGTAGAAACTAGCCCCATTACAACGGTATGAGTAGTTTTCCCCTAGACCTTTCTAGTTATTGGTTACGAGCATCAGAACTGCGAAAATTTGGAGTTTCTCAAGCGTTTCTTACCTCAAAACTGCCATATCTCGCGAACGGATTGACCAATCTGCAAAGTTTCTGTTGCATCTGCAAGTAGAAACTAGCCCCATTACAACGGTATGAGTAGTTTTCCCCTAGACCGTTCTAGTTATTCGTTTCGAGCATCAGAACTGCGAAAATTTGGAGTTTCTCAAGCGTTTCTTACCTCAAAACTGCCATATCTCGCGAACGGATTGACCAATCTGCAAAGTTTCTGTTGCATCTGAAAGTAGAAACTCGCCCCATTACAACGGTATAAGTAGTTATCCCCTAGGCCGTTCTAGTTATTCGTTTCGAGCATCAGAACTGCGAAAATTTTGAGTTTCTCAAGCGTTTCTTACCTCAAAACTGCCATATCTCGCGAACGGATTGACCAATCTGCAAAGTTTCTGTTGCTTCTGAAAGTAGAAACTCGCCCCATTACAACGGTATAAGTAGTTATCCCCTAGGCCGTTCTAGTTATTCGTTTCGAGCATCAGAACTGCGAAAATTTGGAGTTTCTCAAGCGTTTCTTACCTCAAAACTGCCATATCTCGCGAACCGATTGACCAATCCGTAAAGTTTCTGTTGCATCTGAAAGTAGAAACTCGCCCCATTACAACGGTATGAGTAGTTTTCCCCTAGGCCGTTCTAGTTATTCGTTTCGAGCATCAGAACTGCGAAAATTTGGAGTTTCTCAAGCGTTTCTTACTTCAAAACTGCCATATCTCGCGAACGGATTGACCAATCCGTAAAGTTTCTGTTGCATCTGAAAGTAGAAACTCGCCCCATTACAACGGTATGAGTAGTTTTCCCCTAGACCTTTCTAGTTATTGGTTACGAGCATCAGGACTGCGAAAATTTGGAGTTTCTCAAGCGTTTCTTACCTCAAAACTGCCATATCTCGCGAACGGATTGACCAATCTGCAAAGTTTCTGTTGCATCTGCAAGTAGAAACTAGCCCCATTACAACGGTATGAGTAGTTTTCCCCTAGACCGTTCTAGTTATTCGTTTCGAGCATCAGAACTGCGAAAATTTGGAGTTTCTCAAGCGTTTCTTACCTCAAAACTGCCATATCTCGCGAACGGATTGACCAATCTGCAAAGTTTCTGTTGCATCTGAAAGTAGAAACTCGCCCCATTACAACGGTATAAGTAGTTATCCCCTAGGCCGTTCTAGTTATTCGTTTCGAGCATCAGAACTGCGAAAATTTTGAGTTTCTCAAGCGTTTCTTACCTCAAAACTGCCATATCTCGCGAACGGATTGACCAATCTGCAAAGTTTCTGTTGCATCTGAAAGTAGAAACTCGCCCCATTACAACGGTATAAGTAGTTATCCCCTAGGCCGTTCTAGTTATTCGTTTCGAGCATCAGAACTGCGAAAATTTGGAGTTTCTCAAGCGTTTCTTACCTCAAAACTGCCATATCTCGCGAACCGATTGACCAATCCGTAAAGTTTCTGTTGCATCTGAAAGTAGAAACTCGCCCCATTACAACGGTATGAGTAGTTTTCCCCTAGGCCGTTCTAGTTATTCGTTTCGAGCATCAGAACTGCGAAAATTTGGAGTTTCTCAAGCGTTTCTTACTTCAAAACTGCCATATCTCGCGAACGGATTGACCAATCCGAAAAGTTTCTGTTGCATCTGAAAGTAGAAACTAGCCCCATTACAACGGTATGAGTAGTTTTCCCCTAGCCCGTTCTAGTTATTCGGTTCGAGCATCAGAACTGCGAAAATTTGGAGTTTCTCAAGCGTTTCTTACTTCAAAACTGCCATATCTCGCGAACGGATTGACCAATCCGAAAAGTTTCTGTTGCATCTGAAAGTAGAAACTAGCCCCATTACAACGGTATGAGTAGTTTTCCCCTAGACCGTTCTAGTTATTGGTTGCGAGCATCAGAACTGCGAAAATTTGGAGTTTCTCAAGCGTTTCTTACCTCAAAACTGCCATATCTCGCGAACGGATTGACCAATCCGCAAAGTTTCTGTTGCATCTGCAAGTAGAAACTAGCCCCATTACAACGGTATGAGTAGTTTTCCCCTAGACCGTTCTAGTTATTCGTTTCGAGCATCAGAACTGCGAAAATTTGGAGTTTCTCAAGCGTTTCTTACCTCAAAACTGCCATATCTCGCGAACGGATTGACCAATCTGCAAAGTTTCTGTTGCATCTGAAAGTAGAAACTCGCCCCATTACAACGGTATAAGTAGTTATCCCCTAGGCCGTTCTAGTTATTCGTTTCGAGCATCAGAACTGCGAAAATTTGGAGTATCTCAAGCGTTTCTTACTTCAAAACTGCCATATCTCGCGAACGGATTGACCAAGCCGAAAAGTTTCTGTTGCATCTGCAAGTAGAAACTAGCCCCATTACAACGGTATGAGTAGTTTTCCCCTAGACCGTTCTAGTTATTCGTTTCGAGCATCAGAACTGCGAAAATTTGGAGTTTCTCAAGCGTTTCTTACCTCAAAACTGCCATATCTCGCGAACGGATTGACCAATCTGCAAAGTTTCTGTTGCATCTGAAAGTAGAAACTCGCCCCATTACAACGGTATAAGTAGTTATCCCCTAGGCCGTTCTAGTTATTCGTTTCGAGCATCAGAACTGCGAAAATTTGGAGTATCTCAAGCGTTTCTTACTTCAAAACTGCCATATCTCGGGAACGGATTGACCAAGCCGAAAAGTTTCTGTTGCATCTGCAAGTAGAAACTAGCCCCATTACAACGGTATGAGTAGTTTTCCCCTAGACCGTTCTAGTTATTCGTTTCGAGCATCAGAACTGCGAAAATTTGGAGTTTCTCAAGCGTTTCTTACTTCAAAACTGCCATATCTCGCGAACGGATTGACCAATCCGAAAAGTTTCTGTTGCATCTGAAAGTAGAAACTAGCCCCATTACAACGGTATGAGTAGTTTTCCCCTAGACCTTTCTAGTCATTCGTTTCGAGCATCAGAACTGCGTAAATTTTGAGTTTTTCAAGCGTTTCTTACCTGAAAACTGCCATGTCTCGCGAACGGATTGACCAATCCGCAAAGTTTCTGTTGCATCTGAAAGTAGAAACTCGCCCGATTACAACGGTCTGAGTAGTTTTCCCCTAGGCCGTTCTAGTCATTCGTTTCGAGCATCAGAACTGCGAAAATTTGGAGTTTCTCAAGCGTTTCTTACCTCAAAACTGCCATATCTCGCGAACCGATTGACCAATCCGTAAAGTTTCTGTTGCATCTGAAAGTAGAAACTCGCCCCATTACAACGGTATGAGTAGTTTTCCCCTAGGCCGTTCTAGTTATTCGTTTCGAGCATCAGAACTGCGAAAATTTGGAGTTTCTCAAGCGTTTCTTACTTCAAAACTGCCATATCTCGCGAACGGATTGACCAATCCGAAAAGTTTCTGTTGCATCTGAAAGTAGAAACTAGCCCCATTACAACGGTATGAGTAGTTTTCCCCTAGCCCGTTCTAGTTATTCGGTTCGAGCATCAGAACTGCGAAAATTTGGAGTTTCTCAAGCGTTTCTTACTTCAAAACTGCCATATCTCGCGAACGGATTGACCAATCCGAAAAGTTTCTGTTGCATCTGAAAGTAGAAACTAGCCCCATTACAACGGTATGAGTAGTTTTCCCCTAGACCGTTCTAGTTATTGGTTGCGAGCATCAGAACTGCGAAAATTTGGAGTTTCTCAAGCGTTTCTTACCTCAAAACTGCCATATCTCGCGAACGGATTGACCAATCCGCAAAGTTTCTGTTGCATCTGCAAGTAGAAACTAGCCCCATTACAACGGTATGAGTAGTTTTCCCCTAGACCGTTCTAGTTATTCGTTTCGAGCATCAGAACTGCGAAAATTTGGAGTTTCTCAAGCGTTTCTTACCTCAAAACTGCCATATCTCGCGAACGGATTGACCAATCTGCAAAGTTTCTGTTGCATCTGAAAGTAGAAACTCGCCCCATTACAACGGTATAAGTAGTTATCCCCTAGGCCGTTCTAGTTATTCGTTTCGAGCATCAGAACTGCGAAAATTTGGAGTATCTCAAGCGTTTCTTACTTCAAAACTGCCATATCTCGCGAACGGATTGACCAAGCCGAAAAGTTTCTGTTGCATCTGCAAGTAGAAACTAGCCCCATTACAACGGTATGAGTAGTTTTCCCCTAGACCGTTCTAGTTATTCGTTTCGAGCATCAGAACTGCGAAAATTTGGAGTTTCTCAAGCGTTTCTTACCTCAAAACTGCCATATCTCGCGAACGGATTGACCAATCTGCAAAGTTTCTGTTGCATCTGAAAGTAGAAACTCGCCCCATTACAACGGTATAAGTAGTTATCCCCTAGGCCGTTCTAGTTATTCGTTTCGAGCATCAGAACTGCGAAAATTTGGAGTATCTCAAGCGTTTCTTACTTCAAAACTGCCATATCTCGCGAACGGATTGACCAAGCCGAAAAGTTTCTGTTGCATCTGCAAGTAGAAACTAGCCCCATTACAACGGTATGAGTAGTTTTCCCCTAGACCGTTCTAGTTATTCGTTTCGAGCACCAGAACTGCGAAAATTTGGAGTTTCTCAAGCGTTTCTTACATCAAAACTGCCATATCTCGCGAACGGATTGACCAATCCGAAAAGCTTCTGTTGCATCCGAAAGTAGAAACTAGCCCCATTACAACGGTATGAGTAGTTTTCCCCTAGACCGTTCTAGTTATTCGTTTCGAGCATCAGAACTGCGAAAATTTGGAGTTTCTCAAGCGTTTCTTACCTCAAAACTGCCATATCTCGCGAACGGATTGACCAATCTGCAAAGTTTCTGTTGCATCTGAAAGTAGAAACTCGCCCCATTACAACGGTATAAGTAGTTATCCCCTAGGCCGTTCTAGTTATTCGTTTCGAGCATCAGAACTGCGAAAATTTGGAGTATCTCAAGCGTTTCTTACTTCAAAACTGCCATATCTCGGGAACGGATTGACCAAGCCGAAAAGTTTCTGTTGCATCTGCAAGTAGAAACTAGCCCCATTACAACGGTATGAGTAGTTTTCCCCTAGACCGTTCTAGTTATTCGTTTCGAGCATCAGAACTGCGAAAATTTGGAGTTTCTCAAGCGTTTCTTACTTCAAAACTGCCATATCTCGCGAACGGATTGACCAATCCGAAAAGTTTCTGTTGCATCTGAAAGTAGAAACTAGCCCCATTACAACGGTATGAGTAGTTTTCCCCTAGACCTTTCTAGTCATTCGTTTCGAGCATCAGAACTGCGTAAATTTTGAGTTTTTCAAGCGTTTCTTACCTGAAAACTGCCATGTCTCGCGAACGGATTGACCAATCCGCAAAGTTTCTGTTGCATCTGAAAGTAGAAACTCGCCCGATTACAACGGTCTGAGTAGTTTTCCCCTAGGCCGTTCTAGTCATTCGTTTCGAGCATCAGAACTGCGAAAATTTGGAGTTTCTCAAGCGTTTCTTACCTCAAAACTGCCATATCTCGCGAACCGATTGACCAATCCGTAAAGTTTCTGTTGCATCTGAAAGTAGAAACTCGCCCCATTACAACGGTATGAGTAGTTTTCCCCTAGGCCGTTCTAGTTATTCGTTTCGAGCATCAGAACTGCGAAAATTTGGAGTTTCTCAAGCGTTTCTTACTTCAAAACTGCCATATCTCGCGAACGGATTGACCAATCCGAAAAGTTTCTGTTGCATCTGAAAGTAGAAACTAGCCCCATTACAACGGTATGAGTAGTTTTCCCCTAGCCCGTTCTAGTTATTCGGTTCGAGCATCAGAACTGCGAAAATTTGGAGTTTCTCAAGCGTTTCTTACTTCAAAACTGCCATATCTCGCGAACGGATTGACCAATCCGAAAAGTTTCTGTTGCATCTGAAAGTAGAAACTAGCCCCATTACAACGGTATGAGTAGTTTTCCCCTAGACCGTTCTAGTTATTGGTTGCGAGCATCAGAACTGCGAAAATTTGGAGTTTCTCAAGCGTTTCTTACCTCAAAACTGCCATATCTCGCGAACGGATTGACCAATCCGCAAAGTTTCTGTTGCATCTGCAAGTAGAAACTAGCCCCATTACAACGGTATGAGTAGTTTTCCCCTAGACCGTTCTAGTTATTCGTTTCGAGCATCAGAACTGCGAAAATTTGGAGTTTCTCAAGCGTTTCTTACCTCAAAACTGCCATATCTCGCGAACGGATTGACCAATCTGCAAAGTTTCTGTTGCATCTGAAAGTAGAAACTCGCCCCATTACAACGGTATGAGTAGTTATCCCCTAGGCCGTTCTAGTTATTCGTTTCGAGCATCAGAACTGCGAAAATTTGGAGTATCTCAAGCGTTTCTTACTTCAAAACTGCCATATCTCGCGAACGGATTGACCAAGCCGAAAAGTTTCTGTTGCATCTGCAAGTAGAAACTAGCCCCATTACAACGGTATGAGTAGTTTTCCCCTAGACCGTTCTAGTTATTCGTTTCGAGCACCAGAACTGCGAAAATTTGGAGTTTCTCAAGCGTTTCTTACATCAAAACTGCCATATCTCGCTAACGGATTGACCAATCCGAAAAGCTTCTGTTGCATCTGAAAGTAGAAACTCGCCCCATTACAACGGTATGAGTAGTTTTCCCCTAGACCGTTCTAGTTATTCGTTTCGAGCATCAGAACTGCGAAAATTTGGAGTTTCTCAAGCGTTTCTTACTTCAAATCTGCCATATCTCGCGAACGGATTGACCAAGCCGAAAAGTTTCTGTTGCATCTGAAAGTAGAAACTAGCCCCATTACAACGGTATGAGTAGTTTTCCCCTAGACCTTTCTAGTTATTGGTTGCGAGCATCAGAACTGCGAAAATTTGGAGTTTCTCAAGCGTTTCTTACTTCAAATCTGCCATATCTCGCGAACGGATTGACCAATCCGAAAAGTTTCTGTTGCATCTGAAAGTAGAAACTAGCCCCATTACAACGGTATGAGTAGTTTTCCCCTAGACCTTTCTAGTTATTGGTTGCGAGCATCAGAACTGCGAAAATTTGGAGTTTCTCAAGCGTTTCTTACCTCAAAACTGCCATATCTCGCGAACGGATTGACCAATCCGCAAAGTTTCTGTTGCATCTGAAAGTAGAAACTAGCCCCATTACAACGGTATGAGTAGTTTTCCCCTAGACCGTTCTTGTTATTCGTTTCGAGCATCAGAACTGCGAAAATTTGGAGTTTCTCAAGCGTTTCTTACTTCAAAACTGCCATATCTCGCGAACGGATTGACCAATCTGCAAAGTTTCTGTTGCATCTGAAAGTAGAAACTCGCCCCATTACAACGGTATAAGTAGTTATCCCCTAGGCCGTCTAGTTATTCGTTTCGAGCATCAGAACTGCGAAAATTTGGAGTTTCTCAAGCGTTTCTTACTTCAAATCTGCCATATCTCGCGAACGGATTGACCAAGCCGAAAAGTTTCTGTTGCATCTGAAAGTAGAAACTAGCCCCATTACAACGGTATGAGTAGTTTTCCCCTAGACCTTTCTAGTTATTGGTTGCGAGCATCAGAACTGCGAAAATTTGGAGTTTCTCAAGCGTTTCTTACTTCAAAACTGCCATATCTCGCGAACGGATTGACCAATCCGAAAAGTTTCTGTTGCATCTGAAAGTAGAAACTAGCCCCATTACAACGGTATGAGTAGTTTTCCCCTAGACCTTTCTAGTTATTGGTTGCGAGCATCAGAACTGCGAAAATTTGGAGTTTCTCAAGCGTTTCTTACCTCAAAACTGCCATATCTCGCGAACGGATTGACCAATCCGCAAAGTTTCTGTTGCATCTGAAAGTAGAAACTAGCCCCATTACAACGGTATGAGTAGTTTTCCCCTAGACCGTTCTTGTTATTCGTTTCGAGCATCAGAACTGCGAAAATTTGGAGTTTCTCAAGCGTTTCTTACCTCAAAACTGCCATATCTCGCGAACGGATTGACCAATCCGCAAAGTTTCTGTTGCATCCGAAAGTAGAAACTAGCCCCATTACAACGGTATGAGTAGTTTTCCCCTAGACCGTTCTAGTTATTCGTTTCGAGCATCAGAACTGCTAAAATTTGGAGTTTCTCAAGCGTTTCTTACCTCAAAACTGCCATATCTCGCGAACGGATTGACCAATCCGAAAAGTTTCTGTTGCATCTGAAAGTAGAAACTAGCCCCATTACAACGGTATGAGTAGTTTTCCCCTAGACCTTTCTAGTTATTTGGTTCGAGCATCAGAACTGCGAAAATTTGGAGTTTCTCATGCGTTTCTTACTTCAAAACTGCCATATCTCGCGAACGGATTGACCAATCCGAAAAGTTTCTGTTGCATCTGAAAGTAGAAACTAGCCCCATTACAACGGTATGAGTAGTTTTCCCCTAGCCCGTTCTAGTTATTCGGTTCGAGCATCAGAACTGCGAAAATTTGGAGTTTCTCAAGCGTTTCTTACTTCAAAACTGCCATATCTCGCGAACGGATTCACCAATCCGAAAAGTTTCTGTTGCATCTGAAAGTAGAAACTAGCCCCATAACAACGGTATGAGTAGTTTTCCCCTAGACCGTTCTAGTTATTGGTTGCGAGCATCAGAACTGCGAAAATTTGGAGTTTCTCAAGCGTTTCTTACCTCAAAACTGCCTTATCTCGCGAACGGATTGACCAATCCGCAAAATTTCTGTTGCATCTGAAAGTAGAAACTCGCCCCATTACAACGGTATGAGTAGTTTTCCCTAGACCGTTCTAGTTATTTGTTTCGAGCATCAGAACTGCGAAAATTTGGAGTTTCTCAAGCGTTTCTTACCTCAAAACTGCCATATCTCGCGAACGGATTGACCAATCTGCAAAGTTTCTGTTGCATCTGAAAGTAGAAACTCGCCCCATTACAACGGTATAAGTAGTTATCCCCTAGGCCGTTCTAGTTATTCGTTTCGAGCATCAGAACTGCGAAAATTTGGAGTTTCTCAAGCGTTTCTTACCTCAAAACTGCCATATCTCGCGAACGGATTGACCAATCTGCAAAGTTTCTGTTGCATCTGAAAGTAGAAACTCGCCCCATTACAACGGTATAAGTAGTTATCCCCTAGGCCGTCTAGTTATTCGTTTCGAGCATCAGAACTGCGAAAATTTGGAGTTTCTCAAGCGTTTCTTACTTCAAATCTGCCATATCTCGCGAACGGATTGACCAAGCCGAAAAGTTTCTGTTGCATCTGAAAGTAGAAACTAGCCCCATTACAACGGTATGAGTAGTTTTCCCCTAGACCTTTCTAGTTATTGGTTGCGAGCATCAGAACTGCGAAAATTTGGAGTTTCTCAAGCGTTTCTTACTTCAAAACTGCCATATCTCGCGAACGGATTGACCAATCCGAAAAGTTTCTGTTGCATCTGAAAGTAGAAACTAGCCCCATTACAACGGTATGAGTAGTTTTCCCCTAGACCTTTCTAGTTATTGGTTGCGAGCATCAGAACTGCGAAATTTGGAGTTTCTCAAGCGTTTCTTACCTCAAAACTGCCATATCTCGCGAACGGATTGACCAATCCGCAAAGTTTCTGTTGCATCTGAAAGTAGAAACTAGCCCCATTACAACGGTATGAGTAGTTTTCCCCTAGACCGTTCTTGTTATTCGTTTCGAGCATCAGAACTGCGAAAATTTGGAGTTTCTCAAGCGTTTCTTACCTCAAAACTGCCATATCTCGCGAACGGATTGACCAATCCGCAAAGTTTCTGTTGCATCTGAAAGTAGAAACTCGCCCCATTACAACGGTATAAGTAGTTATCCCCTAGGCCGTTCTAGTTATTCGTTTCGAGCATCAGAACTGCGAAAATTTGGAGTTTCTCAAGCGTTTCTTACCTCAAAACTGCCATATCTCGCGAACGGATTGACCAATCTGCAAAGTTTCTGTTGCATCTGAAAGTAGAAACTCGCCCCATTACAACGGTATAAGTAGTTATCCCCTAGGCCGTCTAGTTATTCGTTTCGAGCATCAGAACTGCGAAAATTTGGAGTTTCTCAAGCGTTTCTTACTTCAAAACTGCCATATCTCGCGAACGGATTGACCAATCCGAAAAGTTTCTGTTGCATCTGAAAGTAGAAACTAGCCCCATTACAACGGTATGAGTAGTTTTCCCCTAGACCTTTCTAGTTATTGGTTGCGAGCATCAGAACTGCGAAAATTTGGAGTTTCTCAAGCGTTTCTTACCTCAAAACTGCCATATCTCGCGAACGGATTGACCAATCCGCAAAGTTTCTGTTGCATCTGAAAGTAGAAACTAGCCCCATTACAACGGTATGAGTAGTTTTCCCCTAGACCGTTCTTGTTATTCGTTTCGAGCATCAGAACTGCGAAAATTTGGAGTTTCTCAAGCGTTTCTTACCTCAAAACTGCCATATCTCGCGAACGGATTGACCAATCCGCAAAGTTTCTGTTGCATCCGAAAGTAGAAACTAGCCCCATTACAACGGTATGAGTAGTTTTCCCCTAGACCGTTCTAGTTATTCGTTTCGAGCATCAGAACTGCTAAAATTTGGAGTTTCTCAAGCGTTTCTTACCTCAAAACTGCCATATCTCGCGAACGGATTGACCAATCCGAAAAGTTTCTGTTGCATCTGAAAGTAGAAACTAGCCCCATTACAACGGTATGAGTAGTTTTCCCCTAGACCTTTCTAGTTATTTGGTTCGAGCATCAGAACTGCGAAAATTTGGAGTTTCTCATGCGTTTCTTACTTCAAAACTGCCATATCTCGCGAACGGATTGACCAATCCGAAAAGTTTCTGTTGCATCTGAAAGTAGAAACTAGCCCCATTACAACGGTATGAGTAGTTTTCCCCTAGCCCGTTCTAGTTATTCGGTTCGAGCATCAGAACTGCGAAAATTTGGAGTTTCTCAAGCGTTTCTTACTTCAAAACTGCCATATCTCGCGAACGGATTCACCAATCCGAAAAGTTTCTGTTGCATCTGAAAGTAGAAACTAGCCCCATAACAACGGTATGAGTAGTTTTCCCCTAGACCGTTCTAGTTATTGGTTGCGAGCATCAGAACTGCGAAAATTTGGAGTTTCTCAAGCGTTTCTTACCTCAAAACTGCCTTATCTCGCGAACGGATTGACCAATCCGCAAAATTTCTGTTGCATCTGAAAGTAGAAACTCGCCCCATTACAACGGTATGAGTAGTTTTCCCCTAGACCGTTCTAGTTATTTGTTTCGAGCATCAGAACTCGAAAATTTGGAGTTTCTCAAGCGTTTCTTACCTCAAAACTGCCATATCTCGCGAACGGATTGACAAATCCGCAAAGTTTCTGTTGCATCTGAAAGTAGAAACTGGCCCCATTACAACGGTATGAGTAGTTTTCCCCTAGACCGTTCTAGTTATTGGTTGCGAGCATCAGAACTGCTAAAATTTGGAGTTTCTCAAGCGTTTCTTACCTCAAAACTGCCATATCTCGCGAACGGATTGACCAATCCGAAAAGTTTCTGTTGCATCTGAAAGTAGAAACTAGCCCCATTACAACGGTATGAGTAGTTTTCCCCTAGACCGTTCTAGTTATTCGTTTCGAGCATCAGAACTGCGAAAATTTGGAGTTTCTCAAGCGTTTCTTACCTCAAAACTGCCATATCTCGCGAACGGATTGACCAATCCGCAAAGTTTCTGTTGCATCTGAAAGTAGAAACTAGCCCCATTACAACGGTATGAGTAGTTTTCCCCTAGACTGTTCTAGTTATTCGTTTCGAGCATCAGAACTGCGAAAATTTGGAGTTTCTCAAGCGTTTCTTACCTCAAAACTGCCATATCTCGCGAACGGATTGACAAATCCGCAAAGTTCCTGTTGCATCTGAAAGTAGAAACTGGCCCCATTAGAACGGTATGAGTAGTTTTCCCCTAGACCGTTCTAGTTATTCGTTTCGAGCATCAGAACTGCGAAAATTTGGAGTTTCTCAAGCGTTTCTTACCTCAAAACTGCCATATCTCGCGAACGGATTGGCAAATCCGCAAAGTTTCTGTTGCATCTGAAAGTAGAAACTGGCCCCATTACAACGGTATGAGTAGTTTTCCCCTAGACCGTTCTAGTTATTCGTTTCGAGCATCAGAACTGCGAAAATTTGGAGTTTCTCAAGCGTTTCTTACCTCAAAACTGCCATATCTCGCGAACGGATTGACAAATCCGCAAAGTTTCTGTTGCATCTGAAAGTAGAAACTGGCCCCATTACAACGGTATGAGTAGTTTTCCCCTAGACCGTTCTAGTTATTCGTTTCGTGCATCAGAACTGCGAAAATTTGGAGTTTCTCAAGCGTTTCTTACCTCAAAACTGCCATATCTCACGAACGGATTGACCAATCCGTAAAGTTTCTGTTGCATCTGAAAGTAGAAACTCGCCCCATTACAACGGTATGAGTAGTTTTCCCCTAGGCCGTTCTAGTTATTCGTTTCGAGCATCAGAACTGCGAAAATTTGGAGTTTCTCAAGCGTTTCTTACTTCAAATCTGCCATATCTCGCGAACGGATTGACCAAGCCGAAAAGTTTCTGTTGCATCTGAAAGTAGAAACTAGCCCCATTACAACGGTATGAGTAGTTTTCCCCTAGACCTTTCTAGTTATTGGTTGCGAGCATCAGAACTGCGAAAATTTGGAGTTTCTCAAGCGTTTCTTACTTCAAAACTGCCATATCTCGCGAACGGATTGACCAATCCGAAAAGTTTCTGTTGCATCTGAAAGTAGAAACTAGCCCCATTACAACGGTATGAGTAGTTTTCCCCTAGACCTTTCTAGTTATTGGTTGCGAGCATCAGAACTGCGAAAATTTGGAGTTTCTCAAGCGTTTCTTACCTCAAAACTGCCATATCTCGCGAACGGATTGACCAATCCGCAAAGTTTCTGTTGCATCTGAAAGTAGAAACTAGCCCCATTACAACGGTATGAGTAGTTTTCCCCTAGACCGTTCTAGTTATTCGTTTCGAGCATCAGAACTGCGAAAATTTGGAGTTTCTCAAGCGTTTCTTACCTCAAAACTGCCATATCTCGCGAACGGATTGACCAGTCCGAAAAGTTTCTGTTGCATCCGAAAGTAGAAACTAGCCCCATTACAACGGTATGAGTAGTTTTCCCCTAGACCGTTCCAGTTATTCGTTTCGAGCATCAGAACTGCTAAAATTTGGAGTTTCTCAAGCGTTTCTTACCTCAAAACTGCCATATCTCGCGAACGGATTGACCAATCCGCAAAGTTTCTGTTGCATCTGAAAGTACAAACTGGCCCCATTACAACGGTATGAGTAGTTTTCCCCTAGACCGTTGTAGTTATTCGTTTCGTGCATCAGAACTGCGAAAATTTGGAGTTTCTCAAGCGTTTCTTACCTCAAAACTGCCATATCTCGCGAACGGATTGACAAATCCGCAAAGTTTCTGTTGCATCTGAAAGTAGAAACTGGCCCCATTACAACGGTATGAGTAGTTTTCCCCTAGACCGTTCTAGTTATTCGTTTCGTGCATCAGAACTGCGAAAATTTGGAGTTTCTCAAGCGTTTCTTACCTCAAAACTGCCATATCTCACGAACGGATTGACCAATCCGTAAAGTTTCTGTTGCATCTGAAAGTAGAAACTCGCCCCATTACAACGGTATGAGTAGTTTTCCCCTAGGCCGTTCTAGTTATTCGTTTCGAGCATCAGAACTGCGAAAATTTGGAGATTCTCAAGCGTTTCTTACTTCAAATCTGCCATATCTCGCGAACGGATTGACCAAGCCGAAAAGTTTCTGTTGCATCTGAAAGTAGAAACTAGCCCCATTACAACGGTATGAGTAGTTTTCCCCTAGACCTTTCTAGTTATTGGTTGCGAGCATCAGAACTGCGAAAATTTGGAGTTTCTCAAGCGTTTCTTACCTCAAAACTGCCATATCTCGCGAACGGATTGACCAATCCGAAAAGTTTCTGTTGCATCTGAAAGTAGAAACTAGCCCCATTACAACGGTATGAGTAGTTTTCCCCTAGACCTTTCTAGTTATTGGTTGCGAGCATCAGAACTGCGAAAATTTGGAGTTTCTCAAGCGTTTCTTACTTCAAAACTGCCATATCTCGCGAACGGATTGACCAATCCGAAAAGTTTCTGTTGCATCTGAAAGTAGAAACTAGCCCCATTACAACGGTATGAGTAGTTTTCCCCTAGACCTTTCTAGTTATTGGTTGCGAGCATCAGAACTGCGAAAATTTGGAGTTTCTCAAGCGTTTCTTACCTCAAAACTGCCATATCTCGCGAACGGATTGACCAATCCGCAAAGTTTCTGTTGCATCTGAAAGTAGAAACTAGCCCCATTACAACGGTATGAGTAGTTTTCCCCTAGACCGTTCTAGTTATTCGTTTCGAGCATCAGAACTGCGAAAATTTGGAGTTTCTCAAGCGTTTCTTACCTCAAAACTGCCATATCTCGCGAACGGATTGACCAATCCGAAAAGTTTCTGTTGCATCCGAAAGTAGAAACTAGCCCCATTACAACGGTATGAGTAGTTTTCCCCTAGACCGTTCTAGTTATTCGTTTCGAGCATCAGAACTGCGAAAATTTGGAGTTTCTCAAGCGTTTCTTACCTCAAAACTGCCATATCTCGCGAACGGATTGACCAATCCGCAAAGTTTCTGTTGCATCTGAAAGTAGAAACTAGCCCCATTACAACGGTATGAGTAGTTTTCCCCTAGACCGTTCTAGTTATTCGTTTCGAGCATCAGAACTGCGAAAATTTGGAGTTTCTCAAGCGTTTCTTACCTCAAAACTGCCATATCTCGCGAACGGATTGACAAATCCGCAAAGTTTCTGTTGCATCTGAAAGTAGAAACTGGCCCCATTACAACGGTATGAGTAGTTTTCCCCTAGACCGTTCTAGTTATTCGTTTCGAGCATCAGAACTGCGAAAATTTGGAGTTTCTCAAGCGTTTCTTACCTCAAAACTGCCATATCTCGCGAACGGATTGGCAAATCCGCAAAGTTTCTGTTGCATCTGAAAGTAGAAACTGGCCCCATTACAACGGTATGAGTAGTTTTCCCCTAGACCGTTCTAGTTATTCGTTTCGTGCATCAGACATGCAAAAATTTGGAGTTTCTCAAGCGTTTCTTACCTCAAAACTGCCATATCTCACGAACGGATTGACCAATCCGTAAAGTTTCTGTTGCATCTGAAAGTAGAAACTCGCCCCATTACAACGGTATGAGTAGTTTTCCCCTAGACCGTTCTAGTTATTCGTTTCGAGCATCAGAACTGCTAAAATTTGGAGTTTCTCAAGCGTTTCTTACCTCAAAACTGCCATATCTCACGAACGGATTGACCAATCCGTAAAGTTTCTGTTGCATCTGAAAGTAGAAACTCGCCCCATTACAACGGTATGAGTAGTTTTCCCCTAGGCCGTTCTAGTTATTCGTTTCGAGCATCAGAACTGCGAAAATTTGGAGATTCTCAAGCGTTTCTTACTTCAAATCTGCCATATCTCGCGAACGGATTGACCAAGCCGAAAAGTTTCTGTTGCATCTGAAAGTAGAAACTAGCCCCATTACAACGGTATGAGTAGTTTTCCCCTAGACCTTTCTAGTTATTGGTTGCGAGCATCAGAACTGCGAAAATTTGGAGTTTCTCAAGCGTTTCTTACCTCAAAACTGCCATATCTCGCGAACGGATTGACCAATCCGAAAAGTTTCTGTTGCATCTGAAAGTAGAAACTAGCCCCATTACAACGGTATGAGTAGTTTTCCCCTAGACCGTTCTAGTTATTCGTTTCGAGCATCAGAACTGCGAAAATTTGGAGTTTCTCAAGCGTTTCTTACCTCAAAACTGCCATATCTCGCGAACGGATTGACCAATCCGAAAAGTTTCTGTTGCATCCGAAAGTAGAAACTAGCCCCATTACAACGGTATGAGTAGTTTTCCCCTAGACCGTTCTAGTTATTCGTTTCGAGCATCAGAACTGCGAAAATTTGGAGTTTCTCAAGCGTTTCTTACCTCAAAACTGCCATATCTCGCGAACGGATTGACCAATCCGCAAAGTTTCTGTTGCATCTGAAAGTAGAAACTAGCCCCATTACAACGGTATGAGTAGTTTTCCCCTAGACCGTTCTAGTTATTCGTTTCGAGCATCAGAACTGCGAAAATTTGGAGTTTCTCAAGCGTTTCTTACCTCAAAACTGCCATATCTCGCGAACGGATTGACAAATCCGCAAAGTTTCTGTTGCATCTGAAAGTAGAAACTGGCCCCATTACAACGGTATGAGTAGTTTTCCCCTAGACCGTTCTAGTTATTCGTTTCGAGCATCAGAACTGCGAAAATTTGGAGTTTCTCAAGCGTTTCTTACCTCAAAACTGCCATATCTCGCGAACGGATTGGCAAATCCGCAAAGTTTCTGTTGCATCTGAAAGTAGAAACTGGCCCCATTACAACGGTATGAGTAGTTTTCCCCTAGACCGTTCTAGTTATTCGTTTCGAGCATCAGAACTGCGAAAATTTGGAGTTTCTCAAGCGTTTCTTACCTCAAAACTGCCATATCTCGCGAACGGATTGACAAATCCGCAAAGTTTCTGTTGCATCTGAAAGTAGAAACTGGCCCCATTACAACGGTATGAGTAGTTTTCCCCTAGACCGTTCTAGTTATTCGTTTCGTGCATCAGACATGCGAAAATTTGGAGTTTCTCAAGCGTTTCTTACCTCAAAACTGCCATATCTCACGAACGGATTGACCAATCCGTAAAGTTTCTGTTGCATCTGAAAGTAGAAACTCGCCCCATTACAACGGTATGAGTAGTTTTCCCCTAGACCGTTCTAGTTATTCGTTTCGAGCATCAGAACTGCGAAAATTTGGAGTTTCTCAAGCGTTTCTTACCTCAAAACTGCCATATCTCGCGAACGGATTGGCAAATCCGCAAAGTTTCTGTTGCATCTGAAAGTAGAAACTGGCCCCATTACAACGGTATGAGTAGTTTTCCCCTAGACCGTTCTAGTTATTCGTTTCGAGCATCAGAACTGCGAAAATTTGGAGTTTCTCAAGCGTTTCTTACCTCAAAACTGCCATATCTCGCGAACGGATTGACAAATCCGCAAAGTTTCTGTTGCATCTGAAAGTAGAAACTGGCCCCATTACAACGGTATGAGTAGTTTTCCCCTAGACCGTTCTAGTTATTCGTTTCGTGCATCAGACATGCGAAAATTTGGAGTTTCTCAAGCGTTTCTTACCTCAAAACTGCCATATCTCACGAACGGATTGACCAATCCGTAAAGTTTCTGTTGCATCTGAAAGTAGAAACTCGCCCCATTACAACGGTATGAGTAGTTTTCCCCTAGACCGTTCTAGTTATTCGTTTCGAGCATCAGAACTGCTAAAATTTGGAGTTTCTCAAGCGTTTCTTACCTCAAAACTGCCATATCTCGCGAACGGATTGACCAATCCGCAAAGTTTCTGTTGCATCTGAAAGTAGAAACTGGCCCCATTACAACGGTATAAGTAGTTTTCCCCTCGAACGTTCTAGTTATTGGTTTCGAGCATCAGAACTGCGAAAATTTGGAGTTTCTCAAGCGTTTCTTACCTCAAAACTGCCATATCTCGCGAACGGATTGACCAATCCGCAAAGTTTCTGTTGCATCTGAAAGTAGAAACTAGCCCCATTACAACGGTATGAGTAGTTTTCCCCTTGACCGTTCTAGTTATTCGTTTCGAGCATCAGAACTGCGAAAATTTGGAGTTTCTCAAGCGTTTCTTACCTCAAAACTGCCATATCTCGCGAACGGATTGACCAATCCGAAAAGTTTCTGTTGCATCCGAAAGTAGAAACTAGCCCCATTACAACGGTATGAGTAGTTTTCCCCTAGACCGTTCTAGTTATTCGTTTCGAGCATCAGAACTGCTAAAATTTGGAGTTTCTCATGCGTTTCTTACCTCAAAACTGCCATATCTCGCGAACGGATTGACCAATCCGAAAAGTTTCTGTTGCATCTGAAAGTAGAAACTGGCCCCATTACAACGCTATGAGTAGTTTTCCCCTAGACCGTTCTAGTTATTCGTTTCATGCATCAGAACTGCGAAAATTTGGAGTTTCTCAAGCGTTTCTTACCTCAAAACTGCCATATCTCGCGAACGGATTGACCAATCCGCAAAGTTTCTGTTGCATCTGAAAGTAGAAACTAGCCCCATTACAACGGTATGAGTAGTTTTCCCCTTGACCGTTCTAGTTATTCGTTTCGAGCATCAGAACTGCGAAAATTTGGAGTTTCTCAAGCGTTTCTTACCTCAAAACTGCCATATCTCGCGAACGGATTGACCAATCTGCAAAGTTTCTGTTGCATCTGAAAGTAGAAACTAGCCCCATTACAACGGTATGAGTAGTTTTCCCCTAGACCGTTCTAGTTATTCGTTTCGAGCATCAGAACTGCGAAAATTTGGAGTTTCTCAAGCGTTTCTTACCTCAAAACTGCCATATCTCGCGAACGGATTGACCAATCCGCAAAGTTTCTGTTGCATCTGAAAGTAGAAACTAGCCCCATTACAACGGTATGAGTAGTTTTCCCCTTGACCGTTCTAGTTATTCGTTTCGAGCATCAGAACTGCGAAAATTTGGAGTTTCTCAAGCGTTTCTTACCTCAAAACTGCCATATCTCGCGAACGGATTGACCAATCTGCAAAGTTTCTGTTGCATCTGAAAGTAGAAACTAGCCCCATTACAACGGTATGAGTAGTTTTCCCCTAGACCGTTCTAGTTATTCGTTTCGAGCATCAGAACTGCGAAAATTTGGAGTTTCTCAAGCGTTTCTTACCTCAAAACTGCCATATCTCACGAACGGATTAACCAATCCGTAAAGTTTCTGTTGCATCTGAAAGTAGAAACTCGCCCCATTACAACGCTATGAGTAGTTTTCCCCTAGACCGTTCTAGTTATTCGTTTCAAGCATCAGAACTGCGAAAATTTGGAGTTTCTCAAGCGTTTCTTACCTCAAAACTGCCATATCTCGCGAACGGATTGACCAATCCGAAAAGTTTCTGTTGCATCCGAAAGTAGAAACTAGCCCCATTACAACGGTATGAGTAGTTTTCCCCTAGACCGTTCTAGTTATTCGTTTCGAGCATCAGAACTGCTAAAATTTGGAGTTTCTCATGCGTTTCTTACCTCAAAACTGCCATATCTCGCGAACGGATTGACCAATCCGAAAAGTTTCTGTTGCATCTGAAAGTAGAAACTGGCCCCATTACAACGCTATGAGTAGTTTTCCCCTAGACCGTTCTAGTTATTCGTTTCAAGCATCAGAACTGCGAAAATTTGGAGTTTCTCAAGCGTTTCTTACCTCAAAACTGCCATATCTCGCGAACGGATTGACCAATCCGCAAAGTTTCTGTTGCATCTGAAAGTAGAAACTAGCCCCATTACAACGGTATGAGTAGTTTTCCCCTTGACCGTTCTAGTTATTCGTTTCGAGCATCAGAACTGCGAAAATTTGGAGTTTCTCAAGCGTTTCTTACCTCAAAACTGCCATATCTCGCGAACGGATTGACCAATCTGCAAAGTTTCTGTTGCATCTGAAAGTAGAAACTGGCCCCATTACAACGGTATGAGTAGTTTTCCCCTAGACCGTTCTAGTTATTCGTTTCGAGCATAAGAACTGCGAAAATTTGGAGTTTCTCAAGCGTTTCTTACCTCAAAACTGCCATATCTCGCGAACGGATTGACAAATCCGCAAAGTTTCTGTTGCATCTGAAAGTAGAAACTGGCCCCATTACAACGGTATGAGTAGTTTTCCCCTAGACCGTTCTAGTTATTCGTTTCGAGCATCAGAACTGCGAAAATTTGGAGTTTCTCAAGCGTTTCTTACCTCAAAACTGCCATATCTCGCGAACGGATTGACCAATCCGCAAAGTTTCTGTTGCATCTGAAAGTAGAAACTAGCCCCATTACAACGGTATGAGTAGTTTTCCCCTTGACCGTTCTAGTTATTCGTTTCGAGCATCAGAACTGCGAAAATTTGGAGTTTCTCAAGCGTTTCTTACCTCAAAACTGCCATATCTCGCGAACGGATTGACCAATCTGCAAAGTTTCTGTTGCATCTGAAAGTAGAAACTAGCCCCATTACAACGGTATGAGTAGTTTTCCCCTAGACCGTTCTAGTTATTCGTTTCGAGCATCAGAACTGCGAAAATTTGGAGTTTCTCAAGCGTTTCTTACCTCAAAACTGCCATATCTCACGAACGGATTAACCAATCCGTAAAGTTTCTGTTGCATCTGAAAGTAGAAACTCGCCCCATTACAACGCTATGAGTAGTTTTCCCCTAGACCGTTCTAGTTATTCGTTTCAAGCATCAGAACTGCGAAAATTTGGAGTTTCTCAAGCGTTTCTTACCTCAAAACTGCCATATCTCGCGAACGGATTGACCAATCCGAAAAGTTTCTGTTGCATCCGAAAGTAGAAACTAGCCCCATTACAACGGTATGAGTAGTTTTCCCCTAGACCGTTCTAGTTATTCGTTTCGAGCATCAGAACTGCTAAAATTTGGAGTTTCTCATGCGTTTCTTACCTCAAAACTGCCATATCTCGCGAACGGATTGACCAATCCGAAAAGTTTCTGTTGCATCTGAAAGTAGAAACTGGCCCCATTACAACGCTATGAGTAGTTTTCCCCTAGACCGTTCTAGTTATTCGTTTCAAGCATCAGAACTGCGAAAATTTGGAGTTTCTCAAGCGTTTCTTACCTCAAAACTGCCATATCTCGCGAACGGATTGACCAATCCGCAAAGTTTCTGTTGCATCTGAAAGTAGAAACTAGCCCCATTACAACGGTATGAGTAGTTTTCCCCTTGACCGTTCTAGTTATTCGTTTCGAGCATCAGAACTGCGAAAATTTGGAGTTTCTCAAGCGTTTCTTACCTCAAAACTGCCATATCTCGCGAACGGATTGACCAATCTGCAAAGTTTCTGTTGCATCTGAAAGTAGAAACTGGCCCCATTACAACGGTATGAGTAGTTTTCCCCTAGACCGTTCTAGTTATTCGTTTCGAGCATCAGAACTGCGAAAATTTGGAGTTTCTCAAGCGTTTCTTACCTCAAAACTGCCATATCTCGCGAACGGATTGACAAATCCGCAAAGTTTCTGTTGCATCTGAAAGTAGAAACTGGCCCCATTACAACGGTATGAGTAGTTTTCCCCTAGACCGTTCTAGTTATTCGTTTCGTGCATCAGACATGCGAAAATTTGGAGTTTCTCAAGCGTTTCTTACCTCAAAACTGCCATATCTCACGAACGGATTGACCAATCCGTAAAGTTTCTGTTGCATCTGAAAGTAGAAACTCGCCCCATTACAACGGTATGAGTAGTTTTCCCCTAGACCGTTCTAGTTATTCGTTTCAAGCATCAGAACTGCGAAAATTTGGAGTTTCTCAAGCGTTTCTTACCTCAAAACTGCCATATCTCGCGAACGGATTGACCAATCCGAAAAGTTTCTGTTGCATCCGAAAGTAGAAACTAGCCCCATTACAACGGTATGAGTAGTTTTCCCCTAGACCGTTCTAGTTATTCGTTTCGAGCATCAGAACTGCTAAAATTTGGAGTTTCTCATGCGTTTCTTACCTCAAAACTGCCATATCTCGCGAACGGATTGACCAATCCGAAAAGTTTCTGTTGCATCTGAAAGTAGAAACTGGCCCCATTACAACGCTATGAGTAGTTTTCCCCTAGACCGTTCTAGTTATTCGTTTCAAGCATCAGAACTGCGAAAATTTGGAGTTTCTCAAGCGTTTCTTACCTCAAAACTGCCATATCTCGCGAACGGATTGACCAATCCGCAAAGTTTCTGTTGCATCTGAAAGTAGAAACTAGCCCCATTACAACGGTATGAGTAGTTTTCCCCTTGACCGTTCTAGTTATTCGTTTCGAGCATCAGAACTGCGAAAATTTGGAGTTTCTCAAGCGTTTCTTACCTCAAAACTGCCATATCTCGCGAACGGATTGACCAATCTGCAAAGTTTCTGTTGCATCTGAAAGTAGAAACTAGCCCCATTACAACGGTATGAGTAGTTTTCCCCTAGACCGTTCTAGTTATTCGTTTCGAGCATCAGAACTGCGAAAATTTGGAGTTTCTCAAGCGTTTCTTACCTCAAAACTGCCATATCTCGCGAACGGATTGGCAAATCCGCAAAGTTTCTGTTGCATCTGAAAGTAGAAACTGGCCCCATTACAACGGTATGAGTAGTTTTCCCCTAGACCGTTCTAGTTATTCGTTTCGAGCATCAGAACTGCGAAAATTTGGAGTTTCTCAAGCGTTTCTTACCTCAAAACTGCCATATCTCGCGAACGGATTGACAAATCCGCAAAGTTTCTGTTGCATCTGAAAGTAGAAACTGGCCCCATTACAACGGTATGAGTAGTTTTCCCCTAGACCGTTCTAGTTATTCGTTTCGTGCATCAGACATGCGAAAATTTGGAGTTTCTCAAGCGTTTCTTACCTCAAAACTGCCATATCTCACGAACGGATTGACCAATCCGTAAAGTTTCTGTTGCATCTGAAAGTAGAAACTCGCCCCATTACAACGGTATGAGTAGTTTTCCCCTAGACCGTTCTAGTTATTCGTTTCAAGCATCAGAACTGCGAAAATTTGGAGTTTCTCAAGCGTTTCTTACCTCAAAACTGCCATATCTCGCGAACGGATTGACCAATCCGAAAAGTTTCTGTTGCATCCGAAAGTAGAAACTAGCCCCATTACAACGGTATGAGTAGTTTTCCCCTAGACCGTTCTAGTTATTCGTTTCGAGCATCAGAACTGCTAAAATTTGGAGTTTCTCATGCGTTTCTTACCTCAAAACTGCCATATCTCGCGAACGGATTGACCAATCCGAAAAGTTTCTGTTGCATCTGAAAGTAGAAACTGGCCCCATTACAACGCTATGAGTAGTTTTCCCCTAGACCGTTCTAGTTATTCGTTTCAAGCATCAGAACTGCGAAAATTTGGAGTTTCTCAAGCGTTTCTTACCTCAAAACTGCCATATCTCGCGAACGGATTGACCAATCCGCAAAGTTTCTGTTGCATCTGAAAGTAGAAACTAGCCCCATTACAACGGTATGAGTAGTTTTCCCCTTGACCGTTCTAGTTATTCGTTTCGAGCATCAGAACTGCGAAAATTTGGAGTTTCTCAAGCGTTTCTTACCTCAAAACTGCCATATCTCGCGAACGGATTGACCAATCTGCAAAGTTTCTGTTGCATCTGAAAGTAGAAACTAGCCCCATTACAACGGTATGAGTAGTTTTCCCCTAGACCGTTCTAGTTATTCGTTTCGAGCATCAGAACTGCGAAAATTTGGAGTTTCTCAAGCGTTTCTTACCTCAAAACTGCCATATCTCGCGAACGGATTGGCAAATCCGCAAAGTTTCTGTTGCATCTGAAAGTAGAAACTGGCCCCATTACAACGGTATGAGTAGTTTTCCCCTAGACCGTTCTAGTTATTCGTTTCGAGCATCAGAACTGCGAAAATTTGGAGTTTCTCAAGCGTTTCTTACCTCAAAACTGCCATATCTCGCGAACGGATTGACAAATCCGCAAAGTTTCTGTTGCATCTGAAAGTAGAAACTGGCCCCATTACAACGGTATGAGTAGTTTTCCCCTAGACCGTTCTAGTTATTCGTTTCGTGCATCAGACATGCGAAAATTTGGAGTTTCTCAAGCGTTTCTTACCTCAAAACTGCCATATCTCACGAACGGATTGACCAATCCGTAAAGTTTCTGTTGCATCTGAAAGTAGAAACTCGCCCCATTACAACGCTATGAGTAGTTTTCCCCTAGACCGTTCTAGTTATTCGTTTCAAGCATCAGAACTGCGAAAATTTGGAGTTTCTCAAGCGTTTCTTACCTCAAAACTGCCATATCTCGCGAACGGATTGACCAATCCGAAAAGTTTCTGTTGCATCCGAAAGTAGAAACTAGCCCCATTACAACGGTATGAGTAGTTTTCCCCTAGACCGTTCTAGTTATTCGTTTCGAGCATCAGAACTGCTAAAATTTGGAGTTTCTCATGCGTTTCTTACCTCAAAACTGCCATATCTCGCGAACGGATTGACCAATCCGAAAAGTTTCTGTTGCATCTGAAAGTAGAAACTGGCCCCATTACAACGCTATGAGTAGTTTTCCCCTAGACCGTTCTAGTTATTCGTTTCAAGCATCAGAACTGCGAAAATTTGGAGTTTCTCAAGCGTTTCTTACCTCAAAACTGCCATATCTCGCGAACGGATTGACCAATCCGCAAAGTTTCTGTTGCATCTGAAAGTAGAAACTAGCCCCATTACAACGGTATGAGTAGTTTTCCCCTTGACCGTTCTAGTTATTCGTTTCGAGCATCAGAACTGCGAAAATTTGGAGTTTCTCAAGCGTTTCTTACCTCAAAACTGCCATATCTCGCGAACGGATTGACCAATCTGCAAAGTTTCTGTTGCATCTGAAAGTAGAAACTAGCCCCATTACAACGGTATGAGTAGTTTTCCCCTAGACCGTTCTAGTTATTCGTTTCGAGCATCAGAACTGCGAAAATTTGGAGTTTCTCAAGCGTTTCTTACCTCAAAACTGCCATATCTCGCGAACGGATTGGCAAATCCGCAAAGTTTCTGTTGCATCTGAAAGTAGAAACTGGCCCCATTACAACGGTATGAGTAGTTTTCCCCTAGACCGTTCTAGTTATTCGTTTCGAGCATCAGAACTGCGAAAATTTGGAGTTTCTCAAGCGTTTCTTACCTCAAAACTGCCATATCTCGCGAACGGATTGACAAATCCGCAAAGTTTCTGTTGCATCTGAAAGTAGAAACTGGCCCCATTACAACGGTATGAGTAGTTTTCCCCTAGACCGTTCTAGTTATTCGTTTCGTGCATCAGACATGCGAAAATTTGGAGTTTCTCAAGCGTTTCTTACCTCAAAACTGCCATATCTCACGAACGGATTGACCAATCCGTAAAGTTTCTGTTGCATCTGAAAGTAGAAACTCGCCCCATTACAACGGTATGAGTAGTTTTCCCCTAGACCGTTCTAGTTATTCGTTTCAAGCATCAGAACTGCGAAAATTTGGAGTTTCTCAAGCGTTTCTTACCTCAAAACTGCCATATCTCGCGAACGGATTGACCAATCCGAAAAGTTTCTGTTGCATCCGAAAGTAGAAACTAGCCCCATTACAACGGTATGAGTAGTTTTCCCCTAGACCGTTCTAGTTATTCGTTTCGAGCATCAGAACTGCTAAAATTTGGAGTTTCTCATGCGTTTCTTACCTCAAAACTGCCATATCTCGCGAACGGATTGACCAATCCGAAAAGTTTCTGTTGCATCTGAAAGTAGAAACTGGCCCCATTACAACGCTATGAGTAGTTTTCCCCTAGACCGTTCTAGTTATTCGTTTCAAGCATCAGAACTGCGAAAATTTGGAGTTTCTCAAGCGTTTCTTACCTCAAAACTGCCATATCTCGCGAACGGATTGACCAATCCGCAAAGTTTCTGTTGCATCTGAAAGTAGAAACTAGCCCCATTACAACGGTATGAGTAGTTTTCCCCTTGACCGTTCTAGTTATTCGTTTCGAGCATCAGAACTGCGAAAATTTGGAGTTTCTCAAGCGTTTCTTACCTCAAAACTGCCATATCTCGCGAACGGATTGACCAATCTGCAAAGTTTCTGTTGCATCTGAAAGTAGAAACTAGCCCCATTACAACGGTATGAGTAGTTTTCCCCTAGACCGTTCTAGTTATTCGTTTCGAGCATCAGAACTGCGAAAATTTGGAGTTTCTCAAGCGTTTCTTACCTCAAAACTGCCATATCTCGCGAACGGATTGGCAAATCCGCAAAGTTTCTGTTGCATCTGAAAGTAGAAACTGGCCCCATTACAACGGTATGAGTAGTTTTCCCCTAGACCGTTCTAGTTATTCGTTTCGAGCATCAGAACTGCGAAAATTTGGAGTTTCTCAAGCGTTTCTTACCTCAAAACTGCCATATCTCGCGAACGGATTGACAAATCCGCAAAGTTTCTGTTGCATCTGAAAGTAGAAACTGGCCCCATTACAACGGTATGAGTAGTTTTCCCCTAGACCGTTCTAGTTATTCGTTTCGTGCATCAGACATGCGAAAATTTGGAGTTTCTCAAGCGTTTCTTACCTCAAAACTGCCATATCTCACGAACGGATTGACCAATCCGTAAAGTTTCTGTTGCATCTGAAAGTAGAAACTCGCCCCATTACAACGGTATGAGTAGTTTTCCCCTAGACCGTTCTAGTTATTCGTTTCGAGCATCAGAACTGCTAAAATTTGGAGTTTCTCAAGCGTTTCTTACCTCAAAACTGCCATATCTCGCGAACGGATTGACCAATCCGCAAAGTTTCTGTTGCATCTGAAAGTAGAAACTGGCCCCATTACAACGGTATAAGTAGTTTTCCCCTCGAACGTTCTAGTTATTGGTTTCGAGCATCAGAACTGCGAAAATTTGGAGTTTCTCAAGCGTTTCTTACCTCAAAACTGCCATATCTCGCGAACGGATTGACCAATCCGCAAAGTTTCTGTTGCATCTGAAAGTAGAAACTAGCCCCATTACAACGGTATGAGTAGTTTTCCCCTTGACCGTTCTAGTTATTCGTTTCGAGCATCAGAACTGCGAAAATTTGGAGTTTCTCAAGCGTTTCTTACCTCAAAACTGCCATATCTCGCGAACGGATTGACCAATCCGAAAAGTTTCTGTTGCATCCGAAAGTAGAAACTAGCCCCATTACAACGGTATGAGTAGTTTTCCCCTAGACCGTTCTAGTTATTCGTTTCGAGCATCAGAACTGCTAAAATTTGGAGTTTCTCATGCGTTTCTTACCTCAAAACTGCCATATCTCGCGAACGGATTGACCAATCCGAAAAGTTTCTGTTGCATCTGAAAGTAGAAACTGGCCCCATTACAACGCTATGAGTAGTTTTCCCCTAGACCGTTCTAGTTATTCGTTTCAAGCATCAGAACTGCGAAAATTTGGAGTTTCTCAAGCGTTTCTTACCTCAAAACTGCCATATCTCGCGAACGGATTGACCAATCCGCAAAGTTTCTGTTGCATCTGAAAGTAGAAACTAGCCCCATTACAACGGTATGAGTAGTTTTCCCCTTGACCGTTCTAGTTATTCGTTTCGAGCATCAGAACTGCGAAAATTTGGAGTTTCTCAAGCGTTTCTTACCTCAAAACTGCCATATCTCGCGAACGGATTGACCAATCTGCAAAGTTTCTGTTGCATCTGAAAGTAGAAACTAGCCCCATTACAACGGTATAAGTAGTTTTCCCCTCGAAAGTTCTAGTTATTGGTTTCGAGCATCAGAACTGCGAAAATTTGGAGTTTCTCAAGCGTTTCTTACCTCAAAATTGCCATATCTCGCGAACGGATTGACCAATCCGCAAAGTTTCTGTTGCATCTGAAAGTAGAAACTAGCCCCATTACAACGGTATGAGTAGTTTTCCCCTTGACCGTTCTAGTTATTCGGTTCGAGCATCAGAACTGCGAAAATTTGGAGTTTCTCAAGCGTTTCTTACCTCAAAACTGCCATATCTCGCGAACGGATTGACCAATCCGCAAAGTTTCTGTTGCATCTGAAAGTAGAAACTAGCCCCATTACAACGGTATGAGTAGTTTTCCCCTTGACCGTTCTAGTTATTCGTTTCGAGCATCAGAACTGCGAAAATTTGGAGTTTCTCAAGCGTTTCTTACCTCAAAACTGCCATATCTCGCGAACGGATTGGCAAATCCGCAAAGTTTCTGTTGCATCTGAAAGTAGAAACTGGCCCCATTACAACGGTATGAGTAGTTTTCCCCTAGACCGTTCTAGTTATTCGTTTCGAGCATCAGAACTGCGAAAATTTGGAGTTTCTCAAGCGTTTCTTACCTCAAAACTGCCATATCTCGCGAACGGATTGACAAATCCGCAAAGTTTCTGTTGCATCTGAAAGTAGAAACTGGCCCCATTACAACGGTATGAGTAGTTTTCCCCTAGACCGTTCTAGTTATTCGTTTCGTGCATCAGACATGCGAAAATTTGGAGTTTCTCAAGCGTTTCTTACCTCAAAACTGCCATATCTCACGAACGGATTGACCAATCCGTAAAGTTTCTGTTGCATCTGAAAGTAGAAACTCGCCCCATTACAACGGTATGAGTAGTTTTCCCCTAGACCGTTCTAGTTATTCGTTTCGAGCATCAGAACTGCTAAAATTTGGAGTTTCTCAAGCGTTTCTTACCTCAAAACTGCCATATCTCGCGAACGGATTGACCAATCCGCAAAGTTTCTGTTGCATCTGAAAGTAGAAACTGGCCCCATTACAACGGTATAAGTAGTTTTCCCCTCGAACGTTCTAGTTATTGGTTTCGAGCATCAGAACTGCGAAAATTTGGAGTTTCTCAAGCGTTTCTTACCTCAAAACCGCCATATCTCGCGAACGGATTGACCAATCCGCAAAGTTTCTGTTGCATCTGAAAGTAGAAACTGGCCCCATTACAACGGTATAAGTAGTTTTCCCCTCGAACGTTCTAGTTATTGGTTTCGAGCATCAGAACTGCGAAAATTTGGAGTTTCTCAAGCGTTTCTTACCTCAAAACCGCCATATCTCGCGAACGGATTGACCAATCCGCAAAGTTTCTGTTGCATCTGAAAGTAGAAACTAGCCCCATTACAACGGTATGAGTAGTTTTCCCCTTGACCGTTCTAGTTATTCGTTTCGAGCATCAGAACTGCGAAAATTTGGAGTTTCTCAAGCGTTTCTTACCTCAAAACTGCCATATCTCGCGAACGGATTGACCAATCCGAAAAGTTTCTGTTGCATCCGAAAGTAGAAACTAGCCCCATTACAACGGTATGAGTAGTTTTCCCCTAGACCGTTCTAGTTATTCGTTTCGAGCATCAGAACTGCTAAAATTTGGAGTTTCTCATGCGTTTCTTACCTCAAAACTGCCATATCTCGCGAACGGATTGACCAATCCGAAAAGTTTCTGTTGCATCTGAAAGTAGAAACTGGCCCCATTACAACGCTATGAGTAGTTTTCCCCTAGACCGTTCTAGTTATTCGTTTCAAGCATCAGAACTGCGAAAATTTGGAGTTTCTCAAGCGTTTCTTACCTCAAAACTGCCATATCTCGCGAACGGATTGACCAATCCGCAAAGTTTCTGTTGCATCTGAAAGTAGAAACTAGCCCCATTACAACGGTATGAGTAGTTTTCCCCTTGACCGTTCTAGTTATTCGTTTCGAGCATCAGAACTGCGAAAATTTGGAGTTTCTCAAGCGTTTCTTACCTCAAAACTGCCATATCTCGCGAACGGATTGACCAATCTGCAAAGTTTCTGTTGCATCTGAAAGTAGAAACTAGCCCCATTACAACGGTATAAGTAGTTTTCCCCTCGAACGTTCTAGTTATTGGTTTCGAGCATCAGAACTGCGAAAATTTGGAGTTTCTCAAGCGTTTCTTACCTCAAAACTGCCATATCTCGCGAACGGATTGACCAATCCGCAAAGTTTCTGTTGCATCTGAAAGTAGAAACTAGCCCCATTACAACGGTATGAGTAGTTTTCCCCTTGACCGTTCTAGTTATTCGGTTCGAGCATCAGAACTGCGAAAATTTGGAGTTTCTCAAGCGTTTCTTACCTCAAAACTGCCATATCTCGCGAACGGATTGACCAATCTGCAAAGTTTCTGTTGCATCTGAAAGTAGAAACTAGCCCCATTACAACGGTATAAGTAGTTTTCCCCTCGAACGTTCTAGTTATTGGTTTCGAGCATCAGAACTGCGAAAATTTGGAGTTTCTCAAGCGTTTCTTACCTCAAAACTGCCATATCTCGCGAACGGATTGACCAATCCGCAAAGTTTCTGTTGCATCCGAAAGTAGAAACTAGCCCCATTACAACGGTATGAGTAGTTTTCCCCTAGACCGTTCTAGTTATTCGTTTCGAGCATCAGAACTGCTAAAATTTGGAGTTTCTCAAGCGTTTCTTACCTCAAAACTGCCATATCTCACGAACGGATTGACAAATCCGCAAAGTTCCTGTTGCATCTGAAAGTAGGAACTGGCCCCATTAGAACGGTATGAGTAGTTTTCCCCTAGACCGTTCTAGTTATTCGTTTCGAGCATCAGAACTGCGAAAATTTGGAGTTTCTCAAGCGTTTCTTACCTCAAAACTGCCATATCTCGCGAACGGATTGGCAAATCCGCAAAGTTTCTGTTGCATCTGAAAGTAGAAACTGGCCCCATTACAACGGTATGAGTAGTTTTCCCCTAGACCGTTCTAGTTATTCGTTTCGTGCATCAGAACTGCGAAAATTTGGAGTTTCTCAAGCGTTTCTTACCTCAAAACTGCCATATCTCGCGAACGGATTGACAAATCCGCAAAGTTTCTGTTGCATCTGAAAGTAGAAACTGGCCCCATTACAACGGTATGAGTAGTTTTCCCCTAGACCGTTCTAGTTATTCGTTTCGAGCATCAGAACTGCGAAAATTTGGAGTTTCTCAAGCGTTTCTTACCTCAAAACTGCCATATCTCGCGAACGGATTGACCAATCTGCAAAGTTTCTGTTGCATCTGAAAGTAGAAACTAGCGCCATTACAACGGTATAAGTAGTTTTCCCCTCGAACGTTCTAGTTATTGGTTTCGAGCATCAGAACTGCGAAAATTTGGAGTTTCTTACCTCAAAACTGCCATATCTCGCGAACGGATTGACCAATCTGCAAAGTTTCTGTTGCATCTGAAAGTAGAAACTAGCCCCATTACAACGGTATAAGTAGTTTTCCCCTCGAACGTTCTAGTTATTGGTTTCGAGCATCAGAACTGCGAAAATTTGGAGTTTCTCAAGCGTTTCTTACCTCAAAACTGCCATATCTCGCGAACGGATTGACCAATCTGCAAAGTTTCTGTTGCATCTGAAAGTAGAAACTAGCCCCATTACAACGGTATGAGTAGTTTTCCCCTAGACCGTTCTAGTTATTCGTTTCGAGCATCAGAACTGCGAAAATTTGGAGTTTCTCAAGCGTTTCTTACCTCAAAACTGCCATATCTCGCGAACGGATTGACCAATCCGAAAAGTTTCTGTTGCATCCGAAAGTAGAAACTAGCCCCATTACAACGGTATGAGTAGTTTTCCCCTAGACCGTTCTAGTTATTCGTTTCGAGCATCAGAACTGCGAAAATTTGGAGTTTCTCAAGCGTTTCTTACCTCAAAACTGCCATATCTCGCGAACGGATTGACCAATCCGCAAAGTTTCTGTTGCATCTGAAAGTAGAAACTAGCCCCATTACAACGGTATGAGTAGTTTTCCCCTAGACCGTTCTAGTTATTCGTTTCGAGCATCAGAACTGCGAAAATTTGGAGTTTCTCAAGCGTTTCTTACCTCAAAACTGCCATATCTCGCGAACGGATTGACAAATCCGCAAAGTTTCTGTTGCATCTGAAAGTAGAAACTGGCCCCATTACAACGGTATGAGTAGTTTTCCCCTAGACCGTTCTAGTTATTCGTTTCGTGCATCAGACATGCGAAAATTTGGAGTTTCTCAAGCGTTTCTTACCTCAAAACTGCCATATCTCACGAACGGATTGACCAATCCGTAAAGTTTCTGTTGCATCTGAAAGTAGAAACTCGCCCCATTACAACGGTATGAGTAGTTTTCCCCTAGACCGTTCTAGTTATTCGTTTCGAGCATCAGAACTGCTAAAATTTGGAGTTTCTCAAGCGTTTCTTACCTCAAAACTGCCATATCTCGCGAACGGATTGACCAATCCGCAAAGTTTCTGTTGCATCTGAAAGTAGAAACTAGCCCCATTACAACGGTATGAGTAGTTTTCCCCTAGACCGTTCTAGTTATTCGTTTCGAGCATCAGAACTGCGAAAATTTGGAGTTTCTCAAGCGTTTCTTACCTCAAAACTGCCATATCTCGCGAACGGATTGACAAATCCGCAAAATTTCTGTTGCATCTGAAAGTAGAATCTGGCCCCATTACAACGGTATGAGTAGTTTTCCCCTAGACCGTTCTAGTTATTCGTTTCGAGCATCAGAACTGCGAAAATTTGGAGTTTCTCAAGCGTTTCTTACCTCAAAACTGCCATATCTCGCGAACGGATTGACAAATCCGCAAAGTTTCTGTTGCATCTGCAAGTAGAAACTAGCCCCATTACAACGGTATGAGTAGTTTTCCCCTAGACCGTTCTAGTTATTCGTTTCGAGCATCAGAACTGCGAAAATTTGGAGTTTCTCAAGCGTTTCTTACCTCAAAACTGCCATATCTCGCGAACGGATTGACCAATCTGCAAAGTTTCTGTTGCATCTGAAAGTAGAAACTAGCCCCATTACAACGGTATAAGTAGTTTTCCCCTCGAACGTTCTAGTTATTGGTTTCGAGCATCAGAACTGCGAAAATTTGGAGTTTCTCAAGCGTTTCTTACCTCAAAACTGCCATATCTCGCGAACGGATTGACCAATCTGCAAAGTTTCTGTTGCATCTGAAAGTAGAAACTAGCCCCATTACAACGGTATAAGTAGTTTTCCCCTCGAACGTTCTAGTTATTGGTTTCGAGCATCAGAACTGCGAAAATTTGGAGTTTCTCAAGCGTTTCTTACCTCAAAACTGCCATATCTCGCGAACGGATTGACCAATCCGCAAAGTTTCTGTTGCATCTGAAAGTAGAAACTAGCCCCATTACAACGGTATGAGTAGTTTTCCCCTTGACCGTTCTAGTTATTCGGTTCGAGCATCAGAACTGCGAAAATTTGGAGTTTCTCAAGCGTTTCTTACCTCAAAACTGCCATATCTCGCGAACGGATTGACCAATCTGCAAAGTTTCTGTTGCATCTGAAAGTAGAAACTAGCCCCATTACAACGGTATAAGTAGTTTTCCCCTCGAACGTTCTAGTTATTGGTTTCGAGCATCAGAACTGCGAAAATTTGGAGTTTCTCAAGCGTTTCTTACTTCAAAACTGCCATATCTCGCGAACGGATTGACCAATCCGAAAAGTTTCTGTTGCATCTGAAAGTAGAAACTCGCCCCATTACAACGGTATGAGTAGTTTTCCCCTAGGCCGTTCTAGTTATTCGTTTCGAGCATCAGAACTGCGAAAATTTGGAGTTTCTCAAGCGTTTCTTACTTCAAAACTGCCATATCTCGCGAACGGATTGACCAATCCGAAAAGTTTCTGTTGCATCTGAAAGTAGAAACTAGCCCCATTACAACGGTATGAGTAGTTTTCCCCTAGACCTTTCTAGTTATTTGGTTCGAGCATCAGAACTGCGAAAATTTGGAGTTTCTCAAGCGTTTCTTACCTCAAAACTGCCATATCTCGCGAACGGATTGACCAATCCGAAAAGTTTCTGTTGCATCTGAAAGTAGAAACTAGCCCCATTACAACGGTATGAGTAGTTTTCCCCTAGACCGTTCTAGTTATTCGTTTCGAGCATCAGAACTGCGAAAATTTGGAGTTTCTCAAGCGTTTCTTACCTCAAAACTGCCATATCTCGCGAACGGATTGACCAATCCGCAAAGTTTCTGTTGCATCTGAAAGTAGAAACTAGCCCCATTACAACGGTATGAGTAGTTTTCCCCTAGACCGTTCTAGTTATTCGTTTCGAGCATCAGAACTGCGAAAATTTGGAGTTTCTCAAGCGTTTCTTACCTCAAAACTGCCATATCTCGCGAACGGATTGACCAATCCGCAAAGTTTCTGTTGCATCTGAAAGTAGAAACTAGCCCCATTACAACGGTATGAGTAGTTTTCCCCTAGACCGTTCTAGTTATTCGTTTCGAGCATCAGAACTGCGAAAATTTGGAGTTTCTCAAGCGTTTCTTACCTCAAAACAGCCATATCTCGCGAACGGATTGACAAATCCGCAAAGTTTCTGTTGCATCTGAAAGTAGAAACTGGCCCCATTACAACGGTATGAGTAGTTTTCCCCTAGACCGTTCTAGTTATTGGTTGCGAGCATCAGAACTGCTAAAATTTGGAGTTTCTCAAGCGTTTCTTACCTCAAAACTGCCATATCTCGCGAACGGATTGACCAATCCGAAAAGTTTCTGTTGCATCTGAAAGTAGAAACTAGCCCCATTACAACGGTATGAGTAGTTTTCCCCTAGACCGTTCTAGTTATTCGTTTCGAGCATCAGAACTGCGAAAATTTGGAGTTTCTCAAGCGTTTCTTACCTCAAAACTGTCATATCTCGCGAACGGATTGACCAATCCGCAAAGTTTCTGTTGCATCTGAAAGTAGAAACTAGCCCCATTACAACGGTATGAGTAGTTTTCCCCTAGACCGTTCTAGTTATTCGTTTCGAGCATCAGAACTGCGAAAATTTGGAGTTTCTCAAGCGTTTCTTACCTCAAAACTGCCATATCTCGCGAACGGATTGACAAATCCGCAAAGTTTCTGTTGCATCTGAAAGTAGAAACTGGCCCCATTACAACGGTATGAGTAGTTTTCCCCTAGACCGTTCTAGTTATTCGTTTCGTGCATCAGAACTGCGAAAATTTGGAGTTTCTCAAGCGTTTCTTACCTCAAAACTGCCATATCTCACGAACGGATTGACCAATCCGTAAAGTTTCTGTTGCATCTGAAAGTAGAAACTCGCCCCATTACAACGGTATGAGTAGTTTTCCCCTAGGCCGTTCTAGTTATTCGTTTCGAGCATCAGAACTGCGAAAATTTGGAGTTTCTCAAGCGTTTCTTACTTCAAATCTGCCATATCTCGCGAACGGATTGACCAAGCCGAAAAGTTTCTGTTGCATCTGAAAGTAGAAACTAGCCCCATTACAACGGTATGAGTAGTTTTCCCCTAGACCTTTCTAGTTATTGGTTGCGAGCATCAGAACTGCGAAAATTTGGAGTTTCTCAAGCGTTTCTTACTTCAAAACTGCCATATCTCGCGAACGGATTGACCAATCCGAAAAGTTTCTGTTGCATCTGAAAGTAGAAACTAGCCCCATTACAACGGTATGAGTAGTTTTCCCCTAGACCGTTCTAGTTATTGGTTTCGAGCATCAGAACTGCGAAAATTTGGAGTTTCTCAAGCGTTTCTTACCTCAAAACTGCCATATCTCGCGAACGGATTGACCAATCTGCAAAGTTTCTGTTGCATCTGAAAGTAGAAACTAGCCCCATTACAACGGTATAAGTAGTTTTCCCCTCGAACGTTCTAGTTATTGGTTTCGAGCATCAGAACTGCGAAAATTTGGAGTTTCTCAAGCGTTTCTTACCTCAAAACTGCCATATCTCGCGAACGGATTGACCAATCCGCAAAGTTTCTGTTGCATCTGAAAGTAGAAACTAGCCCCATTACAACGGTATGAGTAGTTTTCCCCTTGACCGTTCTAGTTATTCGGTTCGAGCATCAGAACTGCGAAAATTTGGAGTTTCTCAAGCGTTTCTTACCTCAAAACTGCCATATCTCGCGAACGGATTGACCAATCTGCAAAGTTTCTGTTGCATCTGAAAGTAGAAACTAGCCCCATTACAACGGTATAAGTAGTTTTCCCCTCGAACGTTCTAGTTATTGGTTTCGAGCATCAGAACTGCGAAAATTTGGAGTTTCTCAAGCGTTTCTTACTTCAAAACTGCCATATCTCGCGAACGGATTGACCAATCCGAAAAGTTTCTGTTGCATCTGAAAGTAGAAACTCGCCCCATTACAACGGTATGAGTAGTTTTCCCCTAGGCCGTTCTAGTTATTCGTTTCGAGCATCAGAACTGCGAAAATTTGGAGTTTCTCAAGCGTTTCTTACTTCAAAACTGCCATATCTCGCGAACGGATTGACCAATCCGAAAAGTTTCTGTTGCATCTGAAAGTAGAAACTAGCCCCATTACAACGGTATGAGTAGTTTTCCCCTAGACCTTTCTAGTTATTTGGTTCGAGCATCAGAACTGCGAAAATTTGGAGTTTCTCAAGCGTTTCTTACCTCAAAACTGCCATATCTCGCGAACGGATTGACCAATCCGAAAAGTTTCTGTTGCATCTGAAAGTAGAAACTAGCCCCATTACAACGGTATGAGTAGTTTTCCCCTAGACCGTTCTAGTTATTCGTTTCGAGCATCAGAACTGCGAAAATTTGGAGTTTCTCAAGCGTTTCTTACCTCAAAACTGCCATATCTCGCGAACGGATTGACCAATCCGCAAAGTTTCTGTTGCATCTGAAAGTAGAAACTAGCCCCATTACAACGGTATGAGTAGTTTTCCCCTAGACCGTTCTAGTTATTCGTTTCGAGCATCAGAACTGCGAAAATTTGGAGTTTCTCAAGCGTTTCTTACCTCAAAACTGCCATATCTCGCGAACGGATTGACCAATCCGCAAAGTTTCTGTTGCATCTGAAAGTAGAAACTAGCCCCATTACAACGGTATGAGTAGTTTTCCCCTAGACCGTTCTAGTTATTCGTTTCGAGCATCAGAACTGCGAAAATTTGGAGTTTCTCAAGCGTTTCTTACCTCAAAACAGCCATATCTCGCGAACGGATTGACAAATCCGCAAAGTTTCTGTTGCATCTGAAAGTAGAAACTGGCCCCATTACAACGGTATGAGTAGTTTTCCCCTAGACCGTTCTAGTTATTGGTTGCGAGCATCAGAACTGCTAAAATTTGGAGTTTCTCAAGCGTTTCTTACCTCAAAACTGCCATATCTCGCGAACGGATTGACCAATCCGAAAAGTTTCTGTTGCATCTGAAAGTAGAAACTAGCCCCATTACAACGGTATGAGTAGTTTTCCCCTAGACCGTTCTAGTTATTCGTTTCGAGCATCAGAACTGCGAAAATTTGGAGTTTCTCAAGCGTTTCTTACCTCAAAACTGCCATATCTCGCGAACGGATTGACCAATCCGCAAAGTTTCTGTTGCATCTGAAAGTAGAAACTAGCCCCATTACAACGGTATGAGTAGTTTTCCCCTAGACCGTTCTAGTTATTCGTTTCGAGCATCAGAACTGCGAAAATTTGGAGTTTCTCAAGCGTTTCTTACTTCAAATCTGCCATATCTCGCGAACGGATTGACCAAGCCGAAAAGTTTCTGTTGCATCTGAAAGTAGAAACTAGCCCCATTACAACGGTATGAGTAGTTTTCCCCTAGACCTTTCTAGTTATTGGTTGCGAGCATCAGAACTGCGAAAATTTGGAGTTTCTCAAGCGTTTCTTACTTCAAAACTGCCATATCTCGCGAACGGATTGACCAATCCGAAAAGTTTCTGTTGCATCTGAAAGTAGAAACTAGCCCCATTACAACGGTATGAGTAGTTTTCCCCTAAACCTTTCTAGTTATTGGTTGCGAGCATCAGAACTGCGAAAATTTGGAGTTTCTCAAGCGTTTCTTACCTCAAAACTGCCATATCTCGCGAACGGATTGACCAATCCGCAAAGTTTCTGTTGCATCTGAAAGTAGAAACTAGCCCCATTACAACGGTATGAGTAGTTTTCCCCTAGACCGTTCTAGTTATTCGTTTCGAGCATCAGAACTGCGAAAATTTGGAGTTTCTCAAGCGTTTCTTACCTCAAAACTGCCATATCTCGCGAACGGATTGACCAATCCGCAAAGTTTCTGTTGCATCTGAAAGTACAAACTAGCCCCATTACAACGGTATGAATAGTTTTCCCCTAGACCGTTCTAGTTATTCGTTTCGAGCATCAGAACTGCGAAAATTTGGAGTTTCTCAAGCGTTTCTTACCTCAAAACTGCCATATCTCACGAACGGATTGACAAATCCGCAAAGTTCCTGTTGCATCTGAAAGTAGGAGCTGGCCCCATTAGAACGGTATGAGTAGTTTTCCCCTAGACCGTTCTAGTTATTCGTTTCGAGCATCAGAACTGCTAAAATTTGGAGTTTCTCAAGCGTTTCTTACCTCAAAACTGCCATATCTCGCGAACGGATTGACCAATCCGCAAAGTTTCTGTTGCATCTGAAAGTAGAAACTAGCCCCATTACAACGGTATGAGTAGTTTTCCCCTAGACCGTTCTAGTTATTCGTTTCGAGCATCAGAACTGCGAAAATTTGGAGTTTCTCAAGCGTTTCTTACCTCAAAACTGCCATATCTCGCGAACGGATTGACAAATCCGCAAAGTTTCTGTTGCATCTGAAAGTAGAAACTGGCCCCATTACAACGGTATGAGTAGTTTTCCCCTAGACCGTTCTAGTTATTCGTTTCGTGCATCAGAACTGCGAAAATTTGGAGTTTCTCAAGCGTTTCTTACCTCAAAACTGCCATATCTCACGAACGGATTGACCAATCCGTAAAGTTTCTGTTGCATCTGAAAGTAGAAACTCGCCCCATTACAACGGTATGAGTAGTTTTCCCCTAGGCCGTTCTAGTTATTCGTTTCGAGCATCAGAACTGCGAAAATTTGGAGTTTCTCAAGCGTTTCTTACTTCAAATCTGCCATATCTCGCGAACGGATTGACCAAGCCGAAAAGTTTCTGTTGCATCTGAAAGTAGAAACTAGCCCCATTACAACGGTATGAGTAGTTTTCCCCTAGACCTTTCTAGTTATTGGTTGCGAGCATCAGAACTGCGAAAATTTGGAGTTTCTCAAGCGTTTCTTACTTCAAAACTGCCATATCTCGCGAACGGATTGACCAATCCGAAAAGTTTCTGTTGCATCTGAAAGTAGAAACTAGCCCCATTACAACGGTATGAGTAGTTTTCCCCTAGACCTTTCTAGTTATTGGTTGCGAGCATCAGAACTGCGAAAATTTGGAGTTTCTCAAGCGTTTCTTACCTCAAAACTGCCATATCTCGCGAACGGATTGACCAATCCGCAAAGTTTCTGTTGCATCTGAAAGTAGAAACTAGCCCCATTACAACGGTATGAGTAGTTTTCCCCTAGACCGTTCTAGTTATTCGTTTCGAGCATCAGAACTGCGAAAATTTGGAGTTTCTCAAGCGTTTCTTACCTCAAAACTGCCATATCTCGCGAACGGATTGACCAATCCGAAAAGTTTCTGTTGCATCCGAAAGTAGAAACTAGCCCCATTACAACGGTATGAGTAGTTTTCCCCTAGACCGTTCTAGTTATTCGTTTCGAGCATCAGAACTGCTAAAATTTGGAGTTTCTCAAGCGTTTCTTACCTCAAAACTGCCATATCTCGCGAACGGATTGACCAATCCGCAAAGTTTCTGTTGCATCTGAAAGTACAAACTAGCCCCATTACAACGGTATGAATAGTTTTCCCCTAGACCGTTCTAGTTATTCGTTTCGAGCATCAGAACTGCGAAAATTTGGAGTTTCTCAAGCGTTTCTTACCTCAAAACTGCCATATCTCACGAACGGATTGACAAATCCGCAAAGTTCCTGTTGCATCTGAAAGTAGGAACTGGCCCCATTAGAACGGTATGAGTAGTTTTCCCCTAGACCGTTCTAGTTATTCGTTTCGAGCATCAGAACTGCGAAAATTTGGAGTTTCTCAAGCGTTTCTTACCTCAAAACTGCCATATCTCGCGAACGGATTGGCAAATCCGCAAAGTTTCTGTTGCATCTGAAAGTAGAAACTGGCCCCATTACAACGGTATGAGTAGTTTTCCCCTAGACCGTTCTAGTTATTCGTTTCGAGCATCAGAACTGCGAAAATTTGGAGTTTCTCAAGCGTTTCTTACCTCAAAACTGCCATATCTCGCGAACGGATTGACAAATCCGCAAAGTTTCTGTTGCATCTGAAAGTAGAAACTGGCCCCATTACAACGGTATGAGTAGTTTTCCCCTAGACCGTTCTAGTTATTCGTTTCGTGCATCAGAACTGCGAAAATTTGGAGTTTCTCAAGCGTTTCTTACCTCAAAACTGCCATATCTCACGAACGGATTGACCAATCCGTAAAGTTTCTGTTGCATCTGAAAGTAGAAACTCGCCCCATTACAACGGTATGAGTAGTTTTCCCCTAGACCGTTCTAGTTATTCGTTTCGTGCATCAGAACTGCGAAAATTTGGAGTTTCTCAAGCGTTTCTTACCTCAAAACTGCCATATCTCACGAACGGATTGACCAATCCGTAAAGTTTCTGTTGCATCTGAAAGTAGAAACTAGCCCCATTACAACGGTATGAGTAGTTTTCCCCTAGACCGTTCTAGTTATTCGTTTCGAGCATCAGAACTGCGAAAATTTGGGGTTTCTCAAGCGTTTCTTACATCAAAACTGCCATATCTCGCGAACGGATTGACCAATCCGAAAAGTTTCTGTTGCATCTGAAAGTAGAAACTAGCCCCATTACAACGGTATGAGTAGTTTTCCCCTAGACCGTTCTAGTTATTGGTTGCGAGCATCAGAACTGCGAAAATTTGGAGTTTCTCAAGCGTTTCTTACCTCAAAACTGCCATATCTCGCGAACGGATTGACCAATCCGCAAAGTTTCTGTTGCATCTGCAAGTAGAAACTAGCCCCATTACAACGGTATGAGTAGTTTTCCCCTAGACCGTTCTAGTTATTCGTTTCGAGCATCAGAACTGCGAAAATTTGGAGTTTCTCAAGCGTTTCTTACCTCAAAACTGCCATATCTCGCGAACGGATTGACCAATCTGCAAAGTTTCTGTTGCATCCGAAAGTAGAAACTAGCCCCATTACAACGGTATGAGTAGTTTTCCCCTAGACCGTTCTAGTTATTCGTTTCGAGCATCAGAACTGCTAAAATTTGGAGTTTCTCATGCGTTTCTTACCTCAAAACTGCCATATCTCGCGAACGGATTGACCAATCCGAAAAGTTTCTGTTGCATCTGAAAGTAGAAACTGGCCCCATTACAACGCTATGAGTAGTTTTCCCCTAGACCGTTCTAGTTATTCGTTTCAAGCATCAGAACTGCGAAAATTTGGAGTTTCTCAAGCGTTTCTTACCTCAAAACTGCCATATCTCGCGAACGGATTGACCAATCCGCAAAGTTTCTGTTGCATCTGAAAGTAGAAACTAGCCCCATTACAACGGTATGAGTAGTTTTCCCCTTGACCGTTCTAGTTATTCGTTTCGAGCATCAGAACTGCGAAAATTTGGAGTTTCTCAAGCGTTTCTTACCTCAAAACTGCCATATCTCGCGAACGGATTGACCAATCTGCAAAGTTTCTGTTGCATCTGAAAGTAGAAACTAGCCCCATTACAACGGTATAAGTAGTTTTCCCCTCGAACGTTCTAGTTATTGGTTTCGAGCATCAGAACTGCGAAAATTTGGAGTTTCTCAAGCGTTTCTTACCTCAAAACTGCCATATCTCGCGAACGGATTGACCAATCCGCAAAGTTTCTGTTGCATCTGAAAGTAGAAACTAGCCCCATTACAACGGTATGAGTAGTTTTCCCCTTGACCGTTCTAGTTATTCGGTTCGAGCATCAGAACTGCGAAAATTTGGAGTTTCTCAAGCGTTTCTTACCTCAAAACTGCCATATCTCGCGAACGGATTGACCAATCTGCAAAGTTTCTGTTGCATCTGAAAGTAGAAACTAGCCCCATTACAACGGTATAAGTAGTTTTCCCCTCGAACGTTCTAGTTATTGGTTTCGAGCATCAGAACTGCGAAAATTTGGAGTTTCTCAAGCGTTTCTTACCTCAAAACTGCCATATCTCGCGAACGGATTGACCAATCCGCAAAGTTTCTGTTGCATCCGAAAGTAGAAACTAGCCCCATTACAACGGTATGAGTAGTTTTCCCCTAGACCGTTCTAGTTATTCGTTTCGAGCATCAGAACTGCTAAAATTTGGAGTTTCTCAAGCGTTTCTTACCTCAAAACTGCCATATCTCACGAACGGATTGACAAATCCGCAAAGTTCCTGTTGCATCTGAAAGTAGGAACTGGCCCCATTAGAACGGTATGAGTAGTTTTCCCCTAGACCGTTCTAGTTATTCGTTTCGAGCATCAGAACTGCGAAAATTTGGAGTTTCTCAAGCGTTTCTTACCTCAAAACTGCCATATCTCGCGAACGGATTGGCAAATCCGCAAAGTTTCTGTTGCATCTGAAAGTAGAAACTGGCCCCATTACAACGGTATGAGTAGTTTTCCCCTAGACCGTTCTAGTTATTCGTTTCGTGCATCAGAACTGCGAAAATTTGGAGTTTCTCAAGCGTTTCTTACCTCAAAACTGCCATATCTCGCGAACGGATTGACAAATCCGCAAAGTTTCTGTTGCATCTGAAAGTAGAAACTGGCCCCATTACAACGGTATGAGTAGTTTTCCCCTAGACCGTTCTAGTTATTCGTTTCGAGCATCAGAACTGCGAAAATTTGGAGTTTCTCAAGCGTTTCTTACCTCAAAACTGCCATATCTCGCGAACGGATTGACCAATCTGCAAAGTTTCTGTTGCATCTGAAAGTAGAAACTAGCGCCATTACAACGGTATAAGTAGTTTTCCCCTCGAACGTTCTAGTTATTGGTTTCGAGCATCAGAACTGCGAAAATTTGGAGTTTCTTACCTCAAAACTGCCATATCTCGCGAACGGATTGACCAATCTGCAAAGTTTCTGTTGCATCTGAAAGTAGAAACTAGCCCCATTACAACGGTATAAGTAGTTTTCCCCTCGAACGTTCTAGTTATTGGTTTCGAGCATCAGAACTGCGAAAATTTGGAGTTTCTCAAGCGTTTCTTACCTCAAAACTGCCATATCTCGCGAACGGATTGACCAATCTGCAAAGTTTCTGTTGCATCTGAAAGTAGAAACTAGCCCCATTACAACGGTATGAGTAGTTTTCCCCTAGACCGTTCTAGTTATTGGTTGCGAGCATCAGAACTGCGAAAATTTGGAGTTTCTCAAGCGTTTCTTACCTCAAAACTGCCATATCTCGCGAACGGATTGACAAATCCGCAAAGTTTCTGTTGCATCTGAAAGTAGAAACTGGCCCCATTACAACGGTATGAGTAGTTTTCCCCTAGACCGTTCTAGTTATTCGTTTCGTGCATCAGACATGCGAAAATTTGGAGTTTCTCAAGCGTTTCTTACCTCAAAACTGCCATATCTCACGAACGGATTGACCAATCCGTAAAGTTTCTGTTGCATCTGAAAGTAGAAACTCGCCCCATTACAACGGTATGAGTAGTTTTCCCCTAGACCGTTCTAGTTATTCGTTTCGAGCATCAGAACTGCGAAAATTTGGAGTTTCTCAAGCGTTTCTTACCTCAAAACTGCCATATCTCGCGAACGGATTGACAAATCCGCAAAGTTTCTGTTGCATCTGCAAGTAGAAACTAGCCCCATTACAACGGTATGAGTAGTTTTCCCCTAGACCGTTCTAGTTATTCGTTTCGAGCATCAGAACTGCGAAAATTTGGAGTTTCTCAAGCGTTTCTTACCTCAAAACTGCCATATCTCGCGAACGGATTGACCAATCTGCAAAGTTTCTGTTGCATCTGAAAGTAGAAACTAGCCCCATTACAACGGTATAAGTAGTTTTCCCCTCGAACGTTCTAGTTATTGGTTTCGAGCATCAGAACTGCGAAAATTTGGAGTTTCTCAAGCGTTTCTTACCTCAAAACTGCCATATCTCGCGAACGGATTGACCAATCTGCAAAGTTTCTGTTGCATCTGAAAGTAGAAACTAGCCCCATTACAACGGTATAAGTAGTTTTCCCCTCGAACGTTCTAGTTATTGGTTTCGAGCATCAGAACTGCGAAAATTTGGAGTTTCTCAAGCGTTTCTTACCTCAAAACTGCCATATCTCGCGAACGGATTGACCAATCCGCAAAGTTTCTGTTGCATCTGAAAGTAGAAACTAGCCCCATTACAACGGTATGAGTAGTTTTCCCCTTGACCGTTCTAGTTATTCGGTTCGAGCATCAGAACTGCGAAAATTTGGAGTTTCTCAAGCGTTTCTTACCTCAAAACTGCCATATCTCGCGAACGGATTGACCAATCTGCAAAGTTTCTGTTGCATCTGAAAGTAGAAACTAGCCCCATTACAACGGTATAAGTAGTTTTCCCCTCGAACGTTCTAGTTATTGGTTTCGAGCATCAGAACTGCGAAAATTTGGAGTTTCTCAAGCGTTTCTTACTTCAAAACTGCCATATCTCGCGAACGGATTGACCAATCCGAAAAGTTTCTGTTGCATCTGAAAGTAGAAACTCGCCCCATTACAACGGTATGAGTAGTTTTCCCCTAGGCCGTTCTAGTTATTCGTTTCGAGCATCAGAACTGCGAAAATTTGGAGTTTCTCAAGCGTTTCTTACTTCAAAACTGCCATATCTCGCGAACGGATTGACCAATCCGAAAAGTTTCTGTTGCATCTGAAAGTAGAAACTAGCCCCATTACAACGGTATGAGTAGTTTTCCCCTAGACCTTTCTAGTTATTTGGTTCGAGCATCAGAACTGCGAAAATTTGGAGTTTCTCAAGCGTTTCTTACCTCAAAACTGCCATATCTCGCGAACGGATTGACCAATCCGAAAAGTTTCTGTTGCATCTGAAAGTAGAAACTAGCCCCATTACAACGGTATGAGTAGTTTTCCCCTAGACCGTTCTAGTTATTCGTTTCGAGCATCAGAACTGCGAAAATTTGGAGTTTCTCAAGCGTTTCTTACCTCAAAACTGCCATATCTCGCGAACGGATTGACCAATCCGCAAAGTTTCTGTTGCATCTGAAAGTAGAAACTAGCCCCATTACAACGGTATGAGTAGTTTTCCCCTAGACCGTTCTAGTTATTCGTTTCGAGCATCAGAACTGCGAAAATTTGGAGTTTCTCAAGCGTTTCTTACCTCAAAACTGCCATATCTCGCGAACGGATTGACCAATCCGCAAAGTTTCTGTTGCATCTGAAAGTAGAAACTAGCCCCATTACAACGGTATGAGTAGTTTTCCCCTAGACCGTTCTAGTTATTCGTTTCGAGCATCAGAACTGCGAAAATTTGGAGTTTCTCAAGCGTTTCTTACCTCAAAACAGCCATATCTCGCGAACGGATTGACAAATCCGCAAAGTTTCTGTTGCATCTGAAAGTAGAAACTGGCCCCATTACAACGGTATGAGTAGTTTTCCCCTAGACCGTTCTAGTTATTGGTTGCGAGCATCAGAACTGCTAAAATTTGGAGTTTCTCAAGCGTTTCTTACCTCAAAACTGCCATATCTCGCGAACGGATTGACCAATCCGAAAAGTTTCTGTTGCATCTGAAAGTAGAAACTAGCCCCATTACAACGGTATGAGTAGTTTTCCCCTAGACCGTTCTAGTTATTCGTTTCGAGCATCAGAACTGCGAAAATTTGGAGTTTCTCAAGCGTTTCTTACCTCAAAACTGTCATATCTCGCGAACGGATTGACCAATCCGCAAAGTTTCTGTTGCATCTGAAAGTAGAAACTAGCCCCATTACAACGGTATGAGTAGTTTTCCCCTAGACCGTTCTAGTTATTCGTTTCGAGCATCAGAACTGCGAAAATTTGGAGTTTCTCAAGCGTTTCTTACCTCAAAACTGCCATATCTCGCGAACGGATTGACAAATCCGCAAAGTTTCTGTTGCATCTGAAAGTAGAAACTGGCCCCATTACAACGGTATGAGTAGTTTTCCCCTAGACCGTTCTAGTTATTCGTTTCGTGCATCAGAACTGCGAAAATTTGGAGTTTCTCAAGCGTTTCTTACCTCAAAACTGCCATATCTCACGAACGGATTGACCAATCCGTAAAGTTTCTGTTGCATCTGAAAGTAGAAACTCGCCCCATTACAACGGTATGAGTAGTTTTCCCCTAGGCCGTTCTAGTTATTCGTTTCGAGCATCAGAACTGCGAAAATTTGGAGTTTCTCAAGCGTTTCTTACTTCAAATCTGCCATATCTCGCGAACGGATTGACCAAGCCGAAAAGTTTCTGTTGCATCTGAAAGTAGAAACTAGCCCCATTACAACGGTATGAGTAGTTTTCCCCTAGACCTTTCTAGTTATTGGTTGCGAGCATCAGAACTGCGAAAATTTGGAGTTTCTCAAGCGTTTCTTACTTCAAAACTGCCATATCTCGCGAACGGATTGACCAATCCGAAAAGTTTCTGTTGCATCTGAAAGTAGAAACTAGCCCCATTACAACGGTATGAGTAGTTTTCCCCTAGACCGTTCTAGTTATTGGTTTCGAGCATCAGAACTGCGAAAATTTGGAGTTTCTCAAGCGTTTCTTACCTCAAAACTGCCATATCTCGCGAACGGATTGACCAATCTGCAAAGTTTCTGTTGCATCTGAAAGTAGAAACTAGCCCCATTACAACGGTATAAGTAGTTTTCCCCTCGAACGTTCTAGTTATTGGTTTCGAGCATCAGAACTGCGAAAATTTGGAGTTTCTCAAGCGTTTCTTACCTCAAAACTGCCATATCTCGCGAACGGATTGACCAATCCGCAAAGTTTCTGTTGCATCTGAAAGTAGAAACTAGCCCCATTACAACGGTATGAGTAGTTTTCCCCTTGACCGTTCTAGTTATTCGGTTCGAGCATCAGAACTGCGAAAATTTGGAGTTTCTCAAGCGTTTCTTACCTCAAAACTGCCATATCTCGCGAACGGATTGACCAATCTGCAAAGTTTCTGTTGCATCTGAAAGTAGAAACTAGCCCCATTACAACGGTATAAGTAGTTTTCCCCTCGAACGTTCTAGTTATTGGTTTCGAGCATCAGAACTGCGAAAATTTGGAGTTTCTCAAGCGTTTCTTACTTCAAAACTGCCATATCTCGCGAACGGATTGACCAATCCGAAAAGTTTCTGTTGCATCTGAAAGTAGAAACTCGCCCCATTACAACGGTATGAGTAGTTTTCCCCTAGGCCGTTCTAGTTATTCGTTTCGAGCATCAGAACTGCGAAAATTTGGAGTTTCTCAAGCGTTTCTTACTTCAAAACTGCCATATCTCGCGAACGGATTGACCAATCCGAAAAGTTTCTGTTGCATCTGAAAGTAGAAACTAGCCCCATTACAACGGTATGAGTAGTTTTCCCCTAGACCTTTCTAGTTATTTGGTTCGAGCATCAGAACTGCGAAAATTTGGAGTTTCTCAAGCGTTTCTTACCTCAAAACTGCCATATCTCGCGAACGGATTGACCAATCCGAAAAGTTTCTGTTGCATCTGAAAGTAGAAACTAGCCCCATTACAACGGTATGAGTAGTTTTCCCCTAGACCGTTCTAGTTATTCGTTTCGAGCATCAGAACTGCGAAAATTTGGAGTTTCTCAAGCGTTTCTTACCTCAAAACTGCCATATCTCGCGAACGGATTGACCAATCCGCAAAGTTTCTGTTGCATCTGAAAGTAGAAACTAGCCCCATTACAACGGTATGAGTAGTTTTCCCCTAGACCGTTCTAGTTATTCGTTTCGAGCATCAGAACTGCGAAAATTTGGAGTTTCTCAAGCGTTTCTTACCTCAAAACTGCCATATCTCGCGAACGGATTGACCAATCCGCAAAGTTTCTGTTGCATCTGAAAGTAGAAACTAGCCCCATTACAACGGTATGAGTAGTTTTCCCCTAGACCGTTCTAGTTATTCGTTTCGAGCATCAGAACTGCGAAAATTTGGAGTTTCTCAAGCGTTTCTTACCTCAAAACAGCCATATCTCGCGAACGGATTGACAAATCCGCAAAGTTTCTGTTGCATCTGAAAGTAGAAACTGGCCCCATTACAACGGTATGAGTAGTTTTCCCCTAGACCGTTCTAGTTATTGGTTGCGAGCATCAGAACTGCTAAAATTTGGAGTTTCTCAAGCGTTTCTTACCTCAAAACTGCCATATCTCGCGAACGGATTGACCAATCCGAAAAGTTTCTGTTGCATCTGAAAGTAGAAACTAGCCCCATTACAACGGTATGAGTAGTTTTCCCCTAGACCGTTCTAGTTATTCGTTTCGAGCATCAGAACTGCGAAAATTTGGAGTTTCTCAAGCGTTTCTTACCTCAAAACTGCCATATCTCGCGAACGGATTGACCAATCCGCAAAGTTTCTGTTGCATCTGAAAGTAGAAACTAGCCCCATTACAACGGTATGAGTAGTTTTCCCCTAGACCGTTCTAGTTATTCGTTTCGAGCATCAGAACTGCGAAAATTTGGAGTTTCTCAAGCGTTTCTTACCTCAAAACTGCCATATCTCGCGAACGGATTGACAAATCCGCAAAGTTTCTGTTGCATCTGAAAGTAGAAACTGGCCCCATTACAACGGTATGAGTAGTTTTCCCCTAGACCGTTCTAGTTATTCGTTTCGTGCATCAGAACTGCGAAAATTTGGAGTTTCTCAAGCGTTTCTTACCTCAAAACTGCCATATCTCACGAACGGATTGACCAATCCGTAAAGTTTCTGTTGCATCTGAAAGTAGAAACTCGCCCCATTACAACGGTATGAGTAGTTTTCCCCTAGGCCGTTCTAGTTATTCGTTTCGAGCATCAGAACTGCGAAAATTTGGAGTTTCTCAAGCGTTTCTTACTTCAAATCTGCCATATCTCGCGAACGGATTGACCAAGCCGAAAAGTTTCTGTTGCATCTGAAAGTAGAAACTAGCCCCATTACAACGGTATGAGTAGTTTTCCCCTAGACCTTTCTAGTTATTGGTTGCGAGCATCAGAACTGCGAAAATTTGGAGTTTCTCAAGCGTTTCTTACTTCAAAACTGCCATATCTCGCGAACGGATTGACCAATCCGAAAAGTTTCTGTTGCATCTGAAAGTAGAAACTAGCCCCATTACAACGGTATGAGTAGTTTTCCCCTAAACCTTTCTAGTTATTGGTTGCGAGCATCAGAACTGCGAAAATTTGGAGTTTCTCAAGCGTTTCTTACCTCAAAACTGCCATATCTCGCGAACGGATTGACCAATCCGCAAAGTTTCTGTTGCATCTGAAAGTAGAAACTAGCCCCATTACAACGGTATGAGTAGTTTTCCCCTAGACCGTTCTAGTTATTCGTTTCGAGCATCAGAACTGCGAAAATTTGGAGTTTCTCAAGCGTTTCTTACCTCAAAACTGCCATATCTCGCGAACGGATTGACCAATCCGCAAAGTTTCTGTTGCATCTGAAAGTACAAACTAGCCCCATTACAACGGTATGAATAGTTTTCCCCTAGACCGTTCTAGTTATTCGTTTCGAGCATCAGAACTGCGAAAATTTGGAGTTTCTCAAGCGTTTCTTACCTCAAAACTGCCATATCTCACGAACGGATTGACAAATCCGCAAAGTTCCTGTTGCATCTGAAAGTAGGAGCTGGCCCCATTAGAACGGTATGAGTAGTTTTCCCCTAGACCGTTCTAGTTATTCGTTTCGAGCATCAGAACTGCTAAAATTTGGAGTTTCTCAAGCGTTTCTTACCTCAAAACTGCCATATCTCGCGAACGGATTGACCAATCCGCAAAGTTTCTGTTGCATCTGAAAGTAGAAACTAGCCCCATTACAACGGTATGAGTAGTTTTCCCCTAGACCGTTCTAGTTATTCGTTTCGAGCATCAGAACTGCGAAAATTTGGAGTTTCTCAAGCGTTTCTTACCTCAAAACTGCCATATCTCGCGAACGGATTGACCAATCCGCAAAGTTTCTGTTGCATCTGAAAGTAGAAACTAGCCCCATTACAACGGTATGAGTAGTTTTCCCCTAGACCGTTCTAGTTATTCGTTTCGAGCATCAGAACTGCGAAAATTTGGAGTTTCTCAAGCGTTTCTTACCTCAAAACTGCCATATCTCGCGAACGGATTGACAAATCCGCAAAGTTCCTGTTGCATCTGAAAGTAGAAACTGGCCCCATTAGAACGGTATGAGTAGTTTTCCCCTAGACCGTTCTAGTTATTCGTTTCGAGCATCAGAACTGCGAAAATTTGGAGTTTCTCAAGCGTTTCTTACCTCAAAACTGCCATATCTCGCGAACGGATTGACAAATCCGCAAAGTTTCTGTTGCATCTGAAAGTAGAAACTGGCCCCATTACAACGGTATGAGTAGTTTTCCCCTAGACCGTTCTAGTTATTCGTTTCGTGCATCAGAACTGCGAAAATTTGGAGTTTCTCAAGCGTTTCTTACCTCAAAACTGCCATATCTCACGAACGGATTGACCAATCCGTAAAGTTTCTGTTGCATCTGAAAGTAGAAACTCGCCCCATTACAACGGTATGAGTAGTTTTCCCCTAGGCCGTTCTAGTTATTCGTTTCGAGCATCAGAACTGCGAAAATTTGGAGTTTCTCAAGCGTTTCTTACTTCAAATCTGCCATATCTCGCGAACGGATTGACCAAGCCGAAAAGTTTCTGTTGCATCTGAAAGTAGAAACTAGCCCCATTACAACGGTATGAGTAGTTTTCCCCTAGACCTTTCTAGTTATTGGTTGCGAGCATCAGAACTGCGAAAATTTGGAGTTTCTCAAGCGTTTCTTACTTCAAAACTGCCATATCTCGCGAACGGATTGACCAATCCGAAAAGTTTCTGTTGCATCTGAAAGTAGAAACTAGCCCCATTACAACGGTATGAGTAGTTTTCCCCTAGACCTTTCTAGTTATTGGTTGCGAGCATCAGAACTGCGAAAATTTGGAGTTTCTCAAGCGTTTCTTACCTCAAAACTGCCATATCTCGCGAACGGATTGACCAATCCGCAAAGTTTCTGTTGCATCTGAAAGTAGAAACTAGCCCCATTACAACGGTATGAGTAGTTTTCCCCTAGACCGTTCTAGTTATTCGTTTCGAGCATCAGAACTGCGAAAATTTGGAGTTTCTCAAGCGTTTCTTACCTCAAAACTGCCATATCTCGCGAACGGATTGACCAATCCGAAAAGTTTCTGTTGCATCCGAAAGTAGAAACTAGCCCCATTACAACGGTATGAGTAGTTTTCCCCTAGACCGTTCTAGTTATTCGTTTCGAGCATCAGAACTGCTAAAATTTGGAGTTTCTCAAGCGTTTCTTACCTCAAAACTGCCATATCTCGCGAACGGATTGACCAATCCGCAAAGTTTCTGTTGCATCTGAAAGTACAAACTAGCCCCATTACAACGGTATGAATAGTTTTCCCCTAGACCGTTCTAGTTATTCGTTTCGAGCATCAGAACTGCGAAAATTTGGAGTTTCTCAAGCGTTTCTTACCTCAAAACTGCCATATCTCACGAACGGATTGACAAATCCGCAAAGTTCCTGTTGCATCTGAAAGTAGGAACTGGCCCCATTAGAACGGTATGAGTAGTTTTCCCCTAGACCGTTCTAGTTATTCGTTTCGAGCATCAGAACTGCGAAAATTTGGAGTTTCTCAAGCGTTTCTTACCTCAAAACTGCCATATCTCGCGAACGGATTGGCAAATCCGCAAAGTTTCTGTTGCATCTGAAAGTAGAAACTGGCCCCATTACAACGGTATGAGTAGTTTTCCCCTAGACCGTTCTAGTTATTCGTTTCGAGCATCAGAACTGCGAAAATTTGGAGTTTCTCAAGCGTTTCTTACCTCAAAACTGCCATATCTCGCGAACGGATTGACAAATCCGCAAAGTTTCTGTTGCATCTGAAAGTAGAAACTGGCCCCATTACAACGGTATGAGTAGTTTTCCCCTAGACCGTTCTAGTTATTCGTTTCGTGCATCAGAACTGCGAAAATTTGGAGTTTCTCAAGCGTTTCTTACCTCAAAACTGCCATATCTCACGAACGGATTGACCAATCCGTAAAGTTTCTGTTGCATCTGAAAGTAGAAACTCGCCCCATTACAACGGTATGAGTAGTTTTCCCCTAGACCGTTCTAGTTATTCGTTTCGTGCATCAGAACTGCGAAAATTTGGAGTTTCTCAAGCGTTTCTTACCTCAAAACTGCCATATCTCACGAACGGATTGACCAATCCGTAAAGTTTCTGTTGCATCTGAAAGTAGAAACTAGCCCCATTACAACGGTATGAGTAGTTTTCCCCTAGACCGTTCTAGTTATTCGTTTCGAGCATCAGAACTGCGAAAATTTGGGGTTTCTCAAGCGTTTCTTACATCAAAACTGCCATATCTCGCGAACGGATTGACCAATCCGAAAAGTTTCTGTTGCATCTGAAAGTAGAAACTAGCCCCATTACAACGGTATGAGTAGTTTTCCCCTAGACCGTTCTAGTTATTGGTTGCGAGCATCAGAACTGCGAAAATTTGGAGTTTCTCAAGCGTTTCTTACCTCAAAACTGCCATATCTCGCGAACGGATTGACCAATCCGCAAAGTTTCTGTTGCATCTGCAAGTAGAAACTAGCCCCATTACAACGGTATGAGTAGTTTTCCCCTAGACCGTTCTAGTTATTCGTTTCGAGCATCAGAACTGCGAAAATTTGGAGTTTCTCAAGCGTTTCTTACCTCAAAACTGCCATATCTCGCGAACGGATTGACCAATCTGCAAAGTTTCTGTTGCATCTGAAAGTAGAAACTCGCCCCATTACAACGGTATGAGTAGTTTTCCCCTAGACCGTTCTAGTTATTCGTTTCGAGCATCAGAACTGCTAAAATTTGGAGTTTCTCAAGCGTTTCTTACCTCAAAACTGCCATATCTCGCGAACGGATTGAACAATCCGAAAAGTTTCTGTTGCATCTGAAAGTAGAAACTAGCCCCATTACAACGGTATGAGTAGTTTTCCCCTAGACCGTTCTAGTTATTGGTTGCGAGCATCAGAACTGCGAAAATTTGGAGTTTCTCAAGCGTTTCTTACCTCAAAACTGCCATATCTCGCGAACGGATTGACCAAGCCGAAAAGTTTCTGTTGCATCCGAAAGTAGAAACTAGCCCCATTACAACGGTATGAGTAGTTTTCCCCTAGACCGTTCTAGTTATTCGTTTCAGGTATCAGAACTGCGAAAATTTGGAGTTTCTCAAGCGTTTCTTACTTCAAAACTGCCATATCTCGCGAACGGATTGACCAATCCGAAAAGTTTCTGTTGCATCTGAAAGTAGAAACTAGCCCCATTACAACGGTATGAGTAGTTTTCCCCTAGCCCGTTCTAGTTATTCGGTTCGAGCATCAGAACTGCGAAAATTTGGGGTTTCTCAAGCGTTTCTTACTTCAAAACTGCCATATCTCGCGAACGGATTGACCAATCCGAAAAGTTTCTGTTGCATCTGAAAGTAGAAACTAGCCCCATTACAACGGTATGAGTAGTTTTCCCCTAGACCGTTCTAGTTATTCGTTTCGAGCATCAGAACTGCTAAAATTTGGAGTTTCTCAAGCGTTTCTTACCTCAAAACTGCCATATCTCGCGAACGGATTGAACAATCCGAAAAGTTTCTGTTGCATCTGAAAGTAGAAACTAGCCCCATTACAACGGTATGAGTAGTTTTCCCCTAGACCGTTCTTGTTATTCGTTTCGTGCATCAGAACTGCGAAAATTTGGAGTTTCTCAAGCGTTTCTTACCTCAAAACTGCCATATCTCGCGAACGGATTCACAAATCCGCAAAGTTTCTGTTGCATCTGAAAGTAGAAACTGGCCCCATTACAACGGTATGAGTAGTTTTCCCCTAGACCGTTCTAGTTATTCGTTTCGAGCATCAGAACTGCGAAAATTTGGAGTTTCGCAAGCGTTTCTTACCTCAAAACTGCCATATCTCGCGAACGGATTGACAAATCCGCAAAGTTTCTGTTGCATCTGAAAGTAGAAACTGGCCCCATTACAACGGTATGAGTAGTTTTCCCCTAGACCGTTCTAGTTATTCGTTTCGTGCATCAGAACTGCGAAAATTTGGAGTTTCTCAAGCGTTTCTTACCTCAAAACTGCCATATCTCACGAACGGATTGACCAATCCGTAAAGTTTCTGTTGCATCTGAAAGTAGAAACTCGCCCCATTACAACGGTATGAGTAGTTTTCCCCTAGGCCGTTCTAGTTATTCGTTTCGAGCATCAGAACTGCGAAAATTTGGAGTTTCTCAAGCGTTTCTTACTTCAAAACTGCCATATCTCGCGAACGGATTGACCAATCCGAAAAGTTTCTGTTGCATCTGAAAGTAGAAACTGGCCCCATTACAACGGTATGAGTAGTTTTCCCCTAGACCGTTCTAGTTATTCGTTTCGAGCATCAGAACTGCGAAAATTTGGAGTTTCTCAAGCGTTTCTTACCTCAAAACTGCCATATCTCGCGAACGGATTGACCAATCCGTAAAGTTTCTGTTGCATCTGAAAGTAGAAACTCGCCCCATTACAACGGTATGAGTAGTTTTCCCCTAGCCCGTTCTAATTATTCGGTTCGAGCATCAGAACTGCGAAAATTTGGAGTTTCTCAAACGTTTCTTACCTCAAAACTGCCATATCTCGCGAACGGATTGACCAATCCGCAAAGTTTCTGTTGCATCTGAAAGTACAAACTAGCCCCATTACAACGGTATGAATAGTTTTCCCCTAGACCGTTCTAGTTATTCGTTTCGAGCATCAGAACTGCGAAAATTTGGAGTTTCTCAAGCGTTTTTTACCTCAAAACTGCCATATCTCGCGAACGGATTGACAAATCCGCAAAGTTTCTGTTGCATCCGAAAGTAGAAACTAGCTCCATTACAACGGTATGAGTAGTTTTCCCCTAGACCGTTCTAGTTATTCGTTTCGAGCATCAGAACTGCGAAAATTTGGAGTTTCTCAAGCGTTTCTTACTTCAAAACTGCCATAGCTCGCGAACGGATTGACCAATCCGAAAAGTTTCGGTTGCATCTGAAAGTAGAAACTCGCCCCATTACAACGGTATGAGTAGTTTTCCCCTAGCCCGTTATAGTTATTCGGTTCGAGCATCAGAACTGCGAAAATTTGGAGTTTCTCAAGCGTTTCTTACCTCAAAACTGCCTTATCTCGCGAACGGATTGACCAATCCGCAAAATTTCTGTTGCATCTGAAAGTAGAAACTCGCCCCATTACAACGGTATGAGTAGTTTTCCCCTAGACCGTTCTAGTTATTCGTTTCGAGCATCAGAACTGCTAAAATTTGGAGTTTCTCAAGCGTTTCTTACCTCAAAACTGCCATATCTCGCGAACGGATTGACCAATCCGCAAAGTTTCTGTTGCATCTGAAAGTACAAACTAGCCCCATTACAACGGTATGAATAGTTTTCCCCTAGACCGTTCTAGTTATTCGTTTCGAGCATCAGAACTGCGAAAATTTGGAGTTTCTCAAGCGTTTCTTACCTCAAAACTGCCATATCTCGCGAACGGATTGACAAATCCGCAAAGTTTCTGTTGCATCTGAAAGTAGAAACTGGCCCCATTACAACGGTATGAGTAGTTTTCCCCTAGCCCGTTCTAGTTATTCGGTTCGAGCATCAGAACTGCGAAAATTTGGGGTTTCTCAAGCGTTTCTTACTTCAAAACTGCCATATCTCACGAACGGATTGACCAATCCGTAAAGTTTCTGTTGCATCTGAAAGTAGAAACTCGCCCCATTACAACGGTATGAGTAGTTTTCCCCTAGGCCGTTCTAGTTATTCGTTTCGAGCATCAGAACTGCGAAAATTTGGAGTTTCTCAAGCGTTTCTTACTTCAAATCTGCCATATCTCGCGAACGGATTGACCAAGCCGAAAAGTTTCTGTTGCATCTGAAAGTAGAAACTAGCCCCATTACAACGGTATGAGTAGTTTTCCCCTAGACCTTTCTAGTTATTGGTTGCGAGCATCAGAACTGCGAAAATTTGGAGTTTCTCAAGCGTTTCTTACTTCAAAACTGCCATATCTCGCGAACGGATTGACCAATCCGAAAAGTTTCTGTTGCATCTGAAAGTAGAAACTAGCCCCATTACAACGGTATGAGTAGTTTTCCCCTAGACCTTTCTAGTTATTGGTTGCGAGCATCAGAACTGCGAAAATTTGGAGTTTCTCAAGCGTTTCTTACCTCAAAACTGCCATATCTCGCGAACGGATTGACCAATCCGCAAAGTTTCTGTTGCATCTGAAAGTAGAAACTAGCCCCATTACAACGGTATGAGTAGTTTTCCCCTAGACCGTTCTAGTTATTCGTTTCGAGCATCAGAACTGCGAAAATTTGGAGTTTCTCAAGCGTTTCTTACCTCAAAACTGCCATATCTCGCGAACGGATTGACCAATCCGAAAAGTTTCTGTTGCATCCGAAAGTAGAAACTAGCCCCATTACAACGGTATGAATAGTTTTCCCCTAGACCGTTCTAGTTATTCGTTTCGAGCATCAGAACTGCGAAAATTTGGAGTTTCTCAAGCGTTTCTTACCTCAAAACTGCCATATCTCGCGAACGGATTGGCAAATCCGCAAAGTTTCTGTTGCATCTGAAAGTAGAAACTGGCCCCATTACAACGGTATGAGTAGTTTTCCCCTAGACCGTTCTAGTTATTCGTTTCGAGCATCAGAACTGCGAAAATTTGGAGTTTCTCAAGCGTTTCTTACCTCAAAACTGCCATATCTCGCGAACGGATTGACAAATCCGCAAAGTTTCTGTTGCATCTGAAAGTAGAAACTGGCCCCATTACAACGGTATGAGTAGTTTTCCCCTAGACCGTTCTAGTTATTCGTTTCGTGCATCAGAACTGCGAAAATTTGGAGTTTCTCAAGCGTTTCTTACCTCAAAACTGCCATATCTCACGAACGGATTGACCAATCCGTAAAGTTTCTGTTGCATCTGAAAGTAGAAACTCGCCCCATTACAACGGTATGAGTAGTTTTCCCCTAGACCGTTCTAGTTATTCGTTTCGTGCATCAGAACTGCGAAAATTTGGAGTTTCTCAAGCGTTTCTTACCTCAAAACTGCCATATCTCGCGAACGGATTGACAAATCCGCAAAGTTTCTGTTGCATCTGAAAGTAGAAACTGGCCCCATTACAACGGTATGAGTAGTTTTCCCCTAGCCCGTTCTAGTTATTCGGTTCGAGCATCAGAACTGCGAAAATTTGGGGTTTCTCAAGCGTTTCTTACTTCAAAACTGCCATATCTCGCGAACGGATTGACCAATCCGAAAAGTTTCTGTTGCATCTGAAAGTAGAAACTAGCCCCATTACAACGGTATGAGTAGTTTTCCCCTAGACCGTTCTAGTTATTGGTTGCGAGCATCAGAACTGCGAAAATTTGGAGTTTCTCAAGCGTTTCTTACCTCAAAACTGCCATATCTCGCGAACGGATTGACCAATCCGCAAAGTTTCTGTTGCATCTGCAAGTAGAAACTGGCCCCATTACAACGGTATGAGTAGTTTTCCCCTAGCCCGTTCTAGTTATTCGGTTCGAGCATCAGAACTGCGAAAATTTGGAGTTTCTCAAGCGTTTCTTACCTGAAAACTGCCATATCTCGCGAACGGATTGACCAATCCGCAAAGTTTCTGTTGCATCTGAAAGTAGAAACTGGCCCCATTACAACGGTATGAGTAGTTTTCCCCTAGACCGTTCTAGTTATTCGTTTCGTGCATCAGCACTGCGAAAATTTGGAGTTTCTCAAGCGTTTCTTACTTCAAAACTGCCATAGCTCGCGAACGGATTGACCAATCCGAAAAGTTTCGGTTGCATCTGAAAGTAGAAACTAGCCCCATTACAACGGTATGAGTAGTTTTCCCCTAGCCCGTTCTATTTATTCGGTTCGAGCATCAGAACTGCGAAAATTTGGAGTTTCTCAAGCGTTTCTTACCTCAAAACTGCCATATCTCGCGAACGGATTGACCAATCCGAAAAGTTTCTGTTGCATCTGAAAGTAGAAACTAGCCCCATTACAACGGTATGAGTAGTTTTCCCCTAGACCGTTCTAGTTATTGGTTGCGAGCATCAGAACTGCGAAAATTTGGAGTTTCTCAAGCGTTTCTTACCTCAAAACTGCCATATCTCGCGAACGGATTGACCAATCCGAAAAGTTTCTGTTGCATCCGAAAGTAGAAACTAGCTCCATTACAACGGTATGAGTAGTTTTCCCCTAGACCGTTCTAGTTATTCGTTTCGAGCATCAGAACTGCTAAAATTTGGAGTTTCTCAAGCGTTTCTTACCTCAAAACTGCCATATCTCGCGAACGGATTGACCAATCCGCAAAGTTTCTGTTGCATCTGAAAGTAGAAACTCGCCCCATTACAACGGTATGAGTAGTTTTCCCCTAGACCGTTCTAGTTATTCGTTTCGAGCATCAGAACTGCTAAAATTTGGAGTTTCTCAAGCGTTTCTTACCTCAAAACTGCCATATCTCGCGAACGGATTGTCCAATCCGCAAAGTTTCTGTTGCATCTGAAAGTACAAACTAGCCCCATTACAACGGTATGAGTAGTTTTCCCCTAGCCCGTTATAGTTATTCGGTTCGAGCATCAGAACTGCGAAAATTTGGAGTTTCTCAAGCGTTTCTTACCTCAAAACTGCCTTATCTCGCGAACGGATTGACCAATCCGCAAAATTTCTGTTGCATCTGAAAGTAGAAACTCGCCCCATTACAACGGTATGAGTAGTTTTCCCCTAGACCGTTCTAGTTATTCGTTTCGAGCATCAGAACTGCTAAAATTTGGAGTTTCTCAAGCGTTTCTTACCTCAAAACTGCCATATCTCGCGAACGGATTGACCAATCCGCAAAGTTTCTGTTGCATCTGAAAGTACAAACTAGCCCCATTACAACGGTATGAATAGTTTTCCCCTAGACCGTTCTAGTTATTCGTTTCGAGCATCAGAACTGCGAAAATTTGGAGTTTCTCAAGCGTTTCTTACCTCAAAACTGCCATATCTCGCGAACGGATTGACAAATCCGCAAAGTTTCTGTTGCATCTGAAAGTAGAAACTGGCCCCATTACAACGGTATGAGTAGTTTTCCCCTAGCCCGTTCTAGTTATTCGGTTCGAGCATCAGAACTGCGAAAATTTGGGGTTTCTCAAGCGTTTCTTACTTCAAAACTGCCATATCTCGCGAACGGATTGACCAATCCGAAAAGTTTCTGTTGCATCTGAAAGTAGAAACTAGCCCCATTACAACGGTATGAGTAGTTTTCCCCTAGACCGTTCTAGTTATTGGTTGCGAGCATCAGAACTGCGAAAATTTGGAGTTTCTCAAGCGTTTCTTACCTCAAAACTGCCATATCTCGCGAACGGATTGACCAATCCGCAAAGTTTCTGTTGCATCTGCAAGTAGAAACTGGCCCCATTACAACGGTATGAGTAGTTTTCCCCTAGCCCGTTCTAGTTATTCGGTTCGAGCATCAGAACTGCGAAAATTTGGAGTTTCTCAAGCGTTTCTTACCTGAAAACTGCCATATCTCGCGAACGGATTGACCAATCCGCAAAGTTTCTGTTGCATCTGAAAGTAGAAACTGGCCCCATTACAACGGTATGAGTAGTTTTCCCCTAGACCGTTCTAGTTATTCGTTTCGTGCATCAGAACTGCGAAAATTTGGAGTTTCTCAAGCGTTTCTTACCTCAAAACTGCCATATCTCACGAACGGATTGACCAATCCGTAAAGTTTCTGTTGCATCTGAAAGTAGAAACTCGCCCCATTACAACGGTATGAGTAGTTTTCCCCTAGACCGTTCTAGTTATTCGTTTCGAGCATCAGAACTGCGAAAATTTGGAGTTTCTCAAGCGTTTCTTACCTCAAAACTGCCATATCTCGCGAACGGATTGACAAATCCGCAAAGTTTCTGTTGCATCTGAAAGTAGAAACTGGCCCCATTACAACGGTATGAGTAGTTTTCCCCTAGACCGTTCTAGTTATTCGTTTCGAGCATCAGAACTGCGAAAATTTGGAGTTTCTCAAGCGTTTCTTACTTCAAAACTGCCATAGCTCGCGAACGGATTGACCAATCCGAAAAGTTTCGGTTGCATCTGAAAGTAGAAACTGGCCCCATTACAACGGTATGAGTAGTTTTCCCCTAGACCGTTCTAGTTATTCGTTTCGAGCATCAGAACTGCGAAAATTTGGAGTTTCTCAAGCGTTTCTTACCTCAAAACTGCCATATCTCGCGAACGGATTGACAAATCCGCAAAGTTTCTGTTGCATCTGAAAGTAGAAACTGGCCCCATTACAACGGTATGAGTAGTTTTCCCTTAGACCGTTCTAGTTATTCGTTTCGAGCATCAGAACTGCGAAAATTTGGAGTTTCTCAAGCGTTTCTTACCTCAAAACTGCCATATCTCGCGAACGGATTGACCAATCCGAAAAGTTTCTGTTGCATCTGAAAGTAGAAACTGGCCCCATTACAACGGTATGAGTAGTTTTCCCCTAGACCGTTCTAGTTATTCGTTTCGAGCATCAGAACTGCGAAAATTTGGAGTTTCTCAAGCGTTTCTTACCTCAAAACTGCCATATCTCGCGAACGGATTGACCAATCCGAAAAGTTTCTGTTGCATCTGAAAGTAGAAACTAGCCCCATTACAACGGTATGAGTAGTTTTCCCCTAGACCGTTCTAGTTATTCGTTTCGAGCATCAGAACTGCGAAAATTTGGAGTTTCTCAAGCGTTTCTTACCTCAAAACTGCCATATCTCGCGAACGGATTGACCAATCCGAAAAGTTTCTGTTGCATCTGAAAGTAGAAACTAGCCCCATTACAACGGTATGAGTAGTTTTCCCCTCGAACGTTCTAGTTATTGGTTTCGAGCATCAGAACTGCGAAAATTTGGAGTTTCTCAAGCGTTTCTTACCTCAAAACTGCCATATCTCGCGAACGGATTGACCAATCCGCAAAGTTTCTGTTGCATCTGAAAGTACAAACTAGCCCCATTACAACGGTATGAGTAGTTTTCCCCTAGACCGTTCTAGTTATTCGTTTCGAGCATCAGAACTGCGAAAATTTGGAGTTTCTCAAGCGTTTCTTACCTCAAAACTGCCATATCTCGCGAACGGATTGACCAATCCGAAAAGTTTCTGTTGCATCTGAAAGTAGAAACTAGCCCCATTACAACGGTATGAGTAGTTTTCCCCTCGAACGTTCTAGTTATTGGTTTCGAGCATCAGAACTGCGAAAATTTGGAGTTTCTCAAGCGTTTCTTACCTCAAAACTGCCATATCTCGCGAACGGATTGACCAATCCGCAAAGTTTCTGTTGCATCTGAAAGTACAAACTAGCCCCATTACAACGCTATGAATAGTTTTCCCCTAGACCGTTCTAGTTATTCGTTTCGAGCATCAGAACTGCGAAAATTTGGAGTTTCTCAAGCGTTTCTTACCTCAAAACTGCCATATCTCGCGAACGGATTGACAAATCCGCAAAGTTTCTGTTGCATCTGAAAGTAGAAACTGGCCCCATTACAACGGTATGAGTAGTTTTCCCCTAGACCGTTCTAGTTATTCGTTTCGTGCATCAGAACTGCGAAAATTTGGAGTTTCTCAAGCGTTTCTTACCTCAAAACTGCCATATCTCACGAACGGATTGACCAATCCGCAAAGTTTCTGTTGCATCTGAAAGTAGAAACTAGCCCCATTACAACGGTATGAGTAGTTTTCCCCTAGACCGTTCTAGTTATTCGTTTCGAGCATCAGAACTGCTAAAATTTGGAGTTTCTCAAGCGTTTCTTACCTCAAAACTGCCATATCTCGCGAACGGATTGACCAATCCGAAAAGTTTCTGTTGCATCTGAAAGTAGAAACTAGCCCCATTACAACGGTATAAGTAGTTATCCCCTAGGCCGTTCTAGTTATTCGTTTCGAGCATCAGAACTGCGAAAATTTGGAGTATCTCAAGCGTTTCTTACTTCAAATCTGCCATATCTCGCGAACGGATTGACCAAGCCGAAAAGTTTCTGTTGCATCCGAAAGTAGAAACTAGCCCCATTACAACGGTATGAGTAGTTTTCCCCTCGAACGTTCTAGTTATTGGTTTCGAGCATCAGAACTGCGAAAATTTGGAGTTTCTCAAGCGTTTCTTACCTCAAAACTGCCATATCTCGCGAACGGATTGACCAATCCGCAAAGTTTCTGTTGCATCTGAAAGTACAAACTAGCCCCATTACAACGGTATGAATAGTTTTCCCCTAGACCGTTCTAGTTATTCGTTTCGAGCATCAGAACTGCGAAAATTTGGAGTTTCTCAAGCGTTTCTTACCTCAAAACTGCCATATCTCGCGAACGGATTGACCAATCCGAAAAGTTTCTGTTGCATCTGAAAGTAGAAACTAGCCCCATTACAACGGTATGAGTAGTTTTCCCCTAGACCGTTCTAGTTATTCGTTTCGAGCATCAGAACTGCTAAAATTTGGAGTTTCTCAAGCGTTTCTTACCTCAAAACTGCCATATCTCGCGAACGGATTGACCAATCCGAAAAGTTTCTGTTGCATCTGAAGGTAGAAACTAGCCCCATTACAACGGTATGAGTAGTTTTCCCCTCGAACGTTCTAGTTATTGGTTTCGAGCATCAGAACTGCGAAAATTTGGAGTTTCTCAAGGGTTTCTTACCTCAAAACTGCCATATCTCGCGAACGGATTGACCAATCCGCAAAGTTTCTGTTGCATCTGAAAGTACAAACTAGCCCCATTACAACGGTATGAATAGTTTTCCCCTAGACCGTTCTAGTTATTCGTTTCGAGCATCAGAACTGCGAAAATTTGGAGTTTCTCAAGCGTTTCTTACCTCAAAACTGCCATATCTCGCGAACGGATTGACCAATCCGAAAAGTTTCTGTTGCATCTGAAAGTAGAAACTAGCCCCATTACAACGGTATGAGTAGTTTTCCCCTCGAACGTTCTAGTTATTGGTTTCGAGCATCAGAACTGCGAAAATTTGGAGTTTCTCAAGCGTTTCTTACCTCAAAACTGCCATATCTCGCGAACGGATTGACCAATCCGCAAAGTTTCTGTTGCATCTGAAAGTAGAAACTAGCCCCATTACAACGGTATGAGTAGTTTTCCCCTAGACCGTTCTAGTTATTCGTTTCGAGCATCAGAACTGCTAAAATTTGGAGTTTCTCAAGCGTTTCTTACCTCAAAACTGCCATATCTCGCGAACGGATTGACCAATCCGAAAAGTTTCTGTTGCATCTGAAAGTAGAAACTAGCCCCATTACAACGGTATGAGTAGTTTTCCCCTCGAACGTTCTAGTTATTGGTTTCGAGCATCAGAACTGCGAAAATTTGGAGTTTCTCAAGCGTTTCTTACCTCAAAACTGCCATATCTCGCGAACGGATTGACCAATCCGCAAAGTTTCTGTTGCATCTGAAAGTACAAACTAGCCCCATTACAACGGTATGAGTAGTTTTCCCCTAGACCGTTCTAGTTATTCGTTTCGAGCATCAGAACTGCGAAAATTTGGAGTTTCTCAAGCGTTTCTTACCTCAAAACTGCCATATCTCGCGAACGGATTGACCAATCCGAAAAGTTTCTGTTGCATCTGAAAGTAGAAACTAGCCCCATTGCAACGGTATGAGTAGTTTTCCCCTCGAACGTTCTAGTTATTGGTTTCGAGCATCAGAACTGCGAAAATTTGGAGTTTCTCAAGCGTTTCTTACCTCAAAACTGCCATATCTCGCGAACGGATTGACCAATCCGCAAAGTTTCTGTTGCATCTGAAAGTACAAACTAGCCCCATTACAACGCTATGAATAGTTTTCCCCTAGACCGTTCTAGTTATTCGTTTCGAGCATCAGAACTGCGAAAATTTGGAGTTTCTCAAGCGTTTCTTACCTCAAAACTGCCATATCTCGCGAACGGATTGACAAATCCGCAAAGTTTCTGTTGCATCTGAAAGTAGAAACTGGCCCCATTACAACGGTATGAGTAGTTTTCCCCTAGACCGTTCTAGTTATTCGTTTCGTGCATCAGAACTGCGAAAATTTGGAGTTTCTCAAGCGTTTCTTACCTCAAAACTGCCATATCTCACGAACGGATTGACCAATCCGCAAAGTTTCTGTTGCATCTGAAAGTAGAAACTAGCCCCATTACAACGGTATGAGTAGTTTTCCCCTAGACCGTTCTAGTTATTCGTTTCGAGCATCAGAACTGCTACAATTTGGAGTTTCTCAAGCGTTTCTTACCTCAAAACTGCCATATCTCGCGAACGGATTGACCAATCCGAAAAGTTTCTGTTGCATCTGAAAGTAGAAACTAGCCCCATTACAACGGTATGAGTAGTTTTCCCCTAGACCGTTCTAGTTATTCGTTTCGAGCATCAGAACTGCGAAAATTTGGAGTTTCTCAAGCGTTTCTTACCTCTAAACTGCCATATCTCGCGAACGGATTGACCAATCCGCAAAGTTTCTGTTGCATCTGAAAGTAGAAACTAGCCCCATTACAACGGTATAAGTAGTTATCCCCTAGGCCGTTCTAGTTATTCGTTTCGAGCATCAGAACTGCGAAAATTTGGAGTATCTCAAGCGTTTCTTACTTCAAATCTGCCATATCTCGCGAACGGATTGACCAAGCCGAAAAGTTTCTGTTGCATCCGAAAGTAGAAACTAGCCCCATTACAACGGTATGAGTAGTTTTCCCCTCGAACGTTCTAGTTATTGGTTTCGAGCATCAGAACTGCGAAAATTTGGAGTTTCTCAAGCGTTTCTTACCTCAAAACTGCCATATCTCGCGAACGGATTGACCAATCCGCAAAGTTTCTGTTGCATCTGAAAGTACAAACTAGCCCCATTACAACGGTATGAATAGTTTTCCCCTAGACCGTTCTAGTTATTCGTTTCGAGCATCAGAACTGCGAAAATTTGGAGTTTCTCAAGCGTTTCTTACCTCAAAACTGCCATATCTCGCGAACGGATTGACCAATCCGAAAAGTTTCTGTTGCATCTGAAAGTAGAAACTAGCCCCATTACAACGGTATGAGTAGTTTTCCCCTAGACCGTTCTAGTTATTCGTTTCGAGCATCAGAACTGCTAAAATTTGGAGTTTCTCAAGCGTTTCTTACCTCAAAACTGCCATATCTCGCGAACGGATTGACCAATCCGAAAAGTTTCTGTTGCATCTGAAGGTAGAAACTAGCCCCATTACAACGGTATGAGTAGTTTTCCCCTCGAACGTTCTAGTTATTGGTTTCGAGCATCAGAACTGCGAAAATTTGGAGTTTCTCAAGGGTTTCTTACCTCAAAACTGCCATATCTCGCGAACGGATTGACCAATCCGCAAAGTTTCTGTTGCATCTGAAAGTACAAACTAGCCCCATTACAACGGTATGAATAGTTTTCCCCTAGACCGTTCTAGTTATTCGTTTCGAGCATCAGAACTGCGAAAATTTGGAGTTTCTCAAGCGTTTCTTACCTCAAAACTGCCATATCTCGCGAACGGATTGACCAATCCGAAAAGTTTCTGTTGCATCTGAAAGTAGAAACTAGCCCCATTACAACGGTATGAGTAGTTTTCCCCTCGAACGTTCTAGTTATTGGTTTCGAGCATCAGAACTGCGAAAATTTGGAGTTTCTCAAGCGTTTCTTACCTCAAAACTGCCATATCTCGCGAACGGATTGACCAATCCGCAAAGTTTCTGTTGCATCTGAAAGTAGAAACTAGCCCCATTACAACGGTATGAGTAGTTTTCCCCTAGACCGTTCTAGTTATTCGTTTCGAGCATCAGAACTGCTAAAATTTGGAGTTTCTCAAGCGTTTCTTACCTCAAAACTGCCATATCTCGCGAACGGATTGACAAATCCGCAAAGTTTCTGTTGCATCTGAAAGTAGAAACTGGCCCCATTACAACGGTATGAGTAGTTTTCCCCTAGTCCGTTCTAGTTATTCGTTTCGAGCATCAGAAATGCGAAAATTTGGAGTTTCTCAAGCGTTTCTTACCTCAAAACTGCCATATCTCGCGAACGGATTGACCAATCCGAAAAGTTTCTGTTGCATCTGAAAGTAGAAACTAGCCCCATTACAACGGTATGAGTAGTTTTCCCCTAGACCGTTCTAGTTATTCGTTTCGAGCATCAGAACTGCGAAAATTTGGAGTTTCTCAAGCGTTTCTTACCTCAAAACTGCCATATCTCGCGAACGGATTGACAAATCCGCAAAGTTTCTGTTGCATCTGAAAGTAGAAACTGGCCCCATTACAACGGTATGAGTAGTTTTCCCCTAGACCGTTCTAGTTATTCGTTTCGAGCATCAGAACTGCGAAAATTTGGAGTTTCTCAAGCGTTTCTTACCTCAAAACTGCCATATCTCGCGAACGGATTGACCAATCCGAAAAGTTTCTGTTGCATCTGAAAGTAGAAACTAGCCCCATTACAACGGTATGAGTAGTTTTCCCCTAGACCGTTCTAGTTATTCGTTTCGAGCATCAGAACTGCTAAAATTTGGAGTTTCTCAAGCGTTTCTTACCTCAAAACTGCCATATCTCGCGAACGGATTGACCAATCCGAAAAGTTTCTGTTGCATCTGAAAGTAGAAACTAGCCCCATTACAACGGTATGAGTAGTTTTCCCCTAGACCGTTCTAGTTATTCGTTTCGAGCATCAGAACTGCGAAAATTTGGAGTTTCTCAAGCGTTTCTTACCTCAAAACTGCCATATCTCGCGAACGGATTGACCAATCCGAAAAGTTTCTGTTGCATCTGAAAGTAGAAACTAGCCCCATTACAACGGTATGAGTAGTTTTCCCCTCGAACGTTCTAGTTATTGGTTTCGAGCATCAGAACTGCGAAAATTTGGAGTTTCTCAAGCGTTTCTTACCTCAAAACTGCCATATCTCGCGAACGGATTGACCAATCCGCAAAGTTTCTGTTGCATCTGAAAGTACAAACTAGCCCCATTGCAACGGTATGAGTAGTTTTCCCCTAGACCGTTCTAGTTATTCGTTTCGAGCATCAGAACTGCGAAAATTTGGAGTTTCTCAAGCGTTTCTTACCTCAAAACTGCCATATCTCGCGAACGGATTGACCAATCCGAAAAGTTTCTGTTGCATCTGAAAGTAGAAACTAGCCCCATTACAACGGTATGAGTAGTTTTCCCCTCGAACGTTCTAGTTATTGGTTTCGAGCATCAGAACTGCGAAAATTTGGAGTTTCTCAAGCGTTTCTTACCTCAAAACTGCCATATCTCGCGAACGGATTGACCAATCCGCAAAGTTTCTGTTGCATCTGAAAGTACAAACTAGCCCCATTACAACGGTATGAATAGTTTTCCCCTAGACCGTTCTAGTTATTCGTTTCGAGCATCAGAACTGCGAAAATTTGGAGTTTCTCAAGCGTTTCTTACCTCAAAACTGCCATATCTCGCGAACGGATTGACAAATCCGCAAAGTTTCTGTTGCATCTGAAAGTAGAAACTGGCCCCATTACAACGGTATGAGTAGTTTTCCCCTAGACCGTTCTAGTTATTCGTTTCGTGCATCAGAACTGCGAAAATTTGGAGTTTCTCAAGCGTTTCTTACCTCAAAACTGCCATATCTCACGAACGGATTGACCAATCCGCAAAGTTTCTGTTGCATCTGAAAGTAGAAACTAGCCCCATTACAACGGTATGAGTAGTTTTCCCCTAGACCGTTCTAGTTATTCGTTTCGAGCATCAGAACTGCTAAAATTTGGAGTTTCTCAAGCGTTTCTTACCTCAAAACTGCCATATCTCGCGAACGGATTGACCAATCCGAAAAGTTTCTGTTGCATCTGAAAGTAGAAACTAGCCCCATTACAACGGTATGAGTAGTTTTCCCCTAGACCGTTCTAGTTATTCGTTTCGAGCATCAGAACTGCGAAAATTTGGAGTTTCTCAAGCGTTTCTTACCTCAAAACTGCCATATCTCGCGAACGGATTGACCAATCCGAAAAGTTTCTGTTGCATCTGAAAGTAGAAACTAGCCCCATTACATCGGTATGAGTAGTTTTCCCCTAGACCGTTCTAGTTATTGGTTGCGAGCATCAGAACTGCGAAAATTTGGAGTTTCTCAAGCGTTTCTTACCTCAAAACTGCCATATCTCGCGAACGGATTGACCAATCCGAAAAGTTTCTGTTGCATCCGAAAGTAGAAACTAGCCCCATTACAACGGTATGAGTAGTTTTCCCCTAGCCCGTTCTAGTTATTCGGTTCGAGCATCAGAACTGCGAAAATTTGGGGTTTCTCAAGCGTTTCTTACTTCAAAACTGCCATATCTCGCGAACGGATTGACCAATCCGAAAAGTTTCTGTTGCATCTGAAAGTAGAAACTAGCCCCATTACAACGGTATGAGTAGTTTTCCCCTAGACCGTTCTAGTTATTGGTTGCGAGCATCAGAACTGCGAAAATTTGGAGTTTCTCAAGCGTTTCTTACCTCAAAACTGCCATATCTCGCGAACGGATTGACCAATCCGCAATGTTTCTGTTGCATCTGCAAGTAGAAACTAGCCCCATTACAACGGTATGAGTAGTTTTCCCCTAGACCGTTCTAGTTATTCGTTTCGAGCATCAGAACTGCGAAAATTTGGAGTTTCTCAAGCGTTTCTTACCTCAAAACTGCCATATCTCGCGAACGGATTGACCAATCCGCAAAGTTTCTGTTGCATCTGAAAGTACAAACTAGCCCCATTACAACGGTATGAATAGTTTTCCCCTAGATCGTTCTAGTTATTCGTTTCGAGCATCAGAACTGCGAAAATTTGGAGTTTCTCAAGCGTTTCTTACCTCAAAACTGCCATATCTCGCGAACGGATTGACCAATCCGCAAAGTTTCTGTTGCATCTGAAAGTAGAAACTAGCCCCATTACAACGGTATGAGTAGTTTTCCCCTAGACCGTTCTAGTTATTCGTTTCGAGCATCAGAACCTGCGAAAATTTGGAGTTTCTCAAGCGTTTCTTACCTCAAAACTGCCATATCTCGCGAACGGATTGACAAATCCGCAAAGTTTCTGTTGCATCTGAAAGTAGAAACTGGCCCCATTACAACGGTATGAGTAGTTTTCCCCTAGACCGTTCTAGTTATTCGTTTCGTGCATCAGAACTGCGAAAATTTGGAGTTTCTCAAGCGTTTCTTACCTCAAAACTGCCATATCTCACGAACGGATTGACCAATCCGCAAAGTTTCTGTTGCATCTGAAAGTAGAAACTAGCCCCATTACAACGGTATGAGTAGTTTTCCCCTAGACCGTTCTAGTTATTCGTTTCGAGCATCAGAACTGCTAAAATTTGGAGTTTCTCAAGCGTTTCTTACCTCAAAACTGCCATATCTCGCGAACGGATTGACCAATCCGAAAAGTTTCTGTTGCATCCGAAAGTAGAAACTAGCTCCATTACAACGGTATGAGTAGTTTTCCCCTAGACCGTTCTAGTTATTCGTTTCGAGCATCAGAACTGCTAAAATTTGGAGTTTCTCAAGCGTTTCTTACCTCAAAACTGCCATATCTCGCGAACGGATTGACCAATCCGCAAAGTTTCTGTTGCATCTGAAAGTAGAAACTCGCCCCATTACAACGGTATGAGTAGTTTTCCCCTAGGCCGTTCTAGTTATTCGTTTCGAGCATCAGAACTGCGAAAATTTGGAGTTTCTCAAGCGTTTCTTACTTCAAAACTGCCATATCTCGCGAACGGATTGACCAATCCGAAAAGTTTCTGTTGCATCTGAAAGTAGAAACTAGCCCCATTACAACGGTATGAGTAGTTTTCCCCTAGCCCGTTCTAGTTATTCGGTTCGAGCATCAGAACTGCGAAAATTTGGGGTTTCTCAAGCGTTTCTTACTTCAAAACTGCCATATCTCGCGAACGGATTGACCAATCCGAAAAGTTTCTGTTGCATCTGAAAGTAGAAACTAGCCCCATTACAACGGTATGAGTAGTTTTCCCCTAGACCGTTCTAGTTATTGGTTGCGAGCATCAGAACTGCGAAAATTTGGAGTTTCTCAAGCGTTTCTTACCTCAAAACTGCCATATCTCGCGAACGGATTGACCAATCCGCAATGTTTCTGTTGCATCTGCAAGTAGAAACTAGCCCCATTACAACGGTATGAGTAGTTTTCCCCTAGACCGTTCTAGTTATTCGTTTCGAGCATCAGAACTGCGAAAATTTGGAGTTTCTCAAGCGTTTCTTACCTCAAAACTGCCATATCTCGCGAACGGATTGACCAATCCGCAAAGTTTCTGTTGCATCTGAAAGTACAAACTAGCCCCATTACAACGGTATGAATAGTTTTCCCCTAGATCGTTCTAGTTATTCGTTTCGAGCATCAGAACTGCGAAAATTTGGAGTTTCTCAAGCGTTTCTTACCTCAAAACTGCCATATCTCGCGAACGGATTGACCAATCCGCAAAGTTTCTGTTGCATCTGAAAGTAGAAACTAGCCCCATTACAACGGTATGAGTAGTTTTCCCCTAGACCGTTCTAGTTATTCGTTTCGAGCATCAGAACTGCGAAAATTTGGAGTTTCTCAAGCGTTTCTTACCTCAAAACTGCCATATCTCGCGAACGGATTGACAAATCCGCAAAGTTTCTGTTGCATCTGAAAGTAGAAACTGGCCCCATTACAACGGTATGAGTAGTTTTCCCCTAGACCGTTCTAGTTATTCGTTTCGTGCATCAGAACTGCGAAAATTTGGAGTTTCTCAAGCGTTTCTTACCTCAAAACTGCCATATCTCACGAACGGATTGACCAATCCGCAAAGTTTCTGTTGCATCTGAAAGTAGAAACTAGCCCCATTACAACGGTATGAGTAGTTTTCCCCTAGACCGTTCTAGTTATTCGTTTCGAGCATCAGAACTGCTAAAATTTGGAGTTTCTCAAGCGTTTCTTACCTCAAAACTGCCATATCTCGCGAACGGATTGACCAATCCGAAAAGTTTCTGTTGCATCCGAAAGTAGAAACTAGCTCCATTACAACGGTATGAGTAGTTTTCCCCTAGACCGTTCTAGTTATTCGTTTCGAGCATCAGAACTGCTAAAATTTGGAGTTTCTCAAGCGTTTCTTACCTCAAAACTGCCATATCTCGCGAACGGATTGACCAATCCGCAAAGTTTCTGTTGCATCTGAAAGTAGAAACTCGCCCCATTACAACGGTATGAGTAGTTTTCCCCTAGGCCGTTCTAGTTATTCGTTTCGAGCATCAGAACTGCGAAAATTTGGAGTTTCTCAAGCGTTTCTTACTTCAAAACTGCCATATCTCGCGAACGGATTGACCAATCCGAAAAGTTTCTGTTGCATCTGAAAGTAGAAACTAGCCCCATTACAACGGTATGAGTAGTTTTCCCCTAGCCCGTTCTAGTTATTCGGTTCGAGCATCAGAACTGCGAAAATTTGGGGTTTCTCAAGCGTTTCTTACTTCAAAACTGCCATATCTCGCGAACGGATTGACCAATCCGAAAAGTTTCTGTTGCATCTGAAAGTAGAAACTAGCCCCATTACAACGGTATGAGTAGTTTTCCCCTAGACCGTTCTAGTTATTGGTTGCGAGCATCAGAACTGCGAAAATTTGGAGTTTCTCAAGCGTTTCTTACCTCAAAACTGCCATATCTCGCGAACGGATTGACCAATCCGCAATGTTTCTGTTGCATCTGCAAGTAGAAACTAGCCCCATTACAACGGTATGAGTAGTTTTCCCCTAGACCGTTCTAGTTATTCGTTTCGAGCATCAGAACTGCGAAAATTTGGAGTTTCTCAAGCGTTTCTTACCTCAAAACTGCCATATCTCGCGAACGGATTGACCAATCCGCAAAGTTTCTGTTGCATCTGAAAGTACAAACTAGCCCCATTACAACGGTATGAATAGTTTTCCCCTAGATCGTTCTAGTTATTCGTTTCGAGCATCAGAACTGCGAAAATTTGGAGTTTCTCAAGCGTTTCTTACCTCAAAACTGCCATATCTCGCGAACGGATTGACCAATCCGCAAAGTTTCTGTTGCATCTGAAAGTAGAAACTAGCCCCATTACAACGGTATGAGTAGTTTTCCCCTAGACCGTTCTAGTTATTCGTTTCGAGCATCAGAACTGCGAAAATTTGGAGTTTCTCAAGCGTTTCTTACCTCAAAACTGCCATATCTCGCGAACGGATTGACAAATCCGCAAAGTTTCTGTTGCATCTGAAAGTAGAAACTGGCCCCATTACAACGGTATGAGTAGTTTTCCCCTAGACCGTTCTAGTTATTCGTTTCGAGCATCAGAACTGCGAAAATTTGGAGTTTCTCAAGCGTTTCTTACCTCAAAACTGCCATATCTCGCGAACGGATTGACAAATCCGCAAAGTTTCTGTTGCATCTGAAAGTAGAAACTGGCCCCATTACAACGGTATGAGTAGTTTTCCCCTAGACCGTTCTAGTTATTCGTTTCGTGCATCAGAACTGCGAAAATTTGGAGTTTCTCAAGCGTTTCTTACCTCAAAACTGCCATATCTCACGAACGGATTGACCAATCCGTAAAGTTTCTGTTGCATCTGAAAGTAGAAACTCGCCCCATTACAACGGTATGAGTAGTTTTCCCCTAGGCCGTTCTAGTTATTCGTTTCGAGCATCAGAACTGCGAAAATTTGGAGTTTCTCAAGCGTTTCTTATTTCAAAACTGCCATATCTCGCGAACGGATTGACCAATCCGAAAAGTTTCTGTTGCATCTGAAAGTAGAAACTAGCCCCATTACAACGGTATTAGTAGTTTTCCCCTAGCCCGTTCTAGTTATTCGGTTCGAGCATCAGAACTGCGAAAATTTGGGGTTTCTCAAGCGTTTCTTACTTCAAAACTGCCATATCTCGCGAACGGATTGACCAATCCGAAAAGTTTCTGTTGCATCTGAAAGTAGAAACTAGCCCCATTACAACGGTATGAGTAGTTTTCCCCTAGACCGTTCTAGTTATTGGTTGCGAGCATCAGAACTGCGAAAATTTGGAGTTTCTCAAGCGTTTCTTACCTCAAAACTGCCATATCTCGCGAACGGATTGACCAATCCGCAAAGTTTCTGTTGCATCTGCAAGTAGAAACTAGCCCCATTACAACGGTATGAGTAGTTTTCCCCTAGACCGTTCTAGTTATTCGTTTCGAGCATCAGAACTGCGAAAATTTGGAGTTTCTCAAGCGTTTCTTACCTCAAAACTGCCATATCTCGCGAACGGATTGACCAATCCGCAAAGTTTCTGTTGCATCTGAAAGTACAAACTAGCCCCATTACAACGGTATGAATAGTTTTCCCCTAGATCGTTCTAGTTATTCGTTTCGAGCATCAGAACTGCGAAAATTTGGAGTTTCTCAAGCGTTTCTTACCTCAAAACTGCCATATCTCGCGAACGGATTGACCAATCCGCAAAGTTTCTGTTGCATCTGAAAGTAGAAACTAGCCCCATTACAACGGTATGAGTAGTTTTCCCCTAGACCGTTCTAGTTATTCGTTTCGAGCATCAGAACTGCGAAAATTTGGGGTTTCTCAAGCGTTTCTTACTTCAAAACTGCCATATCTCGCGAACGGATTGACCAATCCGAAAAGTTTCTGTTGCATCTGAAAGTAGAAACTAGCCCCATTACAACGGTATGAGTAGTTTTCCCCTAGACCGTTCTAGTTATTGGTTGCGAGCATCAGAACTGCGAAAATTTGGAGTTTCTCAAGCGTTTCTTACCTCAAAACTGCCATATCTCGCGAACGGATTGACCAATCCGCAAAGTTTCTGTTGCATCTGCAAGTAGAAACTAGCCCCATTACAACGGTATGAGTAGTTTTCCCCTAGACCGTTCTAGTTATTCGTTTCGAGCATCAGAACTGCGAAAATTTGGAGTTTCTCAAGCGTTTCTTACCTCAAAACTGCCATATCTCGCGAACGGATTGACCAATCCGCAAAGTTTCTGTTGCATCTGAAAGTACAAACTAGCCCCATTACAACGGTATGAATAGTTTTCCCCTAGATCGTTCTAGTTATTCGTTTCGAGCATCAGAACTGCGAAAATTTGGAGTTTCTCAAGCGTTTCTTACCTCAAAACTGCCATATCTCGCGAACGGATTGACCAATCCGCAAAGTTTCTGTTGCATCTGAAAGTAGAAACTAGCCCCATTACAACGGTATGAGTAGTTTTCCCCTAGACCGTTCTAGTTATTCGTTTCGAGCATCAGAACTGCGAAAATTTGGAGTTTCTCAAGCGTTTCTTACTTCAAAACTGCCATATCTCGCGAACGGATTGACCAATCCGAAAAGTTTCTGTTGCATCTGCAAGTAGAAACTAGCCCCATTACAACGGTATGAGTAGTTTTCCTCTAGGCCGTTCTAGTTATTCGTTTCGAGCATCAGAACTGCGAAAATTTGGAGTTTCTCAAGCGTTTCTTACTTCAAAACTGCCATAGCTCGCGAACGGATTGACCAATCCGAAAAGTTTCTGTTGCATCTGAAAGTAGAAACTAGCCCCATTACAACGGTATGAGTAGTTTTCCCCTAGACCGTTCTAGTTATTCGTTTCGAGCATCAGAACTGCGAAAATTTGGAGTTTCTCAAGCGTTTCTTACTTCAAAACTGCCATATCTCGCGAACGGATTGACCAATCCGAAAAGTTTCTGTTGCATCTGAAAGTAGAAACTAGCCCCATTACAACGGTATGAGTAGTTTTCCCCTAGACCGTTCTAGTTATTGGTTGCGAGCATCAGAACTGCGAAAATTTGGAGTTTCTCAAGCGTTTCTTACCTCAAAACTGCCTTATCTCGCGAACGGATTGACCAATCCGCAAAATTTCTGTTGCATCTGAAAGTAGAAACTCGCCCCATTACAACGGTATGAGTAGTTTTCCCCTAGACCGTTCTAGTTATTCGTTTCGAGCATCAGAACTGCGAAAATTTGGAGTTTCTCAAGCGTTTCTTACCTCAAAACTGCCATATCTCGCGAACGGATTGACCAATCCGAAAAGTTTCTGTTGCATCCGAAAGTAGAAACTAGCCCCATTACAACGGTATGAGTAGTTTTCCCCTAGACCGTTCTAGTTATTCGTTTCGAGCATCAGAACTGCTAAAATTTGGAGTTTCTCAAGCGTTTCTTACCTCAAAACTGCCATATCTCGCGAACGGATTGACCAATCCGAAAAGTTTCTGTTGCATCCGAAAGTAGAAACTAGCTCCATTACAACGGTATGAGTAGTTTTCCCCTAGACCGTTCTAGTTATTCGTTTCGAGCATCAGAACTGCTAAAATTTGGAGTTTCTCAAGCGTTTCTTACCTCAAAACTGCCATATCTCGCGAACGGATTGACCAATCCGCAAAGTTTCTGTTGCATCTGAAAGTAGAAACTCGCCCCATTACAACGGTATGAGTAGTTTTCCCCTAGGCCGTTCTAGTTATTCGTTTCGAGCATCAGAACTGCGAAAATTTGGAGTTTCTCAAGCGTTTCTTACTTCAAAACTGCCATATCTCGCGAACGGATTGACCAATCCGAAAAGTTTCTGTTGCATCTGAAAGTAGAAACTAGCCCCATTACAACGGTATGAGTAGTTTTCCCCTAGACCGTTCTAGTTATTGGTTGCGAGCATCAGAACTGCGAAAATTTGGAGTTTCTCAAGCGTTTCTTACCTCAAAACTGCCATATCTCGCGAACGGATTGACCAATCCGCAATGTTTCTGTTGCATCTGCAAGTAGAAACTAGCCCCATTACAACGGTATGAGTAGTTTTCCCCTAGACCGTTCTAGTTATTCGTTTCGAGCATCAGAACTGCGAAAATTTGGAGTTTCTCAAGCGTTTCTTACCTCAAAACTGCCATATCTCGCGAACGGATTGACCAATCCGCAAAGTTTCTGTTGCATCTGAAAGTACAAACTAGCCCCATTACAACGGTATGAATAGTTTTCCCCTAGATCGTTCTAGTTATTCGTTTCGAGCATCAGAACTGCGAAAATTTGGAGTTTCTCAAGCGTTTCTTACCTCAAAACTGCCATATCTCGCGAACGGATTGACCAATCCGCAAAGTTTCTGTTGCATCTGAAAGTAGAAACTAGCCCCATTACAACGGTATGAGTAGTTTTCCCCTAGACCGTTCTAGTTATTCGTTTCGAGCATCAGAACTGCGAAAATTTGGAGTTTCTCAAGCGTTTCTTACCTCAAAACTGCCATATCTCGCGAACGGATTGACAAATCCGCAAAGTTTCTGTTGCATCTGAAAGTAGAAACTGGCCCCATTACAACGGTATGAGTAGTTTTCCCCTAGACCGTTCTAGTTATTCGTTTCGAGCATCAGAACTGCGAAAATTTGGAGTTTCTCAAGCGTTTCTTACCTCAAAACTGCCATATCTCGCGAACGGATTGACAAATCCGCAAAGTTTCTGTTGCATCTGAAAGTAGAAACTGGCCCCATTACAACGGTATGAGTAGTTTTCCCCTAGACCGTTCTAGTTATTCGTTTCGTGCATCAGAACTGCGAAAATTTGGAGTTTCTCAAGCGTTTCTTACCTCAAAACTGCCATATCTCACGAACGGATTGACCAATCCGTAAAGTTTCTGTTGCATCTGAAAGTAGAAACTCGCCCCATTACAACGGTATGAGTAGTTTTCCCCTAGGCCGTTCTAGTTATTCGTTTCGAGCATCAGAACTGCGAAAATTTGGAGTTTCTCAAGCGTTTCTTATTTCAAAACTGCCATATCTCGCGAACGGATTGACCAATCCGAAAAGTTTCTGTTGCATCTGAAAGTAGAAACTAGCCCCATTACAACGGTATTAGTAGTTTTCCCCTAGCCCGTTCTAGTTATTCGGTTCGAGCATCAGAACTGCGAAAATTTGGGGTTTCTCAAGCGTTTCTTACTTCAAAACTGCCATATCTCGCGAACGGATTGACCAATCCGAAAAGTTTCTGTTGCATCTGAAAGTAGAAACTAGCCCCATTACAACGGTATGAGTAGTTTTCCCCTAGACCGTTCTAGTTATTGGTTGCGAGCATCAGAACTGCGAAAATTTGGAGTTTCTCAAGCGTTTCTTACCTCAAAACTGCCATATCTCGCGAACGGATTGACCAATCCGCAAAGTTTCTGTTGCATCTGCAAGTAGAAACTAGCCCCATTACAACGGTATGAGTAGTTTTCCCCTAGACCGTTCTAGTTATTCGTTTCGAGCATCAGAACTGCGAAAATTTGGAGTTTCTCAAGCGTTTCTTACCTCAAAACTGCCATATCTCGCGAACGGATTGACCAATCCGCAAAGTTTCTGTTGCATCTGAAAGTACAAACTAGCCCCATTACAACGGTATGAATAGTTTTCCCCTAGATCGTTCTAGTTATTCGTTTCGAGCATCAGAACTGCGAAAATTTGGAGTTTCTCAAGCGTTTCTTACCTCAAAACTGCCATATCTCGCGAACGGATTGACCAATCCGCAAAGTTTCTGTTGCATCTGAAAGTAGAAACTAGCCCCATTACAACGGTATGAGTAGTTTTCCCCTAGACCGTTCTAGTTATTCGTTTCGAGCATCAGAACTGCGAAAATTTGGAGTTTCTCAAGCGTTTCTTACCTCAAAACTGCCATATCTCGCGAACGGATTGACAAATCCGCAAAGTTTCTGTTGCATCTGAAAGTAGAAACTGGCCCCATTACAACGGTATGAGTAGTTTTCCCCTAGACCGTTCTAGTTATTCGTTTCGAGCATCAGAACTGCGAAAATTTGGAGTTTCTCAAGCGTTTCTTACCTCAAAACTGCCATATCTCGCGAACGGATTGACAAATCCGCAAAGTTTCTGTTGCATCTGAAAGTAGAAACTGGCCCCATTACAACGGTATGAGTAGTTTTCCCCTAGACCGTTCTAGTTATTCGTTTCGTGCATCAGAACTGCGAAAATTTGGAGTTTCTCAAGCGTTTCTTACCTCAAAACTGCCATATCTCACGAACGGATTGACCAATCCGTAAAGTTTCTGTTGCATCTGAAAGTAGAAACTCGCCCCATTACAACGGTATGAGTAGTTTTCCCCTAGGCCGTTCTAGTTATTCGTTTCGAGCATCAGAACTGCGAAAATTTGGAGTTTCTCAAGCGTTTCTTATTTCAAAACTGCCATATCTCGCGAACGGATTGACCAATCCGAAAAGTTTCTGTTGCATCTGAAAGTAGAAACTAGCCCCATTACAACGGTATTAGTAGTTTTCCCCTAGCCCGTTCTAGTTATTCGGTTCGAGCATCAGAACTGCGAAAATTTGGGGTTTCTCAAGCGTTTCTTACTTCAAAACTGCCATATCTCGCGAACGGATTGACCAATCCGAAAAGTTTCTGTTGCATCTGAAAGTAGAAACTAGCCCCATTACAACGGTATGAGTAGTTTTCCCCTAGACCGTTCTAGTTATTGGTTGCGAGCATCAGAACTGCGAAAATTTGGAGTTTCTCAAGCGTTTCTTACCTCAAAACTGCCATATCTCGCGAACGGATTGACCAATCCGCAAAGTTTCTGTTGCATCTGCAAGTAGAAACTAGCCCCATTACAACGGTATGAGTAGTTTTCCCCTAGACCGTTCTAGTTATTCGTTTCGAGCATCAGAACTGCGAAAATTTGGAGTTTCTCAAGCGTTTCTTACCTCAAAACTGCCATATCTTGCGAACGGATTGACCAATCCGCAAAGTTTCTGTTGCATCTGAAAGTACAAACTAGCCCCATTACAACGGTATGAATAGTTTTCCCCTAGATCGTTCTAGTTATTCGTTTCGAGCATCAGAACTGCGAAAATTTGGAGTTTCTCAAGCGTTTCTTACCTCAAAACTGCCATATCTCGCGAACGGATTGACCAATCCGCAAAGTTTCTGTTGCATCTGAAAGTAGAAACTAGCCCCATTACAACGGTATGAGTAGTTTTCCCCTAGACCGTTCTAGTTATTCGTTTCGAGCATCAGAACTGCGAAAATTTGGGGTTTCTCAAGCGTTTCTTACTTCAAAACTGCCATATCTCGCGAACGGATTGACCAATCCGAAAAGTTTCTGTTGCATCTGAAAGTAGAAACTAGCCCCATTACAACGGTATGAGTAGTTTTCCCCTAGACCGTTCTAGTTATTGGTTGCGAGCATCGGAACTGCGAAAATTTGGAGTTTCTCAAGCGTTTCTTACCTCAAAACTGCCATATCTCGCGAACGGATTGACCAATCCGCAAAGTTTCTGTTGCATCTGCAAGTAGAAACTAGCCCCATTACAACGGTATGAGTAGTTTTCCCCTAGACCGTTCTAGTTATTCGTTTCGAGCATCAGAACTGCGAAAATTTGGAGTTTCTCAAGCGTTTCTTACCTCAAAACTGCCATATCTCGCGAACGGATTGACCAATCCGCAAAGTTTCTGTTGCATCTGAAAGTACAAACTGGCCCCATTACAACGGTATGAATAGTTTTCCCCTAGATCGTTCTAGTTATTCGTTTCGAGCATCAGAACTGCGAAAATTTGGAGTTTCTCAAGCGTTTCTTACCTCAAAACTGCCATATCTCGCGAACGGATTGACCAATCCGCAAAGTTTCTGTTGCATCTGAAAGTAGAAACTAGCCCCATTACAACGGTATGAGTAGTTTTCCCCTAGACCGTTCTAGTTATTCGTTTCGAGCATCAGAACTGCGAAAATTTGGAGTTTCTCAAGCGTTTCTTACTTCAAAACTGCCATATCTCGCGAACGGATTGACCAATCCGAAAAGTTTCTGTTGCATCTGCAAGTAGAAACTAGCCCCATTACAACGGTATGAGTAGTTTTCCTCTAGGCCGTTCTAGTTATTCGTTTCGAGCATCAGAACTGCGAAAATTTGGAGTTTCTCAAGCGTTTCTTACTTCAAAACTGCCATAGCTCGCGAACGGATTGACCAATCCGAAAAGTTTCTGTTGCATCTGAAAGTAGAAACTAGCCCCATTACAACGGTATGAGTAGTTTTCCCCTAGACCGTTCTAGTTATTCGTTTCGAGCATCAGAACTGCGAAAATTTGGAGTTTCTCAAGCGTTTCTTACTTCAAAACTGCCATATCTCGCGAACGGATTGACCAATCCGAAAAGTTTCTGTTGCATCTGAAAGTAGAAACTAGCCCCATTACAACGGTATGAGTAGTTTTCCCCTAGACCGTTCTAGTTATTGGTTGCGAGCATCAGAACTGCGAAAATTTGGAGTTTCTCAAGCGTTTCTTACCTCAAAACTGCCTTATCTCGCGAACGGATTGACCAATCCGCAAAATTTCTGTTGCATCTGAAAGTAGAAACTCGCCCCATTACAACGGTATGAGTAGTTTTCCCCTAGACCGTTCTAGTTATTCGTTTCGAGCATCAGAACTGCGAAAATTTGGAGTTTCTCAAGCGTTTCTTACCTCAAAACTGCCATATCTCGCGAACGGATTGACCAATCCGCAAAGTTTCTGTTGCATCTGCAAGTAGAAACTAGCCCCATTACAACGGTATGAGTAGTTTTCCCCTAGCCCGTTCTAGTTATTCGGTTCGAGCATCAGAACTGCGAAAATTTGGGGTTTCTCAAGCGTTTCTTACTTCAAAACTGCCATATCTCGCGAACGGATTGACCAATCCGAAAAGTTTCTGTTGCATCTGAAAGTAGAAACTAGCCCCATTACAACGGTATGAGTAGTTTTCCCCTAGACCGTTCTAGTTATTGGTTGCGAGCATCAGAACTGCGAAAATTTGGAGTTTCTCAAGCGTTTCTTACCTCAAAACTGCCATATCTCGCGAACGGATTGACCAATCCGCAAAGTTTCTGTTGCATCTGCAAGTAGAAACTAGCCCCATTACAACGGTATGAGTAGTTTTCCCCTAGACCGTTCTAGTTATTCGTTTCGAGCATCAGAACTGCGAAAATTTGGAGTTTCTCAAGCGTTTCTTACCTCAAAACTGCCATATCTCGCGAACGGATTGACCAATCCGCAAAGTTTCTGTTGCATCTGAAAGTAGAAACTAGCCCCATTACAACGGTATGAGTAGTTTTCCCCTAGACCGTTCTAGTTATTCGTTTCGAGCATCAGAACTGCGAAAATTTGGGGTTTCTCAAGCGTTTCTTACTTCAAAACTGCCATATCTCGCGAACGGATTGACCAATCCGAAAAGTTTCTGTTGCATCTGAAAGTAGAAACTAGCCCCATTACAACGGTATGAGTAGTTTTCCCCTAGACCGTTCTAGTTATTGGTTGCGAGCATCGGAACTGCGAAAATTTGGAGTTTCTCAAGCGTTTCTTACCTCAAAACTGCCATATCTCGCGAACGGATTGACCAATCCGCAAAGTTTCTGTTGCATCTGCAAGTAGAAACTAGCCCCATTACAACGGTATGAGTAGTTTTCCCCTAGACCGTTCTAGTTATTCGTTTCGAGCATCAGAACTGCGAAAATTTGGAGTTTCTCAAGCGTTTCTTACCTCAAAACTGCCATATCTCGCGAACGGATTGACCAATCCGCAAAGTTTCTGTTGCATCTGAAAGTACAAACTGGCCCCATTACAACGGTATGAATAGTTTTCCCCTAGATCGTTCTAGTTATTCGTTTCGAGCATCAGAACTGCGAAAATTTGGAGTTTCTCAAGCGTTTCTTACCTCAAAACTGCCATATCTCGCGAACGGATTGACCAATCCGCAAAGTTTCTGTTGCATCTGAAAGTAGAAACTAGCCCCATTACAACGGTATGAGTAGTTTTCCCCTAGACCGTTCTAGTTATTCGTTTCGAGCATCAGAACTGCGAAAATTTGGAGTTTCTCAAGCGTTTCTTACTTCAAAACTGCCATATCTCGCGAACGGATTGACCAATCCGAAAAGTTTCTGTTGCATCTGCAAGTAGAAACTAGCCCCATTACAACGGTATGAGTAGTTTTCCTCTAGGCCGTTCTAGTTATTCGTTTCGAGCATCAGAACTGCGAAAATTTGGAGTTTCTCAAGCGTTTCTTACTTCAAAACTGCCATAGCTCGCGAACGGATTGACCAATCCGAAAAGTTTCTGTTGCATCTGAAAGTAGAAACTAGCCCCATTACAACGGTATGAGTAGTTTTCCCCTAGACCGTTCTAGTTATTCGTTTCGAGCATCAGAACTGCGAAAATTTGGAGTTTCTCAAGCGTTTCTTACTTCAAAACTGCCATATCTCGCGAACGGATTGACCAATCCGAAAAGTTTCTGTTGCATCTGAAAGTAGAAACTAGCCCCATTACAACGGTATGAGTAGTTTTCCCCTAGACCGTTCTAGTTATTGGTTGCGAGCATCAGAACTGCGAAAATTTGGAGTTTCTCAAGCGTTTCTTACCTCAAAACTGCCTTATCTCGCGAACGGATTGACCAATCCGCAAAATTTCTCTTGCATCTGAAAGTAGAAACTCGCCCCATTACAACGGTATGAGTAGTTTTCCCCTAGACCGTTCTAGTTATTCGTTTCGAGCATCAGAACTGCGAAAATTTGGAGTTTCTCAAGCGTTTCTTACCTCAAAACTGCCATATCTCGCGAACGGATTGACCAATCCGCAAAGTTTCTGTTGCATCTGCAAGTAGAAACTAGCCCCATTACAACGGTATGAGTAGTTTTCCCCTAGCCCGTTCTAGTTATTCGGTTCGAGCATCAGAACTGCGAAAATTTGGGGTTTCTCAAGCGTTTCTTACTTCAAAACTGCCATATCTCGCGAACGGATTGACCAATCCGAAAAGTTTCTGTTGCATCTGAAAGTAGAAACTAGCCCCATTACAACGGTATGAGTAGTTTTCCCCTAGACCGTTCTAGTTATTGGTTGCGAGCATCAGAACTGCGAAAATTTGGAGTTTCTCAAGCGTTTCTTACCTCAAAACTGCCATATCTCGCGAACGGATTGACCAATCCGCAAAGTTTCTGTTGCATCTGCAAGTAGAAACTAGCCCCATTACAACGGTATGAGTAGTTTTCCCCTAGACCGTTCTAGTTATTCGTTTCGAGCATCAGAACTGCGAAAATTTGGAGTTTCTCAAGCGTTTCTTACCTCAAAACTGCCATATCTCGCGAACGGATTGACCAATCCGCAAAGTTTCTGTTGCATCTGAAAGTAGAAACTAGCCCCATTACAACGGTATGAGTAGTTTTCCCCTAGACCGTTCTAGTTATTCGTTTCGAGCATCAGAACTGCGAAAATTTGGGGTTTCTCAAGCGTTTCTTACTTCAAAACTGCCATATCTCGCGAACGGATTGACCAATCCGAAAAGTTTCTGTTGCATCTGAAAGTAGAAACTAGCCCCATTACAACGGTATGAGTAGTTTTCCCCTAGACCGTTCTAGTTATTGGTTGCGAGCATCAGAACTGCGAAAATTTGGAGTTTCTCAAGCGTTTCTTACTTCAAAACTGCCATATCTCGCGAACGGATTGACCAATCCGAAAAGTTTCTGTTGCATCTGAAAGTAGAAACTAGCCCCATTACAACGGTATGAGTAGTTTTCCCCTAGACCGTTCTAGTTATTGGTTGCGAGCATCAGAACTGCGAAAATTTGGAGTTTCTCAAGCGTTTCTTACCTCAAAACTGCCTTATCTCGCGAACGGATTGACCAATCCGAAAAGTTTCTGTTGCATCTGAAAGTAGAAACTAGCCCCATTACAACGGTATGAGTAGTTTTCCCCTAGACCGTTCTAGTTATTGGTTGCGAGCATCAGAACTGCGAAAATTTGGAGTTTCTCAAGCGTTTCTTACCTCAAAACTGCCATATCTCGCGAACGGATTGACCAATCCGCAAAGTTTCTGTTGCATCTGCAAGTAGAAACTAGCCCCATTACAACGGTATGAGTAGTTTTCCCCTAGCCCGTTCTAGTTATTCGGTTCGAGCATCAGAACTGCGAAAATTTGGGGTTTCTCAAGCGTTTCTTACTTCAAAACTGCCATATCTCGCGAACGGATTGACCAATCCGAAAAGTTTCTGTTGCATCTGAAAGTAGAAACTAGCCCCATTACAACGGTATGAGTAGTTTTCCCCTAGACCGTTCTAGTTATTGGTTGCGAGCATCAGAACTGCGAAAATTTGGAGTTTCTCAAGCGTTTCTTACCTCAAAACTGCCATATCTCGCGAACGGATTGACCAATCCGCAAAGTTTCTGTTGCATCTGCAAGTAGAAACTAGCCCCATTACAACGGTATGAGTAGTTTTCCCCTAGACCGTTCTAGTTATTCGTTTCGAGCATCAGAACTGCGAAAATTTGGAGTTTCTCAAGCGTTTCTTACCTCAAAACTGCCATATCTCGCGAACGGATTGACAAATCCGCAAAGTTTCTGTTGCATCTGAAAGTAGAAACTGGCCCCATTACAACGGTATGAGTAGTTTTCCCCTAGACCGTTCTAGTTATTCGTTTCGAGCATCAGAACTGCGAAAATTTGGAGTTTCTCAAGCGTTTCTTACCTCAAAACTGCCATATCTCGCGAACGGATTGACCAATCCGCAAAGTTTCTGTTGCATCTGAAAGTAGAAACTAGCCCCATTACATCGGTATGAGTAGTTTTCCCCTAGACCGTTCTAGTTATTGGTTGCGAGCATCAGAACTGCGAAAATTTGGAGTTTCTCAAGCGTTTCTTACCTCAAAACTGCCATATCTCGCGAACGGATTGACCAATCCGAAAAGTTTCTGTTGCATCTGAAAGTAGAAACTAGCCCCATTACAACGGTATGAGTAGTTTTCCCCTAGCCCGTTCTAGTTATTCGGTTCGAGCATCAGAACTGCGAAAATTTGGGGTTTCTCAAGCGTTTCTTACTTCAAAACTGCCATATCTCGCGAACGGATTGACCAATCCGAAAAGTTTCTGTTGCATCTGAAAGTAGAAACTAGCCCCATTACAACGGTATGAGTAGTTTTCCCCTAGACCGTTCTAGTTATTGGTTGCGAGCATCAGAACTGCGAAAATTTGGAGTTTCTCAAGCGTTTCTTACCTCAAAACTGCCATATCTCGCGAACGGATTGACCAATCCGCAATGTTTCTGTTGCATCTGCAAGTAGAAACTAGCCCCATTACAACGGTATGAGTAGTTTTCCCCTAGACCGTTCTAGTTATTCGTTTCGAGCATCAGAACTGCGAAAATTTGGAGTTTCTCAAGCGTTTCTTACCTCAAAACTGCCATATCTCGCGAACGGATTGACCAATCCGCAAAGTTTCTGTTGCATCTGAAAGTACAAACTAGCCCCATTACAACGGTATGAATAGTTTTCCCCTAGATCGTTCTAGTTATTCGTTTCGAGCATCAGAACTGCGAAAATTTGGAGTTTCTCAAGCGTTTCTTACCTCAAAACTGCCATATCTCGCGAACGGATTGACCAATCCGCAAAGTTTCTGTTGCATCTGAAAGTAGAAACTAGCCCCATTACAACGGTATGAGTAGTTTTCCCCTAGACCGTTCTAGTTATTCGTTTCGAGCATCAGAACTGCGAAAATTTGGAGTTTCTCAAGCGTTTCTTACCTCAAAACTGCCATATCTCGCGAACGGATTGACAAATCCGCAAAGTTTCTGTTGCATCTGAAAGTAGAAACTGGCCCCATTACAACGGTATGAGTAGTTTTCCCCTAGACCGTTCTAGTTATTCGTTTCGAGCATCAGAACTGCGAAAATTTGGAGTTTCTCAAGCGTTTCTTACCTCAAAACTGCCATATCTCGCGAACGGATTGACAAATCCGCAAAGTTTCTGTTGCATCTGAAAGTAGAAACTGGCCCCATTACAACGGTATGAGTAGTTTTCCCCTAGACCGTTCTAGTTATTCGTTTCGTGCATCAGAACTGCGAAAATTTGGAGTTTCTCAAGCGTTTCTTACCTCAAAACTGCCATATCTCACGAACGGATTGACCAATCCGTAAAGTTTCTGTTGCATCTGAAAGTAGAAACTCGCCCCATTACAACGGTATGAGTAGTTTTCCCCTAGGCCGTTCTAGTTATTCGTTTCGAGCATCAGAACTGCGAAAATTTGGAGTTTCTCAAGCGTTTCTTATTTCAAAACTGCCATATCTCGCGAACGGATTGACCAATCCGAAAAGTTTCTGTTGCATCTGAAAGTAGAAACTAGCCCCATTACAACGGTATTAGTAGTTTTCCCCTAGCCCGTTCTAGTTATTCGGTTCGAGCATCAGAACTGCGAAAATTTGGGGTTTCTCAAGCGTTTCTTACTTCAAAACTGCCATATCTCGCGAACGGATTGACCAATCCGAAAAGTTTCTGTTGCATCTGAAAGTAGAAACTAGCCCCATTACAACGGTATGAGTAGTTTTCCCCTAGACCGTTCTAGTTATTGGTTGCGAGCATCAGAACTGCGAAAATTTGGAGTTTCTCAAGCGTTTCTTACCTCAAAACTGCCATATCTCGCGAACGGATTGACCAATCCGCAAAGTTTCTGTTGCATCTGCAAGTAGAAACTAGCCCCATTACAACGGTATGAGTAGTTTTCCCCTAGACCGTTCTAGTTATTCGTTTCGAGCATCAGAACTGCGAAAATTTGGAGTTTCTCAAGCGTTTCTTACCTCAAAACTGCCATATCTTGCGAACGGATTGACCAATCCGCAAAGTTTCTGTTGCATCTGAAAGTACAAACTAGCCCCATTACAACGGTATGAATAGTTTTCCCCTAGATCGTTCTAGTTATTCGTTTCGAGCATCAGAACTGCGAAAATTTGGAGTTTCTCAAGCGTTTCTTACCTCAAAACTGCCATATCTCGCGAACGGATTGACCAATCCGCAAAGTTTCTGTTGCATCTGAAAGTAGAAACTAGCCCCATTACAACGGTATGAGTAGTTTTCCCCTAGACCGTTCTAGTTATTCGTTTCGAGCATCAGAACTGCGAAAATTTGGGGTTTCTCAAGCGTTTCTTACTTCAAAACTGCCATATCTCGCGAACGGATTGACCAATCCGAAAAGTTTCTGTTGCATCTGAAAGTAGAAACTAGCCCCATTACAACGGTATGAGTAGTTTTCCCCTAGACCGTTCTAGTTATTGGTTGCGAGCATCAGAACTGCGAAAATTTGGAGTTTCTCAAGCGTTTCTTACCTCAAAACTGCCATATCTCGCGAACGGATTGACCAATCCGCAAAGTTTCTGTTGCATCTGCAAGTAGAAACTAGCCCCATTACAACGGTATGAGTAGTTTTCCCCTAGACCGTTCTAGTTATTCGTTTCGAGCATCAGAACTGCGAAAATTTGGAGTTTCTCAAGCGTTTCTTACCTCAAAACTGCCATATCTCGCGAACGGATTGACCAATCCGCAAAGTTTCTGTTGCATCTGAAAGTACAAACTAGCCCCATTACAACGGTATGAATAGTTTTCCCCTAGATCGTTCTAGTTATTCGTTTCGAGCATCAGAACTGCGAAAATTTGGAGTTTCTCAAGCGTTTCTTACCTCAAAACTGCCATATCTCGCGAACGGATTGACCAATCCGCAAAGTTTCTGTTGCATCTGAAAGTAGAAACTAGCCCCATTACAACGGTATGAGTAGTTTTCCCCTAGACCGTTCTAGTTATTCGTTTCGAGCATCAGAACTGCGAAAATTTGGAGTTTCTCAAGCGTTTCTTACTTCAAAACTGCCATATCTCGCGAACGGATTGACCAATCCGAAAAGTTTCTGTTGCATCTGCAAGTAGAAACTAGCCCCATTACAACGGTATGAGTAGTTTTCCTCTAGGCCGTTCTAGTTATTCGTTTCGAGCATCAGAACTGCGAAAATTTGGAGTTTCTCAAGCGTTTCTTACTTCAAAACTGCCATAGCTCGCGAACGGATTGACCAATCCGAAAAGTTTCTGTTGCATCTGAAAGTAGAAACTAGCCCCATTACAACGGTATGAGTAGTTTTCCCCTAGACCGTTCTAGTTATTCGTTTCGAGCATCAGAACTGCGAAAATTTGGAGTTTCTCAAGCGTTTCTTACTTCAAAACTGCCATATCTCGCGAACGGATTGACCAATCCGAAAAGTTTCTGTTGCATCTGAAAGTAGAAACTAGCCCCATTACAACGGTATGAGTAGTTTTCCCCTAGACCGTTCTAGTTATTGGTTGCGAGCATCAGAACTGCGAAAATTTGGAGTTTCTCAAGCGTTTCTTACCTCAAAACTGCCTTATCTCGCGAACGGATTGACCAATCCGCAAAATTTCTGTTGCATCTGAAAGTAGAAACTCGCCCCATTACAACGGTATGAGTAGTTTTCCCCTAGCCCGTTCTAGTTATTCGGTTCGAGCATCAGAACTGCGAAAATTTGGGGTTTCTCAAGCGTTTCTTACTTCAAAACTGCCATATCTCGCGAACGGATTGACCAATCCGAAAAGTTTCTGTTGCATCTGAAAGTAGAAACTAGCCCCATTACAACGGTATGAGTAGTTTTCCCCTAGACCGTTCTAGTTATTGGTTGCGAGCATCAGAACTGCGAAAATTTGGAGTTTCTCAAGCGTTTCTTACCTCAAAACTGCCATATCTCGCGAACGGATTGACCAATCCGCAAAGTTTCTGTTGCATCTGCAAGTAGAAACTAGCCCCATTACAACGGTATGAGTAGTTTTCCCCTAGACCGTTCTAGTTATTCGTTTCGAGCATCAGAACTGCGAAAATTTGGAGTTTCTCAAGCGTTTCTTACCTCAAAACTGCCATATCTCGCGAACGGATTGACCAATCCGCAAAGTTTCTGTTGCATCTGAAAGTAGAAACTAGCCCCATTACAACGGTATGAGTAGTTTTCCCCTAGACCGTTCTAGTTATTCGTTTCGAGCATCAGAACTGCGAAAATTTGGGGTTTCTCAAGCGTTTCTTACTTCAAAACTGCCATATCTCGCGAACGGATTGACCAATCCGAAAAGTTTCTGTTGCATCTGAAAGTAGAAACTAGCCCCATTACAACGGTATGAGTAGTTTTCCCCTAGACCGTTCTAGTTATTGGTTGCGAGCATCAGAACTGCGAAAATTTGGAGTTTCTCAAGCGTTTCTTACTTCAAAACTGCCATATCTCGCGAACGGATTGACCAATCCGAAAAGTTTCTGTTGCATCTGAAAGTAGAAACTAGCCCCATTACAACGGTATGAGTAGTTTTCCCCTAGACCGTTCTAGTTATTGGTTGCGAGCATCAGAACTGCGAAAATTTGGAGTTTCTCAAGCGTTTCTTACCTCAAAACTGCCTTATCTCGCGAACGGATTGACCAATCCGAAAAGTTTCTGTTGCATCTGAAAGTAGAAACTAGCCCCATTACAACGGTATGAGTAGTTTTCCCCTAGACCGTTCTAGTTATTGGTTGCGAGCATCAGAACTGCGAAAATTTGGAGTTTCTCAAGCGTTTCTTACCTCAAAACTGCCATATCTCGCGAACGGATTGACCAATCCGCAAAGTTTCTGTTGCATCTGCAAGTAGAAACTAGCCCCATTACAACGGTATGAGTAGTTTTCCCCTAGCCCGTTCTAGTTATTCGGTTCGAGCATCAGAACTGCGAAAATTTGGGGTTTCTCAAGCGTTTCTTACTTCAAAACTGCCATATCTCGCGAACGGATTGACCAATCCGAAAAGTTTCTGTTGCATCTGAAAGTAGAAACTAGCCCCATTACAACGGTATGAGTAGTTTTCCCCTAGACCGTTCTAGTTATTGGTTGCGAGCATCAGAACTGCGAAAATTTGGAGTTTCTCAAGCGTTTCTTACCTCAAAACTGCCATATCTCGCGAACGGATTGACCAATCCGCAAAGTTTCTGTTGCATCTGCAAGTAGAAACTAGCCCCATTACAACGGTATGAGTAGTTTTCCCCTAGACCGTTCTAGTTATTCGTTTCGAGCATCAGAACTGCGAAAATTTGGAGTTTCTCAAGCGTTTCTTACCTCAAAACTGCCATATCTCGCGAACGGATTGACCAATCCGCAAAGTTTCTGTTGCATCTGAAAGTAGAAACTAGCCCCATTACAACGGTATGAGTAGTTTTCCCCTAGACCGTTCTAGTTATTCGTTTCGAGCATCAGAACTGCGAAAATTTGGGGTTTCTCAAGCGTTTCTTACTTCAAAACTGCCATATCTCGCGAACGGATTGACCAATCCGAAAAGTTTCTGTTGCATCTGAAAGTAGAAACTAGCCCCATTACAACGGTATGAGTAGTTTTCCCCTAGACCGTTCTAGTTATTGGTTGCGAGCATCAGAACTGCGAAAATTTGGAGTTTCTCAAGCGTTTCTTACCTCAAAACTGCCATATCTCGCGAACGGATTGACCAATCCGCAAAGTTTCTGTTGCATCTGCAAGTAGAAACTAGCCCCATTACAACGGTATGAGTAGTTTTCCCCTAGACCGTTCTAGTTATTCGTTTCGAGCATCAGAACTGCGAAAATTTGGAGTTTCTCAAGCGTTTCTTACCTCAAAACTGCCATATCTCGCGAACGGATTGACCAATCCGCAAAGTTTCTGTTGCATCTGAAAGTACAAACTAGCCCCATTACAACGGTATGAATAGTTTTCCCCTAGATCGTTCTAGTTATTCGTTTCGAGCATCAGAACTGCGAAAATTTGGAGTTTCTCAAGCGTTTCTTACCTCAAAACTGCCATATCTCGCGAACGGATTGACCAATCCGCAAAGTTTCTGTTGCATCTGAAAGTAGAAACTAGCCCCATTACAACGGTATGAGTAGTTTTCCCCTAGACCGTTCTAGTTATTCGTTTCGAGCATCAGAACTGCGAAAATTTGGGGTTTCTCAAGCGTTTCTTACTTCAAAACTGCCATATCTCGCGAACGGATTGACCAATCCGAAAAGTTTCTGTTGCATCTGAAAGTAGAAACTAGCCCCATTACAACGGTATGAGTAGTTTTCCCCTAGACCGTTCTAGTTATTGGTTGCGAGCATCAGAACTGCGAAAATTTGGAGTTTCTCAAGCGTTTCTTACCTCAAAACTGCCATATCTCGCGAACGGATTGACCAATCCGCAAAGTTTCTGTTGCATCTGAAAGTACAAACTAGCCCCATTACAACGGTATGAATAGTTTTCCCCTAGATCGTTCTAGTTATTCGTTTCGAGCATCAGAACTGCGAAAATTTGGAGTTTCTCAAGCGTTTCTTACCTCAAAACTGCCATATCTCGCGAACGGATTGACCAATCCGCAAAGTTTCTGTTGCATCTGAAAGTAGAAACTAGCCCCATTACAACGGTATGAGTAGTTTTCCCCTAGACCGTTCTAGTTATTCGTTTCGAGCATCAGAACTGCGAAAATTTGGGGTTTCTCAAGCGTTTCTTACTTCAAAACTGCCATATCTCGCGAACGGATTGACCAATCCGAAAAGTTTCTGTTGCATCTGAAAGTAGAAACTAGCCCCATTACAACGGTATGAGTAGTTTTCCCCTAGACCGTTCTAGTTATTCGTTTCGAGCATCAGAACTGCGAAAATTTGGGGTTTCTCAAGCGTTTCTTACTTCAAAACTGCCATATCTCGCGAACGGATTGACCAATCCGAAAAGTTTCTGTTGCATCTGAAAGTAGAAACTAGCCCCATTACAACGGTATGAGTAGTTTTCCCCTAGACCGTTCTAGTTATTGGTTGCGAGCATCAGAACTGCGAAAATTTGGAGTTTCTCAAGCGTTTCTTACCTCAAAACTGCCATATCTCGCGAACGGATTGACCAATCCGCAAAGTTTCTGTTGCATCTGCAAGTAGAAACTAGCCCCATTACAACGGTATGAGTAGTTTTCCCCTAGCCCGTTCTAGTTATTCGGTTCGAGCATCAGAACTGCGAAAATTTGGGGTTTCTCAAGCGTTTCTTACTTCAAAACTGCCATATCTCGCGAACGGATTGACCAATCCGAAAAGTTTCTGTTGCATCTGAAAGTAGAAACTAGCCCCATTACAACGGTATGAGTAGTTTTCCCCTAGACCGTTCTAGTTATTGGTTGCGAGCATCAGAACTGCGAAAATTTGGAGTTTCTCAAGCGTTTCTTACTTCAAAACTGCCATATCTCGCGAACGGATTGACCAATCCGAAAAGTTTCTGTTGCATCTGAAAGTAGAAACTAGCCCCATTACAACGGTATGAGTAGTTTTCCCCTAGACCGTTCTAGTTATTGGTTGCGAGCATCAGAACTGCGAAAATTTGGAGTTTCTCAAGCGTTTCTTACCTCAAAACTGCCTTATCTCGCGAACGGATTGACCAATCCGCAAAATTTCTGTTGCATCTGAAAGTAGAAACTCGCCCCATTACAACGGTATGAGTAGTTTTCCCCTAGACCGTTCTAGTTATTCGTTTCGAGCATCAGAACTGCGAAAATTTGGAGTTTCTCAAGCGTTTCTTACCTCAAAACTGCCATATCTCGCGAACGGATTGACCAATCCGTAAAGTTTCTGTTGCATCTGAAAGTAGAAGCTCGCCCCATTACAACGGTATGAGTAGTTTTCCCCTAGGCCGTTCTAGTTATTCGTTTCGAGCATCAGAACTGCGAAAATTTGGGGTTTCTCAAGCGTTTCTTACTTCAAAACTGCCATATCTCGCGAACGGATTGACCAATCCGAAAAGTTTCTGTTGCATCTGAAAGTAGAAACTAGCCCCATTACAACGGTATGAGTAGTTTTCCCCTAGACCGTTCTAGTTATTGGTTGCGAGCATCAGAACTGCGAAAATTTGGAGTTTCTCAAGCGTTTCTTACCTCAAAACTGCCATATCTCGCGAACGGATTGACCAATCCGCAAAGTTTCTGTTGCATCTGCAAGTAGAAACTAGCCCCATTACAACGGTATGAGTAGTTTTCCCCTAGCCCGTTCTAGTTATTCGGTTCGAGCATCAGAACTGCGAAAATTTGGGGTTTCTCAAGCGTTTCTTACTTCAAAACTGCCATATCTCGCGAACGGATTGACCAATCCGAAAAGTTTCTGTTGCATCTGAAAGTAGAAACTAGCCCCATTACAACGGTATGAGTAGTTTTCCCCTAGACCGTTCTAGTTATTGGTTGCGAGCATCAGAACTGCGAAAATTTGGAGTTTCTCAAGCGTTTCTTACCTCAAAACTGCCATATCTCGCGAACGGATTGACCAATCCGCAAAGTTTCTGTTGCATCTGCAAGTAGAAACTAGCCCCATTACAACGGTATGAGTAGTTTTCCCCTAGACCGTTCTAGTTATTCGTTTCGAGCATCAGAACTGCGAAAATTTGGAGTTTCTCAAGCGTTTCTTACCTCAAAACTGCCATATCTCGCGAACGGATTGACCAATCCGCAAAGTTTCTGTTGCATCTGAAAGTAGAAACTAGCCCCATTACAACGGTATGAGTAGTTTTCCCCTAGACCGTTCTAGTTATTCGTTTCGAGCATCAGAACTGCGAAAATTTGGGGTTTCTCAAGCGTTTCTTACTTCAAAACTGCCATATCTCGCGAACGGATTGACCAATCCGAAAAGTTTCTGTTGCATCTGAAAGTAGAAACTAGCCCCATTACAACGGTATGAGTAGTTTTCCCCTAGACCGTTCTAGTTATTGGTTGCGAGCATCAGAACTGCGAAAATTTGGAGTTTCTCAAGCGTTTCTTACCTCAAAACTGCCATATCTCGCGAACGGATTGACCAATCCGCAAAGTTTCTGTTGCATCTGCAAGTAGAAACTAGCCCCATTACAACGGTATGAGTAGTTTTCCCCTAGACCGTTCTAGTTATTCGTTTCGAGCATCAGAACTGCGAAAATTTGGAGTTTCTCAAGCGTTTCTTACCTCAAAACTGCCATATCTCGCGAACGGATTGACCAATCCGCAAAGTTTCTGTTGCATCTGAAAGTACAAACTAGCCCCATTACAACGGTATGAATAGTTTTCCCCTAGATCGTTCTAGTTATTCGTTTCGAGCATCAGAACTGCGAAAATTTGGAGTTTCTCAAGCGTTTCTTACCTCAAAACTGCCATATCTCGCGAACGGATTGACCAATCCGCAAAGTTTCTGTTGCATCTGAAAGTAGAAACTAGCCCCATTACAACGGTATGAGTAGTTTTCCCCTAGACCGTTCTAGTTATTCGTTTCGAGCATCAGAACTGCGAAAATTTGGAGTTTCTCAAGCGTTTCTTACTTCAAAACTGCCATATCTCGCGAACGGATTGACCAATCCGAAAAGTTTCTGTTGCATCTGAAAGTAGAAACTAGCCCCATTACAGCGGTATGAGTAGTTTTCCCCTAGACCGTTCTAGTTATTGGTTGCGAGCATCAGAACTGCGAAAATTTGGAGTTTCTCAAGCGTTTCTTACCTCAAAACTGCCATATCTCGCGAACGGATTGACCAATCCGAAAAGTTTCTGTTGCATCTGCAAGTAGAAACTAGCCCCATTACAACGGTATGAGTAGTTTTCCTCTAGGCCGTTCTAGTTATTCGTTTCGAGCATCAGAACTGCGAAAATTTGGAGTTTCTCAAGCGTTTCTTACTTCAAAACTGCCATAGCTCGCGAACGGATTGACAAATCCGCAAAGTTTCTGTTGCATCTGAAAGTAGAAACTGGCCCCATTACAACGGTATGAGTAGTTTTCCCCTAGACCGTTCTAGTTATTCGTTTCGTGCATCAGAACTGCGAAAATTTGGAGTTTCTCAAGCGTTTCTTACCTCAAAACTGCCATATCTCACGAACGGATTGACCAATCCGCAAAGTTTCTGTTGCATCTGAAAGTAGAAACTAGCCCCATTACAACGGTATGAGTAGTTTTCCCCTAGACCGTTCTAGTTATTCGTTTCGAGCATCAGAACTGCTAAAATTTGGAGTTTCTCAAGCGTTTCTTACCTCAAAACTGCCATATCTCGCGAACGGATTGACCAATCCGAAAAGTTTCTGTTGCATCTGAAAGTAGAAACTAGCCCCATTACAACGGTATGAGTAGTTTTCCCCTAGACCGTTCTAGTTATTGGTTGCGAGCATCAGAACTGCGAAAATTTGGAGTTTCTCAAGCGTTTCTTACCTCAAAACTGCCATATCTCGCGAACGGATTGACCAATCCGCAAAGTTTCTGTTGCATCTGCAAGTAGAAACTAGCCCCATTACAACGGTATGAGTAGTTTTCCCCTAGACCGTTCTAGTTATTCGTTTCGAGCATCAGAACTGCGAAAATTTGGAGTTTCTCAAGCGTTTCTTACCTCAAAACTGCCATATCTCGCGAACGGATTGACCAATCCGCAAAGTTTCTGTTGCATCTGAAAGTACAAACTAGCCCCATTACAACGGTATGAATAGTTTTCCCCTAGATCGTTCTAGTTATTCGTTTCGAGCATCAGAACTGCGAAAATTTGGAGTTTCTCAAGCGTTTCTTACCTCAAAACTGCCATATCTCGCGAACGGATTGACCAATCCGCAAAGTTTCTGTTGCATCTGAAAGTAGAAACTAGCCCCATTACAACGGTATGAGTAGTTTTCCCCTAGACCGTTCTAGTTATTCGTTTCGAGCATCAGAACTGCGAAAATTTGGAGTTTCTCAAGCGTTTCTTACTTCAAAACTGCCATATCTCGCGAACGGATTGACCAATCCGAAAAGTTTCTGTTGCATCTGAAAGTAGAAACTAGCCCCATTACAGCGGTATGAGTAGTTTTCCCCTAGACCGTTCTAGTTATTGGTTGCGAGCATCAGAACTGCGAAAATTTGGAGTTTCTCAAGCGTTTCTTACCTCAAAACTGCCATATCTCGCGAACGGATTGACCAATCCGAAAAGTTTCTGTTGCATCTGCAAGTAGAAACTAGCCCCATTACAACGGTATGAGTAGTTTTCCTCTAGGCCGTTCTAGTTATTCGTTTCGAGCATCAGAACTGCGAAAATTTGGAGTTTCTCAAGCGTTTCTTACTTCAAAACTGCCATAGCTCGCGAACGGATTGACAAATCCGCAAAGTTTCTGTTGCATCTGAAAGTAGAAACTGGCCCCATTACAACGGTATGAGTAGTTTTCCCCTAGACCGTTCTAGTTATTCGTTTCGTGCATCAGAACTGCGAAAATTTGGAGTTTCTCAAGCGTTTCTTACCTCAAAACTGCCATATCTCACGAACGGATTGACCAATCCGCAAAGTTTCTGTTGCATCTGAAAGTAGAAACTAGCCCCATTACAACGGTATGAGTAGTTTTCCCCTAGACCGTTCTAGTTATTCGTTTCGAGCATCAGAACTGCTAAAATTTGGAGTTTCTCAAGCGTTTCTTACCTCAAAACTGCCATATCTCGCGAACGGATTGACCAATCCGAAAAGTTTCTGTTGCATCTGAAAGTAGAAACTAGCCCCATTACAACGGTATGAGTAGTTTTCCCCTAGACCGTTCTAGTTATTCGTTTCGAGCATCAGAACTGCGAAAATTTGGAGTTTCTCAAGCGTTTCTTACCTCAAAACTGCCATATCTCGCGAACGGATTGACCAATCCGAAAAGTTTCTGTTGCATCTGAAAGTAGAAACTAGCCCCATTACATCGGTATGAGTAGTTTTCCCCTAGACCGTTCTAGTTATTGGTTGCGAGCATCAGAACTGCGAAAATTTGGAGTTTCTCAAGCGTTTCTTACCTCAAAACTGCCATATCTCGCGAACGGATTGACCAATCCGAAAAGTTTCTGTTGCATCCGAAAGTAGAAACTAGCTCCATTACAACGGTATGAGTAGTTTTCCCCTAGACCGTTCTAGTTATTCGTTTCGAGCATCAGAACTGCTAAAATTTGGAGTTTCTCAAGCGTTTCTTACCTCAAAACTGCCATATCTCGCGAACGGATTGACCAATCCGCAAAGTTTCTGTTGCATCTGAAAGTAGAAACTCGCCCCATTACAACGGTATGAGTAGTTTTCCCCTAGGCCGTTCTAGTTATTCGTTTCGAGCATCAGAACTGCGAAAATTTGGAGTTTCTCAAGCGTTTCTTACTTCAAAACTGCCATATCTCGCGAACGGATTGACCAATCCGAAAAGTTTCTGTTGCATCTGAAAGTAGAAACTAGCCCCATTACAACGGTATGAGTAGTTTTCCCCTAGCCCGTTCTAGTTATTCGGTTCGAGCATCAGAACTGCGAAAATTTGGGGTTTCTCAAGCGTTTCTTACTTCAAAACTGCCATATCTCGCGAACGGATTGACCAATCCGAAAAGTTTCTGTTGCATCTGAAAGTAGAAACTAGCCCCATTACAACGGTATGAGTAGTTTTCCCCTAGACCGTTCTAGTTATTGGTTGCGAGCATCAGAACTGCGAAAATTTGGAGTTTCTCAAGCGTTTCTTACCTCAAAACTGCCATATCTCGCGAACGGATTGACCAATCCGCAATGTTTCTGTTGCATCTGCAAGTAGAAACTAGCCCCATTACAACGGTATGAGTAGTTTTCCCCTAGACCGTTCTAGTTATTCGTTTCGAGCATCAGAACTGCGAAAATTTGGAGTTTCTCAAGCGTTTCTTACCTCAAAACTGCCATATCTCGCGAACGGATTGACCAATCCGCAAAGTTTCTGTTGCATCTGAAAGTACAAACTAGCCCCATTACAACGGTATGAATAGTTTTCCCCTAGATCGTTCTAGTTATTCGTTTCGAGCATCAGAACTGCGAAAATTTGGAGTTTCTCAAGCGTTTCTTACCTCAAAACTGCCATATCTCGCGAACGGATTGACCAATCCGCAAAGTTTCTGTTGCATCTGAAAGTAGAAACTAGCCCCATTACAACGGTATGAGTAGTTTTCCCCTAGACCGTTCTAGTTATTCGTTTCGAGCATCAGAACTGCGAAAATTTGGAGTTTCTCAAGCGTTTCTTACCTCAAAACTGCCATATCTCGCGAACGGATTGACAAATCCGCAAAGTTTCTGTTGCATCTGAAAGTAGAAACTGGCCCCATTACAACGGTATGAGTAGTTTTCCCCTAGACCGTTCTAGTTATTCGTTTCGAGCATCAGAACTGCGAAAATTTGGAGTTTCTCAAGCGTTTCTTACCTCAAAACTGCCATATCTCGCGAACGGATTGACAAATCCGCAAAGTTTCTGTTGCATCTGAAAGTAGAAACTGGCCCCATTACAACGGTATGAGTAGTTTTCCCCTAGACCGTTCTAGTTATTCGTTTCGTGCATCAGAACTGCGAAAATTTGGAGTTTCTCAAGCGTTTCTTACCTCAAAACTGCCATATCTCACGAACGGATTGACCAATCCGTAAAGTTTCTGTTGCATCTGAAAGTAGAAACTCGCCCCATTACAACGGTATGAGTAGTTTTCCCCTAGGCCGTTCTAGTTATTCGTTTCGAGCATCAGAACTGCGAAAATTTGGAGTTTCTCAAGCGTTTCTTATTTCAAAACTGCCATATCTCGCGAACGGATTGACCAATCCGAAAAGTTTCTGTTGCATCTGAAAGTAGAAACTAGCCCCATTACAACGGTATTAGTAGTTTTCCCCTAGCCCGTTCTAGTTATTCGGTTCGAGCATCAGAACTGCGAAAATTTGGGGTTTCTCAAGCGTTTCTTACTTCAAAACTGCCATATCTCGCGAACGGATTGACCAATCCGAAAAGTTTCTGTTGCATCTGAAAGTAGAAACTAGCCCCATTACAACGGTATGAGTAGTTTTCCCCTAGACCGTTCTAGTTATTGGTTGCGAGCATCAGAACTGCGAAAATTTGGAGTTTCTCAAGCGTTTCTTACCTCAAAACTGCCATATCTCGCGAACGGATTGACCAATCCGCAAAGTTTCTGTTGCATCTGCAAGTAGAAACTAGCCCCATTACAACGGTATGAGTAGTTTTCCCCTAGACCGTTCTAGTTATTCGTTTCGAGCATCAGAACTGCGAAAATTTGGAGTTTCTCAAGCGTTTCTTACCTCAAAACTGCCATATCTCGCGAACGGATTGACCAATCCGCAAAGTTTCTGTTGCATCTGAAAGTACAAACTAGCCCCATTACAACGGTATGAATAGTTTTCCCCTAGATCGTGCTAGTTATTCGTTTCGAGCATCAGAACTGCGAAAATTTGGAGTTTCTCAAGCGTTTCTTACCTCAAAACTGCCATATCTCGCGAACGGATTGACCAATCCGCAAAGTTTCTGTTGCATCTGAAAGTAGAAACTAGCCCCATTACAACGGTATGAGTAGTTTTCCCCTAGACCGTTCTAGTTATTCGTTTCGAGCATCAGAACTGCGAAAATTTGGGGTTTCTCAAGCGTTTCTTACTTCAAAACTGCCATATCTCGCGAACGGATTGACCAATCCGAAAAGTTTCTGTTGCATCTGAAAGTAGAAACTAGCCCCATTACAACGGTATGAGTAGTTTTCCCCTAGACCGTTCTAGTTATTGGTTGCGAGCATCAGAACTGCGAAAATTTGGAGTTTCTCAAGCGTTTCTTACCTCAAAACTGCCATATCTCGCGAACGGATTGACCAATCCGCAAAGTTTCTGTTGCATCTGCAAGTAGAAACTAGCCCCATTACAACGGTATGAGTAGTTTTCCCCTAGACCGTTCTAGTTATTCGTTTCGAGCATCAGAACTGCGAAAATTTGGAGTTTCTCAAGCGTTTCTTACCTCAAAACTGCCATATCTCGCGAACGGATTGACCAATCCGCAAAGTTTCTGTTGCATCTGAAAGTACAAACTAGCCCCATTACAACGGTATGAATAGTTTTCCCCTAGATCGTTCTAGTTATTCGTTTCGAGCATCAGAACTGCGAAAATTTGGAGTTTCTCAAGCGTTTCTTACCTCAAAACTGCCATATCTCGCGAACGGATTGACCAATCCGCAAAGTTTCTGTTGCATCTGAAAGTAGAAACTAGCCCCATTACAACGGTATGAGTAGTTTTCCCCTAGACCGTTCTAGTTATTCGTTTCGAGCATCAGAACTGCGAAAATTTGGAGTTTCTCAAGCGTTTCTTACTTCAAAACTGCCATATCTCGCGAACGGATTGACCAATCCGAAAAGTTTCTGTTGCATCTGCAAGTAGAAACTAGCCCCATTACAACGGTATGAGTAGTTTTCCTCTAGGCCGTTCTAGTTATTCGTTTCGAGCATCAGAACTGCGAAAATTTGGAGTTTCTCAAGCGTTTCTTACTTCAAAACTGCCATAGCTCGCGAACGGATTGACCAATCCGAAAAGTTTCTGTTGCATCTGAAAGTAGAAACTAGCCCCATTACAACGGTATGAGTAGTTTTCCCCTAGACCGTTCTAGTTATTCGTTTCGAGCATCAGAACTGCGAAAATTTGGAGTTTCTCAAGCGTTTCTTACTTCAAAACTGCCATATCTCGCGAACGGATTGACCAATCCGAAAAGTTTCTGTTGCATCTGAAAGTAGAAACTAGCCCCATTACAACGGTATGAGTAGTTTTCCCCTAGACCGTTCTAGTTATTGGTTGCGAGCATCAGAACTGCGAAAATTTGGAGTTTCTCAAGCGTTTCTTACCTCAAAACTGCCTTATCTCGCGAACGGATTGACCAATCCGCAAAATTTCTGTTGCATCTGAAAGTAGAAACTCGCCCCATTACAACGGTATGAGTAGTTTTCCCCTAGACCGTTCTAGTTATTCGTTTCGAGCATCAGAACTGCGAAAATTTGGAGTTTCTCAAGCGTTTCTTACCTCAAAACTGCCATATCTCGCGAACGGATTGACCAATCCGTAAAGTTTCTGTTGCATCTGAAAGTAGAAACTAGCCCCATTACAGCGGTATGAGTAGTTTTCCCCTAGACCGTTCTAGTTATTGGTTGCGAGCATCAGAACTGCGAAAATTTGGAGTTTCTCAAGCGTTTCTTACCTCAAAACTGCCATATCTCGCGAACGGATTGACCAATCCGAAAAGTTTCTGTTGCATCTGCAAGTAGAAACTAGCCCCATTACAACGGTATGAGTAGTTTTCCTCTAGGCCGTTCTAGTTATTCGTTTCGAGCATCAGAACTGCGAAAATTTGGAGTTTCTCAAGCGTTTCTTACTTCAAAACTGCCATAGCTCGCGAACGGATTGACAAATCCGCAAAGTTTCTGTTGCATCTGAAAGTAGAAACTGGCCCCATTACAACGGTATGAGTAGTTTTCCCCTAGACCGTTCTAGTTATTCGTTTCGTGCATCAGAACTGCGAAAATTTGGAGTTTCTCAAGCGTTTCTTACCTCAAAACTGCCATATCTCACGAACGGATTGACCAATCCGCAAAGTTTCTGTTGCATCTGAAAGTAGAAACTAGCCCCATTACAACGGTATGAGTAGTTTTCCCCTAGACCGTTCTAGTTATTCGTTTCGAGCATCAGAACTGCTAAAATTTGGAGTTTCTCAAGCGTTTCTTACCTCAAAACTGCCATATCTCGCGAACGGATTGACCAATCCGAAAAGTTTCTGTTGCATCTGAAAGTAGAAACTAGCCCCATTACAACGGTATGAGTAGTTTTCCCCTAGACCGTTCTAGTTATTCGTTTCGAGCATCAGAACTGCGAAAATTTGGAGTTTCTCAAGCGTTTCTTACCTCAAAACTGCCATATCTCGCGAACGGATTGACCAATCCGAAAAGTTTCTGTTGCATCTGAAAGTAGAAACTAGCCCCATTACATCGGTATGAGTAGTTTTCCCCTAGACCGTTCTAGTTATTGGTTGCGAGCATCAGAACTGCGAAAATTTGGAGTTTCTCAAGCGTTTCTTACCTCAAAACTGCCATATCTCGCGAACGGATTGACCAATCCGAAAAGTTTCTGTTGCATCCGAAAGTAGAAACTAGCTCCATTACAACGGTATGAGTAGTTTTCCCCTAGACCGTTCTAGTTATTCGTTTCGAGCATCAGAACTGCTAAAATTTGGAGTTTCTCAAGCGTTTCTTACCTCAAAACTGCCATATCTCGCGAACGGATTGACCAATCCGCAAAGTTTCTGTTGCATCTGAAAGTAGAAACTCGCCCCATTACAACGGTATGAGTAGTTTTCCCCTAGGCCGTTCTAGTTATTCGTTTCGAGCATCAGAACTGCGAAAATTTGGAGTTTCTCAAGCGTTTCTTACTTCAAAACTGCCATATCTCGCGAACGGATTGACCAATCCGAAAAGTTTCTGTTGCATCTGAAAGTAGAAACTAGCCCCATTACAACGGTATGAGTAGTTTTCCCCTAGCCCGTTCTAGTTATTCGGTTCGAGCATCAGAACTGCGAAAATTTGGGGTTTCTCAAGCGTTTCTTACTTCAAAACTGCCATATCTCGCGAACGGATTGACCAATCCGAAAAGTTTCTGTTGCATCTGAAAGTAGAAACTAGCCCCATTACAACGGTATGAGTAGTTTTCCCCTAGACCGTTCTAGTTATTGGTTGCGAGCATCAGAACTGCGAAAATTTGGAGTTTCTCAAGCGTTTCTTACCTCAAAACTGCCATATCTCGCGAACGGATTGACCAATCCGCAATGTTTCTGTTGCATCTGCAAGTAGAAACTAGCCCCATTACAACGGTATGAGTAGTTTTCCCCTAGACCGTTCTAGTTATTCGTTTCGAGCATCAGAACTGCGAAAATTTGGAGTTTCTCAAGCGTTTCTTACCTCAAAACTGCCATATCTCGCGAACGGATTGACCAATCCGAAAAGTTTCTGTTGCATCTGAAAGTAGAAACTAGCCCCATTACAACGGTATGAGTAGTTTTCCCCTAGACCGTTCTAGTTATTCGTTTCGAGCATCAGAACTGCGAAAATTTGGAGTTTCTCAAGCGTTTCTTACTTCAAAACTGCCATATCTCGCGAACGGATTGACCAATCCGAAAAGTTTCTGTTGCATCTGAAAGTAGAAACTAGCCCCATTACAACGGTATGAGTAGTTTTCCCCTAGACCGTTCTAGTTATTGGTTGCGAGCATCAGAACTGCGAAAATTTGGAGTTTCTCAAGCGTTTCTTACCTCAAAACTGCCTTATCTCGCGAACGGATTGACCAATCCGCAAAATTTCTGTTGCATCTGAAAGTAGAAACTCGCCCCATTACAACGGTATGAGTAGTTTTCCCCTAGACCGTTCTAGTTATTCGTTTCGAGCATCAGAACTGCGAAAATTTGGAGTTTCTCAAGCGTTTCTTACCTCAAAACTGCCATATCTCGCGAACGGATTGACCAATCCGTAAAGTTTCTGTTGCATCTGAAAGTAGAAACTCGCCCCATTACAACGGTATGAGTAGTTTTCCCCTAGGCCGTTCTAGTTATTCGTTTCGAGCATCAGAACTGCGAAAATTTGGAGTTTCTCAAGCGTTTCTTATTTCAAAACTGCCATATCTCGCGAACGGATTGACCAATCCGAAAAGTTTCTGTTGCATCTGAAAGTAGAAACTAGCCCCATTACAACGGTATTAGTAGTTTTCCCCTAGCCCGTTCTAGTTATTCGGTTCGAGCATCAGAACTGCGAAAATTTGGGGTTTCTCAAGCGTTTCTTACTTCAAAACTGCCATATCTCGCGAACGGATTGACCAATCCGCAAAGTTTCTGTTGCATCTGAAAGTAGAAACTAGCCCCATTACAACGGTATGAGTAGTTTTCCCCTAGACCGTTCTAGTTATTGGTTGCGAGCATCAGAACTGCGAAAATTTGGAGTTTCTCAAGCGTTTCTTACCTCAAAACTGCCATATCTCGCGAACGGATTGACCAATCCGCAAAGTTTCTGTTGCATCTGCAAGTAGAAACTAGCCCCATTACAACGGTATGAGTAGTTTTCCCCTAGACCGTTCTAGTTATTCGTTTCGAGCATCAGAACTGCGAAAATTTGGAGTTTCTCAAGCGTTTCTTACCTCAAAACTGCCATATCTCGCAAACGGATTGACCAATCCGCAAAGTTTCTGTTGCATCTGAAAGTACAAACTAGCCCCATTACAACGGTATGAATAGTTTTCCCCTAGATCGTGCTAGTTATTCGTTTCGAGCATCAGAACTGCGAAAATTTGGAGTTTCTCAAGCGTTTCTTACCTCAAAACTGCCATATCTCGCGAACGGATTGACCAATCCGCAAAGTTTCTGTTGCATCTGAAAGTAGAAACTAGCCCCATTACAACGGTATGAGTAGTTTTCCCCTAGACCGTTCTAGTTATTCGTTTCGAGCATCAGAACTGCGAAAATTTGGGGTTTCTCAAGCGTTTCTTACTTCAAAACTGCCATATCTCGCGAACGGATTGACCAATCCGAAAAGTTTCTGTTGCATCTGAAAGTAGAAACTAGCCCCATTACAACGGTATGAGTAGTTTTCCCCTAGACCGTTCTAGTTATTGGTTGCGAGCATCAGAACTGCGAAAATTTGGAGTTTCTCAAGCGTTTCTTACCTCAAAACTGCCATATCTCGCGAACGGATTGACCAATCCGCAAAGTTTCTGTTGCATCTGCAAGTAGAAACTAGCCCCATTACAACGGTATGAGTAGTTTTCCCCTAGACCGTTCTAGTTATTCGTTTCGAGCATCAGAACTGCGAAAATTTGGAGTTTCTCAAGCGTTTCTTACCTCAAAACTGCCATATCTCGCGAACGGATTGACCAATCCGCAAAGTTTCTGTTGCATCTGAAAGTACAAACTAGCCCCATTACAACGGTATGAATAGTTTTCCCCTAGATCGTTCTAGTTATTCGTTTCGAGCATCAGAACTGCGAAAATTTGGAGTTTCTCAAGCGTTTCTTACCTCAAAACTGCCATATCTCGCGAACGGATTGACCAATCCGCAAAGTTTCTGTTGCATCTGAAAGTAGAAACTAGCCCCATTACAACGGTATGAGTAGTTTTCCCCTAGACCGTTCTAGTTATTCGTTTCGAGCATCAGAACTGCGAAAATTTGGAGTTTCTCAAGCGTTTCTTACTTCAAAACTGCCATATCTCGCGAACGGATTGACCAATCCGAAAAGTTTCTGTTGCATCTGCAAGTAGAAACTAGCCCCATTACAACGGTATGAGTAGTTTTCCTCTAGGCCGTTCTAGTTATTCGTTTCGAGCATCAGAACTGCGAAAATTTGGAGTTTCTCAAGCGTTTCTTACTTCAAAACTGCCATAGCTCGCGAACGGATTGACCAATCCGAAAAGTTTCTGTTGCATCTGAAAGTAGAAACTAGCCCCATTACAACGGTATGAGTAGTTTTCCCCTAGACCGTTCTAGTTATTCGTTTCGAGCATCAGAACTGCGAAAATTTGGAGTTTCTCAAGCGTTTCTTACCTCAAAACTGCCATATCTCGCGAACGGATTGACCAATCCGAAAAGTTTCTGTTGCATCTGCAAGTAGAAACTAGCCCCATTACAACGGTATGAGTAGTTTTCCTCTAGGCCGTTCTAGTTATTCGTTTCGAGCATCAGAACTGCGAAAATTTGGAGTTTCTCAAGCGTTTCTTACTTCAAAACTGCCATAGCTCGCGAACGGATTGACAAATCCGCAAAGTTTCTGTTGCATCTGAAAGTAGAAACTGGCCCCATTACAACGGTATGAGTAGTTTTCCCCTAGACCGTTCTAGTTATTCGTTTCGTGCATCAGAACTGCGAAAATTTGGAGTTTCTCAAGCGTTTCTTACCTCAAAACTGCCATATCTCACGAACGGATTGACCAATCCGCAAAGTTTCTGTTGCATCTGAAAGTAGAAACTAGCCCCATTACAACGGTATGAGTAGTTTTCCCCTAGACCGTTCTAGTTATTCGTTTCGAGCATCAGAACTGCGAAAATTTGGAGTTTCTCAAGCGTTTCTTACCTCAAAACTGCCATATCTCGCGAACGGATTGACAAATCCGCAAAGTTTCTGTTGCATCTGAAAGTAGAAACTGGCCCCATTACAACGGTATGAGTAGTTTTCCCCTAGACCGTTCTAGTTATTCGTTTCGTGCATCAGAACTGCGAAAATTTGGAGTTTCTCAAGCGTTTCTTACCTCAAAACTGCCATATCTCACGAACGGATTGACCAATCCGTAAAGTTTCTGTTGCATCTGAAAGTAGAAACTCGCCCCATTACAACGGTATGAGTAGTTTTCCCCTAGGCCGTTCTAGTTATTCGTTTCGAGCATCAGAACTGCGAAAATTTGGAGTTTCTCAAGCGTTTCTTATTTCAAAACTGCCATATCTCGCGAACGGATTGACCAATCCGAAAAGTTTCTGTTGCATCTGAAAGTAGAAACTAGCCCCATTACAACGGTATTAGTAGTTTTCCCCTAGCCCGTTCTAGTTATTCGGTTCGAGCATCAGAACTGCGAAAATTTGGGGTTTCTCAAGCGTTTCTTACTTCAAAACTGCCATATCTCGCGAACGGATTGACCAATCCGAAAAGTTTCTGTTGCATCTGAAAGTAGAAACTAGCCCCATTACAACGGTATGAGTAGTTTTCCCCTAGACCGTTCTAGTTATTGGTTGCGAGCATCAGAACTGCGAAAATTTGGAGTTTCTCAAGCGTTTCTTACCTCAAAACTGCCATATCTCGCGAACGGATTGACCAATCCGCAAAGTTTCTGTTGCATCTGCAAGTAGAAACTAGCCCCATTACAACGGTATGAGTAGTTTTCCCCTAGACCGTTCTAGTTATTCGTTTCGAGCATCAGAACTGCGAAAATTTGGAGTTTCTCAAGCGTTTCTTACCTCAAAACTGCCATATCTCGCGAACGGATTGACCAATCCGCAAAGTTTCTGTTGCATCTGAAAGTACAAACTAGCCCCATTACAACGGTATGAATAGTTTTCCCCTAGATCGTTCTAGTTATTCGTTTCGAGCATCAGAACTGCGAAAATTTGGAGTTTCTCAAGCGTTTCTTACCTCAAAACTGCCATATCTCGCGAACGGATTGACCAATCCGCAAAGTTTCTGTTGCATCTGAAAGTAGAAACTAGCCCCATTACAACGGTATGAGTAGTTTTCCCCTAGACCGTTCTAGTTATTCGTTTCGAGCATCAGAACTGCGAAAATTTGGGGTTTCTCAAGCGTTTCTTACTTCAAAACTGCCATATCTCGCGAACGGATTGACCAATCCGAAAAGTTTCTGTTGCATCTGAAAGTAGAAACTAGCCCCATTACAACGGTATGAGTAGTTTTCCCCTAGACCGTTCTAGTTATTGGTTGCGAGCATCAGAACTGCGAAAATTTGGAGTTTCTCAAGCGTTTCTTACCTCAAAACTGCCATATCTCGCGAACGGATTGACCAATCCGCAAAGTTTCTGTTGCATCTGCAAGTAGAAACTAGCCCCATTACAACGGTATGAGTAGTTTTCCCCTAGACCGTTCTAGTTATTCGTTTCGAGCATCAGAACTGCGAAAATTTGGAGTTTCTCAAGCGTTTCTTACCTCAAAACTGCCATATCTCGCGAACGGATTGACCAATCCGCAAAGTTTCTGTTGCATCTGAAAGTACAAACTAGCCCCATTACAACGGTATGAATAGTTTTCCCCTAGATCGTTCTAGTTATTCGTTTCGAGCATCAGAACTGCGAAAATTTGGAGTTTCTCAAGCGTTTCTTACCTCAAAACTGCCATATCTCGCGAACGGATTGACCAATCCGCAAAGTTTCTGTTGCATCTGAAAGTAGAAACTAGCCCCATTACAACGGTATGAGTAGTTTTCCCCTAGACCGTTCTAGTTATTCGTTTCGAGCATCAGAACTGCGAAAATTTGGAGTTTCTCAAGCGTTTCTTACTTCAAAACTGCCATATCTCGCGAACGGATTGACCAATCCGAAAAGTTTCTGTTGCATCTGCAAGTAGAAACTAGCCCCATTACAACGGTATGAGTAGTTTTCCTCTAGGCCGTTCTAGTTATTCGTTTCGAGCATCAGAACTGCGAAAATTTGGAGTTTCTCAAGCGTTTCTTACTTCAAAACTGCCATAGCTCGCGAACGGATTGACCAATCCGAAAAGTTTCTGTTGCATCTGAAAGTAGAAACTAGCCCCATTACAACGGTATGAGTAGTTTTCCCCTAGACCGTTCTAGTTATTCGTTTCGAGCATCAGAACTGCGAAAATTTGGAGTTTCTCAAGCGTTTCTTACTTCAAAACTGCCATATCTCGCGAACGGATTGACCAATCCGAAAAGTTTCTGTTGCATCTGAAAGTAGAAACTAGCCCCATTACAACGGTATGAGTAGTTTTCCCCTAGACCGTTCTAGTTATTGGTTGCGAGCATCAGAACTGCGAAAATTTGGAGTTTCTCAAGCGTTTCTTACCTCAAAACTGCCTTATCTCGCGAACGGATTGACCAATCCGCAAAATTTCTGTTGCATCTGAAAGTAGAAACTCGCCCCATTACAACGGTATGAGTAGTTTTCCCCTAGACCGTTCTAGTTATTCGTTTCGAGCATCAGAACTGCGAAAATTTGGAGTTTCTCAAGCGTTTCTTACCTCAAAACTGCCATATCTCGCGAACGGATTGACCAATCCGAAAAGTTTCTGTTGCATCTGCAAGTAGAAACTAGCCCCATTACAACGGTATGAGTAGTTTTCCTCTAGGCCGTTCTAGTTATTCGTTTCGAGCATCAGAACTGCGAAAATTTGGAGTTTCTCAAGCGTTTCTTACTTCAAAACTGCCATAGCTCGCGAACGGATTGACAAATCCGCAAAGTTTCTGTTGCATCTGAAAGTAGAAACTGGCCCCATTACAACGGTATGAGTAGTTTTCCCCTAGACCGTTCTAGTTATTCGTTTCGTGCATCAGAACTGCGAAAATTTGGAGTTTCTCAAGCGTTTCTTACCTCAAAACTGCCATATCTCACGAACGGATTGACCAATCCGCAAAGTTTCTGTTGCATCTGAAAGTAGAAACTAGCCCCATTACAACGGTATGAGTAGTTTTCCCCTAGACCGTTCTAGTTATTCGTTTCGAGCATCAGAACTGCGAAAATTTGGAGTTTCTCAAGCGTTTCTTACCTCAAAACTGCCATATCTCGCGAACGGATTGACAAATCCGCAAAGTTTCTGTTGCATCTGAAAGTAGAAACTGGCCCCATTACAACGGTATGAGTAGTTTTCCCCTAGACCGTTCTAGTTATTCGTTTCGTGCATCAGAACTGCGAAAATTTGGAGTTTCTCAAGCGTTTCTTACCTCAAAACTGCCATATCTCACGAACGGATTGACCAATCCGTAAAGTTTCTGTTGCATCTGAAAGTAGAAACTCGCCCCATTACAACGGTATGAGTAGTTTTCCCCTAGGCCGTTCTAGTTATTCGTTTCGAGCATCAGAACTGCGAAAATTTGGAGTTTCTCAAGCGTTTCTTATTTCAAAACTGCCATATCTCGCGAACGGATTGACCAATCCGAAAAGTTTCTGTTGCATCTGAAAGTAGAAACTAGCCCCATTACAACGGTATTAGTAGTTTTCCCCTAGCCCGTTCTAGTTATTCGGTTCGAGCATCAGAACTGCGAAAATTTGGGGTTTCTCAAGCGTTTCTTACTTCAAAACTGCCATATCTCGCGAACGGATTGACCAATCCGAAAAGTTTCTGTTGCATCTGAAAGTAGAAACTAGCCCCATTACAACGGTATGAGTAGTTTTCCCCTAGACCGTTCTAGTTATTGGTTGCGAGCATCAGAACTGCGAAAATTTGGAGTTTCTCAAGCGTTTCTTACCTCAAAACTGCCATATCTCGCGAACGGATTGACCAATCCGCAAAGTTTCTGTTGCATCTGCAAGTAGAAACTAGCCCCATTACAACGGTATGAGTAGTTTTCCCCTAGACCGTTCTAGTTATTCGTTTCGAGCATCAGAACTGCGAAAATTTGGAGTTTCTCAAGCGTTTCTTACCTCAAAACTGCCATATCTCGCGAACGGATTGACCAATCCGCAAAGTTTCTGTTGCATCTGAAAGTACAAACTAGCCCCATTACAACGGTATGAATAGTTTTCCCCTAGATCGTTCTAGTTATTCGTTTCGAGCATCAGAACTGCGAAAATTTGGAGTTTCTCAAGCGTTTCTTACCTCAAAACTGCCATATCTCGCGAACGGATTGACCAATCCGCAAAGTTTCTGTTGCATCTGAAAGTAGAAACTAGCCCCATTACAACGGTATGAGTAGTTTTCCCCTAGACCGTTCTAGTTATTCGTTTCGAGCATCAGAACTGCGAAAATTTGGGGTTTCTCAAGCGTTTCTTACTTCAAAACTGCCATATCTCGCGAACGGATTGACCAATCCGAAAAGTTTCTGTTGCATCTGAAAGTAGAAACTAGCCCCATTACAACGGTATGAGTAGTTTTCCCCTAGACCGTTCTAGTTATTGGTTGCGAGCATCAGAACTGCGAAAATTTGGAGTTTCTCAAGCGTTTCTTACCTCAAAACTGCCATATCTCGCGAACGGATTGACCAATCCGCAAAGTTTCTGTTGCATCTGCAAGTAGAAACTAGCCCCATTACAACGGTATGAGTAGTTTTCCCCTAGACCGTTCTAGTTATTCGTTTCGAGCATCAGAACTGCGAAAATTTGGAGTTTCTCAAGCGTTTCTTACCTCAAAACTGCCATATCTCGCGAACGGATTGACCAATCCGCAAAGTTTCTGTTGCATCTGAAAGTACAAACTAGCCCCATTACAACGGTATGAATAGTTTTCCCCTAGATCGTTCTAGTTATTCGTTTCGAGCATCAGAACTGCGAAAATTTGGAGTTTCTCAAGCGTTTCTTACCTCAAAACTGCCATATCTCGCGAACGGATTGACCAATCCGCAAAGTTTCTGTTGCATCTGAAAGTAGAAACTAGCCCCATTACAACGGTATGAGTAGTTTTCCCCTAGACCGTTCTAGTTATTCGTTTCGAGCATCAGAACTGCGAAAATTTGGAGTTTCTCAAGCGTTTCTTACTTCAAAACTGCCATATCTCGCGAACGGATTGACCAATCCGAAAAGTTTCTGTTGCATCTGCAAGTAGAAACTAGCCCCATTACAACGGTATGAGTAGTTTTCCTCTAGGCCGTTCTAGTTATTCGTTTCGAGCATCAGAACTGCGAAAATTTGGAGTTTCTCAAGCGTTTCTTACTTCAAAACTGCCATAGCTCGCGAACGGATTGACCAATCCGAAAAGTTTCTGTTGCATCTGAAAGTAGAAACTAGCCCCATTACAACGGTATGAGTAGTTTTCCCCTAGACCGTTCTAGTTATTCGTTTCGAGCATCAGAACTGCGAAAATTTGGAGTTTCTCAAGCGTTTCTTACTTCAAAACTGCCATATCTCGCGAACGGATTGACCAATCCGAAAAGTTTCTGTTGCATCTGAAAGTAGAAACTAGCCCCATTACAACGGTATGAGTAGTTTTCCCCTAGACCGTTCTAGTTATTGGTTGCGAGCATCAGAACTGCGAAAATTTGGAGTTTCTCAAGCGTTTCTTACCTCAAAACTGCCTTATCTCGCGAACGGATTGACCAATCCGCAAAATTTCTGTTGCATCTGAAAGTAGAAACTCGCCCCATTACAACGGTATGAGTAGTTTTCCCCTAGACCGTTCTAGTTATTCGTTTCGAGCATCAGAACTGCGAAAATTTGGAGTTTCTCAAGCGTTTCTTACCTCAAAACTGCCATATCTCGCGAACGGATTGACCAATCCGTAAAGTTTCTGTTGCATCTGAAAGTAGAAGCTCGCCCCATTACAACGGTATGAGTAGTTTTCCCCTAGGCCGTTCTAGTTATTCGTTTCGAGCATCAGAACTGCGAAAATTTGGGGTTTCTCAAGCGTTTCTTACTTCAAAACTGCCATATCTCGCGAACGGATTGACCAATCCGAAAAGTTTCTGTTGCATCTGAAAGTAGAAACTAGCCCCATTACAACGGTATGAGTAGTTTTCCCCTAGACCGTTCTAGTTATTCGTTTCGAGCATCAGAACTGCGAAAATTTGGAGTTTCTCAAGCGTTTCTTACTTCAAAACTGCCATATCTCGCGAACGGATTGACCAATCCGAAAAGTTTCTGTTGCATCTGAAAGTAGAAACTAGCCCCATTACAGCGGTATGAGTAGTTTTCCCCTAGACCGTTCTAGTTATTGGTTGCGAGCATCAGAACTGCGAAAATTTGGAGTTTCTCAAGCGTTTCTTACCTCAAAACTGCCATATCTCGCGAACGGATTGACAAATCCGCAAAGTTTCTGTTGCATCTGAAAGTAGAAACTGGCCCCATTACAACGGTATGAGTAGTTTTCCCCTAGACCGTTCTAGTTATTCGTTTCGTGCATCAGAACTGCGAAAATTTGGAGTTTCTCAAGCGTTTCTTACCTCAAAACTGCCATATCTCACGAACGGATTGACCAATCCGCAAAGTTTCTGTTGCATCTGAAAGTAGAAACTAGCCCCATTACAACGGTATGAGTAGTTTTCCCCTAGACCGTTCTAGTTATTCGTTTCGAGCATCAGAACTGCTAAAATTTGGAGTTTCTCAAGCGTTTCTTACCTCAAAACTGCCATATCTCGCGAACGGATTGACCAATCCGAAAAGTTTCTGTTGCATCTGAAAGTAGAAACTAGCCCCATTACAACGGTATGAGTAGTTTTCCCCTAGACCGTTCTAGTTATTCGTTTCGAGCATCAGAACTGCGAAAATTTGGAGTTTCTCAAGCGTTTCTTACCTCAAAACTGCCATATCTCGCGAACGGATTGACCAATCCGAAAAGTTTCTGTTGCATCTGAAAGTAGAAACTAGCCCCATTACATCGGTATGAGTAGTTTTCCCCTAGACCGTTCTAGTTATTGGTTGCGAGCATCAGAACTGCGAAAATTTGGAGTTTCTCAAGCGTTTCTTACCTCAAAACTGCCATATCTCGCGAACGGATTGACCAATCCGAAAAGTTTCTGTTGCATCCGAAAGTAGAAACTAGCTCCATTACAACGGTATGAGTAGTTTTCCCCTAGACCGTTCTAGTTATTCGTTTCGAGCATCAGAACTGCTAAAATTTGGAGTTTCTCAAGCGTTTCTTACCTCAAAACTGCCATATCTCGCGAACGGATTGACCAATCCGCAAAGTTTCTGTTGCATCTGAAAGTAGAAACTCGCCCCATTACAACGGTATGAGTAGTTTTCCCCTAGGCCGTTCTAGTTATTCGTTTCGAGCATCAGAACTGCGAAAATTTGGAGTTTCTCAAGCGTTTCTTACTTCAAAACTGCCATATCTCGCGAACGGATTGACCAATCCGAAAAGTTTCTGTTGCATCTGAAAGTAGAAACTAGCCCCATTACAACGGTATGAGTAGTTTTCCCCTAGCCCGTTCTAGTTATTCGGTTCGAGCATCAGAACTGCGAAAATTTGGGGTTTCTCAAGCGTTTCTTACTTCAAAACTGCCATATCTCGCGAACGGATTGACCAATCCGAAAAGTTTCTGTTGCATCTGAAAGTAGAAACTAGCCCCATTACAACGGTATGAGTAGTTTTCCCCTAGACCGTTCTAGTTATTGGTTGCGAGCATCAGAACTGCGAAAATTTGGAGTTTCTCAAGCGTTTCTTACCTCAAAACTGCCATATCTCGCGAACGGATTGACCAATCCGCAATGTTTCTGTTGCATCTGCAAGTAGAAACTAGCCCCATTACAACGGTATGAGTAGTTTTCCCCTAGACCGTTCTAGTTATTCGTTTCGAGCATCAGAACTGCGAAAATTTGGAGTTTCTCAAGCGTTTCTTACTTCAAAACTGCCATAGCTCGCGAACGGATTGACAAATCCGCAAAGTTTCTGTTGCATCTGAAAGTAGAAACTGGCCCCATTACAACGGTATGAGTAGTTTTCCCCTAGACCGTTCTAGTTATTCGTTTCGTGCATCAGAACTGCGAAAATTTGGAGTTTCTCAAGCGTTTCTTACCTCAAAACTGCCATATCTCACGAACGGATTGACCAATCCGCAAAGTTTCTGTTGCATCTGAAAGTAGAAACTAGCCCCATTACAACGGTATGAGTAGTTTTCCCCTAGACCGTTCTAGTTATTCGTTTCGAGCATCAGAACTGCTAAAATTTGGAGTTTCTCAAGCGTTTCTTACCTCAAAACTGCCATATCTCGCGAACGGATTGACCAATCCGAAAAGTTTCTGTTGCATCTGAAAGTAGAAACTAGCCCCATTACAACGGTATGAGTAGTTTTCCCCTAGACCGTTCTAGTTATTCGTTTCGAGCATCAGAACTGCGAAAATTTGGAGTTTCTCAAGCGTTTCTTACCTCAAAACTGCCATATCTCGCGAACGGATTGACCAATCCGAAAAGTTTCTGTTGCATCTGAAAGTAGAAACTAGCCCCATTACATCGGTATGAGTAGTTTTCCCCTAGACCGTTCTAGTTATTGGTTGCGAGCATCAGAACTGCGAAAATTTGGAGTTTCTCAAGCGTTTCTTACCTCAAAACTGCCATATCTCGCGAACGGATTGACCAATCCGAAAAGTTTCTGTTGCATCCGAAAGTAGAAACTAGCTCCATTACAACGGTATGAGTAGTTTTCCCCTAGACCGTTCTAGTTATTCGTTTCGAGCATCAGAACTGCTAAAATTTGGAGTTTCTCAAGCGTTTCTTACCTCAAAACTGCCATATCTCGCGAACGGATTGACCAATCCGCAAAGTTTCTGTTGCATCTGAAAGTAGAAACTCGCCCCATTACAACGGTATGAGTAGTTTTCCCCTAGGCCGTTCTAGTTATTCGTTTCGAGCATCAGAACTGCGAAAATTTGGAGTTTCTCAAGCGTTTCTTACTTCAAAACTGCCATATCTCGCGAACGGATTGACCAATCCGAAAAGTTTCTGTTGCATCTGAAAGTAGAAACTAGCCCCATTACAACGGTATGAGTAGTTTTCCCCTAGCCCGTTCTAGTTATTCGGTTCGAGCATCAGAACTGCGAAAATTTGGAGTTTCTCAAGCGTTTCTTACCTCAAAACTGCCATATCTCGCGAACGGATTGACCAATCCGTAAAGTTTCTGTTGCATCTGAAAGTAGAAGCTCGCCCCATTACAACGGTATGAGTAGTTTTCCCCTAGGCCGTTCTAGTTATTCGTTTCGAGCATCAGAACTGCGAAAATTTGGGGTTTCTCAAGCGTTTCTTACTTCAAAACTGCCATATCTCGCGAACGGATTGACCAATCCGAAAAGTTTCTGTTGCATCTGAAAGTAGAAACTAGCCCCATTACAACGGTATGAGTAGTTTTCCCCTAGACCGTTCTAGTTATTCGTTTCGAGCATCAGAACTGCGAAAATTTGGAGTTTCTCAAGCGTTTCTTACTTCAAAACTGCCATATCTCGCGAACGGATTGACCAATCCGAAAAGTTTCTGTTGCATCTGAAAGTAGAAACTAGCCCCATTACAGCGGTATGAGTAGTTTTCCCCTAGACCGTTCTAGTTATTGGTTGCGAGCATCAGAACTGCGAAAATTTGGAGTTTCTCAAGCGTTTCTTACCTCAAAACTGCCATATCTCGCGAACGGATTGACCAATCCGAAAAGTTTCTGTTGCATCTGCAAGTAGAAACTAGCCCCATTACAACGGTATGAGTAGTTTTCCTCTAGGCCGTTCTAGTTATTCGTTTCGAGCATCAGAACTGCGAAAATTTGGAGTTTCTCAAGCGTTTCTTACTTCAAAACTGCCATAGCTCGCGAACGGATTGACAAATCCGCAAAGTTTCTGTTGCATCTGAAAGTAGAAACTGGCCCCATTACAACGGTATGAGTAGTTTTCCCCTAGACCGTTCTAGTTATTCGTTTCGTGCATCAGAACTGCGAAAATTTGGAGTTTCTCAAGCGTTTCTTACCTCAAAACTGCCATATCTCACGAACGGATTGACCAATCCGCAAAGTTTCTGTTGCATCTGAAAGTAGAAACTAGCCCCATTACAACGGTATGAGTAGTTTTCCCCTAGACCGTTCTAGTTATTCGTTTCGAGCATCAGAACTGCTAAAATTTGGAGTTTCTCAAGCGTTTCTTACCTCAAAACTGCCATATCTCGCGAACGGATTGACCAATCCGAAAAGTTTCTGTTGCATCTGAAAGTAGAAACTAGCCCCATTACAACGGTATGAGTAGTTTTCCCCTAGACCGTTCTAGTTATTCGTTTCGAGCATCAGAACTGCGAAAATTTGGAGTTTCTCAAGCGTTTCTTACCTCAAAACTGCCATATCTCGCGAACGGATTGACCAATCCGAAAAGTTTCTGTTGCATCTGAAAGTAGAAACTAGCCCCATTACATCGGTATGAGTAGTTTTCCCCTAGACCGTTCTAGTTATTGGTTGCGAGCATCAGAACTGCGAAAATTTGGAGTTTCTCAAGCGTTTCTTACCTCAAAACTGCCATATCTCGCGAACGGATTGACCAATCCGAAAAGTTTCTGTTGCATCCGAAAGTAGAAACTAGCTCCATTACAACGGTATGAGTAGTTTTCCCCTAGACCGTTCTAGTTATTCGTTTCGAGCATCAGAACTGCTAAAATTTGGAGTTTCTCAAGCGTTTCTTACCTCAAAACTGCCATATCTCGCGAACGGATTGACCAATCCGCAAAGTTTCTGTTGCATCTGAAAGTAGAAACTCGCCCCATTACAACGGTATGAGTAGTTTTCCCCTAGGCCGTTCTAGTTATTCGTTTCGAGCATCAGAACTGCGAAAATTTGGAGTTTCTCAAGCGTTTCTTACTTCAAAACTGCCATATCTCGCGAACGGATTGACCAATCCGAAAAGTTTCTGTTGCATCTGAAAGTAGAAACTAGCCCCATTACAACGGTATGAGTAGTTTTCCCCTAGCCCGTTCTAGTTATTCGGTTCGAGCATCAGAACTGCGAAAATTTGGGGTTTCTCAAGCGTTTCTTACTTCAAAACTGCCATATCTCGCGAACGGATTGACCAATCCGAAAAGTTTCTGTTGCATCTGAAAGTAGAAACTAGCCCCATTACAACGGTATGAGTAGTTTTCCCCTAGACCGTTCTAGTTATTGGTTGCGAGCATCAGAACTGCGAAAATTTGGAGTTTCTCAAGCGTTTCTTACCTCAAAACTGCCATATCTCGCGAACGGATTGACCAATCCGCAATGTTTCTGTTGCATCTGCAAGTAGAAACTAGCCCCATTACAACGGTATGAGTAGTTTTCCCCTAGACCGTTCTAGTTATTCGTTTCGAGCATCAGAACTGCGAAAATTTGGAGTTTCTCAAGCGTTTCTTACTTCAAAACTGCCATAGCTCGCGAACGGATTGACAAATCCGCAAAGTTTCTGTTGCATCTGAAAGTAGAAACTGGCCCCATTACAACGGTATGAGTAGTTTTCCCCTAGACCGTTCTAGTTATTCGTTGCGAGCATCAGAACTGCGAAAATTTGGAGTTTCTCAAGCGTTTCTTACCTCAAAACTGCCATATCTCGCGAACGGATTGACCAATCCGCAAAGTTTCTGTTGCATCTGAAAGTAGAAACTAGCCCCATTACAACGGTATGAGTAGTTTTCCCCTAGACCGTTCTAGTTATTCGTTTCGAGCATCAGAACTGCGAAAATTTGGAGTTTCTCAAGCGTTTCTTACCTCAAAACTGCCATATCTCGCGAACGGATTGACCAATCCGCAAAGTTTCTGTTGCATCTGAAAGTACAAACTAGCCCCATTACAACGGTATGAATAGTTTTCCCCTAGATCGTTCTAGTTATTCGTTTCGAGCATCAGAACTGCGAAAATTTGGAGTTTCTCAAGCGTTTCTTACCTCAAAACTGCCATATCTCGCGAACGGATTGACCAATCCGCAAAGTTTCTGTTGCATCTGAAAGTAGAAACTCGCCCCATTACAACGGTATGAGTAGTTTTCCCCTAGCCCGTTCTAGTTATTCGGTTCGAGCATCAGAACTGCGAAAATTTGGGGTTTCTCAAGCGTTTCTTACTTCAAAACTGCCATATCTCGCGAACGGATTGACCAATCCGAAAAGTTTCTGTTGCATCTGAAAGTAGAAACTAGCCCCATTACAACGGTATGAGTAGTTTTCCCCTAGACCGTTCTAGTTATTGGTTGCGAGCATCAGAACTGCGAAAATTTGGAGTTTCTCAAGCGTTTCTTACCTCAAAACTGCCATATCTCGCGAACGGATTGACCAATCCGCAATGTTTCTGTTGCATCTGCAAGTAGAAACTAGCCCCATTACAACGGTATGAGTAGTTTTCCCCTAGACCGTTCTAGTTATTCGTTTCGAGCATCAGAACTGCGAAAATTTGGAGTTTCTCAAGCGTTTCTTACCTCAAAACTGCCATATCTCGCGAACGGATTGACCAATCCGCAAAGTTTCTGTTGCATCTGAAAGTACAAACTAGCCCCATTACAACGGTATGAATAGTTTTCCCCTAGATCGTTCTAGTTATTCGTTTCGAGCATCAGAACTGCGAAAATTTGGAGTTTCTCAAGCGTTTCTTACCTCAAAACTGCCATATCTCGCGAACGGATTGACCAATCCGCAAAGTTTCTGTTGCATCTGAAAGTAGAAACTAGCCCCATTACAACGGTATGAGTAGTTTTCCCCTAGACCGTTCTAGTTATTCGTTTCGTGCATCAGAACTGCGAAAATTTGGAGTTTCTCAAGCGTTTCTTACCTCAAAACTGCCATATCTCACGAACGGATTGACCAATCCGTAAAGTTTCTGTTGCATCTGAAAGTAGAAACTCGCCCCATTACAACGGTATGAGTAGTTTTCCCCTAGGCCGTTCTAGTTATTCGTTTCGAGCATCAGAACTGCGAAAATTTGGAGTTTCTCAAGCGTTTCTTATTTCAAAACTGCCATATCTCGCGAACGGATTGACCAATCCGAAAAGTTTCTGTTGCATCTGAAAGTAGAAACTAGCCCCATTACAACGGTATTAGTAGTTTTCCCCTAGCCCGTTCTAGTTATTCGGTTCGAGCATCAGAACTGCGAAAATTTGGGGTTTCTCAAGCGTTTCTTACTTCAAAACTGCCATATCTCGCGAACGGATTGACCAATCCGAAAAGTTTCTGTTGCATCTGAAAGTAGAAACTAGCCCCATTACAACGGTATGAGTAGTTTTCCCCTAGACCGTTCTAGTTATTGGTTGCGAGCATCAGAACTGCGAAAATTTGGAGTTTCTCAAGCGTTTCTTACCTCAAAACTGCCATATCTCGCGAACGGATTGACCAATCCGCAAAGTTTCTGTTGCATCTGCAAGTAGAAACTAGCCCCATTACAACGGTATGAGTAGTTTTCCCCTAGACCGTTCTAGTTATTCGTTTCGAGCATCAGAACTGCGAAAATTTGGAGTTTCTCAAGCGTTTCTTACCTCAAAACTGCCATATCTCGCGAACGGATTGACCAATCCGCAAAGTTTCTGTTGCATCTGAAAGTACAAACTAGCCCCATTACAACGGTATGAATAGTTTTCCCCTAGATCGTTCTAGTTATTCGTTTCGAGCATCAGAACTGCGAAAATTTGGAGTTTCTCAAGCGTTTCTTACCTCAAAACTGCCATATCTCGCGAACGGATTGACCAATCCGCAAAGTTTCTGTTGCATCTGAAAGTAGAAACTAGCCCCATTACAACGGTATGAGTAGTTTTCCCCTAGACCGTTCTAGTTATTCGTTTCGAGCATCAGAACTGCGAAAATTTGGGGTTTCTCAAGCGTTTCTTACTTCAAAACTGCCATATCTCGCGAACGGATTGACCAATCCGAAAAGTTTCTGTTGCATCTGAAAGTAGAAACTAGCCCCATTACAACGGTATGAGTAGTTTTCCCCTAGACCGTTCTAGTTATTGGTTGCGAGCATCAGAACTGCGAAAATTTGGAGTTTCTCAAGCGTTTCTTACCTCAAAACTGCCATATCTCGCGAACGGATTGACCAATCCGCAAAGTTTCTGTTGCATCTGCAAGTAGAAACTAGCCCCATTACAACGGTATGAGTAGTTTTCCCCTAGACCGTTCTAGTTATTCGTTTCGAGCATCAGAACTGCGAAAATTTGGAGTTTCTCAAGCGTTTCTTACCTCAAAACTGCCATATCTCGCGAACGGATTGACCAATCCGCAAAGTTTCTGTTGCATCTGAAAGTACAAACTAGCCCCATTACAACGGTATGAATAGTTTTCCCCTAGATCGTTCTAGTTATTCGTTTCGAGCATCAGAACTGCGAAAATTTGGAGTTTCTCAAGCGTTTCTTACCTCAAAACTGCCATATCTCGCGAACGGATTGACCAATCCGCAAAGTTTCTGTTGCATCTGAAAGTAGAAACTAGCCCCATTACAACGGTATGAGTAGTTTTCCCCTAGACCGTTCTAGTTATTCGTTTCGAGCATCAGAACTGCGAAAATTTGGAGTTTCTCAAGCGTTTCTTACTTCAAAACTGCCATATCTCGCGAACGGATTGACCAATCCGAAAAGTTTCTGTTGCATCTGCAAGTAGAAACTAGCCCCATTACAACGGTATGAGTAGTTTTCCTCTAGGCCGTTCTAGTTATTCGTTTCGAGCATCAGAACTGCGAAAATTTGGAGTTTCTCAAGCGTTTCTTACTTCAAAACTGCCATAGCTCGCGAACGGATTGACCAATCCGAAAAGTTTCTGTTGCATCTGAAAGTAGAAACTAGCCCCATTACAACGGTATGAGTAGTTTTCCCCTAGACCGTTCTAGTTATTCGTTTCGAGCATCAGAACTGCGAAAATTTGGAGTTTCTCAAGCGTTTCTTACTTCAAAACTGCCATATCTCGCGAACGGATTGACCAATCCGAAAAGTTTCTGTTGCATCTGAAAGTAGAAACTAGCCCCATTACAACGGTATGAGTAGTTTTCCCCTAGACCGTTCTAGTTATTGGTTGCGAGCATCAGAACTGCGAAAATTTGGAGTTTCTCAAGCGTTTCTTACCTCAAAACTGCCTTATCTCGCGAACGGATTGACCAATCCGCAAAATTTCTGTTGCATCTGAAAGTAGAAACTCGCCCCATTACAACGGTATGAGTAGTTTTCCCCTAGACCGTTCTAGTTATTCGTTTCGAGCATCAGAACTGCGAAAATTTGGAGTTTCTCAAGCGTTTCTTACCTCAAAACTGCCATATCTCGCGAACGGATTGACCAATCCGAAAAGTTTCTGTTGCATCTGAAAGTAGAAACTAGCCCCATTACAACGGTATGAGTAGTTTTCCCCTAGACCGTTCTAGTTATTCGTTTCGAGCATCAGAACTGCTAAAATTTGGAGTTTCTCAAGCGTTTCTTACCTCAAAACTGCCATATCTCGCGAACGGATTGACAAATCCGCAAAGTTTCTGTTGCATCTGAAAGTAGAAACTGGCCCCATTAGAACGGTATGAGTAGTTTTCCCCTAGCCCGTTCTAGTTATTCGGTTCGAGCATCAGAACTGCGAAAATTTGGAGTTTCTCAAGCGTTTCTTACCTCAAAACTGCCATATCTCGCGAACGGATTGACAAATCCGCAAAGTTTCTGTTGCATCTGAAAGTACAAACTAGCCCCATTACAACGGTATGAGTAGTTTTCCCCTAGACCGTTCTAGTTATTCGTTTCGAGCATCAGAACTGCTAAAATTTGGAGTTTCTCAAGCGTTTCTTACCTCAAAACTGCCATATCTCGCGAACGGATTGACCAATCCGCAAAGTTTCTGTTGCATCTGAAAGTAGAAACTAGCCCCATTACAACGGTATGAGTAGTTTTCCCCTAGACCGTTCTAGTTATTCGTTTCGAGCATCAGAACTGCGAAAATTTGGAGTTTCTCAAGCGTTTCTTACCTCAAAACTGCCATATCTCGCGAATGGATTGACAAATCCGCAAAGTTTCTGTTGCATCTGAAAGTAGAAACTAGCCCCATTACAACGGTATGAATAGTTTTCCCCTAGACCGTTCTAGTTATTCGTTTCGAGCATCAGAACTGCGAAAATTTGGAGTTTCTCAAGCGTTTCTTACCTCAAAACTGCCATATCTCGCGAACGGATTGACCAATCCGAAAAGTTTCTGTTGCATCTGAAAGTAGAAACTAGCCCCATTACAACGGTATGAGTAGTTTTCCCCTAGACCGTTCTAGTTATTCGTTTCGAGCATCAGAACTGCTAAAATTTGGAGTTTCTCAAGCGTTTCTTACCTCAAAACTGCCATATCTCGCGAACGGATTGACCAATCCGAAAAGTTTCTGTTGCATCTGAAAGTAGAAACTAGCCCCATTACAACGGTATGAGTAGTTTTCCCCTAGACCGTTCTTGTTATTCGTTTCGAGCATCAGAACTGCGAAAATTTGGAGTTTCTCAAGCGTTTCTTACCTCAAAACTGCCATATCTCGCGAACGGATTGACAAATCCGCAAAGTTTCTGTTGCGTCTGAAAGTAGAAACTGGCCCCATTACAACGGTATGAGTAGTTTTCCCCTAGACCGTTCTAGTTATTCGTTTCGTGCATCAGAACTGCGAAAATTTGGAGTTTCTCAAGCGTTTCTTACCTCAAAACTGCCATATCTCACGAACGGATTGACCAATCCGCAAAATTTCTGTTGCATCTGAAAGTAGAAACTGGCCCCATTACAACGGTATGAGTAGTTTTCCCCTAGACCGTTCTAGTTATTCGGTTCGAGCATCAGAACTGCGAAAATTTTGAGTTTCTCAAGCGTTTCTTACCTCAAAACTGCCATATCTCGCGAACGGATTGACCAATCCGAAAAGTTTCTGTTGCATCTGAAAGTAGAAACTAGCCCCATTACAACGGTATGAGTAGTTTTCCCCTAGACCGTTCTAGTTATTCGTTTCGAGCATCAGAACTGCGAAAATTTGGAGTTTCTCAAGCGTTTCTTACCTCAAAACTGCCATATCTCGCGAACGGATTGACCAATCCGCAAAGTTTCTGTTGCATCTGAAAGTACAAACTAGCCCCATTACAACGGTATGAATAGTTTTCCCCTAGATCGTTCTAGTTATTCGTTTCGAGCATCAGAACTGCGAAAATTTGGAGTTTCTCAAGCGTTTCTTACCTCAAAACTGCCATATCTCGCGAACGGATTGACCAATCCGCAAAGTTTCTGTTGCATCTGAAAGTAGAAACTAGCCCCATTACAACGGTATGAGTAGTTTTCCCCTAGACCGTTCTAGTTATTCGTTTCGAGCATCAGAACTGCGAAAATTTGGAGTTTCTCAAGCGTTTCTTACTTCAAAACTGCCATATCTCGCGAACGGATTGACCAATCCGAAAAGTTTCTGTTGCATCTGCAAGTAGAAACTAGCCCCATTACAACGGTATGAGTAGTTTTCCTCTAGGCCGTTCTAGTTATTCGTTTCGAGCATCAGAACTGCGAAAATTTGGAGTTTCTCAAGCGTTTCTTACTTCAAAACTGCCATAGCTCGCGAACGGATTGACCAATCCGAAAAGTTTCTGTTGCATCTGAAAGTAGAAACTAGCCCCATTACAACGGTATGAGTAGTTTTCCCCTAGACCGTTCTAGTTATTCGTTTCGAGCATCAGAACTGCGAAAATTTGGAGTTTCTCAAGCGTTTCTTACTTCAAAACTGCCATATCTCGCGAACGGATTGACCAATCCGAAAAGTTTCTGTTGCATCTGAAAGTAGAAACTAGCCCCATTACAACGGTATGAGTAGTTTTCCCCTAGACCGTTCTAGTTATTGGTTGCGAGCATCAGAACTGCGAAAATTTGGAGTTTCTCAAGCGTTTCTTACCTCAAAACTGCCTTATCTCGCGAACGGATTGACCAATCCGCAAAATTTCTGTTGCATCTGAAAGTAGAAACTCGCCCCATTACAACGGTATGAGTAGTTTTCCCCTAGACCGTTCTAGTTATTCGTTTCGAGCATCAGAACTGCGAAAATTTGGAGTTTCTCAAGCGTTTCTTACCTCAAAACTGCCATTTCTCGCGAACGGATTGACCAATCCGAAAAGTTTCTGTTGCATCTGAAAGTAGAAACTAGCCCCATTACAACGGTATGAGTAGTTTTCCCCTAGACCGTTCTAGTTATTCGTTTCGAGCATCAGAACTGCTAAAATTTGGAGTTTCTCAAGCGTTTCTTACCTCAAAACTGCCATATCTCGCGAACGGATTGACAAATCCGCAAAGTTTCTGTTGCATCTGAAAGTAGAAACTGGCCCCATTAGAACGGTATGAGTAGTTTTCCCCTAGCCCGTTCTAGTTATTCGGTTCGAGCATCAGAACTGCGAAAATTTGGAGTTTCTCAAGCGTTTCTTACCTCAAAACTGCCATATCTCGCGAACGGATTGACAAATCCGCAAAGTTTCTGTTGCATCTGAAAGTACAAACTAGCCCCATTACAACGGTATGAGTAGTTTTCCCCTAGACCGTTCTAGTTATTCGTTTCGAGCATCAGAACTGCTAAAATTTGGAGTTTCTCAAGCGTTTCTTACCTCAAAACTGCCATATCTCGCGAACGGATTGACCAATCCGCAAAGTTTCTGTTGCATCTGAAAGTAGAAACTAGCCCCATTACAACGGTATGAGTAGTTTTCCCCTAGACCGTTCTAGTTATTCGTTTCGAGCATCAGAACTGCGAAAATTTGGAGTTTCTCAAGCGTTTCTTACCTCAAAACTGCCATATCTCGCGAACGGATTGACAAATCCGCAAAGTTTCTGTTGCATCTGAAAGTAGAAACTGGCCCCATTAGAACGGTATGAGTAGTTTTCCCCTAGCCCGTTCTAGTTATTCGGTTCGAGCATCAGAACTGCGAAAATTTGGAGTTTCTCAAGCGTTTCTTACCTCAAAACTGCCATATCTCGCGAACGGATTGACCAATCCGCAAAGTTTCTGTTGCATCTGAAAGTACAAACTAGCCCCATTACAACGGTATGAATAGTTTTCCCCTAGACCGTTCTAGTTATTCGTTTCGAGCATCAGAACTGCGAAAATTTGGAGTTTCTCAAGCGTTTCTTACCTCAAAACTGCCATATCTCGCGAACGGATTGACCAATCCGCAAAGTTTCTGTTGCATCTGAAAGTAGAAACTAGCCCCATTACAACGGTATGAGTAGTTTTCCCCTAGACCGTTCTAGTTATTCGTTTCGAGCATCAGAACTGCTAAAATTTGGAGTTTCTCAAGCGTTTCTTACCTCAAAACTGCCATATCTCGCGAACGGATTGACCAATCCGCAAAGTTTCTGTTGCATCTGAAAGTAGAAACTAGCCCCATTACAACGGTATGAGTAGTTTTCCCCTAGACCGTTCTAGTTATTCGTTTCGAGCATCAGAACTGCGAAAATTTGGAGTTTCTCAAGCGTTTCTTACCTCAAAACTGCCATATCTCGCGAACGGATTGGCCAATCCGAAAAGTTTCTGTTGCATCTGAAAGTAGAAACTAGCCCCATTACAACGGTATGAGTAGTTTTCCCCTAGACCGTTCTAGTTATTCGTTTCGAGCATCAGAACTGCGAAAATTTGGAGTTTCTCAAGCGTTTCTTACCTCAAAACTGCCATATCTCGCGAACGGATTGACCAATCCGAAAAGTTTCTGTTGCATCTGAAAGTAGAAACTAGCCCCATTACAACGGTATGAGTAGTTTTCCCCTAGACCGTTCTAGTTATTCGTTTCGAGCATCAGAACTGCTAAAATTTGGAGTTTCTCAAGCGTTTCTTACCTCAAAACTGCCATATCTCGCGAACGGATTGACAAATCCGCAAAGTTTCTGTTGCATCTGAAAGTAGAAACTGGCCCCATTAGAACGGTATGAGTAGTTTTCCCCTAGCCCGTTCTAGTTATTCGGTTCGAGCATCAGAACTGCGAAAATTTGGAGTTTCTCAAGCGTTTCTTACCTCAAAACTGCCATATCTCGCGAACGGATTGACCAATCCGCAAAGTTTCTGTTGCATCTGAAAGTACAAACTAGCCCCATTACAACGGTATGAATAGTTTTCCCCTAGACCGTTCTAGTTATTCGTTTCGAGCATCAGAACTGCGAAAATTTGGAGTTTCTCAAGCGTTTCTTACCTCAAAACTGCCATATCTCGCGAACGGATTGACCAATCCGAAAAGTTTCTGTTGCATCTGAAAGTAGAAACTAGCCCCATTACAACGGTATGAGTAGTTTTCCCCTAGACCGTTCTTGTTATTCGTTTCGAGCATCAGAACTGCGAAAATTTGGAGTTTCTCAAGCGTTTCTTACCTCAAAACTGCCATATCTCGCGAACGGATTGACAAATCCGCAAAGTTTCTGTTGCATCTGAAAGTAGAAACTGGCCCCATTACAACGGTATGAGTAGTTTTCCCCTAGACCGTTCTAGTTATTCGTTTCGTGCATCAGAACTGCGAAAATTTGGAGTTTCTCAAGCGTTTCTTACCTCAAAACTGCCATATCTCACGAACGGATTGACCAATCCGCTAAATTTCTGTTGCATCTGAAAGTAGAAACTGGCCCCATTACAACGGTATGAGTAGTTTTCCCCTAGACCGTTCTAGTTATTCGGTTCGAGCATCAGAACTGCGAAAATTTTGAGTTTCTCAAGCGTTTCTTACCTCAAAACTGCCATATCTCGCGAACGGATTGACCAATCCGAAAAGTTTCTGTTGCATCTGAAAGTAGAAACTAGCCCCATTACAACGGTATGAGTAGTTTTCCCCTAGACCGTTCTAGTTATTCGTTTCGTGCATCAGAACTGCGAAAATTTGGAGTTTCTCAAGCGTTTCTTATCTCAAAACTGCCATATCTCGCGAACGGATTGACCAATCCGAAAAGTTTCTGTTGCATCTGAAAGTAGAAACTAGCCCCATTACAACGGTATGAGTAGTTTTCCCCTAGACCGTTCTAGTTATTCGTTTCGAGCATCAGAACTGCGAAAATTTGGAGTTTCTCAAGCGTTTCTTACATCAAAACTGCCATATCTCGCGAACGGATTGACAAATCCGCAAAGTTTCTGTTGCATCTGAAAGTAGAAACTGGCCCCATTAGAACGGTATGAGTAGTTTTCCCCTAGCCCGTTCTAGTTATTCGGTTCGAGCATCAGAACTGCGAAAATTTGGAGTTTCTCAAGCGTTTCTTACCTCAAAACTGCCATATCTCGCGAACGGATTGACCAATCCGCAAAGTTTCTGTTGCATCTGAAAGTACAAACTAGCCCCATTACAACGGTATGAATAGTTTTCCCCTAGACCGTTCTAGTTATTCGTTTCGAGCATCAGAACTGCGAAAATTTGGAGTTTCTCAAGCGTTTCTTACCTCAAAACTGCCATATCTCGCGAACGGATTGGCCAATCCGAAAAGTTTCTGTTGCATCTGAAAGTAGAAACTAGCCCCATTACAACGGTATGAGTAGTTTTCCCCTAGACCGTTCTAGTTATTCGTTTCGAGCATCAGAACTGCTAAAATTTGGAGTTTCTCAAGCGTTTCTTACCTCAAAACTGCCATATCTCGCGAACGGATTGACCAATCCGAAAAGTTTCTGTTGCATCTGAAAGTAGAAACTAGCCCCATTACAACGGTATGAGTAGTTTTCCCCTAGCCCGTTCTAGTTATTCGGTTCGAGCATCAGAACTGCGAAAATTTGGAGTTTCTCAAGCGTTTCTTACCTCAAAACTGCCATATCTCGCGAACGGATTGACCAATCCGCAAAGTTTCTGTTGCATCTGAAAGTAGAAACTAGCCCCATTACAACGGTATGAGTAGTTTTCCCCTAGACCGTTCTAGTTATTCGTTTCGTGCATCAGAACTGCGAAAATTTGGAGTTTCTCAAGCGTTTCTTACCTCAAAACTGCCATATCTCGCGAACGGATTGACCAATCCGCAAAGTTTCTGTTGCATCTGAAAGTAGAAACTAGCCCCATTACAACGGTATGAGTAGTTTTCCCCTAGACCGTTCTAGTTATTCGTTTCGTGCATCAGAACTGCGAAAATTTGGAGTTTCTCAAGCGTTTCTTACCTCAAAACTGCCATATCTCGCGAACGGATTGACCAATCCGCAAAGTTTCTGTTGCATCTGAAAGTAGAAACTAGCCCCATTACAACGGTATGAGTAGTTTTCCCCTAGACCGTTCTAGTTATTCGTTTCGTGCATCAGAACTGCGAAAATTTGGAGTTTCTCAAGCGTTTCTTACCTCAAAACTGCCATATCTCGCGAACGGATTGACCAATCCGCAAAGTTTCTGTTGCATCTGAAAGTAGAAACTAGCCCCATTACAATGGTATGAGTAGTTTTCCCCTAGACCGTTCTAGTTATTCGTTTCGAGCATCAGAACTGCTAAAATTTGGAGTTTCTCAAGCGTTTCTTACCTCAAAACTGCCATATCTCGCGAACGGATTGACCAATCCGAAAAGTTTCTGTTGCATCTGAAAGTAGAAACTGGCCCCATTACAACGGTATGAGTAGTTTTCCCCTAGACCGTTCTAGTTATTCGGTTCGAGCATCAGAACTGCGAAAATATTGAGTTTCTCAAGCGTTTCTTACCTCAAAACTGCCATATCTCGCGAACGGATTGACCAATCCGAAAAGTTTCTGTTGCATCTGAAAGTAGAAACTAGCCCCATTACAACGGTATGAGTAGTTTTCCCCTAGACCGTTCTAGTTATTGGTTGCGAGCATCAGAACTGCGAAAATTTGGAGTTTCTCAAGCGTTTCTTACCTCAAAACTGCCATATCTCGCGAACGGTTTGACCAATCCGAAAAGTTTCTGTTGCATCTGCAAGTAGAAACTAGCCCCATTACAACGGTATGAGTAGTTTTCCCCTAGACCGTTCTAGTTATTCGTTTCGAGCATCAGAACTGCTAAAATTTGGAGTTTCTCAAGCGTTTCTTACCTCAAAACTGCCATATCTCGCGAACGGATTGACCAATCCGAAAAGTTTCTGTTGCATCTGAAAGTAGAAACTAGCCCCATTACAACGGTATGAGTAGTTTTCCCCTAGACCGTTCTAGTTATTCGTTTCGAGCATCAGAACTGCGAAAATTTGGAGTTTCTCAAGCGTTTCTTACCTCAAAACTGCCTTATCTCGCGAACGGATTGACCAATCCGCAAAATTTCTGTTGCATCTGAAAGTAGAAACTCGCCCCATTACAACGGTATGAGTAGTTTTCCCCTAGACCGTTCTAGTTATTCGGTTCGAGCATCAGAACTGCGAAAATTTTGAGTTTCTCAAGCGTTTCTTACCTGAAAACTGCCATATCTCGCGAACGGATTGACCAATCCGAAAAGTTTCTGTTGCATCTGAAAGTAGAAACTAGCCCCATTACAACGGTATGAGTAGTTTTCCCCTAGACCGTTCTAGTTATTCGGTTCGAGCATCAGAACTGCGAAAATATTGAGTTTCTCAAGCGTTTCTTACCTCAAAACTGCCATATCTCGCGAACGGATTGACCAATCCGAAAAGTTTCTGTTGCATCTGAAAGTAGAAACTAGCCCCATTACAGCGGTATGAGTAGTTTTCCCCTAGACCGTTCTAGTTATTGGTTGCGAGCATCAGAACTGCGAAAATTTGGAGTTTCTCAAGCGTTTCTTACCTCAAAACTGCCATATCTCGCGAACGGATTGACCAATCCGAAAAGTTTCTGTTGCATCTGCAAGTAGAAACTAGCCCCATTACAACGGTATGAGTAGTTTTCCCCTAGACCGTTCTAGTTATTCGTTTCGAGCATCAGAACTGCTAAAATTTGGAGTTTCTCAAGCGTTTCTTACCTCAAAACTGCCATATCTCGCGAACGGATTGACCAATCCGTAAAGTTTCTGTTGCATCTGAAAGTAGAAACTCGCCCCATTACAACGGTATGAGTAGTTTTCCTCTAGGCCGTTCTAGTTATTCGTTTCGAGCATCAGAACTGCGAAAATTTGGAGTTTCTCAAGCGTTTCTTACTTCAAAACTGCCATAGCTCGCGAACGGATTGACCAATCCGCAAAATTTCTGTTGCATCCGAAAGTAGAAACTGGCCCCATTACAACGGTATGAGTAGTTTTCCCCTAGACCGTTCTAGTTATTCGGTTCGAGCATCAGAACTGCGAAAATTTTGAGTTTCTCAAGCGTTTCTTACCTCAAAACTGCCATATCTCGCGAACGGATTGACCAATCCGAAAAGTTTCTGTTGCATCTGAAAGTAGAAACTGGCCCCATTACAACGGTATGAGTAGTTTTCCCCTAGACCGTTCTAGTTATTCGGTTCGAGCATCAGAACTGCGAAAATTTTGAGTTTCTCAAGCGTTTCTTACCTCAAAACTGCCATATCTCGCGAACGGATTGACCAATCCGAAAAGTTTCTGTTGCATCTGAAAGTAGAAACTAGCCCCATTACAGCGGTATGAGTAGTTTTCCCCTAGACCGTTCTAGTTATTGGTTGCGAGCATCAGAACTGCGAAAATTTGGAGTTTCTCAAGCGTTTCTTACCTCAAAACTGCCATATCTCGCGAACGGATTGACCAATCCGAAAAGTTTCTGTTGCATCTGCAAGTAGAAACTAGCCCCATTACAACGGTATGAGTAGTTTTCCCCTAGACCGTTCTAGTTATTCGTTTCGAGCATCAGAACTGCTAAAATTTGGAGTTTCTCAAGCGTTTCTTACCTCAAAACTGCCATATCTCGCGAACGGATTGACCAATCCGTAAAGTTTCTGTTGCATCTGAAAGTAGAAACTCGCCCCATTACAACGGTATGAGTAGTTTTCCTCTAGGCCGTTCTAGTTATTCGTTTCGAGCATCAGAACTGCGAAAATTTGGAGTTTCTCAAGCGTTTCTTACTTCAAAACTGCCATAGCTCGCGAACGGATTGACCAATCCGCAAAATTTCTGTTGCATCCGAAAGTAGAAACTGGCCCCATTACAACGGTATGAGTAGTTTTCCCCTAGACCGTTCTAGTTATTCGGTTCGAGCATCAGAACTGCGAAAATTTTGAGTTTCTCAAGCGTTTCTTACCTCAAAACTGCCATATCTCGCGAACGGATTGACCAATCCGAAAAGTTTCTGTTGCATCTGAAAGTAGAAACTAGCCCCATTACAACGGTATGAGTAGTTTTCCCCTAGACCGTTCTAGTTATTGGTTGCGAGCATCAGAACTGCGAAAATTTGGAGTTTCTCAAACGTTTCTTACCTCAAAACTGCCATATCTCGCGAACGGATTGACCAATCCGCAAAGTTTCTGTTGCATCTGCAAGTAGAAACTAGCCCCATTACAACGGTATGAGTAGTTTTCCCCTAGACCGTTCTAGTTATTCGTTTCGAGCATCAGAACTGCTAAAATTTGGAGTTTCTCAAGCGTTTCTTACCTCAAAACTGCCATATCTCGCGAACGGATTGACCAATCCGAAAAGTTTCTGTTGCATCTGAAAGTAGAAACTGGCCCCATTACAACGGTATGAGTAGTTTTCCCCTAGACCGTTCTAGTTATTCGGTTCGAGCATCAGAACTGCGAAAATTTGGAGTTTCTCAAGCGTTTCTTACCTCAAAACTGCCATATCTCGCGAACGGATTGACCAATCCGTAAAGTTTCTGTTGCATCTGAAAGTAGAAACTCGCCCCATTACAACGGTATGAGTAGTTTTCCCCTAGACCGTTCTAGTTATTCGTTTCGAGCATCAGAACTGCGAAAATTTGGAGTTTCTCAAGCGTTTCTTACCTCAAAACTGCCTTATCTCGCGAACGAATTGACCAATCCGCAAAATTTCTGTTGCATCTGAAAGTAGAAACTCGCCCCATTACAACGGTATGAGTAGTTTTCCCCTAGACCGTTCTAGTTATTCGTTTCGAGCATCAGAACTGCGAAAATTTGGAGTTTCTCAAGCGTTTCTTACCTCAAAACAGCCATATCTCGCGAACGGATTGACCAATCCGTAAAGTTTCTGTTGCATCTGAAAGTAGAAACTCGCCCCATTACAACGGTATGAGTAGTTTTCCCCTAGACCGTTCTAGTTATTCGTTTCGAGCATCAGAACTGCTAAAATTTGGAGTTTCTCAAGCGTTTCTTACCTCAAAACTGCCATATCTCGCGAACGGATTGACCAATCCGAAAAGTTTCTGTTGCATCTGAAAGTAGAAACTAGCCCCATTACAGCGGTATGAGTAGTTTTCCCCTAGACCGTTCTAGTTATTGGTTGCGAGCATCAGAACTGCGAAAATTTGGAGTTTCTCAAGCGTTTCTTACCTCAAAACTGCCATATCTCGCGAACGGATTGACCAATCCGAAAAGTTTCTGTTGCATCTGCAAGTAGAAACTAGCCCCATTACAACGGTATGAGTAGTTTTCCCCTAGACCGTTCTAGTTATTCGTTTCGAGCATCAGAACTGCTAAAATTTGGAGTTTCTCAAGCGTTTCTTACCTCAAAACTGCCATATCTCGCGAACGGATTGACCAATCCGTAAAGTTTCTGTTGCATCTGAAAGTAGAAACTCGCCCCATTACAACGGTATGAGTAGTTTTCCTCTAGGCCGTTCTAGTTATTCGTTTCGAGCATCAGAACTGCGAAAATTTGGAGTTTCTCAAGCGTTTCTTACTTCAAAACTGCCATAGCTCGCGAACGGATTGACCAATCCGCAAAATTTCTGTTGCATCTGAAAGTAGAAACTGGCCCCATTACAACGGTATGAGTAGTTTTCCCCTAGACCGTTCTAGTTATTCGGTTCGAGCATCAGAACTGCGAAAATTTTGAGTTTCTCAAGCGTTTCTTACCTCAAAACTGCCATATCTCGCGAACGGATTGACCAATCCGAAAAGTTTCTGTTGCATCTGAAAGTAGAAACTAGCCCCATTACAACGGTATGAGTAGTTTTCCCCTAGACCGTTCTAGTTATTGGTTGCGAGCATCAGAACTGCGAAAATTTGGAGTTTCTCAAGCGTTTCTTACCTCAAAACTGCCATATCTCGCGAACGGATTGACCAATCCGCAAAGTTTCTGTTGCATCTGCAAGTAGAAACTAGCCCCATTACAACGGTATGAGTAGTTTTCCCCTAGACCGTTCTAGTTATTCGTTTCGAGCATCAGAACTGCTAAAATTTGGAGTTTCTCAAGCGTTTCTTACCTCAAAACTGCCATATCTCGCGAACGGATTGACCAATCCGAAAAGTTTTTGTTGCATCTGAAAGTAGAAACTGGCCCCATTACAACGGTATGAGTAGTTTTCCCCTAGACCGTTCTAGTTATTCGGTTCGAGCATCAGAACTGCGAAAATTTGGAGTTTCTCAAGCGTTTCTTACCTCAAAACTGCCATATCTCGCGAACGGATTGACCAATCCGTAAAGTTTCTGTTGCATCTGAAAGTAGAAACTCGCCCCATTACAACGGTATGAGTAGTTTTCCCCTAGGCCGTTCTAGTTATTCGTTTCGAGCATCAGAACTGCGAAAATTTGGAGTTTCTCAAGCGTTTCTTACTTCAAAACTGCCATAGCTCGCGAACGGATTGACCAATCCGAAAAGTTTCTGTTGCATCTGAAAGTAGAAACTAGCCCCATTACAACGGTATGAGTAGTTTTCCCCTAGCCCGTTCTAGTTATTCGGTTCGAGCATCAGAACTGCGAAAATTTGGAGTTTCTCAAGCGTTTCTTACCTCAAAACTGCCTTATCTCGCGAACGGATTGACCAATCCGCAAAATTTCTGTTGCATCTGAAAGTAGAAACTCGCCCCATTACAACGGTATGAGTAGTTTTCCCCTAGACCGCTCTAGTTATTCGTTTCGAGCATCAGAACTGCGAAAATTTGGAGTTTCTCAAGCGTTTCTTACTTCAAAACTGCCATATCTCGCGAACGGATTGACCAATCCGCAAAATTTCTGTTGCATCTGAAAGTAGAAACTAGCCCCATTACAACGGTATGAGTAGTTTTCCCCTAGCCCGTTCTAGTTATTCGTTTCGAGCATCAGAACTGCGAAAATTTGGAGTTTCTCAAGCGTTTCTTACCTCAAAACTGCCATATCTCGCGAACGGATTGACCAATCCGCAAAGTTTCTGTTGCATCTGAAAGTAGAAACTAGCCCCATTACAACGGTATGAGTAGTTTTCCCCTAGACCGTTCTAGTTATTCGTTTCGAGCATCAGAACTGCGAAAATTTGGAGTTTCTCAAGCGTTTCTTACCTCAAAACTGCCTTATCTCGCGAACGAATTGACCAATCCGCAAAATTTCTGTTGCATCTGAAAGTAGAAACTCGCCCCATTACAACGGTATGAGTAGTTTTCCCCTAGACCGTTCTAGTTATTCGGTTCGAGCATCAGAACTGCGAAAATTTTGAGTTTCTCAAGCGTTTCTTACCTCAAAACTGCCATATCTCGCGAACGGATTGACCAATCCGAAAAGTTTCTGTTGCATCTGAAAGTAGAAACTAGCCCCATTACAACGGTATGAGTAGTTTTCCCCTAGACCGTTCTAGTTATTGGTTGCGAGCATCAGAACTGCGAAAATTTGGAGTTTCTCAAGCGTTTCTTACCTCAAAACTGCCATATCTCGCGAACGGATTGACCAATCCGCAAAGTTTCTGTTGCATCTGCAAGTAGAAACTAGCCCCATTACAACGGTATGAGTAGTTTTCCCCTAGACCGTTCTAGTTATTCGTTTCGAGCATCAGAACTGCTAAAATTTGGAGTTTCTCAAGCGTTTCTTACCTCAAAACTGCCATATCTCGCGAACGGATTGACCAATCCGAAAAGTTTCTGTTGCATCTGAAAGTAGAAACTGGCCCCATTACAACGGTATGAGTAGTTTTCCCCTAGACCGTTCTAGTTATTCGGTTCGAGCATCAGAACTGCGAAAATTTGGAGTTTCTCAAGCGTTTCTTACCTCAAAACTGCCATATCTCGCGAACGGATTGACCAATCCGTAAAGTTTCTGTTGCATCTGAAAGTAGAAACTCGCCCCATTACAACGGTATGAGTAGTTTTCCCCTAGACCGTTCTAGTTATTCGTTTCGAGCATCAGAACTGCGAAAATTTGGAGTTTCTCAAGCGTTTCTTACCTCAAAACTGCCATATCTCGCGAACGGATTGACCAATCCGAAAAGTTTCTGTTGCATCCGAAAGTAGAAACTCGCCCCATTACAACGGTATGAGTAGTTTTCCCCTAGGCCGTTCTAGTTATTCGTTTCGAGCATCAGAACTGCGAAAATTTGGAGTTTCTCAAGCGTTTCTTACTTCAAAACTGCCATATCTCGCGAACGGATTGACCAATCCGCAAAGTTTCTGTTGCATCTGAAAGTAGAAACTAGCCCCATTACAACGGTATGAGTAGTTTTCCCCTAGACCGTTCTAGTTATTCGTTTCGAGCATCAGAACTGCGAAAATTTGGAGTTTCTCAAGCGTTTCTTACCTCAAAACTGCCATATCTCGCGAACGGATTGACCAATCCGCAAAATTTCTGTTGCATCTGAAAGTAGAAACTCGCCCCGTTACAACGGTATGAGTAGTTTTCCCCTAGGCCGTTCTAGTTATTCGTTTCGAGCATCAGAACTGCGAAAATTTGGAGTTTCTCAAGCGTTTCTTACCTCAAAACTGCCATATCTCGCGAACGGATTGACAAATCCGCAAAGTTTCTGTTGCATCTGAAAGTAGAAACTGGCCCCATTACAACGGTATGAGTAGTTTTCCCCTAGACCGTTCTAGTTATTCGTTTCGAGCATCAGAACTGCGAAAATTTGGAGTTTCTCAAGCGTTTCTTACCTCAAAACTGCCATATCTCGCGAACGGATTGACCAATCCGAAAAGTTTCTGTTGCATCCGAAAGTAGAAACTAGCCCCATTACAACGGTATGAGTAGTATTCCCCTAGACCGTTCTAGTTATTCGTTTCGAGCATCAGAACTGCTAAAATTTGGAGTTTCTCAAGCGTTTCTTACCTCAAAACTGCCATATCTCGCGAACGGATTGACCAATCCGAAAAGTTTCTGTTGCATCTGAAAGTAGAAACTGGCCCCATTACAACGGTATGAGTAGTTTTCCCCTAGACCGTTCTAGTTATTCGTTTCGAGCATCAGAACTGCGAAAATTTGGAGTTTCTCAAGCGTTTCTTACCTCAAAACTGCCATATCTCACGAACGGATTGACCAATCCGTAAAGTTTCTGTTGCATCTGAAAGTAGAAATTCGCCCCATTACAACGGTATGAGTAGTTTTCCCCTAGGCCGTTCTAGTTATTCGTTTCGAGCATCAGAACTGCGAAAATTTGGAGTTTCTCAAGCGTTTCTTACTTCAAAACTGTCATATCTCGCGAACGGATTGACCAATCCGAAAAGTTTCTGTTGCATCTGAAAGTAGAAACTAGCCCCATTACAACGGTATGAGTAGTTTTCCCCTAGCCCGTTCTAGTTATTCGGTTCGAGCATCAGAACTGCGAAAATTTGGAGTTTCTCAAGCGTTTCTTACTTCAAAACTGCCATATCTCGCGAACGGATTGACCAATCCGAAAAGTTTCTGTTGCATCTGAAAGTAGAAACTAGCCCCATTACAACGGTATGAGTAGTTTTCCCCTAGACCGTTCTAGTTATTCGTTTCGAGCACCAGAACTGCGAAAATTTGGAGTTTCTCAAGCGTTTCTTACCTCAAAACTGCCATATCTCGCGAACGGATTGACCAATTCGCAAAGTTTCTGTTGCATCTGAAAGTAGAAACTCGCCCCATTACAACGGTATGAGTAGTTTTCCCCTAGGCCGTTCTAGTTATTCGTTTCGAGCATCAGAACTGCGAAAATTTGGAGTTTCTCAAGCGTTTCTTACCTCAAAATTGCCATATCTCGCGAACGGATTGACCAATCCGAAAAGTTTCTGTTGCATCTGAAAGTAGGAACTAGCCCCATTACAACGGTATGAGTAGTTTTCCCCTAGCCCGTTCTAGTTATTCGGTTCGAGCATCAGAACTGCGAAAATTTGGAGTTTCTCAAGCGTTTCTTACCTCAAAACTGCCATATCTCGCGAACGGATTGACCAATCCGAAAAGTTTCTGTTGCATCTGAAAGTAGAAACTAGCCCCATTACAACGGTATGAGTAGTTTTCCCCTAGGCCGTTCTAGTTATTCGTTTCGAGCATCAGAACTGCGAAAATTTGGAGTTTCTCAAGCGTTTCTTACCTCAAAATTGCCATATCTCGCGAACGGATTGACCAATCCGAAAAGTTTTTGTTGCATCTGAAAGTAGAAACTAGCCCCATTACAACGGTATGAGTAGTTTTCCCCTAGACCGTTCTAGTTATTCGTTTCGAGCATCAGAACTGCGAAAATTTGGAGTTTCTCAAGCGTTTCTTACTTCAAAACTGCCATATCTCGCGAACGGATTGACCAATCCGAAAAGTTTCTGTTGCATCTGAAAGTAGATACTAGCCCCATTACAACGGTATGAGTAGTTTTCCCCTAGACCGTTCTAGTTATTCGTTTCGAGCATCAGAACTGCGAAAATTTGGAGTTTCTCAAGCGTTTCTTACCTCAAAACTGCCATATCTCGCGAACGGATTGACCAATCCGTAAAGTTTCTGTTGCATCTGAAAGTAGAAACTCGCCCCATTACAACGGTATGAGTAGTTTTCCCCTAGGCCGTTCTAGTTATTCGTTTCGAGCATCAGAACTGCGAAAATTTGGAGTTTCTCAAGCGTTTCTTACCTCAAAATTGCCATATCTCGCGAACGGATTGACCAATCCGAAAAGTTTCTGTTGCATCTGAAAGTAGAAACTAGCCCCATTACAACGGTATGAGTAGTTTTCCCCTAGCCCGTCCTAGTTATTCGGTTCGAGCATCAGAACTGCGAAAATTTTGAGTTTCTCAAGCGTTTCTTACCTCAAAACTGCCATATCTCGCGAACGGATTGACCAATCCGCAAAGTTTCTGTTGCATCTGAAAGTAGAAACTAGCCCCATTACAACGGTATGAGTAGTTTTCCCCTAGACCGTTCTAGTTATTCGTTTCGAGCATCAGAACTGCGAAAATTTTGAGTTTTTCAAGCGTTTCTTACCTCAAAACTGCCATATCTCGCGAACGGATTGACCAATCTGCAAAGTTTCTGTTGCATCTGAAAGTAGAAACTCGCCCCATTACAACGGTATGAGTAGTTTTCCCCTAGACCGTTCTAGTTATTCGTTTCGAGCATCAGAACTGCGAAAATTTGGAGTTTCTCAAGGGTTTCTTACCTCAAAACTGCCATATCTCGCGAACGGATTGACCAATTCGCAAAGTTTCTGTTGCATCTGAAAGTAGAAACTCGCCCCATTACAACGGTATGAGTAGTTTTCCCCTAGGCCGTTCTAGTTATTCGTTTCGAGCATCAGAACTGCGAAAATGTGGAGTTTCTCAAGCGTTTCTTACCTCAAAACTGCCATATCTCGCGAACGGATTGACAAATCCGCAAAGTTTCTGTTGCATCTGAAAGTAGAAACTGGCCCCATTACAACGGTATGAGTAGTTTTCCCGTAGGCCGTTCTAGTTATTCGTTTCGAGCATCAGAACTGCGAAAATTTGGAGTTTCTCAAGCGTTTCTTACTTCAAAACTGCCATATCTCGCGAACGGATTGACCAATCCGAAAAGTTTCTGTTGCATCTGAAAGTAGAAACTAGCCCCATTACAACGGTATGAGTAGTTTTGCCCTAGCCCGTTCTAGTTATTCGGTTCGAGCATCAGAACTGCGAAAATTTGGAGTTTCTCAAGCGTTTCTTACTTCAAAACTGCCATATCTCGCGAACGGATTGACCAATCCGCAAAGTTTCTGTTGCATCTGAAAGTAGAAACTAGCCCCATTACAACGGTATGAGTAGTTTTCCCCTAGACCGTTCTAGTTATTCGTTTCGAGCATCAGAACTGCGAAAATTTGGAGTTTCTCAAGCGTTTCTTACATCAAAACTGCCATATCTCGCGAACGGATTGACCAATCCGAAAAGTTTCTGTTGCATCTGAAAGTAGGAACTAGCCCCATTACAACGGTATGAGTAGTTTTCCCCTAGCCCGTTCTAGTTATTCGGTTCGAGCATCAGAACTGCGAAAATTTGGAGTTTCTCAAGCGTTTCTTACCTCAAAACTGCCATATCTCGCGAACGGATTGACCAATCCGAAAAGTTTCTGTTGCATCTGAAAGTAGAAACTAGCCCCATTACAACGGTATGAGTAGTTTTCCCCTAGACCGTTCTAGTTATTCGTTTCGAGCATCAGAACTGCGAAAATTTGGAGTTTCTCAAGCGTTTCTTACCTCAAAACTGCCATATCTCGCGAACGGATTGACCAATCTGCAAAGTTTCTGTTGCATCTGAAAGTAGAAACTCGCCCCATTACAACGGTATGAGTAGTTTTCCCCTAGGCCGTTCTAGTTATTCGTTTCGAGCATCAGAACTGCGAAAATTTGGAGTTTCTCAAGCGTTTCTTACCTCAAAACTGCCATATCTCGCGAACGGATTGACAAATCCGCAAAGTTTCTGTTGCATCTGAAAGTAGAAACTGGCCCCATTACAACGGTATGAGTAGTTTTCCCCTAGACCGTTCTAGTTATTCGTTTCGAGCATCAGAACTGCGAAAATTTGGAGTTTCTCAAGCGTTTCTTACCTCAAAACTGCTATATCTCGCGAACGGATTGACCAATCCGTAAAGTTTCTGTTGCATCTGAAAGTAGAAACTCGCCCCATTACAACGGTATGAGTAGTTTTCCCCTTGGCCGTTCTAGTTATTCGTTTCGAGCATCAGAACTGCGCAAAATTTGGAGTTTCTCAAGCGTTTCTTACTTCAAAACTGCCATATCTCGCGAACGGATTGACCAATCCGCAAAGTTTCTGTTGCATCTGAAAGTAGAAACTAGCCCCATTAAAACGGTATGAGTAGTTTTCCCCTAGACCGTTCTAGTTATTCGTTTCGAGCATCAGAACTGCGAAAATTTGGAGTTTCTCAAGCGTTTCTTACTTCAAAACTGCCATATCTCGCGAACGGATTGACCAATCCGAAAAGTTTCTGTTGCATCTGAAAGTAGAAACTAGCCCCATTACAACGGTATGAGTAGTTTTCCCCTAGCCCGTTCTAGTTATTCGGTTCGAGCATCAGAACTGCGAAAATTTGGAGTTTCTCAAGCGTTTCTTACCTCAAAACTGCCTTATCTCGCGAACGGATTGACCAATCCGCAAAATTTCTGTTGCATCTGAAAGTAGAAACTCGCCCCATTACAACGGTATGAGTAGTTTTCCCCTAGACCGTTCTAGTTACTCGTTTCGAGCATCAGAACTGCGAAAATTTGGAGTTTCTCAAGCGTTTCTTACCTCAAAACTGCTATATCTCGCGAACGGATTGACCAATCCGTAAAGTTTCTGTTGCATCTGAAAGTAGAAACTCGCCCCATTACAACGGGATGAGTAGTTTTCCCCTAGGCCGTTCTAGTTATTCGTTTCGAGCATCAGAACTGCGAAAATGTGGAGTTTCTCAAGCGTTTCTTACCTCAAAACTGCCATATCTCGCGAACGGATTGACAAATCCGCAAAGTTTCTGTTGCATCTGAAAGTAGAAACTGGCCCCATTACAACGGTATGAGTAGTTTTCCCCTAGACCGTTCTAGTTATTCGTTTCGAGCATCAGAACTGCGAAAATTTGGAGTTTCTCAAGCGTTTCTTACCTCAAAACTGCTATATCTCGCGAACGGATTGACCAATCCGTAAAGTTTCTGTTGCATCTGAAAGTAGAAACTCGCCCCATTACAACGGTATGAGTAGTTTTCCCCTTGGCCGTTCTAGTTATTCGTTTCGAGCATCAGAACTGCGCAAAATTTGGAGTTTCTCAAGCGTTTCTTACTTCAAAACTGCCATATCTCGCGAACGGATTGACCAATCCGCAAAGTTTCTGTTGCATCTGAAAGTAGAAACTAGCCCCATTAAAACGGTATGAGTAGTTTTCCCCTAGACCGTTCTAGTTATTCGTTTCGAGCATCAGAACTGCGAAAATTTGGAGTTTCTCAAGCGTTTCTTACCTCAAAACTGCCATATCTCGCGAACCGATTGACCAATCCGCAAAATTTCTGTTGCATCTGAAAGTAGAAACTCGCCCCATTACAACGGTATGAGTAGTTTTCCCCTAGCCCGTTCTAGTTATTCGTTTCGAGCATCAGAACTGCGAAAATTTGGAGTTTCTCAAGCGTTTCTTACTTCAAAACTGCCATATCTCGCGAACGGATTGACCAATCCGCAAAGTTTCTGTTGCATCTGAAAGTAGAAACTGGCCCCATTACAACGGTATGAGTAGTTTTCCCCTAGGCCGTTCTAGTTATTCGTTTCGAGCATCAGAACTGCGAAAATTTGGAGTTTCTCAAGCGTTTCTTACTTCAAAACTGCCATATCTCGCGAACGGATTGACCAATCCGAAAAGTTTCTGTTGCATCTGAAAGTAGAAACTAGCCCCATTACAACGGTATGAGTAGTTTTGCCCTAGCCCGTTCTAGTTATTCGGTTCGAGCATCAGAACTGCGAAAATTTGGAGTTTCTCAAGCGTTTCTTACTTCAAAACTGCCATATCTCGCGAACGGATTGACCAATCCGCAAAGTTTCTGTTGCATCTGAAAGTAGAAACTAGCCCCATTACAACGGTATGAGTAGTTTTCCCCTAGACCGTTCTAGTTATTCGTTTCGAGCATCAGAACTGCGAAAATGTGGAGTTTCTCAAGCGTTTCTTACCTCAAAACTGCCATATCTCGCGAACGGATTGACAAATCCGCAAAGTTTCTGTTGCATATGAAAGTAGAAACTGGCCCCATTACAACGGTATGAGTAGTTTTCCCCTAGACCGTTCTAGTTATTCGTTTCGAGCATCAGAACTGCGAAAATTTGGAGTTTCTCAAGCTTTCTTACTTCAAAACTGCCATATCTCGCGAACGGATTGACCAATCCGAAAAGTTTCTGTTGCATCTGAAAGTAGAAACTAGCCCCATTACAACGGTATGAGTAGTTTTCCCCTAGCCCGTTCTAGTTATTCGGTTCGAGCATCAGAACTGCGAAAATTTGGAGTTTCTCAAGCGTTTCTTACCTCAAAACTGCCTTATCTCGCGAACGGATTGACCAATCCGCAAAATTTCTGTTGCATCTGAAAGTAGAAACTCGCCCCATTACAACGGTATGAGTAGTTTTCCCCTAGACCGTTCTAGTTATTCGTTTCGAGCATCAGAACTGCGAAAATTTGGAGTTTCTCAAGCGTTTCTTACCTCAAAACTGCTATATCTCGCGAACGGATTGACCAATCCGTAAAGTTTCTGTTGCATCTGAAAGTAGAAACTCGCCCCATTACAACGTTATGAGTAGTTTTCCCCTAGGCCGTTCTAGTTATTCGTTTCGAGCATCAGAACTGCGAAAATGTGGAGTTTCTCAAGCGTTTCTTACCTCAAAACTGCCATATCTCGCGAACGGATTGACAAATCCGCAAAGTTTCTGTTGCATCTGAAAGTAGAAACTGGCCCCATTACAACGGTATGAGTAGTTTTCCCCTAGACCGTTCTAGTTATTCGTTTCGAGCATCAGAACTGCGAAAATTTGGAGTTTCTCAAGCGTTTCTTACCTCAAAACTGCTATATCTAGCGAACGGATTGACCAATCCGTAAAGTTTCTGTTGCATCTGAAAGTAGAAACTAGCCCCATTACAACGGTATGAGTAGTTTTCCCCTAGCCCGTTCTAGTTATTCGGTTCGAGCATCAGAACTGCGAAAATTTGGAGTTGCTCAAGCGTTTCTTACCTCAAAACTGCCTTATCTCGCGAACGGATTGACCAATCCGCAAAATTTCTGTTGCATCTGAAAGTAGAAACTCGCCCCATTACAACGGTATGAGTAGTTTTCCCCTAGACCGTTCTAGTTACTCGTTTCGAGCATCAGAACTGCGAAAATTTGGAGTTTCTCAAGCGTTTCTTACCTCAAAACTGCTATATCTCGCGAACGGATTGACCAATCCGTAAAGTTTCTGTTGCATCTGAAAGTAGAAACTCGCCCCATTACAACGGTATGAGTAGTTTTCCCCTAGGCCGTTCTAGTTATTCGTTTCGAGCATCAGAACTGCGAAAATGTGGAGTTTCTCAAGCGTTTCTTACCTCAAAACTGCCATATCTCGCGAACGGATTGACCAATCCGCAAAGTTTCTGTTGCATCTGAAAGTAGAAACTAGCCCCATTACAACGGTATGAGTAGTTTTCCCCTAGACCGTTCTAGTTATTCGTTTCGAGCATCAGAACTGCGAAAATTTGGAGTTTCTCAAGCGTTTCTTACCTCAAAACTGCCATATCTCGCGAACGGATTGACAAATCCGCAAAGTTTCTGTTGCATTTGAAAGTAGAAACTGGCCCCATTACAACGGTATGAGTAGTTTTCCCCTAGACCGTTCTAGTTATTCGTTTCGAGCATCAGAACTGCGAAAATTTGGAGTTTCTCAAGCGTTTCTTACATCAAAACTGCCATATCTCGCGAACGGATTGACCAATCCGAAAAGTTTCTGTTGCATCTGAAAGTAGAAACTAGCCCCATTACAACGGTATGAGTAGTTTTCCCCTAGCCCGTTCTAGTTATTCGGTTCGAGCATCAGAACTGCGAAAATTTGGAGTTTCTCAAGCGTTTCTTACTTCAAAACTGCCATATCTCGCGAACGGATTGACCAATCCGCAAAGTTTCTGTTGCATCTGAAAGTAGAAACTAGCCCCATTACAACGGTATGAGTAGTTTTCCCCTAGACCGTTCTAGTTATTCGTTTCGAGCATCAGAACTGCGAAAATGTGGAGTTTCTCAAGCGTTTCTTACCTCAAAACTGCCATATCTCGCGAACGGATTGACAAATCCGCAAAGTTTCTGTTGCATCTGAAAGTAGAAACTGGCCCCATTACAACGGTATGAGTAGTTTTCCCCTAGACCGTTCTAGTTATTCGTTTCGAGCATCAGAACTGCGAAAATGTGGAGTTTCTCAAGCGTTTCTTACCTCAAAACTGCCATATCTCGCGAACCGATTGACCAATCCGCAAAATTTCTGTTGCATCTGAAAGTAGAAACTCGCCCCATTACAACGGTATGAGTAGTTTTCCCCTAGCCCGTTCTAGTTATTCGGTTCGAGCATCAGAACTGCGAAAATTTGGAGTTTCTCAAGGGTTTCTTACCTCAAAACTGCCTTATCTCGCGAACGGATTGACCAATCCGCAAAATTTCTGTTGCATCTGAAAGTAGAAACTCGCCCCATTACAACGGTATGAGTAGTTTTCCCCTAGACCGTTCTAGTTATTCGTTTCGAGCATCAGAACTGCGAAAATTTGGAGTTTCTCAAGCGTTTCTTACTTCAAAACTGCCATATTTCGCGAACGGATTGACCAATCCGAAAAGTTTCTGTTGCATCTGAAAGTAGAAACTAGCCCCATTACAACGGTATGAGTGGTTTTCCCCTAGCCCATTCTAGTTATTCGTTTCGAGCATCAGAACTGCGAAAATTTGGAGTTTCTCAAGCGTTTCTTACCTCAAAATTGCCTTATCTCGCGAACGGATTGACCAATCCGCAAAGTTTCTGTTGCATCTGAAAGTAGAAACTAGCCCCATTACAACGGTATGAGTAGTTTTCCCCTAGACCGTTCTAGTTATTCGTTTCGAGCATCAGAACTGCGAAAATTTGGAGTTTCTCAAGCGTTTCTTACCTCAAAACTGCCATATCTCGCGAACGGATTGACCAATCCGAAAAGTTTCTGTTGCATCTGAAAGTAGAAACTAGCCCCATTACAACGGTATGAGTGGTTTTCCCCTAGCCCGTTCTAGTTATTCGGTTCGAGCATCAGAACTGCGAAAATTTGGAGTTTCTCAAGCGTTTCTTACCTCAAAACTGCCTTATCTCGCGAACGGATTGACCAATCCGCAAAATTTCTGTTGCATCTGAAAGTAGAAACTCGCCCCATTACAACGGTATGAGTAGTTTTCCCCTAGACCGTTCTAGTTATTCGTTTCGAGCATCAGAACTGCGAAAATTTGGAGTTTCTCAAGCGTTTCTTACCTCAAAACTGCTATATCTCGCGAACGGATTGACCAATCCGTAAAGTTTCTGTTGCATCTGAAAGTAGAAACTCGCCCCATTACAACGGTATGAGTAGTTTTCCCCTAGGCCGTTCTAGTTATTCGTTTCGAGCATCAGAACTGCGAAAATTTGGAGTTTCTCAAGCGTTTCTTACTTCAAAACTGCCATATCTCGCGAACGGATTGACCAATCCGCAAAGTTTCTGTTGCATCTGAAAGTAGAAACTAGCCCCATTAAAACGGTATGAGTAGTTTTCCCCTAGACCGTTCTAGTTATTCGTTTCGAGCATCAGAACTGCGAAAATTTGGAGTTTCTCAAGCGTTTCTTACCTCAAAACTGCCATATCTCGCGAACCGATTGACCAATCCGCGAAGTTTCTGTTGCATCTGAAAGTAGAAACTAGCCCCATTACAACGGTATGAGTAGTTTTCCCCTAGACCGTTCTAGTTATTCGTTTCGAGCATCAGAACTGCGAAAATTTGGAGTTTCTCAAGCGTTTCTTACCTCAAAACTGCCATATCTCGCGAACGGATTGACAAATCCGCAAAGTTTCTGTTGCATCTGAAAGTAGAAACTGGCCCCATTACAACGGTATGAGTAGTTCTCCCCTAGACCGTTCTAGTTATTCGTTTCGAGCATCAGAACTGCGAAAATTTGGAGTTTCTCAAGCGTTTCTTACTTCAAAACTGCCATATCTCGCGAACGGATTGACCAATCCGAAAAGTTTCTGTTGCATCTGAAAGTAGAAACTAGCCCCATTACAACGGTATGAGTAGTTTTCCCCTAGCCCGTTCTAGTTATTCGGTTCGAGCATCAGAACTGCGAAAATTTGGAGTTTCTCAAGCGTTTCTTACTTCAAAACTGCCATATCTCGCGAACGGATTGACCAATCCGCAAAGTTTCTGTTGCATCTGAAAGTAGAAACTAGCCCCATTACAACGGTATGAGTAGTTTTCCCCTAGACCGTTCTAGTTATTCGTTTCGAGCATCAGAACTGCGAAAATGTGGAGTTTCTCAAGCGTTTCTTACCTCAAAACTGCCATATCTCGCGAACGGATTGACAAATCCGCAAAGTTTCTGTTGCATCTGAAAGTAGAAACTGGCCCCATTACAACGGTATGAGTAGTTTTCCCCTAGACCGTTCTAGTTATTCGTTTCGAGCATCAGAACTGCGAAAATGTGGAGTTTCTCAAGCGTTTCTTACCTCAAAACTGCCATATCTCGCGAACCGATTGACCAATCCGCAAAATTTCTGTTGCATCTGAAAGTAGAAACTCGCCCCATTACAACGGTATGAGTAGTTTTCCCCTAGCCCGTTCTAGTTATTCGGTTCGAGCATCAGAACTGCGAAAATTTGGAGTTTCTCAAGGGTTTCTTACCTCAAAACTGCCTTATCTCGCGAACGGATTGACCAATCCGCAAAATTTCTGTTGCATCTGAAAGTAGAAACTCGCCCCATTACAACGGTATGAGTAGTTTTCCCCTAGACCGTTCTAGTTATTCGTTTCGAGCATCAGAACTGCGAAAATTTGGAGTTTCTCAAGCGTTTCTTACTTCAAAACTGCCATATCTCGCGAACGGATTGACCAATCCGAAAAGTTTCTGTTGCATCTGAAAGTAGAAACTAGCCCCATTACAACGGTATGAGTGGTTTTCCCCTAGCCCGTTCTAGTTATTCGGTTCGAGCATCAGAACTGCGAAAATTTGGAGTTTCTCAAGCGTTTCTTACCTCAAAACTGCCTTATCTCGCGAACGGATTGACCAATCCGCAAAATTTCTGTTGCATCTGAAAGTAGAAACTCGCCCCATTACAACGGTATGAGTAGTTTTCCCCTAGACCGTTCTAGTTATTCGTTTCGAGCATCAGAACTGCGAAAATTTGGAGTTTCTCAAGCGTTTCTTACCTCAAAACTGCTATATCTCGCGAACGGATTGACCAATCCGTAAAGTTTCTGTTGCATCTGAAAGTAGAAACTCGCCCCATTACAACGGTATGAGTAGTTTTCCCCTAGGCCGTTCTAGTTATTCGTTTCGAGCATCAGAACTGCGAAAATTTGGAGTTTCTCAAGCGTTTCTTACTTCAAAACTGCCATATCTCGCGAACGGATTGACCAATCCGCAAAGTTTCTGTTGCATCTGAAAGTAGAAACTAGCCCCATTAAAACGGTATGAGTAGTTTTCCCCTAGACCGTTCTAGTTATTCGTTTCGAGCATCAGAACTGCGAAAATTTGGAGTTTCTCAAGCGTTTCTTACCTCAAAACTGCCATATCTCGCGAACCGATTGACCAATCCGCGAAGTTTCTGTTGCATCTGAAAGTAGAAACTAGCCCCATTACAACGGTATGAGTAGTTTTCCCCTAGGCCGTTCTAGTTATTCGTTTCGAGCATCAGAACTGCGAAAATTTGGAGTTTCTCAAGCGTTTCTTACTTCAAAACTGCCATATCTCGCGAACGGATTGACCAATCCGCAAAGTTTCTGTTGCATCTGAAAGTAGAAACTAGCCCCATTAAAACGGTATGAGTAGTTTTCCCCTAGACCGTTCTAGTTATTCGGTTCGAGCATCAGAACTGCGAAAATTTGGAGTTTCTCAAGCGTTTCTTACCTCAAAACTGCCTTATCTCGCGAACGGATTGACCAATCCGCAAAATTTCTGTTGCATCTGAAAGTAGAAACTCGCCCCATTACAACGGTATGAGTAGTTTTCCCCTAGACCGTTCTAGTTATTCGGTTCGAGCATCAGAACTGCGAAAATTTGGAGTTTCTCAAGCGTTTCTTACTTCAAAACTGCCATATCTCGCGAACGGATTGACCAATCCGCAAAGTTTCTGTTGCATCTGAAAGTAGAAACTAGCCCCATTACAACGGTATGAGTAGTTTTCCCCTAGACCGTTCTAGTTATTCGTTTCGAGCATCAGAACTGCGAAAATGTGGAGTTTCTCAAGCGTTTCTTACCTCAAAACTGCCATATCTCGCGAACGGATTGACAAATCCGCAAAGTTTCTGTTGCATCTGAAAGTAGAAACTGGCCCCATTACAACGGTATGAGTAGTTTTCCCCTAGACCGTTCTAGTTATTCGTTTCGAGCATCAGAACTGCGAAAATGTGGAGTTTCTCAAGCGTTTCTTACCTCAAAACTGCCATATCTCGCGAACCGATTGACCAATCCGCAAAATTTCTGTTGCATCTGAAAGTAGAAACTCGCCCCATTACAACGGTATGAGTAGTTTTCCCCTAGCCCGTTCTAGTTATTCGGTTCGAGCATCAGAACTGCGAAAATTTGGAGTTTCTCAAGGGTTTCTTACCTCAAAACTGCCTTATCTCGCGAACGGATTGACCAATCCGCAAAATTTCTGTTGCATCTGAAAGTAGAAACTCGCCCCATTACAACGGTATGAGTAGTTTTCCCCTAGACCGTTCTAGTTATTCGTTTCGAGCATCAGAACTGCGAAAATTTGGAGTTTCTCAAGCGTTTCTTACTTCAAAACTGCCATATCTCGCGAACGGATTGACCAATCCGAAAAGTTTCTGTTGCATCTGAAAGTAGAAACTAGCCCCATTACAACGGTATGAGTGGTTTTCCCCTAGCCCGTTCTAGTTATTCGTTTCGAGCATCAGAACTGCGAAAATTTGGAGTTTCTCAAGCGTTTCTTACCTCAAAATTGCCTTATCTCGCGAACGGATTGACCAATCCGCAAAGTTTCTGTTGCATCTGAAAGTAGAAACTAGCCCCATTACAACGGTATGAGTAGTTTTCCCCTAGACCGTTCTAGTTATTCGTTTCGAGCATCAGAACTGCGAAAATTTGGAGTTTCTCAAGCGTTTCTTACCTCAAAACTGCCATATCTCGCGAACGGATTGACAAATCCGCAAAGTTTCTGTTGCATCTGAAAGTAGAAACTAGCCCCATTACAACGGTATGAGTAGTTTTCCCCTAGCCCGTTCTAGTTATTCGGTTCGAGCATCAGAACTGCGAAAATTTGGAGTTTCTCAAGCGTTTCTTACTTCAAAACTGCCATATCTCGCGAACGGATTGACCAATCCGCAAAGTTTCTGTTGCATCTGAAAGTAGAAACTAGCCCCATTACAACGGTATGAGTAGTTTTCCCCTAGACCGTTCTAGTTATTCGTTTCGAGCATCAGAACTGCGAAAATGTGGAGTTTCTCAAGCGTTTCTTACCTCAAAACTGCCATATCTCGCGAACGGATTGACAAATCCGCAAAGTTTCTGTTGCATCTGAAAGTAGAAACTGGCCCCATTACAACGGTATGAGTAGTTTTCCCCTAGACCGTTCTAGTTATTCGTTTCGAGCATCAGAACTGCGAAAATGTGGAGTTTCTCAAGCGTTTCTTACCTCAAAACTGCCATATCTCGCGAACCGATTGACCAATCCGCAAAATTTCTGTTGCATCTGAAAGTAGAAACTCGCCCCATTACAACGGTATGAGTAGTTTTCCCCTAGCCCGTTCTAGTTATTCGGTTCGAGCATCAGAACTGCGAAAATTTGGAGTTTCTCAAGGGTTTCTTACCTCAAAACTGCCTTATCTCGCGAACGGATTGACCAATCCGCAAAATTTCTGTTGCATCTGAAAGTAGAAACTCGCCCCATTACAACGGTATGAGTAGTTTTCCCCTAGACCGTTCTAGTTATTCGTTTCGAGCATCAGAACTGCGAAAATTTGGAGTTTCTCAAGCGTTTCTTACTTCAAAACTGCCATATCTCGCGAACGGATTGACCAATCCGAAAAGTTTCTGTTGCATCTGAAAGTAGAAACTAGCCCCATTACAACGGTATGAGTGGTTTTCCCCTAGCCCGTTCTAGTTATTCGGTTCGAGCATCAGAACTGCGAAAATTTGGAGTTTCTCAAGCGTTTCTTACCTCAAAACTGCCTTATCTCGCGAACGGATTGACCAATCCGCAAAATTTCTGTTGCATCTGAAAGTAGAAACTCGCCCCATTACAACGGTATGAGTAGTTTTCCCCTAGACCGTTCTAGTTATTCGTTTCGAGCATCAGAACTGCGAAAATTTGGAGTTTCTCAAGCGTTTCTTACCTCAAAACTGCTATATCTCGCGAACGGATTGACCAATCCGTAAAGTTTCTGTTGCATCTGAAAGTAGAAACTCGCCCCATTACAACGGTATGAGTAGTTTTCCCCTAGGCCGTTCTAGTTATTCGTTTCGAGCATCAGAACTGCGAAAATTTGGAGTTTCTCAAGCGTTTCTTACTTCAAAACTGCCATATCTCGCGAACGGATTGACCAATCCGCAAAGTTTCTGTTGCATCTGAAAGTAGAAACTAGCCCCATTAAAACGGTATGAGTAGTTTTCCCCTAGACCGTTCTAGTTATTCGTTTCGAGCATCAGAACTGCGAAAATTTGGAGTTTCTCAAGCGTTTCTTACCTCAAAACTGCCATATCTCGCGAACCGATTGACCAATCCGCGAAGTTTCTGTTGCATCTGAAAGTAGAAACTAGCCCCATTACAACGGTATGAGTAGTTTTCCCCTAGACCGTTCTAGTTATTCGTTTCGAGCATCAGAACTGCGAAAATTTGGAGTTTCTCAAGCGTTTCTTACCTCAAAACTGCCATATCTCGCGAACGGATTGACAAATCCGCAAAGTTTCTGTTGCATCTGAAAGTAGAAACTGGCCCCATTACAACGGTATGAGTAGTTCTCCCCTAGACCGTTCTAGTTATTCGTTTCGAGCATCAGAACTGCGAAAATTTGGAGTTTCTCAAGCGTTTCTTACTTCAAAACTGCCATATCTCGCGAACGGATTGACCAATCCGAAAAGTTTCTGTTGCATCTGAAAGTAGAAACTAGCACCATTACAACGGTATGAGTAGTTTTCCCCTAGGCCGTTCTAGTTATTCGTTTCGAGCATCAGAACTGCGAAAATTTGGAGTTTCTCAAGCGTTTCTTACTTCAAAACTGCCATATCTCGCGAACGGATTGACAAATCCGCAAAGTTTCTGTTGCATCTGAAAGTAGAAACTAGCCCCATTACAACGGTATGAGTAGTTTTCCCCTAGCCCGTTCTAGTTATTCGGTTCGAGCATCAGAACTGCGAAAATTTGGAGTTTCTCAAGCGTTTCTTACTTCAAAACTGCCATATCTCGCGAACGGATTGACCAATCCGCAAAGTTTCTGTTGCATCTGAAAGTAGAAACTAGCCCCATTACAACGGTATGAGTAGTTTTCCCCTAGACCGTTCTAGTTATTCGTTTCGAGCATCAGAACTGCGAAAATGTGGAGTTTCTCAAGCGTTTCTTACCTCAAAACTGCCATATCTCGCGAACGGATTGACAAATCCGCAAAGTTTCTGTTGCATCTGAAAGTAGAAACTGGCCCCATTACAACGGTATGAGTAGTTTTCCCCTAGACCGTTCTAGTTATTCGTTTCGAGCATCAGAACTGCGAAAATGTGGAGTTTCTCAAGCGTTTCTTACCTCAAAACTGCCATATCTCGCGAACCGATTGACCAATCCGCAAAATTTCTGTTGCATCTGAAAGTAGAAACTCGCCCCATTACAACGGTATGAGTAGTTTTCCCCTAGCCCGTTCTAGTTATTCGGTTCGAGCATCAGAACTGCGAAAATTTGGAGTTTCTCAAGGGTTTCTTACCTCAAAACTGCCTTATCTCGCGAACGGATTGACCAATCCGCAAAATTTCTGTTGCATCTGAAAGTAGAAACTCGCCCCATTACAACGGTATGAGTAGTTTTCCCCTAGACCGTTCTAGTTATTCGTTTCGAGCATCAGAACTGCGAAAATTTGGAGTTTCTCAAGCGTTTCTTACTTCAAAACTGCCATATCTCGCGAACGGATTGACCAATCCGAAAAGTTTCTGTTGCATCTGAAAGTAGAAACTAGCCCCATTACAACGGTATGAGTGGTTTTCCCCTAGCCCGTTCTAGTTATTCGGTTCGAGCATCAGAACTGCGAAAATTTGGAGTTTCTCAAGCGTTTCTTACCTCAAAACTGCTATATCTCGCGAACGGATTGACCAATCCGTAAAGTTTCTGTTGCATCTGAAAGTAGAAACTGGCCCCATTACAACGGTATGAGTAGTTCTCCCCTAGACCGTTCTAGTTATTCGTTTCGAGCATCAGAACTGCGAAAATTTGGAGTTTCTCAAGCGTTTCTTACTTCAAAACTGCCATATCTCGCGAACGGATTGACCAATCCGAAAAGTTTCTGTTGCATCTGAAAGTAGAAACTAGCCCCATTACAACGGTATGAGTAGTTTTCCCCTAGCCCGTTCTAGTTATTCGGTTCGAGCATCAGAACTGCGAAAATTTGGAGTTTCTCAAGCGTTTCTTACTTCAAAACTGCCATATCTCGCGAACGGATGGACCAATCCGCAAAGTTTCTGTTGCATCTGAAAGTAGAAACTAGCCCTATTACAACGGTATGAGTAGTTTTCCCCTAGACCGATCTAGTTATTCGTTTCGAGCATCAGAACTGCGAAAATTTGGAGTTTCTCAAGCGTTTCTTACCTCAAAACTGCCATATCTCGCGAACGGATTGACCAATCCGCAAAATTTCTGTTGCATCTGAAAGTAGAAACTCGCCCCGTTACAACGGTATGAGTAGTTTTCCCCTAGGCCGTTCTAGTTATTCGTTTCGAGCATCAGAACTGCGAAAATTTGGAGTTTCTCAAGCGTTTCTTACCTCAAAACTGCCATATCTCGCGAACGGATTGACAAATCCGCAAAGTTTCTGTTGCATCTGAAAGTAGAAACTGGCCCCATTACAACGGTATGAGTAGTTTTCCCCTAGACCGTTCTAGTTATTCGTTTCGAGCATCAGAACTGCGAAAATTTGGAGTTTCTCAAGCGTTTCTTACCTCAAAACTGCCATATCTCGCGAACGGATTGACCAATCCGAAAAGTTTCTGTTGCATCCGAAAGTAGAAACTAGCCCCATTACAACGGTATGAGTAGTATTCCCCTAGACCGTTCTAGTTATTCGTTTCGAGCATCAGAACTGCTAAAATTTGGAGTTTCTCAAGCGTTTCTTACCTCAAAACTGCCATATCTCGCGAACGGATTGACCAATCCGAAAAGTTTCTGTTGCATCTGAAAGTAGAAACTGGCCCCATTACAACGGTATGAGTAGTTTTCCCCTAGACCGTTCTAGTTATTCGTTTCGAGCATCAGAACTGCGAAAATTTGGAGTTTCTCAAGCGTTTCTTACCTCAAAACTGCCATATCTCACGAACGGATTGACCAATCCGTAAAGTTTCTGTTGCATCTGAAAGTAGAAATTCGCCCCATTACAACGGTATGAGTAGTTTTCCCCTAGGCCGTTCTAGTTATTCGTTTCGAGCATCAGAACTGCGAAAATTTGGAGTTTCTCAAGCGTTTCTTACTTCAAAACTGTCATATCTCGCGAACGGATTGACCAATCCGAAAAGTTTCTGTTGCATCTGAAAGTAGAAACTAGCCCCATTACAACGGTATGAGTAGTTTTCCCCTAGCCCGTTCTAGTTATTCGGTTCGAGCATCAGAACTGCGAAAATTTGGAGTTTCTCAAGCGTTTCTTACTTCAAAACTGCCATATCTCGCGAACGGATTGACCAATCCGAAAAGTTTTTGTTGCATCTGAAAGTAGAAACTAGCCCCATTACAACGGTATGAGTAGTTTTCCCCTAGACCGTTCTAGTTACTGGTTGCGAGCATCAGAACTGCGAAAATTTGGAGTTTCTCAAGCGTTTCTTACCTCAAAACTGCCATATCTCGCGAACGGATTGACCAATCCGCAAAGTTTCTGTTGCATCTGCAAGTAGAAACTAGCCCCATTACAACGGTATGAGTAGTTTTCCCCTAGACCGTTCTAGTTATTCGTTTCGAGCATCAGAACTGCGAAAATTTGGAGTTTCTCAAGCGTTTCTTACCTCAAAACTGCCATATCTCGCGAACGGATTGACCAATCCGAAAAGTTTCTGTTGCATCCGAAAGTAGAAACTAGCCCCATTACAACGGTATGAGTAGTTTTCCCCTAGGCCGTTCTAGTTATTCGTTTCGAGCATCAGAACTGCGAAAATTTGGAGTTTCTCAAGCGTTTCTTACCTCAAAACTGCCATATCTTGCGAACGGATTGACCAATCCGAAAAGTTTCTGTTGCATCTGAAAGTAGAAACTATCCCCATTACAACGGTATGAGTAGTTTTCCCCTAGACCGTTCTAGTTATTCGTTTCGAGCACCAGAACTGCGAAAATTTGGAGTTTCTCAAGCGTTTCTTACCTCAAAACTGCCATATCTCGCGAACGGATTGACCAATTCGCAAAGTTTCTGTTGCATCTGAAAGTAGAAACTCGCCCCATTACAACGGTATGAGTAGTTTTCCCCTAGGCCGTTCTAGTTATTCGTTTCGAGCATCAGAACTGCGAAAATTTGGAGTTTCTCAAGCGTTTCTTACCTCAAAATTGCCATATCTCGCGAACGGATTGACCAATCCGAAAAGTTTCTGTTGCATCTGAAAGTAGGAACTAGCCCCATTACAACGGTATGAGTAGTTTTCCCCTAGCCCGTTCTAGTTATTCGGTTCGAGCATCAGAACTGCGAAAATTTGGAGTTTCTCAAGCGTTTCTTACCTCAAAACTGCCATATCTCGCGAACGGATTGACCAATCCGAAAAGTTTCTGTTGCATCTGAAAGTAGAAACTAGCCCCATTACAACGGTATGAGTAGTTTTCCCCTAGACCGTTCTAGTTATTCGTTTCGAGCATCAGAACTGCGAAAATTTGGAGTTTCTCAAGCGTTTCTTACCTCAAAACTGCCATATCTCGCGAACGGATTGACCAATCTGCAAAGTTTCTGTTGCATCTGAAAGTAGAAACTCGCCCCATTACAACGGTATAAGTAGTTATCCCCTAGGCCGTTCTAGTTATTCGTTTCGAGCATCAGAACTGCGAAAATTTGGAGTATCTCAAGCGTTTCTTACTTCAAAACTGCCATATCTCGCGAACGGATTGACCAAGCCGAAAAGTTTCTGTTGCATCCGAAAGTAGAAACTAGCCCCATTACAACGGTATGAGTAGTTTTCCCCTCGAACGTTCTAGTTATTGGTTTCGAGCATCAGAACTGCGAAAATTTGGAGTTTCTCAAGCGTTTCTTACCTCAAAACTGCCATATCTCGCGAACGGATTGACCAATCCGAAAAGTTTTTGTTGCATCTGAAAGTAGAAACTAGCCCCATTACAACGGTATGAGTAGTTTTCCCCTAGACCGTTCTAGTTATTCGTTTCGAGCATCAGAACTGCGAAAATTTGGAGTTTCTCAAGCGTTTCTTACTTCAAAACTGCCATATCTCGCGAACGGATTGACCAATCCGAAAAGTTTCTGTTGCATCTGAAAGTAGATACTAGCCCCATTACAACGGTATGAGTAGTTTTCCCCTAGACCGTTCTAGTTATTCGTTTCGAGCATCAGAACTGCGAAAATTTTGAGTTTTTCAAGCGTTTCTTACCTCAAAACTGCCATATCTCGCGAACGGATTGACCAATCTGCAAAGTTTCTGTTGCATCTGAAAGTAGAAACTCGCCCCATTACAACGGTATGAGTAGTTTTCCCCTAGACCGTTCTAGTTATTCGTTTCGAGCATCAGAACTGCGAAAATTTGGAGTTTCTCAAGGGTTTCTTACCTCAAAACTGCCATATCTCGCGAACGGATTGACCAATTCGCAAAGTTTCTGTTGCATCTGAAAGTAGAAACTCGCCCCATTACAACGGTATGAGTAGTTTTCCCCTAGGCCGTTCTAGTTATTCGTTTCGAGCATCAGAACTGCGAAAATGTGGAGTTTCTCAAGCGTTTCTTACCTCAAAACTGCCATATCTCGCGAACGGATTGACCAATCCGCAAAGTTTCTGTTGCATCTGAAAGTAGAAACTCGCCCCATTGCAACAGTATGAGTAGTTTTCCCCTAGGCCGTTCTAGTTATTCGTTTCGAGCATCAAAACTGCGAAAATTTGGAGTTTCTCAAGCGTTTCTTACCTCAAAATTGCCATATCTCGCGAACGGATTGACCAATTCGCAAAGTTTCTGTTGCATCTGAAAGTAGAAACTCGCCCCATTACAACGGTATGAGTAGTTTTCCCCTAGGCCGTTCTAGTTATTCGTTTCGAGCATCAGAACTGCGAAAATTTGGAGTTTCTCAAGCGTTTCTTACCTCAAAATTGCCATATCTCGCGAACGGATTGACCAATCCGAAAAGTTTTTGTTGCATCTGAAAGTAGAAACTAGCCCCATTACAACGGTATGAGTAGTTTTCCCCTAGACCGTTCTAGTTATTCGTTTCGAGCATCAGAACTGCGAAAATTTGGAGTTTCTCAAGCGTTTCTTACTTCAAAACTGCCATATCTCGCGAACCGATTGACCAATCCGAAAAGTTTCTGTTGCATCTGAAAGTAGATACTAGCCCCATTACAACGGTATGAGTAGTTTTCCCCTAGACCGTTCTAGTTATTCGTTTCGAGCATCAGAACTGCGAAAATTTGGAGTTTCTCAAGCGTTTCTTACCTCAAAACTGCCATATCTCGCGAACGGATTGACCAATTCGCAAAGTTTCTGTTGCATCTGAAAGTAGAAACTAGCCCCATTACAACGGTATGAGTAGTTTTCCCCTAGCCCGTCCTAGTTATTCGGTTCGAGCATCAGAACTGCGAAAATTTTGAGTTTCTCAAGCGTTTCTTACCTCAAAACTGCCATATCTCGCGAACGGATTGACCAATCCGCAAAGTTTCTGTTGCATCTGAAAGTAGAAACTAGCCCCATTACAACGGTATGAGTAGTTTTCCCCTAGACCGTTCTAGTTATTCGTTTCGAGCATCAGAACTGCGAAAATTTTGAGTTTTTCAAGCGTTTCTTACCTCAAAACTGCCATATCTCGCGAACGGATTGACCAATCTGCAAAGTTTCTGTTGCATCTGAAAGTAGAAACTCGCCCCATTACAACGGTATGAGTAGTTTTCCCCTAGACCGTTCTAGTTATTCGTTTCGAGCATCAGAACTGCGAAAATTTGGAGTTTCTCAAGGGTTTCTTACCTCAAAACTGCCATATCTCGCGAACGGATTGACCAATTCGCAAAGTTTCTGTTGCATCTGAAAGTAGAAACTCGCCCCATTACAACGGTATGAGTAGTTTTCCCCTAGGCCGTTCTAGTTATTCGTTTCGAGCATCAGAACTGCGAAAATGTGGAGTTTCTCAAGCGTTTCTTACCTCAAAACTGCCATATCTCGCGAACGGATTGACAAATCCGCAAAGTTTCTGTTGCATCTGAAAGTAGAAACTGGCCCCATTACAACGGTATGAGTAGTTTTCCCGTAGGCCGTTCTAGTTATTCGTTTCGAGCATCAGAACTGCGAAAATTTGGAGTTTCTCAAGCGTTTCTTACTTCAAAACTGCCATATCTCGCGAACGGATTGACCAATCCGAAAAGTTTCTGTTGCATCTGAAAGTAGAAACTAGCCCCATTACAACGGTATGAGTAGTTTTGCCCTAGCCCGTTCTAGTTATTCGGTTCGAGCATCAGAACTGCGAAAATTTTGAGTTTTTCAAGCGTTTCTTACCTCAAAACTGCCATATCTCGCGAACGGATTGACCAATCTGCAAAGTTTCTGTTGCATCTGAAAGTAGAAACTCGCCCCATTACAACGGTATGAGTAGTTTTCCCCTAGACCGTTCTAGTTATTCGTTTCGAGCATCAGAACTGCGAAAATTTGGAGTTTCTCAAGGGTTTCTTACCTCAAAACTGCCATATCTCGCGAACGGATTGACCAATTCGCAAAGTTTCTGTTGCATCTGAAAGTAGAAACTCGCCCCATTACAACGGTATGAGTAGTTTTCCCCTAGGCCGTTCTAGTTATTCGTTTCGAGCATCAGAACTGCGAAAATGTGGAGTTTCTCAAGCGTTTCTTACCTCAAAACTGCCATATCTCGCGAACGGATTGACCAATCCGCAAAGTTTCTGTTGCATCTGAAAGTAGAAACTCGCCCCATTGCAACAGTATGAGTAGTTTTCCCCTAGGCCGTTCTAGTTATTCGTTTCGAGCATCAAAACTGCGAAAATTTGGAGTTTCTCAAGCGTTTCTTACCTCAAAATTGCCATATCTCGCGAACGGATTGACCAATTCGCAAAGTTTCTGTTGCATCTGAAAGTAGAAACTCGCCCCATTACAACGGTATGAGTAGTTTTCCCCTAGGCCGTTCTAGTTATTCGTTTCGAGCATCAGAACTGCGAAAATTTGGAGTTTCTCAAGCGTTTCTTACCTCAAAATTGCCATATCTCGCGAACGGATTGACCAATCCGAAAAGTTTTTGTTGCATCTGAAAGTAGAAACTAGCCCCATTACAACGGTATGAGTAGTTTTCCCCTAGACCGTTCTAGTTATTCGTTTCGAGCATCAGAACTGCGAAAATTTGGAGTTTCTCAAGCGTTTCTTACTTCAAAACTGCCATATCTCGCGAACCGATTGACCAATCCGAAAAGTTTCTGTTGCATCTGAAAGTAGATACTAGCCCCATTACAACGGTATGAGTAGTTTTCCCCTAGACCGTTCTAGTTATTCGTTTCGAGCATCAGAACTGCGAAAATTTGGAGTTTCTCAAGCGTTTCTTACCTCAAAACTGCCATATCTCGCGAACGGATTGACCAATTCGCAAAGTTTCTGTTGCATCTGAAAGTAGAAACTAGCCCCATTACAACGGTATGAGTAGTTTTCCCCTAGCCCGTCCTAGTTATTCGGTTCGAGCATCAGAACTGCGAAAATTTTGAGTTTCTCAAGCGTTTCTTACCTCAAAACTGCCATATCTCGCGAACGGATTGACCAATCCGCAAAGTTTCTGTTGCATCTGAAAGTAGAAACTAGCCCCATTACAACGGTATGAGTAGTTTTCCCCTAGACCGTTCTAGTTATTCGTTTCGAGCATCAGAACTGCGAAAATTTTGAGTTTTTCAAGCGTTTCTTACCTCAAAACTGCCATATCTCGCGAACGGATTGACCAATCTGCAAAGTTTCTGTTGCATCTGAAAGTAGAAACTCGCCCCATTACAACGGTATGAGTAGTTTTCCCCTAGACCGTTCTAGTTATTCGTTTCGAGCATCAGAACTGCGAAAATTTGGAGTTTCTCAAGGGTTTCTTACCTCAAAACTGCCATATCTCGCGAACGGATTGACCAATTCGCAAAGTTTCTGTTGCATCTGAAAGTAGAAACTCGCCCCATTACAACGGTATGAGTAGTTTTCCCCTAGGCCGTTCTAGTTATTCGTTTCGAGCATCAGAACTGCGAAAATGTGGAGTTTCTCAAGCGTTTCTTACCTCAAAACTGCCATATCTCGCGAACGGATTGACAAATCCGCAAAGTTTCTGTTGCATCTGAAAGTAGAAACTGGCCCCATTACAACGGTATGAGTAGTTTTCCCGTAGGCCGTTCTAGTTATTCGTTTCGAGCATCAGAACTGCGAAAATTTGGAGTTTCTCAAGCGTTTCTTACTTCAAAACTGCCATATCTCGCGAACGGATTGACCAATCCGAAAAGTTTCTGTTGCATCTGAAAGTAGAAACTAGCCCCATTACAACGGTATGAGTAGTTTTGCCCTAGCCCGTTCTAGTTATTCGGTTCGAGCATCAGAACTGCGAAAATTTGGAGTTTCTCAAGCGTTTCTTACTTCAAAACTGCCATATCTCGCGAACGGATTGACCAATCCGCAAAGTTTCTGTTGCATCTGAAAGTAGAAACTAGCCCCATTACAACGGTATGAGTAGTTTTCCCCTAGACCGTTCTAGTTATTCGTTTCGAGCATCAGAACTGCGAAAATTTGGAGTTTCTCAAGCGTTTCTTACATCAAAACTGCCATATCTCGCGAACGGATTGACCAATCCGAAAAGTTTCTGTTGCATCTGAAAGTAGGAACTAGCCCCATTACAACGGTATGAGTAGTTTTCCCCTAGCCCGTTCTAGTTATTCGGTTCGAGCATCAGAACTGCGAAAATTTGGAGTTTCTCAAGCGTTTCTTACCTCAAAACTGCCATATCTCGCGAACGGATTGACCAATCCGAAAAGTTTCTGTTGCATCTGAAAGTAGAAACTAGCCCCATTACAACGGTATGAGTAGTTTTCCCCTAGACCGTTCTAGTTATTCGTTTCGAGCATCAGAACTGCGAAAATTTGGAGTTTCTCAAGCGTTTCTTACCTCAAAACTGCCATATCTCGCGAACGGATTGACCAATCTGCAAAGTTTCTGTTGCATCTGAAAGTAGAAACTCGCCCCATTACAACGGTATGAGTAGTTTTCCCCTAGGCCGTTCTAGTTATTCGTTTCGAGCATCAGAACTGCGAAAATTTGGAGTTTCTCAAGCGTTTCTTACCTCAAAACTGCCATATCTCGCGAACGGATTGACAAATCCGCAAAGTTTCTGTTGCATCTGAAAGTAGAAACTGGCCCCATTACAACGGTATGAGTAGTTTTCCCCTAGACCGTTCTAGTTATTCGTTTCGAGCATCAGAACTGCGAAAATTTGGAGTTTCTCAAGCGTTTCTTACCTCAAAACTGCTATATCTCGCGAACGGATTGACCAATCCGTAAAGTTTCTGTTGCATCTGAAAGTAGAAACTCGCCCCATTACAACGGTATGAGTAGTTTTCCCCTTGGCCGTTCTAGTTATTCGTTTCGAGCATCAGAACTGCGCAAAATTTGGAGTTTCTCAAGCGTTTCTTACTTCAAAACTGCCATATCTCGCGAACGGATTGACCAATCCGCAAAGTTTCTGTTGCATCTGAAAGTAGAAACTAGCCCCATTAAAACGGTATGAGTAGTTTTCCCCTAGACCGTTCTAGTTATTCGTTTCGAGCATCAGAACTGCGAAAATTTGGAGTTTCTCAAGCGTTTCTTACTTCAAAACTGCCATATCTCGCGAACGGATTGACCAATCCGAAAAGTTTCTGTTGCATCTGAAAGTAGAAACTAGCCCCATTACAACGGTATGAGTAGTTTTCCCCTAGCCCGTTCTAGTTATTCGGTTCGAGCATCAGAACTGCGAAAATTTGGAGTTTCTCAAGCGTTTCTTACCTCAAAACTGCCTTATCTCGCGAACGGATTGACCAATCCGCAAAATTTCTGTTGCATCTGAAAGTAGAAACTCGCCCCATTACAACGGTATGAGTAGTTTTCCCCTAGACCGTTCTAGTTACTCGTTTCGAGCATCAGAACTGCGAAAATTTGGAGTTTCTCAAGCGTTTCTTACCTCAAAACTGCTATATCTCGCGAACGGATTGACCAATCCGTAAAGTTTCTGTTGCATCTGAAAGTAGAAACTCGCCCCATTACAACGGGATGAGTAGTTTTCCCCTAGGCCGTTCTAGTTATTCGTTTCGAGCATCAGAACTGCGAAAATGTGGAGTTTCTCAAGCGTTTCTTACCTCAAAACTGCCATATCTCGCGAACGGATTGACAAATCCGCAAAGTTTCTGTTGCATCTGAAAGTAGAAACTGGCCCCATTACAACGGTATGAGTAGTTTTCCCCTAGACCGTTCTAGTTATTCGTTTCGAGCATCAGAACTGCGAAAATTTGGAGTTTCTCAAGCGTTTCTTACCTCAAAACTGCTATATCTCGCGAACGGATTGACCAATCCGTAAAGTTTCTGTTGCATCTGAAAGTAGAAACTCGCCCCATTACAACGGTATGAGTAGTTTTCCCCTTGGCCGTTCTAGTTATTCGTTTCGAGCATCAGAACTGCGCAAAATTTGGAGTTTCTCAAGCGTTTCTTACTTCAAAACTGCCATATCTCGCGAACGGATTGACCAATCCGCAAAGTTTCTGTTGCATCTGAAAGTAGAAACTAGCCCCATTAAAACGGTATGAGTAGTTTTCCCCTAGACCGTTCTAGTTATTCGTTTCGAGCATCAGAACTGCGAAAATTTGGAGTTTCTCAAGCGTTTCTTACCTCAAAACTGCCATATCTCGCGAACCGATTGACCAATCCGCAAAATTTCTGTTGCATCTGAAAGTAGAAACTCGCCCCATTACAACGGTATGAGTAGTTTTCCCCTAGCCCGTTCTAGTTATTCGTTTCGAGCATCAGAACTGCGAAAATTTGGAGTTTCTCAAGCGTTTCTTACCTCAAAACTGCCATATCTCGCGAACCGATTGACCAATCCGCAAAATTTCTGTTGCATCTGAAAGTAGAAACTCGCCCCATTACAACGGTATGAGTAGTTTTCCCCTAGCCCGTTCTAGTTATTCGTTTCGAGCATCAGAACTGCGAAAATTTTGAGTTTCTCAAGCGTTTCTTACCTCAAAACTGCCATATCTCGCGAACGGATTGACAAATCCGCAAAGTTTCTGTTGCATCTGAAAGTAGAAACTGGCCCCATTACAACGGTATGAGTAGTTTTCCCCTAGACCGTTCTAGTTATTCGTTTCGAGCATCAGAACTGCGAAAATTTGGAGTTTCTCAAGCTTTCTTACTTCAAAACTGCCATATCTCGCGAACGGATTGACCAATCCGAAAAGTTTCTGTTGCATCTGAAAGTAGAAACTAGCCCCATTACAACGGTATGAGTAGTTTTCCCCTAGCCCGTTCTAGTTATTCGGTTCGAGCATCAGAACTGCGAAAATTTGGAGTTTCTCAAGCGTTTCTTACCTCAAAACTGCCTTATCTCGCGAACGGATTGACCAATCCGCAAAATTTCTGTTGCATCTGAAAGTAGAAACTCGCCCCATTACAACGGTATGAGTAGTTTTCCCCTAGACCGTTCTAGTTATTCGTTTCGAGCATCAGAACTGCGAAAATTTGGAGTTTCTCAAGCGTTTCTTACCTCAAAACTGCTATATCTCGCGAACGGATTGACCAATCCGTAAAGTTTCTGTTGCATCTGAAAGTAGAAACTCGCCCCATTACAACGGTATGAGTAGTTTTCCCCTAGGCCGTTCTAGTTATTCGTTTCGAGCATCAGAACTGCGAAAATGTGGAGTTTCTCAAGCGTTTCTTACCTCAAAACTGCCATATCTCGCGAACGGATTGACAAATCCGCAAAGTTTCTGTTGCATCTGAAAGTAGAAACTGGCCCCATTACAACGGTATGAGTAGTTTTCCCCTAGACCGTTCTAGTTATTCGTTTCGAGCATCAGAACTGCGAAAATTTGGAGTTTCTCAAGCGTTTCTTACCTCAAAACTGCTATATCTAGCGAACGGATTGACCAATCCGTAAAGTTTCTGTTGCATCTGAAAGTAGAAACTCGCCCCATTACAACGGTATGAGTAGTTTTCCCCTTGGCCGTTCTAGTTATTCGTTTCGAGCATCAGAACTGCGCAAAATTTGGAGTTTCTCAAGCGTTTCTTACTTCAAAACTGCCATATCTCGCGAACGGATTGACCAATCCGCAAAGTTTCTGTTGCATCTGAAAGTAGAAACTAGCCCCATTAAAACGGTATGAGTAGTTTTCCCCTAGACCGTTCTAGTTATTCGTTTCGAGCATCAGAACTGCGGAAATTTGGAGTTTCTCAAGCGTTTCTTACTTCAAAACTGCCATATCTCGCGAACGGATTGACCAATCCGAAAAGTTTCTGTTGCATCTGAAAGTAGAAACTAGCCCCATTACAACGGTATGAGTAGTTTTCCCCTAGCCCGTTCTAGTTATTCGGTTCGAGCATCAGAACTGCGAAAATTTGGAGTTTCTCAAGCGTTTCTTACCTCAAAACTGCCTTATCTCGCGAACGGATTGACCAATCCGCAAAATTTCTGTTGCATCTGAAAGTAGAAACTCGCCCCATTACAACGGTATGAGTAGTTTTCCCCTAGACCGTTCTAGTTACTCGTTTCGAGCATCAGAACTGCGAAAATTTGGAGTTTCTCAAGCGTTTCTTACCTCAAAACTGCTATATCTCGCGAACGGATTGACCAATCCGTAAAGTTTCTGTTGCATCTGAAAGTAGAAACTCGCCCCATTACAACGGTATGAGTAGTTTTCCCCTAGGCCGTTCTAGTTATTCGTTTCGAGCATCAGAACTGCGAAAATGTGGAGTTTCTCAAGCGTTTCTTACCTCAAAACTGCCATATCTCGCGAACGGATTGACAAATCCGCAAAGTTTCTGTTGCATCTGAAAGTAGAAACTGGCCCCATTACAACGGTATGAGTAGTTTTCCCCTAGACCGTTCTAGTTATTCGTTTCGAGCATCAGAACTGCGAAAATTTGGAGTTTCTCAAGCGTTTCTTACCTCAAAACTGCTATATCTCGCGAACGGATTGACCAATCCGTAAAGTTTCTGTTGCATCTGAAAGTAGAAACTCGCCCCATTACAACGGTATGAGAAGTTTTCCCCTTGGCCGTTCTAGTTATTCGTTTCGAGCATCAGAACTGCGCAAAATTTGGAGTTTCTCAAGCGTTTCTTACTTCAAAACTGCCATATCTCGCGAACGGATTGACCAATCCGCAAAGTTTCTGTTGCATCTGAAAGTAGAAACTAGCCCCATTAAAACGGTATGAGTAGTTTTCCCCTAGACCGTTCTAGTTATTCGTTTCGAGCATCAGAACTGCGAAAATTTGGAGTTTCTCAAGCGTTTCTTACTTCAAAACTGCCATATCTCGCGAACGGATTGACCAATCCGAAAAGTTTCTGTTGCATCTGAAAGTAGAAACTAGCCCCATTACAACGGTATGAGTAGTTTTCCCCTAGCCCGTTCTAGTTATTCGGTTCGAGCATCAGAACTGCGAAAATTTGGAGTTTCTCAAGCGTTTCTTACCTCAAAACTGCCTTATCTCGCGAACGGATTGACCAATCCGCAAAATTTCTGTTGCATCTGAAAGTAGAAACTCGCCCTATTACAACGGTATGAGTAGTTTTCCCCTAGACCGTTCTAGTTATTCGTTTCGAGCATCAGAACTGCGAAAATTTGGAGTTTCTCAAGCGTTTCTTACCTCAAAACTGCTATATCTCGCGAACGGATTGACCAATCCGTAAAGTTTCTGTTGCATCTGAAAGTAGAAACTCGCCCCATTACAACGGTATGAGTAGTTTTCCCCTAGGCCGTTCTAGTTATTCGTTTCGAGCATCAGAACTGCGAAAATGTGGAGTTTCTCAAGCGTTTCTTACCTCAAAACTGCCATATCTCGCGAACGGATTGACAAATCCGCAAAGTTTCTGTTGCATCAGAAAGTAGAAACTGGCCCCATTACAACGGTATGAGTAGTTTTCCCCTAGACCGTTCTAGTTATTCGTTTCGAGCATCAGAACTGCGAAAATGTGGAGTTTCTCAAGCGTTTCTTACCTCAAAACTGCTATATCTCGCGAACGGATTGACCAATCCGTAAAGTTTCTGTTGCATCTGAAAGTAGAAACTCGCCCCATTACAACGGTATGAGTAGTTTTCCCCTTGGCCGTTCTAGTTATTCGTTTCGAGCATCAGAACTGCGCAAAATTTGGAGTTTCTCAAGCGTTTCTTACTTCAAAACTGCCATATCTCGCGAACGGATTGACCAATCCGCAAAGTTTCTGTTGCATCTGAAAGTAGAAACTAGCCCCATTAAAACGGTATGAGTAGTTTTCCCCTAGACCGTTCTAGTTATTCGTTTCGAGCATCAGAACTGCGGAAATTTGGAGTTTCTCAAGCGTTTCTTACCTCAAAACTGCCTTATCTCGCGAACGGATTGACCAATCCGCAAAATTTCTGTTGCATCTGAAAGTAGAAACTCGCCCCATTACAACGGTATGAGTAGTTTTCCCCTAGACCGTTCTAGTTACTCGTTTCGAGCATCAGAACTGCGAAAATTTGGAGTTTCTCAAGCGTTTCTTACCTCAAAACTGCTATATCTCGCGAACGGATTGACCAATCCGTAAAGTTTCTGTTGCATCTGAAAGTAGAAACTCGCCCCATTACAACGGTATGAGTAGTTTTCCCCTAGGCCGTTCTAGTTATTCGTTTCGAGCATCAGAACTGCGAAAATGTGGAGTTTCTCAAGCGTTTCTTACCTCAAAACTGCCATATCTCGCGAACGGATTGACAAATCCGCAAAGTTTCTGTTGCATCTGAAAGTAGAAACTGGCCCCATTACAACGGTATGAGTAGTTTTCCCCTAGACCGTTCTAGTTATTCGTTTCGAGCATCAGAACTGCGAAAATTTGGAGTTTCTCAAGCGTTTCTTACCTCAAAACTGCTATATCTCGCGAACGGATTGACCAATCCGTAAAGTTTCTGTTGCATCTGAAAGTAGAAACTCGCCCCATTACAACGGTATGAGTAGTTTTCCCCTTGGCCGTTCTAGTTATTCGTTTCGAGCATCAGAACTGCGCAAAATTTGGAGTTTCTCAAGCGTTTCTTACTTCAAAACTGCCATATCTCGCGAACGGATTGACCAATCCGCAAAGTTTCTGTTGCATCTGAAAGTAGAAACTAGCCCCATTAAAACGGTATGAGTAGTTTTCCCCTAGACCGTTCTAGTTATTCGTTTCGAGCATCAGAACTGCGAAAATTTGGAGTTTCTCAAGCGTTTCTTACCTCAAAATTGCCTTATCTCGCGAACGGATTGACCAATCCGCAAAGTTTCTGTTGCATCTGAAAGTAGAAACTAGCCCCATTACAACGGTATGAGTAGTTTTCCCCTAGACCGTTCTAGTTATTCGTTTCGAGCATCAGAACTGCGAAAATTTGGAGTTTCTCAAGCGTTTCTTACCTCAAAACTGCCATATCTCGCGAACGGATTGACAAATCCGCAAAGTTTCTGTTGCATTTGAAAGTAGAAACTGGCCCCATTACAACGGTATGAGTAGTTTTCCCCTAGACCGTTCTAGTTATTCGTTTCGAGCATCAGAACTGCGAAAATTTGGAGTTTCTCAAGCGTTTCTTACTTCAAAACTGCCATATCTCGCGAACGGATTGACCAATCCGCAAAGTTTCTGTTGTATCTGAAAGTAGAAACTAGCCCCATTACAACGGTATGAGTAGTTTTCCCCTAGACCGTTCTAGTTATTCGTTTCGAGCATCAGAACTGCGAAAATGTGGAGTTTCTCAAGCGTTTCTTACCTCAAAACTGCCATATCTCGCGAACGGATTGACAAATCCGCAAAGTTTCTGTTGCATCTGAAAGTAGAAACTAGCCCCATTACAACGGTATGAGTAGTTTTCCCCTAGACCGTTCTAGTTATTCGTTTCGAGCATCAGAACTGCGAAAATTTGGAGTTTCTCAAGCGTTTCTTACCTCAAAACTGCCATATCTCGCGAACGGATTGACAAATCCGCAAAGTTTCTGTTGCATTTGAAAGTAGAAACTGGCCCCATTACAACGGTATGAGTAGTTTTCCCCTAGACCGTTCTAGTTATTCGTTTCGAGCATCAGAACTGCGAAAATTTGGAGTTTCTCAAGCGTTTCTTACTTCAAAACTGCCATATCTCGCGAACGGATGGACCAATCCGCAAAGTTTCTGTTGCATCTGAAAGTAGAAACTAGCCCTATTACAACGGTATGAGTAGTTTTCCCCTAGACCGTTCTAGTTATTCGTTTCGAGCATCAGAACTGCGAAAATGTGGAGTTTCTCAAGCGTTTCTTACCTCAAAACTGCCATATCTCGCGAACGGATTGACAAATCCGCAAAGTTTCTGTTGCATCTGAAAGTAGAAACTGGCCCCATTACAACGGTATGAGTAGTTTTCCCCTAGACCGTTCTAGTTATTCGTTTCGAGCATCAGAACTGCGAAAATGTGGAGTTTCTCAAGCGTTTCTTACCTCAAAACTGCCATATCTCGCGAACCGATTGACCAATCCGCAAAATTTCTGTTGCATCTGAAAGTAGAAACTCGCCCCATTACAACGGTATGAGTAGTTTTCCCCTAGCCCGTTCTAGTTATTCGGTTCGAGCATCAGAACTGCGAAAATTTGGAGTTTCTCAAGGGTTTCTTACCTCAAAACTGCCTTATCTCGCGAACGGATTGACCAATCCGCAAAATTTCTGTTGCATCTGAAAGTAGAAACTCGCCCCATTACAACGGTATGAGTAGTTTTCCCCTAGACCGTTCTAGTTATTCGTTTCGAGCATCAGAACTGCGAAAATTTGGAGTTTCTCAAGCGTTTCTTACTTCAAAACTGCCATATCTCGCGAACGGATTGACCAATCCGAAAAGTTTCTGTTGCATCTGAAAGTAGAAACTAGCCCCATTACAACGGTATGAGTGGTTTTCCCCTAGCCCGTTCTAGTTATTCGTTTCGAGCATCAGAACTGCGAAAATTTGGAGTTTCTCAAGCGTTTCTTACCTCAAAATTGCCTTATCTCGCGAACGGATTGACCAATCCGCAAAGTTTCTGTTGCATCTGAAAGTAGAAACTAGCCCCATTACAACGGTATGAGTAGTTTTCCCCTAGACCGTTCTAGTTATTCGTTTCGAGCATCAGAACTGCGAAAATTTGGAGTTTCTCAAGCGTTTCTTACCTCAAAACTGCCATATCTCGCGAACGGATTGACAAATCCGCAAAGTTTCTGTTGCATCTGAAAGTAGAAACTAGCCCCATTACAACGGTATGAGTAGTTTTCCCCTAGCCCGTTCTAGTTATTCGGTTCGAGCATCAGAACTGCGAAAATTTGGAGTTTCTCAAGCGTTTCTTACTTCAAAACTGCCATATCTCGCGAACGGATTGACCAATCCGCAAAGTTTCTGTTGCATCTGAAAGTAGAAACTAGCCCCATTACAACGGTATGAGTAGTTTTCCCCTAGACCGTTCTAGTTATTCGTTTCGAGCATCAGAACTGCGAAAATGTGGAGTTTCTCAAGCGTTTCTTACCTCAAAACTGCCATATCTCGCGAACGGATTGACAAATCCGCAAAGTTTCTGTTGCATCTGAAAGTAGAAACTGGCCCCATTACAACGGTATGAGTAGTTTTCCCCTAGACCGTTCTAGTTATTCGTTTCGAGCATCAGAACTGCGAAAATGTGGAGTTTCTCAAGCGTTTCTTACCTCAAAACTGCCATATCTCGCGAACCGATTGACCAATCCGCAAAATTTCTGTTGCATCTGAAAGTAGAAACTCGCCCCATTACAACGGTATGAGTAGTTTTCCCCTAGCCCGTTCTAGTTATTCGGTTCGAGCATCAGAACTGCGAAAATTTGGAGTTTCTCAAGGGTTTCTTACCTCAAAACTGCCTTATCTCGCGAACGGATTGACCAATCCGCAAAATTTCTGTTGCATCTGAAAGTAGAAACTCGCCCCATTACAACGGTATGAGTAGTTTTCCCCTAGACCGTTCTAGTTATTCGTTTCGAGCATCAGAACTGCGAAAATTTGGAGTTTCTCAAGCGTTTCTTACTTCAAAACTGCCATATCTCGCGAACGGATTGACCAATCCGAAAAGTTTCTGTTGCATCTGAAAGTAGAAACTAGCCCCATTACAACGGTATGAGTGGTTTTCCCCTAGCCCGTTCTAGTTATTCGGTTCGAGCATCAGAACTGCGAAAATTTGGAGTTTCTCAAGCGTTTCTTACCTCAAAACTGCCTTATCTCGCGAACGGATTGACCAATCCGCAAAATTTCTGTTGCATCTGAAAGTAGAAACTCGCCCCATTACAACGGTATGAGTAGTTTTCCCCTAGACCGTTCTAGTTATTCGTTTCGAGCATCAGAACTGCGAAAATTTGGAGTTTCTCAAGCGTTTCTTACCTCAAAACTGCTATATCTCGCGAACGGATTGACCAATCCGTAAAGTTTCTGTTGCATCTGAAAGTAGAAACTCGCCCCATTACAACGGTATGAGTAGTTTTCCCCTAGGCCGTTCTAGTTATTCGTTTCGAGCATCAGAACTGCGAAAATTTGGAGTTTCTCAAGCGTTTCTTACTTCAAATCTGCCATATCTCGCGAACGGATTGACCAATCCGCAAAGTTTCTGTTGCATCTGAAAGTAGAAACTAGCCCCATTAAAACGGTATGAGTAGTTTTCCCCTAGACCGTTCTAGTTATTCGTTTCGAGCATCAGAACTGCGAAAATTTGGAGTTTCTCAAGCGTTTCTTACCTCAAAACTGCCATATCTCGCGAACCGATTGACCAATCCGCGAAGTTTCTGTTGCATCTGAAAGTAGAAACTAGCCCCATTACAACGGTATGAGTAGTTTTCCCCTAGACCGTTCTAGTTATTCGTTTCGAGCATCAGAACTGCGAAAATTTGGAGTTTCTCAAGCGTTTCTTACCTCAAAACTGCCATATCTCGCGAACGGATTGACAAATCCGCAAAGTTTCTGTTGCATCTGAAAGTAGAAACTGGCCCCATTACAACGGTATGAGTAGTTCTCCCCTAGACCGTTCTAGTTATTCGTTTCGAGCATCAGAACTGCGAAAATTTGGAGTTTCTCAAGCGTTTCTTACTTCAAAACTGCCATATCTCGCGAACGGATTGACCAATCCGAAAAGTTTCTGTTGCATCTGAAAGTAGAAACTAGCCCCATTACAACGGTATGAGCAGTTTTCCCCTAGGCCGTTCTAGTTATTCGTTTCGAGCATCAGAACTGCGAAAATTTGGAGTTTCTCAAGCGTTTCTTACTTCAAAACTGCCATATCTCGCGAACGGATTGACAAATCCGCAAAGTTTCCGTTGCATCTGAAAGTAGAAACTAGCCCCATTACAACGGTATGAGTAGTTTTCCCCTAGCCCGTTCTAGTTATTCGGTTCGAGCATCAGAACTGCGAAAATTTGGAGTTTCTCAAGCGTTTCTTACTTCAAAACTGCCATATCTCGCGAACGGATTGACCAATCCGCAAAGTTTCTGTTGCATCTGAAAGTAGAAACTAGCCCCATTACAACGGTATGAGTAGTTTTCCCCTAGACCGTTCTAGTTATTCGTTTCGAGCATCAGAACTGCGAAAATGTGGAGTTTCTCAAGCGTTTCTTACCTCAAAACTGCCATATCTCGCGAACGGATTGACAAATCCGCAAAGTTTCTGTTGCATCTGAAAGTAGAAACTGGCCCCATTACAACGGTATGAGTAGTTTTCCCCTAGACCGTTCTAGTTATTCGTTTCGAGCATCAGAACTGCGAAAATGTGGAGTTTCTCAAGCGTTTCTTACCTCAAAACTGCCATATCTCGCGAACCGATTGACCAATCCGCAAAATTTCTGTTGCATCTGAAAGTAGAAACTCGCCCCATTACAACGGTATGAGTAGTTTTCCCCTAGCCCGTTCTAGTTATTCGGTTCGAGCATCAGAACTGCGAAAATTTGGAGTTTCTCAAGGGTTTCTTACCTCAAAACTGCCTTATCTCGCGAACGGATTGACCAATCCGCAAAATTTCTGTTGCATCTGAAAGTAGAAACTCGCCCCATTACAACGGTATGAGTAGTTTTCCCCTAGACCGTTCTAGTTATTCGTTTCGAGCATCAGAACTGCGAAAATTTGGAGTTTCTCAAGCGTTTCTTACTTCAAAACTGCCATATCTCGCGAACGGATTGACCAATCCGAAAAGTTTCTGTTGCATCTGAAAGTAGAAACTAGCCCCATTACAACGGTATGAGTGGTTTTCCCCTAGCCCGTTCTAGTTATTCGGTTCGAGCATCAGAACTGCGAAAATTTGGAGTTTCTCAAGCGTTTCTTACCTCAAAACTGCCTTATCTCGCGAACGGATTGACCAATCCGCAAAATTTCTGTTGCATCTGAAAGTAGAAACTCGCCCCATTACAACGGTATGAGTAGTTTTCCCCTAGACCGTTCTAGTTATTCGTTTCGAGCATCAGAACTGCGAAAATTTGGAGTTTCTCAAGCGTTTCTTACCTCAAAACTGCTATATCTCGCGAACGGATTGACCAATCCGTAAAGTTTCTGTTGCATCTGAAAGTAGAAACTCGCCCCATTACAACGGTATGAGTAGTTTTCCCCTAGGCCGTTCTAGTTATTCGTTTCGAGCATCAGAACTGCGAAAATTTGGAGTTTCTCAAGCGTTTCTTACTTCAAAACTGCCATATCTCGCGAACGGATTGACCAATCCGCAAAGTTTCTGTTGCATCTGAAAGTAGAAACTAGCCCCATTAAAACGGTATGAGTAGTTCTCCCCTAGACCGTTCTAGTTATTCGTTTCGAGCATCAGAACTGCGAAAATTTGGAGTTTCTCAAGCGTTTCTTACTTCAAAACTGCCATATCTCGCGAACGGATTGACCAATCCGAAAAGTTTCTGTTGCATCTGAAAGTAGAAACTAGCCCCATTACAACGGTATGAGCAGTTTTCCCCTAGGCCGTTCTAGTTATTCGTTTCGAGCATCAGAACTGCGAAAATTTGGAGTTTCTCAAGCGTTTCTTACTTCAAAACTGCCATATCTCGCGAACGGATTGACCAATCCGCAAAGTTTCTGTTGCATCTGAAAGTAGAAACTGGCCCCATTACAACGGTATGAGTAGTTTTCCCCTAGACCGTTCTAGTTATTCGTTTCGAGCATCAGAACTGCGAAAATGTGGAGTTTCTCAAGCGTTTCTTACCTCAAAACTGCCATATCTCGCGAACGGATTGACAAATCCGCAAAGTTTCTGTTGCATCTGAAAGTAGAAACTGGCCCCATTACAACGGTATGAGTAGTTTTCCCCTAGACCGTTCTAGTTATTCGTTTCGAGCATCAGAACTGCGAAAATGTGGAGTTTCTCAAGCGTTTCTTACCTCAAAACTGCCATATCTCGCGAACCGATTGACCAATCCGCAAAATTTCTGTTGCATCTGAAAGTAGAAACTCGCCCCATTACAACGGTATGAGTAGTTTTCCCCTAGCCCGTTCTAGTTATTCGGTTCGAGCATCAGAACTGCGAAAATTTGGAGTTTCTCAAGGGTTTCTTACCTCAAAACTGCCTTATCTCGCGAACGGATTGACCAATCCGCAAAATTTCTGTTGCATCTGAAAGTAGAAACTCGCCCCATTACAACGGTATGAGTAGTTTTCCCCTAGACCGTTCTAGTTATTCGTTTCGAGCATCAGAACTGCGAAAATTTGGAGTTTCTCAAGCGTTTCTTACTTCAAAACTGCCATATCTCGCGAACGGATTGACCAATCCGAAAAGTTTCTGTTGCATCTGAAAGTAGAAACTAGCCCCATTACAACGGTATGAGTGGTTTTCCCCTAGCCCGTTCTAGTTATTCGGTTCGAGCATCAGAACTGCGAAAATTTGGAGTTTCTCAAGCGTTTCTTACCTCAAAACTGCTATATCTCGCGAACGGATTGACCAATCCGTAAAGTTTCTGTTGCATCTGAAAGTAGAAACTCGCCCCATTACAACGGTATGAGTAGTTTTCCCCTAGACCGTTCTAGTTATTCGTTTCGAGCATCAGAACTGCGAAAATTTGGAGTTTCTCAAGCGTTTCTTACCTCAAAACTGCTATATCTCGCGAACGGATTGACCAATCCGTAAAGTTTCTGTTGCATCTGAAAGTAGAAACTCGCCCCATTACAACGGTATGAGTAGTTTTCCCCTAGGCCGTTCTAGTTATTCGTTTCGAGCATCAGAACTGCGAAAATTTGGAGTTTCTCAAGCGTTTCTTACTTCAAAACTGCCATATCTCGCGAACGGATTGACCAATCCGCAAAGTTTCTGTTGCATCTGAAAGTAGAAACTAGCCCCATTAAAACGGTATGAGTAGTTTTCCCCTAGACCGTTCTAGTTATTCGTTTCGAGCATCAGAACTGCGAAAATTTGGAGTTTCTCAAGCGTTTCTTACCTCAAAACTGCCATATCTCGCGAACCGATTGACCAATCCGCGAAGTTTCTGTTGCATCTGAAAGTAGAAACTAGCCCCATTACAACGGTATGAGTAGTTTTCCCCTAGACCGTTCTAGTTATTCGTTTCGAGCATCAGAACTGCGAAAATTTGGAGTTTCTCAAGCGTTTCTTACCTCAAAACTGCCATATCTCGCGAACGGATTGACAAATCCGCAAAGTTTCTGTTGCATCTGAAAGTAGAAACTGGCCCCATTACAACGGTATGAGTAGTTCTCCCCTAGACCGTTCTAGTTATTCGTTTCGAGCATCAGAACTGCGAAAATTTGGAGTTTCTCAAGCGTTTCTTACTTCAAAACTGCCATATCTCGCGAACGGATTGACCAATCCGAAAAGTTTCTGTTGCATCTGAAAGTAGAAACTAGCCCCATTACAACGGTATGAGTAGTTTTCCCCTAGCCCGTTCTAGTTATTCGGTTCGAGCATCAGAACTGCGAAAATTTGGAGTTTCTCAAGCGTTTCTTACTTCAAAACTGCCATATCTCGCGAACGGATGGACCAATCCGCAAAGTTTCTGTTGCATCTGAAAGTAGAAACTAGCCCTATTACAACGGTATGAGTAGTTTTCCCCTAGACCGTTCTAGTTATTCGTTTCGAGCATCAGAACTGCGAAAATGTGGAGTTTCTCAAGCGTTTCTTACCTCAAAACTGCCATATCTCGCGAACGGATTGACAAATCTGCAAAGTTTCTGTTGCATCTGAAAGTAGAAACTGGCCCCATTACAACGGTATGAGTAGTTTTCCCCTAGACCGTTCTAGTTATTCGTTTCGAGCATCAGAACTGCGAAAATTTGGAGTTTCTCAAGCGTTTCTTACTTCAAAACTGCCATATCTCGCGAACGGATTGACCAATCCGAAAAGTTTCTGTTGCATCTGAAAGTAGAAACTAGCCCCATTACAACGGTATGAGTAGTTTTCCCCTAGCCCGTTCTAGTTATTCGGTTCGAGCATCAGAACTGCGAAAATTTGGAGTTTCTCAAGCGTTTCTTACCTCAAAACTGCCATATCTCGCGAACGGATTGACCAATCCGCAAAGTTTCTGTTGCATCTGAAAGTAGAAACTAGCCCCATTACAACGGTATGAGTAGTTTTCCCCTAGGCCGTTCTAGTTATTCGTTTCGAGCATCAGAACTGCGAAAATTTGGAGTTTCTCAAGCGTTTCTTACTTCAAAACTGCCATATCTCGCGAACGGATTGACCAATCCGAAAAGTTTCTGTTGCATCTGAAAGTAGAAACTTGCCCCATTACAACGGTATGAGTAGTTTTCCCCTAGCCCGTTCTAGTTATTCGGTTCGAGCATCAGAACTGCGAAAATTTGGAGTTTCTCAAGCGTTTCTTACCTCAAAACTGCCATATCTCGCGAACGGATTGACCAATCCGCAAAGTTTCTGTTGCATCTGAAAGTAGAAACTGGCCCCATTACAACGGTATGAGTAGTTTTCCCCTAGACCGTTCTAGTTATTCGTTTCGAGCATCCGAACTGCGAAAATTTGGAGTTTCTCAAGCGTTTCTTACCTCAAAACTGCCATATCTCGCGAACGGATTGACCAATCCGCAAAGTTTCTGTTGCATCTGAAAGTAGAAACTAGCCCCATTACAACGGTATGAGTAGTTTTCCCCTAGACCGTTCTAGTTATTCGTTTCGAGCATCAGAACTGCGAAAATGTGGAGTTTCTCAAGCGTTTCTTACCTCAAAACTGCCATATCTCGCGAACGGACTGACAAATCCGCAAAGTTTCTGTTGCATCTGAAAGTAGAAACTGGCCCCATTACAACGGTATGAGTAGTTTTCCCCTAGACCGTTCTAGTTATTCGTTTCGAGCATCAGAACTGCGAAAATTTGGAGTTTCTCAAGCGTTTCTTACCTCAAAACTGCCATATCTCGCGAACCGATTGACCAATCCGCAAAATTTCTGTTGCATCTGAAAGTAGAAACTCGCCCCATTACAACGGTATGAGTAGTTTTCCCCTAGCCCGTTCTAGTTATTCGTTTCGAGCATCAGAACTGCGAAAATTTGGAGTTTCTCAAGCGTTTCTTACCTCAAAACTGCCATATCTCGCGAACGGATTGACAAATCCGCAAAGTTTCTGTTGCATCTGAAAGTAGAAACTGGCCCCATTACAACGGTATGAGTAGTTTTCCCCTAGACCGTTCTAGTTATTCGTTTCGAGCATCAGAACTGCGAAAATTTGGAGTTTCTCAAGCGTTTCTTACTTCAAAACTGCCATATCTCGCGAACGGATTGACCAATCCGAAAAGTTTTTGTTGCATCTGAAAGTAGAAACTAGCCCCATTACAACGGTATGAGTAGTTTTCCCCTAGCCCGTTCTAGTTATTCGGTTCGAGCATCAGAACTGCGAAAATTTGGAGTTTCTCAAGCGTTTCTTACCTCAAAACTGCCATATCTCGCGAACGGATTGACCAATCCGCAAAGTTTCTGTTGCATCTGAAAGTAGAAACTGGCCCCATTACAACGGTATGAGTAGTTTTCCCCTAGACCGTTCTAGTTATTCGTTTCGAGCATCAGAACTGCGAAAATTTGGAGTTTCTCAAGCGTTTCTTACCTCGAAACTGCCATATCTCGCGAACGGATTGACCAATCCGCAAAGTTTCTGTTGCATCTGAAAGTAGAAACTAGCCCCATTACAACGGTATGAGTAGTTTTCCCCTAGACCGTTCTAGTTATTCGTTTCGAGCATCAGAACTGCGAAAATGTGGAGTTTCTCAAGCGTTTCTTACCTCAAAACTGCCATATCTCGCGAACGGACTGACAAATCCGCAAAGTTTCTGTTGCATCTGAAAGTAGAAACTGGCCCCATTACAACGGTATGAGTAGTTTTCCCCTAGACCGTTCTAGTTATTCGTTTCGAGCATCAGAACTGCGAAAATTTGGAGTTTCTCAAGCGTTTCTTACCTCAAAACTGCCATATCTCGCGAACCGATTGACCAATCCGCAAAATTTCTGTTGCATCTGAAAGTAGAAACTCGCCCCATTACAACGGTATGAGTAGTTTTCCCCTAGCCCGTTCTAGTTATTCGTTTCGAGCATCAGAACTGCGAAAATTTGGAGTTTCTCAAGCGTTTCTTACCTCAAAACTGCCATATCTCGCGAACGGATTGACAAATCCGCAAAGTTTCTGTTGCATCTGAAAGTAGAAACTGGCCCCATTACAACGGTATGAGTAGTTTTCCCCTAGACCGTTCTAGTTATTCGTTTCGAGCATCAGAACTGCGAAAATTTGGAGTTTCTCAAGCGTTTCTTACCTCAAAGCTGCCTTATCTCGCGAACGGATTGACCAATCCGCAAAATTTCTGTTGCATCTGAAAGTAGAAACTCGCCCCATTACAACGGTATGAGTAGTTTTCCCCTAGACCGTTCTAGTTATTCGTTTCGAGCATCAGAACTGCGAAAATTTGGAGTTTCTCAAGCGTTTCTTACCTCAAAACTGCCATATCTCGCGAACGGATTGACCAATCCGCAAAATTTCTGTTGCATCTGAAAGTAGAAACTAGCCCCATTACAACGGTATGAGTAGTTTTCCCCTAGCCCGTTCTAGTTATTCGGTTCGAGCATCAGAACTGCGAAAATTTGGAGTTTCTCAAGCGTTTCTTACCTCAAAACTGCCTTATCTCGCGAACGGATTGACCAATCCGCAAAATTTCTGTTGCATCTGAAAGTAGAAACTCGCCCCATTACAACGGTATGAGTAGTTTTCCCCTAGACCGTTCTAGTTATTCGTTTCGAGCATCAGAACTGCGAAAATTTGGAGTTTCTCAAGCGTTTCTTACCTCAAAACTGCTATATCTCGCGAACGGATTGACCAATCCGTAAAGTTTCTGTTGCATCTGAAAGTAGAAACTCGCCCCATTACAACGGTATGAGTAGTTTTCCCCTAGGCCGTTCTAGTTATTCGTTTCGAGCATCAGAACTGCGAAAATTTGGAGTTTCTCAAGCGTTTCTTACTTCAAAACTGCCATATCTCGCGAACGGATTGACCAATCCGAAAAGTTTCTGTTGCATCTGAAAGTAGAAACTAGCCCCATTACAACGGTATGAGTAGTTTTCCCCTAGCCCGTTCTAGTTATTCGGTTCGAGCATCAGAACTGCGAAAATTTTGAGTTTCTCAAGCGTTTCTTACCTCAAAACTGCCATATCTCGCGAACGGATTGACCAATCCGCAAAGTTTCTGTTGCATCTGAAAGTAGAAACTAGCCCCATTACAACGGTAAGAGTAGTTTTCCCCTAGACCGTTCTAGTTATTCGTTTCGAGCATCAGAACTGCGAAAATTTGGAGTTTCTCAAGCGTTTCTTACCTCAAAACTGCCATATCTCGCGAACCGATTGACCAATCCGCAAAATTTCTGTTGCATCTGAAAGTAGAAACTCGCCCCATTACAACGGTATGAGTAGTTTTCCCCTAGACCGTTCTAGTTATTCGTTTCGAGCATCAGAACTGCGAAAATTTGGAGTTTCTCAAGCGTTTCTTACCTCAAAACTGCTATATCTCGCGAACGGATTGACCAATCCGTAAAGTTTCTGTTGCATCTGAAAGTAGAAACTCGCCCCATTACAACGGTATGAGTAGTTTTCCCCTAGGCCGTTCTAGTTATTCGTTTCGAGCATCAGAACTGCGAAAATGTGGAGTTTTCAAGCGTTTCTTACCTCAAAACTGCCATATCTCGCGAACGGATTGACCAATCCGAAAAGTTTCTGTTGCATCTGAAAGTAGAAACTAGCCCCATTACAACGGTATGAGTAGTTTTCCCCTAGCCCGTTCTAGTTATTCGTTTCGAGCATCAGAACTGCGAAAATTTGGAGTTTCTCAAGCGTTTCTTACCTCAAAACTGCCATATCTCGCGAACGGATTGACCAATCCGCAAAGTTTCTGTTGCATCTGAAAGTAGAAACTAGCCCCATTACAACGGTATGAGTAGCCTTCCCCTAGACCGTTCTAGTTATTCGTTTCGAGCATCAGAACTGCGAAAATTTGGAGTTTCTCAAGCGTTTCTTACCTCAAAACTGCCATATCTCGCGAACCGATTGACCAATCCGCAAAATTTCTGTTGCATCTGAAAGTAGAAACTCGCCCCATTACAACAGTATGAGTAGTTTTCCCCTAGGCCGTTCTAGTTATTCGTTTCGAGCATCAGAACTGCGAAAATTTGGAGTTTCTCAAGCGTTTCTTACCTCAAAACTGCCTTATCTCGCGAACGGATTGACCAATCCGCAAAATTTCTGTTGCATCTGAAAGTAGAAACTCGCCCCATTACAACGGTATGAGTAGTTTTCCCCTAGCCCGTTCTAGTTATTCGTTTCGAGCATCAGAACTGCGAAAATGTGGAGTTTCTCAAGCGTTTCTTACCTCAAAACTGCCATATCTCGCGAACGGACTGACAAATCCGCAAAGTTTCTGTTGCATCTGAAAGTAGAAACTGGCCCCATTACAACGGTATGAGTAGTTTTCCCCTAGACCGTTCTAGTTATTCGTTTCGAGCATCAGAACTGCGAAAATTTGGAGTTTCTCAAGCGTTTCTTACCTCAAAACTGCCATATCTCGCGAACCGATTGACCAATCCGCAAAATTTCTGTTGCATCTGAAAGTAGAAACTCGCCCCATTACAACGGTATGAGTAGTTTTCCCCTAGCCCGTTCTAGTTATTCGTTTCGAGCATCAGAACTGCGAAAATTTGGAGTTTCTCAAGCGTTTCTTACCTCAAAACTGCCATATCTCGCGAACGGATTGACAAATCCGCAAAGTTTCTGTTGCATCTGAAAGTAGAAACTGGCCCCATTACAACGGTATGAGTAGTTTTCCCCTAGACCGTTCTAGTTATTCGTTTCGAGCATCAGAACTGCGAAAATTTGGAGTTTCTCAAGCGTTTCTTACTTCAAAACTGCCATATCTCGCGAACGGATTGACCAATCCGAAAAGTTTCTGTTGCATCTGAAAGTAGAAACTAGCCCCATTACAACGGTATGAGTAGTTTTCCCCTAGCCCGTTCTAGTTATTCGGTTCGAGCATCAGAACTGCGAAAATTTGGAGTTTCTCAAGCGTTTCTTACCTCAAAACTGCCTTATCTCGCGAACGGATTGACCAATCCGCAAAATTTCTGTTGCATCTGAAAGTAGAAACTCGCCCCATTACAACGGTATGAGTAGTTTTCCCCTAGACCGTTTTAGTTATTCGTTTCGAGCATCAGAACTGCGAAAATTTGGAGTTTCTCAAGCGTTTCTTACCTCAAAACTGCTATATCTCGCGAACGGATTGACCAATCCGTAAAGTTTCTGTTGCATCTGAAAGTAGAAACTCGCCCCATTACAACGGTATGAGTAGTTTTCCCCTAGGCCGTTCTAGTTATTCGTTTCGAGCATCAGAACTGCGAAAATGTGGAGTTTCTCAAGCGTTTCTTACCTCAAAACTGCCATATCTCGCGAACGGATTGACCAATCCGAAAAGTTTCTGTTGCATCTGAAAGTAGAAACTAGCCCCATTACAACGGTATGAGTAGTTTTCCCCTAGACCGTTCTAGTTATTCGTTTCGAGCATCAGAACTGCGAAAATTTGGAGTTTCTCAAGCGTTTCTTACCTCAAAACTGCCATATCTCGCGAACGGATTGACCAATCCGCAAAGTTTCTGTTGCATCTGAAAGTAGAAACTAGCCCCATTACAACGGTATGAGTAGTTTTCCCCTAGACCGTTCTAGTTATTCGTTTCGAGCATCAGAACTGCGAAAATTTGGAGTTTCTCAAGCGTTTCTTACCTCAAAACTGCTATATCTCGCGAACGGATTGACCAATCCGTAAAGTTTCTGTTGCATCTGAAAGTAGAAACTCGCCCCATTACAACGGTATGAGTAGTTTTCCCCTAGGCCGTTCTAGTTATTCGTTTCGAGCATCAGAACTGCGAAAATGTGGAGTTTTCAAGCGTTTCTTACCTCAAAACTGCCATATCTCGCGAACGGATTGACCAATCCGAAAAGTTTCTGTTGCATCTGAAAGTAGAAACTAGCCCCATTACAACGGTATGAGTAGTTTTCCCCTAGCCCGTTCTAGTTATTCGTTTCGAGCATCAGAACTGCGAAAATTTGGAGTTTCTCAAGCGTTTCTTACCTCAAAACTGCCATATCTCGCGAACGGATTGACCAATCCGCAAAGTTTCTGTTGCATCTGAAAGTAGAAACTAGCCCCATTACAACGGTATGAGTAGCCTTCCCCTAGACCGTTCTAGTTATTCGTTTCGAGCATCAGAACTGCGAAAATTTGGAGTTTCTCAAGCGTTTCTTACCTCAAAACTGCCATATCTCGCGAACCGATTGACCAATCCGCAAAATTTCTGTTGCATCTGAAAGTAGAAACTCGCCCCATTACAACAGTATGAGTAGTTTTCCCCTAGGCCGTTCTAGTTATTCGTTTCGAGCATCAGAACTGCGAAAATTTGGAGTTTCTCAAGCGTTTCTTACCTCAAAACTGCCTTATCTCGCGAACGGATTGACCAATCCGCAAAATTTCTGTTGCATCTGAAAGTAGAAACTCGCCCCATTACAACGGTATGAGTAGTTTTCCCCTAGCCCGTTCTAGTTATTCGTTTCGAGCATCAGAACTGCGAAAATGTGGAGTTTCTCAAGCGTTTCTTACCTCAAAACTGCCATATCTCGCGAACGGACTGACAAATCCGCAAAGTTTCTGTTGCATCTGAAAGTAGAAACTGGCCCCATTACAACGGTATGAGTAGTTTTCCCCTAGACCGTTCTAGTTATTCGTTTCGAGCATCAGAACTGCGAAAATTTGGAGTTTCTCAAGCGTTTCTTACCTCAAAACTGCCATATCTCGCGAACCGATTGACCAATCCGCAAAATTTCTGTTGCATCTGAAAGTAGAAACTCGCCCCATTACAACGGTATGAGTAGTTTTCCCCTAGCCCGTTCTAGTTATTCGTTTCGAGCATCAGAACTGCGAAAATTTGGAGTTTCTCAAGCGTTTCTTACCTCAAAACTGCCATATCTCGCGAACGGATTGACAAATCCGCAAAGTTTCTGTTGCATCTGAAAGTAGAAACTGGCCCCATTACAACGGTATGAGTAGTTTTCCCCTAGACCGTTCTAGTTATTCGTTTCGAGCATCAGAACTGCGAAAATTTGGAGTTTCTCAAGCGTTTCTTACTTCAAAACTGCCATATCTCGCGAACGGATTGACCAATCCGAAAAGTTTCTGTTGCATCTGAAAGTAGAAACTAGCCCCATTACAACGGTATGAGTAGCCTTCCCCTAGACCGTTCTAGTTATTCGTTTCGAGCATCAGAACTGCGAAAATTTGGAGTTTCTCAAGCGTTTCTTACCTCAAAACTGCCATATCTCGCGAACCGATTGACCAATCCGCAAAATTTCTGTTGCATCTGAAAGTAGAAACTCGCCCCATTACAACAGTATGAGTAGTTTTCCCCTAGGCCGTTCTAGTTATTCGTTTCGAGCATCAGAACTGCGAAAATTTGGAGTTTCTCAAGCGTTTCTTACCTCAAAACTGCCTTATCTCGCGAACGGATTGACCAATCCGCAAAATTTCTGTTGCATCTGAAAGTAGAAACTCGCCCCATTACAACGGTATGAGTAGTTTTCCCCTAGGCCGTTCTAGTTATTCGTTTCGAGCATCAGAACTGCGAAAATGTGGAGTTTCTCAAGCGTTTCTTACCTCAAAACTGCCATATCTCGCGAACGGATTGACCAATCCGAAAAGTTTCTGTTGCATCTGAAAGTAGAAACTAGCCCCATTACAACGGTATGAGTAGTTTTCCCGTAGACCGTTCTAGTTATTCGTTTCGAGCATCAGAACTGCGAAAATTTGGAGTTTCTCAAGCGTTTCTTACCTCAAAACTGCCATATCTCGCGAACGGATTGACCAATCCGCAAAGTTTCTGTTGCATCTGAAAGTAGAAACTAGCCCCATTACAACGGTATGAGTAGCTTTCCCCTAGACCGTTCTAGTTATTCGTTTCGAGCATCAGAACTGCGAAAATTTGGAGTTTCTCAAGCGTTTCTTACCTCAAAACTGCCATATCTCGCGAACCGATTGACCAATCCGCAAAATTTCTGTTGCATCTGAAAGTAGAAACTCGCCCCATTACAACAGTATGAGTAGTTTTCCCCTAGGCCGTTCTAGTTATTCGTTTCGAGCATCAGAACTGCGAAAATTTGGAGTTTCTCAAGCGTTTCTTACCTCAAAACTGCCTTATCTCGCGAACGGATTGACCAATCCGCAAAATTTCTGTTGCATCTGAAAGTAGAAACTCGCCCCATTACAACGGTATGAGTAGTTTTCCCCTAGACCGTTCTAGTTATTCGTTTCGAGCATCAGAACTGCGAAAATTTGGAGTTTCTCAAGCGTTTCTTACCTCAAAACTGCCATATCTCGCGAACGGATTGACCAATCCGCAAAATTTCTGTTGCATCTGAAAGTAGAAACTAGCCCCATTACAACGGTATGAGTAGTTTTCCCCTAGCCCGTTCTAGTTATTCGGTTCGAGCATCAGAACTGCGAAAATTTGGAGTTTCTCAAGCGTTTTTACCTCAAAACTGCCTTATCTCGCGAACGGATTGACCAATCCGCAAAATTTCTGTTGCATCTGAAAGTAGAAACTCGCCCCATTACAACGGTATGAGTAGTTTTCCCCTAGACCGTTCTAGTTATTCGTTTCGAGCATCAGAACTGCGAAAATTTGGAGTTTCTCAAGCGTTTCTTACCTCAAAACTGCTATATCTCGCGAACGGATTGACCAATCCGTAAAGTTTCTGTTGCATCTGAAAGTAGAAACTCGCCCCATTACAACGGTATGAGTAGTTTTCCCCTAGGCCGTTCTAGTTATTCGTTTCGAGCATCAGAACTGCGAAAATTTGGAGTTTCTCAAGCGTTTCTTACTTCAAAACTGCCATATCTCGCGAACGGATTGACCAATCCGAAAAGTTTCTGTTGCATCTGAAAGTAGAAACTAGCCCCATTACAACGGTATGAGTAGTTTTCCCCTAGCCCGTTCTAGTTATTCGGTTCGAGCATCAGAACTGCGAAAATTTTGAGTTTCTCAAGCGTTTCTTACCTCAAAACTGCCATATCTCGCGAACGGATTGACCAATCCGCAAAGTTTCTGTTGCATCTGAAAGTAGAAACTAGCCCCATTACAACGGTAAGAGTAGTTTTCCCCTAGACCGTTCTAGTTATTCGTTTCGAGCATCAGAACTGCGAAAATTTGGAGTTTCTCAAGCGTTTCTTACCTCAAAACTGCCATATCTCGCGAACCGATTGACCAATCCGCAAAATTTCTGTTGCATCTGAAAGTAGAAACTCGCCCCATTACAACGGTATGAGTAGTTTTCCCCTAGACCGTTCTAGTTATTCGTTTCGAGCATCAGAACTGCGAAAATTTGGAGTTTCTCAAGCGTTTCTTACCTCAAAACTGCTATATCTCGCGAACGGATTGACCAATCCGTAAAGTTTCTGTTGCATCTGAAAGTAGAAACTCGCCCCATTACAACGGTATGAGTAGTTTTCCCCTAGGCCGTTCTAGTTATTCGTTTCGAGCATCAGAACTGCGAAAATGTGGAGTTTCTCAAGCGTTTCTTACCTCAAAACTGCCATATCTCGCGAACGGATTGACCAATCCGAAAAGTTTCTGTTGCATCTGAAAGTAGAAACTAGCCCCATTACAACGGTATGAGTAGTTTTCCCCTAGACCGTTCTAGTTATTCGTTTCGAGCATCAGAACTGCGAAAATTTGGAGTTTCTCAAGCGTTTCTTACCTCAAAACTGCCATATCTCGCGAACGGATTGACCAATCCGCAAAGTTTCTGTTGCATCTGAAAGTAGAAACTAGCCCCATTACAACGGTAAGAGTAGTTTTCCCCTAGACCGTTCTAGTTATTCGTTTCGAGCATCAGAACTGCGAAAATTTGGAGTTTCTCAAGCGTTTCTTACCTCAAAACTGCCATATCTCGCGAACCGATTGACCAATCCGCAAAATTTCTGTTGCATCTGAAAGTAGAAACTCGCCCCATTACAACGGTATGAGTAGTTTTCCCCTAGACCGTTCTAGTTATTCGTTTCGAGCATCAGAACTGCGAAAATTTGGAGTTTCTCAAGCGTTTCTTACCTCAAAACTGCTATATCTCGCGAACGGATTGACCAATCCGTAAAGTTTCTGTTGCATCTGAAAGTAGAAACTCGCCCCATTACAACGGTATGAGTAGTTTTCCCCTAGGCCGTTCTAGTTATTCGTTTCGAGCATCAGAACTGCGAAAATGTGGAGTTTCTCAAGCGTTTCTTACCTCAAAACTGCCATATCTCGCGAACGGATTGACCAATCCGAAAAGTTTCTGTTGCATCTGAAAGTAGAAACTAGCCCCATTACAACGGTATGAGTAGTTTTCCCCTAGACCGTTCTAGTTATTCGTTTCGAGCATCAGAACTGCGAAAATTTGGAGTTTCTCGAGCGTTTCTTACCTCAAAACTGCCATATCTCGCGAACGGATTGACCAATCCGCAAAATTTCTGTTGCATCTGAAAGTAGAAACTCGCCCCATTACAACGGTATGAGTAGTTTTCCCCTAGACCGTTCTAGTTATTCGTTTCGAGCATCAGAACTGCGAAAATTTGGAGTTTCTCAAGCGTTTCTTACCTCAAAACTGCCATATCTCGCGAACGGATTGACCAATCCGCAAAATTTCTGTTGCATCTGAAAGTAGAAACTAGCCCCATTACAACGGTATGAGTAGTTTTCCCCTAGCCCGTTCTAGTTATTCGGTTCGAGCATCAGAACTGCGAAAATTTGGAGTTTCTCAAGCGTTTCTTACCTCAAAACTGCCTTATCTCGCGAACGGATTGACCAATCCGCAAAATTTCTGTTGCATCTGAAAGTAGAAACTCGCCCCATTACAACGGTATGAGTAGTTTTCCCCTAGACCGTTCTAGTTATTCGTTTCGAGCATCAGAACTGCGAAAATTTGGAGTTTCTCAAGCGTTTCTTACCTCAAAACTGCTATATCTCGCGAACGGATTGACCAATCCGTAAAGTTTCTGTTGCATCTGAAAGTAGAAACTCGCCCCATTACAACGGTATGAGTAGTTTTCCCCTAGGCCGTTCTAGTTATTCGTTTCGAGCATCAGAACTGCGAAAATTTGGAGTTTCTCAAGCGTTTCTTACTTCAAAACTGCCATATCTCGCGAACGGATTGGCCAATCCGAAAAGTTTCTGTTGCATCTGAAAGTAGAAACTAGCCCCATTACAACGGTATGAGTAGTTTTCCCCTAGCCCGTTCTAGTTATTCGGTTCGAGCACCAGAACTGCGAAAATTTTGAGTTTCTCAAGCGTTTCTTACCTCAAAACTGCCATATCTCGCGAACGGATTGACCAATCCGCAAAGTTTCTGTTGCATCTGAAAGTAGAAACTAGCCCCATTACAACGGTAAGAGTAGTTTTCCCCTAGACCGTTCTAGTTATTCGTTTCGAGCATCAGAACTGCGAAAATTTGGAGTTTCTCAAGCGTTTCTTACCTCAAAACTGCCATATCTCGCGAACCGATTGACCAATCCGCAAAATTTCTGTTGCATCTGAAAGTAGAAACTCGCCCCATTACAACGGTATGAGTAGTTTTCCCCTAGACCGTTCTAGTTATTCGTTTCGAGCATCAGAACTGCGAAAATTTGGAGTTTCTCAAGCGTTTCTTACCTCAAAACTGCTATATCTCGCGAACGGATTGACCAATCCGTAAAGTTTCTGTTGCATCTGAAAGTAGAAACTCGCCCCATTACAACGGTATGAGTAGTTTTCCCCTAGGCCGTTCTAGTTATTCGTTTCGAGCATCAGAACTGCGAAAATGTGGAGTTTTCAAGCGTTTCTTACCTCAAAACTGCCATATCTCGCGAACGGATTGACCAATCCGAAAAGTTTCTGTTGCATCTGAAAGTAGAAACTAGCCCCATTACAACGGTATGAGTATTTTTCCCCTAGCCCGTTCTAGTTATTCGTTTCGAGCATCAGAACTGCGAAAATTTGGAGTTTCTCAAGCGTTTCTTACCTCAAAACTGCCATATCTCGCGAACGGATTGACCAATCCGCAAAGTTTCTGTTGCATCTGAAAGTAGAAACTAGCCCCATTACAACGGTATGAGTAGCTTTCCCCTAGACCGTTCTAGTTATTCGTTTCGAGCATCAGAACTGCGAAAATTTGGAGTTTCTCAAGCGTTTCTTACCTCAAAACTGCCATATCTCGCGAACCGATTGACCAATCCGCAAAATTTCTGTTGCATCTGAAAGTAGAAACTCGCCCCATTACAACAGTATGAGTAGTTTTCCCCTAGGCCGTTCTAGTTATTCGTTTCGAGCATCAGAACTGCGAAAATTTGGAGTTTCTCAAGCGTTTCTTACCTCAAAGCTGCCTTATCTCGCGAACGGATTGACCAATCCGCAAAATTTCTGTTGCATCTGAAAGTAGAAACTCGCCCCATTACAACGGTATGAGTAGTTTTCCCCTAGACCGTTCTAGTTATTCGTTTCGAGCATCAGAACTGCGAAAATTTGGAGTTTCTCAAGCGTTTCTTACCTCAAAACTGCCATATCTCGCGAACGGATTGACCAATCCGCAAAATTTCTGTTGCATCTGAAAGTAGAAGCTAGCCCCATTACAACGGTATGAGTAGTTTTCCCCTAGCCCGTTCTAGTTATTCGGTTCGAGCATCAGAACTGCGAAAATTTGGAGTTTCTCAAGCGTTTCTTACCTCAAAACTGCCTTATCTCGCGAACGGATTGACCAATCCGCAAAATTTCTGTTGCATCTGAAAGTAGAAACTCGCCCCATTACAACGGTATGAGTAGTTTTCCCCTAGACCGTTCTAGTTATTCGTTTCGAGCATCAGAACTGCGAAAATTTGGAGTTTCTCAAGCGTTTCTTACCTCAAAACTGCTATATCTCGCGAACGGATTGACCAATCCGTAAAGTTTCTGTTGCATCTGAAAGTAGAAACTCGCCCCATTACAACGGTATGAGTAGTTTTCCCCTAGGCCGTTCTAGTTATTCGTTTCGAGCATCAGAACTGCGAAAATTTGGAGTTTCTCAAGCGTTTCTTACTTCAAAACTGCCATATCTCGCGAACGGATTGACCAATCCGAAAAGTTTCTGTTGCATCTGAAAGTAGAAACTAGCCCCATTACAACGGTATGAGTAGTTTTCCCCTAGCCCGTTCTAGTTATTCGGTTCGAGCATCAGAACTGCGAAAATTTTGAGTTTCTCAAGCGTTTCTTACCTCAAAACTGCCATATCTCGCGAACGGATTGACCAATCCGCAAAGTTTCTGTTGCATCTGAAAGTAGAAACTAGCCCCATTACAACGGTAAGAGTAGTTTTCCCCTAGACCGTTCTAGTTATTCGTTTCGAGCATCAGAACTGCGAAAATTTGGAGTTTCTCAAGCGTTTCTTACCTCAAAACTGCCATATCTCGCGAACCGATTGACCAATCCGCAAAATTTCTGTTGCATCTGAAAGTAGAAACTCGCCCCATTACAACGGTATGAGTAGTTTTCCCCTAGACCGTTCTAGTTATTCGTTTCGAGCATCAGAACTGCGAAAATTTGGAGTTTCTCAAGCGTTTCTTACCTCAAAACTGCTATATCTCGCGAACGGATTGACCAATCCGTAAAGTTTCTGTTGCATCTGAAAGTAGAAACTCGCCCCATTACAACGGTATGAGTAGTTTTCCCCTAGGCCGTTCTAGTTATTCGTTTCGAGCATCAGAACTGCGAAAATTTGGAGTTTCTCAAGCGTTTCTTACTTCAAAACTGCCATATCTCGCGAACGGATTGACCAATCCGAAAAGTTTCTGTTGCATCTGAAAGTAGAAACTAGCCCCATTACAACGGTATGAGTAGTTTTCCCCTAGCCCGTTCTAGTTATTCGGTTCGAGCATCAGAACTGCGAAAATTTTGAGTTTCTCAAGCGTTTCTTACCTCAAAACTGCCATATCTCGCGAACGGATTGACCAATCCGCAAAGTTTCTGTTGCATCTGAAAGTAGAAACTAGCCCCATTACAACGGTAAGAGTAGTTTTCCCCTAGACCGTTCTAGTTATTCGTTTCGAGCATCAGAACTGCGAAAATTTGGAGTTTCTCAAGCGTTTCTTACCTCAAAACTGCCATATCTCGCGAACCGATTGACCAATCCGCAAAATTTCTGTTGCATCTGAAAGTAGAAACTCGCCCCATTACAACGGTATGAGTAGTTTTCCCCTAGACCGTTCTAGTTATTCGTTTCGAGCATCAGAACTGCGAAAATTTGGAGTTTCTCAAGCGTTTCTTACCTCAAAACTGCTATATCTCGCGAACGGATTGACCAATCCGTAAAGTTTCTGTTGCATCTGAAAGTAGAAACTCGCCCCATTACAACGGTATGAGTAGTTTTCCCCTAGGCCGTTCTAGTTATTCGTTTCGAGCATCAGAACTGCGAAAATGTGGAGTTTTCAAGCGTTTCTTACCTCAAAACTGCCATATCTCGCGAACGGATTGACCAATCCGAAAAGTTTCTGTTGCATCTGAAAGTAGAAACTAGCCCCATTACAACGGTATGAGTAGTTTTCCCCTAGCCCGTTCTAGTTATTCGGTTCGAGCATCAGAACTGCGAAAATTTGGAGTTTCTCAAGCGTTTCTTACCTCAAAACTGCCTTATCTCGCGAACGGATTGACCAATCCGCAAAATTTCTGTTGCATCTGAAAGTAGAAACTCGCCCCATTACAACGGTATGAGTAGTTTTCCCCTAGACCGTTCTAGTTATTCGTTTCGAGCATCAGAACTGCGAAAATTTGGAGTTTCTCAAGCGTTTCTTACCTCAAAACTGCTATATCTCGCGAACGGATTGACCAATCCGTAAAGTTTCTGTTGCATCTGAAAGTAGAAACTCGCCCCATTACAACGGTATGAGTAGTTTTCCCCTAGGCCGTTCTAGTTATTCGTTTCGAGCATCAGAACTGCGAAAATTTGGAGTTTCTCAAGCGTTTCTTACTTCAAAACTGCCATATCTCGCGAACGGATTGACCAATCCGAAAAGTTTCTGTTGCATCTGAAAGTAGAAACTAGCCCCATTACAACGGTATGAGTAGTTTTCCCCTAGCCCGTTCTAGTTATTCGGTTCGAGCATCAGAACTGCGAAAATTTTGAGTTTCTCAAGCGTTTCTTACCTCAAAACTGCCATATCTCGCGAACGGATTGACCAATCCGCAAAGTTTCTGTTGCATCTGAAAGTAGAAACTAGCCCCATTACAACGGTAAGAGTAGTTTTCCCCTAGACCGTTCTAGTTATTCGTTTCGAGCATCAGAACTGCGAAAATGTGGAGTTTTCAAGCGTTTCTTACCTCAAAACTGCCATATCTCGCGAACGGATTGACCAATCCGAAAAGTTTCTGTTGCATCTGAAAGTAGAAACTAGCCCCATTACAACGGTATGAGTAGTTTTCCCCTAGCCCGTTCTAGTTATTCGTTTCGAGCATCAGAACTGCGAAAATTTGGAGTTTCTCAAGCGTTTCTTACCTCAAAACTGCCATATCTCGCGAACGGATTGACCAATCCGCAAAGTTTCTGTTGCATCTGAAAGTAGAAACTAGCCCCATTACAACGGTATGAGTAGCCTTCCCCTAGACCGTTCTAGTTATTCGTTTCGAGCATCAGAACTGCGAAAATTTGGAGTTTCTCAAGCGTTTCTTACCTCAAAACTGCCATATCTCGCGAACCGATTGACCAATCCGCAAAATTTCTGTTGCATCTGAAAGTAGAAACTCGCCCCATTACAACAGTATGAGTAGTTTTCCCCTAGGCCGTTCTAGTTATTCGTTTCGAGCATCAGAACTGCGAAAATTTGGAGTTTCTCAAGCGTTTCTTACCTCAAAACTGCCTTATCTCGCGAACGGATTGACCAATCCGCAAAATTTCTGTTGCATCTGAAAGTAGAAACTCGCCCCATTACAACGGTATGAGTAGCCTTCCCCTAGACCGTTCTAGTTATTCGTTTCGAGCATCAGAACTGCGAAAATTTGGAGTTTCTCAAGCGTTTCTTACCTCAAAACTGCCATATCTCGCGAACCGATTGACCAATCCGCAAAGTTTCTGTTGCATCTGAAAGTAGAAACTAGCCCCATTACAACGGTATGAGTAGTTTTCCCCTAGCCCGTTCTAGTTATTCGTTTCGAGCATCAGAACTGCGAAAATTTGGAGTTTCTCAAGCGTTTCTTACCTCAAAACTGCCATATCTCGCGAACGGATTGACCAATCCGCAAAATTTCTGTTGCATCTGAAAGTAGAAACTAGCCCCATTACAACGGTATGAGTAGTTTTCCCCTAGCCCGTTCTAGTTATTCGGTTCGAGCATCAGAACTGCGAAAATTTGGAGTTTCTCAAGCGTTTCTTACCTCAAAACTGCCTTATCTCGCGAACGGATTGACCAATCCGCAAAATTTCTGTTGCATCTGAAAGTAGAAACTCGCCCCATTACAACGGTATGAGTAGTTTTCCCCTAGACCGTTCTAGTTATTCGTTTCGAGCATCAGAACTGCGAAAATTTGGAGTTTCTCAAGCGTTTCTTACCTCAAAACTGCTATATCTCGCGAACGGATTGACCAATCCGTAAAGTTTCTGTTGCATCTGAAAGTAGAAACTCGCCCCATTACAACGGTATGAGTAGTTTTCCCCTAGGCCGTTCTAGTTATTCGTTTCGAGCATCAGAACTGCGAAAATTTGGAGTTTCTCAAGCGTTTCTTACTTCAAAACTGCCATATCTCGCGAACGGATTGACCAATCCGAAAAGTTTCAGTTGCATCTGAAAGTAGAAACTAGCCCCATTACAACGGTATGAGTAGTTTTCCCCTAGCCCGTTCTAGTTATTCGGTTCGAGCATCAGAACTGCGAAAATTTTGAGTTTCTCAAGCGTTTCTTACCTCAAAACTGCCATATCTCGCGAACGGATTGACCAATCCGCAAAGTTTCTGTTGCATCTGAAAGTAGAAACTAGCCCCATTACAACGGTATGAGTAGTTTTCCCCTAGACCGTTCTAGTTATTCGTTTCGAGCATCAGAACTGCGAAAATTTGGAGTTTCTCAAGCGTTTCTTACCTCAAAACTGCCATATCTCGCGAACCGATTGACCAATCCGCAAAATTTCTGTTGCATCTGAAAGTAGAAACTCGCCCCATTACAACGGTATGAGTAGTTTTCCCCTAGGCCGTTCTAGTTATTCGTTTCGAGCATCAGAACTGCGAAAATTTGGAGTTTCTCAAGCGTTTCTTACCTCAAAACTGCCTTATCTCGCGAACGGATTGACCAATCCGCAAAATTTCGGTTGCATCTGAAAGTAGAAACTCGCCCCATTACAACGGTATGAGTAGTTTTCCCCTAGACCGTTCTAGTTATTCGTTTCGAGCATCAGAACTGCGAAAATTTGGAGTTTCTCAAGCGTTTCTTACCTCAAAACTGCCATATCTCGCGAACGGATTGACCAATCCGTAAAGTTTCTGTTGCATCTGAAAGTAGAAACTCGCCCCATTACAACGGTATGAGTAGTTTTCCCCTAGGCCGTTCTAGTTATTCGTTTCGAGCATCAGAACTGCTAAAATTTGGAGTTTCTCAAGCGTTTCTTACTTCAAAACTGCCATATCTCGCGAACGGATTGACCAATCCGAAAAGTTTCTGTTCCATCTGAAAGTAGAAACTAGCCCCATTACAACGGTATGAGTAGTTTTCCCCTAGCCCGTTCTAGTTATTCGGTTCGAGCATCAGAACTGCGAAAATTTTGAGTTTCTCAAGCGTTTCTTACCTCAAAACTGCCATATCTCGCGAACGGATTGACCAATCCGCAAAGTTTCTGTTGCATCTGAAAGTAGAAACTAGCCCCATTACAACGGTATGAGTAGTTTTCCCCTAGACCGTTCTAGTTATTCGTTTCGAGCATCAGAACTGCGAAAATTTGGAGTTTCTCAAGCGTTTCTTACCTCAAAACTGCCATCTCTCGCGAACGGATTGACAAATCCGCAAAGTTTCTGTTGCATCTGAAAGTAGAGACTGGCCCCATTCCAACGGTATGAGTAGTTTTCCCCTAGACCGTTCTAGTTATTCGTTTCGAGCATCAGAACTGCGAAAATTTGGAGTTTCTCAAGCGTTTCTTACTTCAAAGCTGCCATATCTCGCGAACGGATTGACCAATCCGAAAAGTTTCTGTTGCATCTGAAAGTAGAAACTAGCCCCATTACAACGGTATGAGTAGTTTTCCCCTAGGCCGTTCTAGTTATTCGTTTCGAGCATCAGAACTGCGAAAATTTGGAGTTTCTCAAGCGTTTCTTACTCCAAAACTGCCATATCTCGCGAACGGATTGACCAATCCGAAAAGTTTCTGTTGCATCTGAAAGTAGAAACTAGCCCCATTACAACGGTATGAGTAGTTTTCCCCTAGCCCGTTCTAGTTATTCGGTTCGAGCATCAGAACTGCGAAAATTTTGAGTTTCTCAAGCGTTTCTTACCTCAAAACTGCCATATCTCGCGAACGGATTGACCAATCCGAAAAGTTTCTGTTGCATCTGAAAGTAGAAACTAGCCCCATTACAACGGTATGAGTAGTTTTCCCCTAGCCCGTTCTAGTTATTCGGTTCGAGCATCAGAACTGCGAAAATTTGGAGTTTCTCAAGCGTTTCTTACCTCAAATCTGCTATATCTCGCGAACGGATTGACCAATCCGTAAAGTTTCTGTTGCATCTGAAAGTAGAAACTCGCCCCATTACAACGGTATGAGTAGTTTTCCCCTAGGCCGTTCTAGTTATTCGTTTCGAGCATCAGAACTGCGAAAATTTGGAGTTTCTCAAGCGTTTCTTACTTCAAAACTGCCATATCTCGCGAACGGATTGACCAATCCGAAAAGTTTCTGTTGCATCTGAAAGTAGAAACTAGCCCCATTACAACGGTATGAGTAGTTTTCCCCTAGACCGTTCTAGTTATTCGTTTCGAGCATCAGAACTGCGAAAATTTGGAGTTTCTCAAGCGTTTCTTACCTCAAAACTGCTATATCTCGCGAACGGATTGACCAATCCGTAAAGTTTCTGTTGCATCTGAAAGTAGAAACTCGCCCCATTACAACGGTATGAGTAGTTTTCCCCTAGCCCGTTCTAGTTATTCGTTTCGAGCATCAGAACTGCGAAAATTTGGAGTTTCTCAAGCGTTTCTTACCTCAAAACTGCCATATCTCGCGAACGGATTGACCAATCCTCAAAGTTTCTGTTGCATCTGAAAGTAGAAACTAGCCCCATTACAACGGTATGAGTAGCTTTCCCCTAGACCGTTCTAGTTATTCGTTTCGAGCATCAGAACTGCGAAAATTTGGAGTTTCTCAAGCGTTTCTTACCTCAAAACTGCCATATCTCGCGAACCGATTGACCAATCCGCAAAATTTCTGTTGCATCTGAAAGTAGAAACTCGCCCCATTACAACAGTATGAGTAGTTTTCCCCTAGGCCGTTCTAGTTATTCGTTTCGAGCATCAGAACTGCGAAAATTTGGAGTTTCTCAAGCGTTTCTTACCTCAAAACTGCCTTATCTCGCGAACGGATTGACCAATCCGCAAAATTTCTGTTGCATCTGAAAGTAGAAACTCGCCCCATTACAACGGTATGAGTAGTTTTCCCCTAGACCGTTCTAGTTATTCGTTTCGAGCATCAGAACTGCGAAAATTTGGAGTTTCTCAAGCGTTTCTTACCTCAAAACTGCCATATCTCGCGAACGGATTGACCAATCCGCAAAATTTCTGTTGCATCTGAAAGTAGAAACTAGCCCCATTACAACGGTATGAGTAGTTTTCCCCTAGCCCGTTCTAGTTATTCGGTTCGAGCATCAGAACTGCGAAAATTTGGAGTTTCTCAAGCGTTTCTTACCTCAAAACTGCCTTATCTCGCGAACGGATTGACCAATCCGCAAAATTTCTGTTGCATCTGAAAGTAGAAACTCGCCCCATTACAACGGTATGAGTAGTTTTCCCCTAGACCGTTCTAGTTATTCGTTTCGAGCATCAGAACTGCGAAAATTTGGAGTTTCTCAAGCGTTTCTTACCTCAAAACTGCTATATCTCGCGAACGGATTGACCAATCCGTAAAGTTTCTGTTGCATCTGAAAGTAGAAACTCGCCCCATTACAACGGTATGAGTAGTTTTCCCCTAGGCCGTTCTAGTTATTCGTTTCGAGCATCAGAACTGCGAAAATTTGGAGTTTCTCAAGCGTTTCTTACTTCAAAACTGCCATATCTCGCGAACGGATTGACCAATCCGAAAAGTTTCTGTTGCATCTGAAAGTAGAAACTAGCCCCATTACAACGGTATGAGTAGTTTTCCCCTAGACCGTTCTAGTTATTCGTTTCGAGCATCAGAACTGCGAAAATTTGGAGTTTCTCAAGCGTTTCTTACCTCAAAACTGCCATCTCTCGCGAACGGATTGACAAATCCGCAAAGTTTCTGTTGCATCTGAAAGTAGAAACTGGCCCCATTACAACGGTATGAGTAGTTTTCCCCTAGACCGTTCTAGTTATTCGTTTCGAGCATCAGAACTGCGAAAATTTTGAGTTTCTCAAGCGTTTCTTACTTCAAAGCTGCCATATCTCGCGAACGGATTGACCAATCCGAAAAGTTTCTGTTGCATCTGAAAGTAGAAACTAGCCCCATTACAACGGTATGAGTAGTTTTCCCCTAGGCCGTTCTAGTTATTCGTTTCGAGCATCAGAACTGCGAAAATTTGGAGTTTCTCAAGCGTTTCTTACCTCAAAACTGCCATATCTCGCGAACGGATTGACCAATCCGAAAAGTTTCTGTTGCATCTGAAAGTAGAAACTCGCCCCATTACAACGGTATGAGTAGTTTTCCCCTAGCCCGTTCTAGTTATTCGGTTCGAGCATCAGAACTGCGAAAATTTGGAGTTTCTCAAGCGTTTCTTACCTCAAAACTGCCTTATCTCGCGAACGGATTGACCAATCCGCAAAATTTCTGTTGCATCTGAAAGTAGAAACTCGCCCCATTACAACGGTATGAGTAGTTTTCCCCTAGCCCGTTCTAGTTATTCGTTTCGAGCATCAGAACTGCGAAAATGTGGAGTTTCTCAAGCGTTTCTTACTTCAAAACTGCCATATCTCGCAAACGGATTGACCAATCCGAAAAGTTTCTGTTGCATCTGAAAGTAGAAACTAGCCCCATTACAACGGTATGAGTAGTTTTCCCCTAGCCCGTTCTAGTTATTCGTTTCGAGCATCAGAACTGCGAAAATTTGGAGTTTCTCAAGCGTTTCTTACCTCAAAACTGCCATATCTCGCGAACCGATTGACCAATCCGCAAAATTTCTGTTGCATCTGAAAGTAGAAACTCGCCCCATTACAACGGTATGAGTAGTTTTCCCCTAGGCCGTTCTAGTTATTCGTTTCGAGCATCAGAACTGCGAAAATTTGGAGTTTCTCAAGCGTTTCTTACCTCAAAACTGCCATATCTCGCGAACGGATTGACCAATCCGCAAAATTTCTGTTGCATCTGAAAGTAGAAACTCGCCCCATTACAACGGTATGAGTAGTTTTCCCCTAGGCCGTTCTAGTTATTCGTTTCGAGCATCAGAACTGCGAAAATTTGGAGTTTCTCAAGCGTTTCTTACCTCAAAACTGCCATATCTCGCGAACCGATTGACCAATCCGCAAAATTTCTGTTGCATCTGAAAGTAGAAACTCGCCCCATTACAACAGTATGAGTAGTTTTCCCCTAGGCTGTTCTAGTTATTCGTTTCGAGCATCAGAACTGCGAAAATTTGGAGTTTCTCAAGCGTTTCTTACCTCAAAACTGCCTTATCTCGCGAACGGATTGACCAATCCGCAAAATTTCTGTTGCATCTGAAAGTAGAAACTCGCCCCATTACAACGGTATGAGTAGTTTTCCCCTAGACCGTTCTAGTTATTCGTTTCGAGCATCAGAACTGCGAAAATTTGGAGTTTCTCAAGCGTTTCTTACCTCAAAACTGCCATATCTCGCGAACCGATTGACCAATCCGCAAAATTTCTGTTGCATCTGAAAGTAGAAACTCGCCCCATTACAACGGTATGAGTAGTTTTCCCCTAGGCCGTTCTAGTTATTCGTTTCGAGCATCAGAACTGCGAAAATTTGGAGTTTCTCAAGCGTTTCTTACCTCAAAACTGCCTTATCTCGCGAACGGATTGACCAATCCGCAAAATTTCTGTTGCATCTGAAAGTAGAAACTCGCCCCATTACAACGGTATGAGTAGTTTTCCCCTAGACCGTTCTAGTTATTCGTTTCGAGCATCAGAACTGCGAAAATTTGGAGTTTCTCAAGCGTTTCTTACCTCAAAACTGCTATATCTCGCGAACGGATTGACCAATCCGTAAAGTTTCTGTTGCATCTGAAAGTAGAAACTCGCCCCATTACAACGGTATGAGTAGTTTTCCCCTAGGCCGTTCTAGTTATTCGTTTCGAGCATCAGAACTGCGAAAATTTGGAGTTTCTCAAGCGTTTCTTACTTCAAAACTGCCATATCTCGCGAACGGATTGACCAATCCGAAAAGTTTCTATTGCATCTGAAAGTAGAAACTAGCCCCATTACAACGGTATGAGTAGTTTTCCCCTAGCCCGTTCTAGTTATTCGGTTCGAGCATCAGAACTGCGAAAATTTTGAGTTTCTCAAGCGTTTCTTACCTCAAAACTGCCATATCTCGCGAACGGATTGACCAATCCGCAAAGTTTCTGTTGCATCTGAAAGTAGAAACTAGCCCCATTACAACGGTATGAGTAGTTTTCCCCTAGACCGTTCTAGTTATTCGTTTCGAGCATCAGAACTGCGAAAATTTGGAGTTTCTCAAGCGTTTCTTACCTCAAAACTGCCATATCTCGCGAACCGATTGACCAATCCGCAAAATTTCTGTTGCATCTGAAAGTAGAAACTCGCCCCATTACAACGGTATGAGTAGTTTTCCCCTAGCCCGTTCTAGTTATTCGTTTCGAGCATCAGAACTGCGAAAATTTGGAGTTTCTCAAGCGTTTCTTACCTCAAAACTGCCATATCTCGCGAACGGATTGACAAATCCGCAAAGTTTCTGTTGCATCTGAAAGTAGAAACTGGCCCCATTACAACGGTATGAGTAGTTTTCCCCTAGACCGTTCTAGTTATTCGTTTCGAGCATCAGAACTGCGAAAATTTGGAGTTTCTCAAGCGTTTCTTACTTCAAAACTGCCATATCTCGCGAACGGATTGACCAATCCGAAAAGTTTCTGTTGCATCTGAAAGTAGAAACTAGCCCCATTACAACGGTATGAGTAGTTTTCCCCTAGACCGTTCTAGTTATTCGTTTCGAGCATCAGAACTGCGAAAATTTGGAGTTTCTCAAGCGTTTCTTACCTCAAAACTGCCATATCTCGCGAACGGATTGACAAATCCGCAAAGTTTCTGTTGCATCTGAAAGTAGAAACTGGCCCCATTACAACGGTATGATTAGTTTTCCCCTAGACCGTTCTAGTTATTCGTTTCGAGCATCAGAACTGCGAAAATTTGGAGTTTCTCAAGCGTTTCTTACTTCAAAACTGCCATATCTCGCGAACGGATTGACCAATCCGAAAAGTTTCTGTTGCATCTGAAAGTAGAAACTAGCCCCATTACAACGGTATGAGTAGTTTTCCCCTAGCCCGTTCTAGTTATTCGGTTCGAGCATCAGAACTGCGAAAATTTGGAGTTTCTCAAGCGTTTCTTACCTCAAAACTGCCATATCTCGCGAACGGATTGACCAATCCGCAAAGTTTCTGTTGCATCTGAAAGTAGAAACTAGCCCCATTACAACGGTATGAGTAGTTTTCCCCTAGACCGTTCTAGTTATTCGTTTCGAGCATCAGAACTGCGAAAATGTGGAGTTTCTCAAGCGTTTCTTACCTCAAAACTGCCATATCTCGCGAACGGATTGACCAATCCGAAAAGTTTCTGTTGCATCTGAAAGTAGAAACTAGCCCCATTACAACAGTATGAGTAGTTTTCCCCTAGGCCGTTCTAGTTATTCGTTTCGAGCATCAGAACTGCGAAAATTTGGAGTTTCTCAAGCGTTTCTTACTTCAAAACTGCCATATCTCGCGAACGGATTGACCAATCCGAAAAGTTTCTGTTGCATCTGAAAGTAGAAACTAGCCCCATTACAACGGTATGAGTAGTTTTCCCCTAGCCCGTTCTAGTTATTCGGTTCGAGCATCAGAACTGCGAAAATTTTGAGTTTCTCAAGCGTTTCTTACTTCAAAACTGCCATATCTCGCGAACGGATTGACCAATCCGAAAAGTTTCTGTTGCATCTGAAAGTAGAAACTAGCCCCATTACAACGGTATGAGTAGTTTTCCCCTAGACCGTTCTAGTTATTCGTTTCGAGCATCAGAACTGCGAAAATTTTGAGTTTCTCAAGCGTTTCTTACCTCAAAACTGCCATATCTCGCGAACCGATTGACCAATCCGCAAAATTTCTGTTGCATCTGAAAGTAGAAACTCGCCCCATTACAAAAGTATGAGTAGTTTTCCCCTAGGCCGTTCTAGTTATTCGTTTCGAGCATCAGAACTGCGAAAATTTGGAGTTTCTCAAGCGTTTCTTACCTCAAAACTGCCTTATCTCGCGAACGGATTGACCAATCCGCAAAATTTCTGTTGCATCTGAAAGTAGAAACTCGCCCCATTACAACGGTATGAGTAGTTTTCCCCTAGACCGTTCTAGTTATTCGTTTCGAGCATCAGAACTGCGAAAATTTGGAGTTTCTCAAGCGTTTCTTACTTCAAAACTGCCATATCTCGCGAACGGATTGACCAATCCGAAAAGTTTCTGTTGCATCTGAAAGTAGAAACTAGCCCCATTACAACGGTATGAGTAGTTTTCCCCTAGCCCGTTCTAGTTATTCGGTTCGAGCATCAGAACTGCGAAAATTTTAAGTTTCTCAAGCGTTTCTTACCTCAAAACTGCCATATCTCGCGAACGGATTGACCAATCCGCAAAGTTTCTGTTGCATCTGAAAGTAGAAACTAGCCCCATTACAACGGTATGAGTAGTTTTCCCCTAGACCGTTCTAGTTATTCGTTTCGAGCATCAGAACTGCGAAAATGTGGAGTTTCTCAAGCGTTTCTTACCTCAAAACTGCCATATCTCGCGAACGGATTGACCAATCCGAAAAGTTTCTGTTGCATCTGAAAGTAGAAACTAGCCCCATTACAACAGTATGAGTAGTTTTCCCCTAGGCCGTTCTAGTTATTCGTTTCGAGCATCAGAACTGCGAAAATTTGGAGTATCTCAAGCGTTTCTTACTTCAAAACTGCCATATCTCGCGAACGGATTGACCAATCCGAAAAGTTTCTGTTGCATCTGAAAGTAGAAACTAGCCCCATTACAACGGTATGAGTAGTTTTCCCCTAGCCCGTTCTAGTTATTCGGTTCGAGCATCAGAACTGCGAAAATTTTGAGTTTCTCAAGCGTTTCTTACTTCAAAACTGCCATATCTCGCGAACGGATTGACCAATCCGAAAAGTTTCTGTTGCATCTGAAAGTAGAAACTAGCCCCATTACAACGGTATGAGTAGTTTTCCCCTAGACCGTTCTAGTTATTCGTTTCGAGCATCAGAACTGCGAAAATTTTGAGTTTCTCAAGCGTTTCTTACCTCAAAACTGCCATATCTCGCGAACCGATTGACCAATCCGCAAAATTTCTGTTGCATCTGAAAGTAGAAACTCGCCCCATTACAAAAGTGTGAGTAGTTTTCCCCTAGGCCGTTCTAGTTATTCGTTTCGAGCATCAGAACTGCGAAAATTTGGAGTTTCTCAAGCGTTTCTTACCTCAAAACTGCCTTATCTCGCGAACGGATTGACCAATCCGCAAAATTTCTGTTGCATCTGAAAGTAGAAACTCGCCCCATTACAACGGTATGAGTAGTTTTCCCCTAGACCGTTCTAGTTATTCGTTTCGAGCATCAGAACTGCGAAAATTTGGAGTTTCTCAAGCGTTTCTTACTACAAAACTGCCATATCTCGCGAACGGATTGACCAATCCGAAAAGTTTCTGTTGCATCTGAAAGTAGAAACTAGCCCCATTACAACGGTATGAGTAGTTTTCCCCTAGCCCGTTCTAGTTATTCGGTTCGAGCATCAGAACTGCGAAAATTTGAAGTTTCTCAAGCGTTTCTTACCTCAAAACTGCCATATCTCGCGAACGGATTGACCAATCCGCAAAGTTTCTGTTGCATCTGAAAGTAGAAACTAGCCCCATTACAACGGTATGAGTAGTTTTCCCCTAGACCGTTCTAGTTATTCGTTTCGAGCATCAGAACTGCGAAAATTTGGAGTTTCTCAAGCGTTTCTTACCTCAAAACTGCCATATCTCGCGAACCGATTGACCAATCCGCAAAATTTCTGTTGCATCTGAAAGTAGAAACTCGCCCCATTACAACGGTATGAGTAGTTTTCCCCTAGACCGTTCTAGTTATTCGTTTCGAGCATCAGAACTGCGAAAATGTGGAGTTTCTCAAGCGTTTCTTACCTCAAAACTGCCATATCTCGCGAACGGATTGACCAATCCGAAAAGTTTCTGTTGCATCTGAAAGTAGAAACTAGCCCCATTACAACGGTATGAGTAGTTTTCCCCTAGACCGTTCTAGTTATTCGTTTCGAGCATCAGAACTGCGAAAATTTGGAGTTTCTCAAGCGTTTCTTACCTCAAAACTGCCATATCTCGCGAACGGATTGACCAATCCGTAAAGTTTCTGTTGCATCTGAAAGTAGAAACTCGCCCCATTACAACGGTATGAGTAGTTTTCCCCTAGGCCGTTCTAGTTATTCGTTTGGAGCATCAGAACTGCGAAAATTTGGAGTTTCTCAAGCGTTTCTTACTTCAAAACTGCCATATCTCGCGAACGGATTGACCAATCCGAAAAGTTTCTGTTGCATCTGAAAGTAGAAACTAGCCCCATTACAACGGTATGAGTAGTTTTCCCCTAGCCCGTTCTAGTTATTCGTTTCGAGCATCAGAACTGCGAAAATTTGGAGTTTCTCAAGGGTTTCTTACCTCAAAACTGCCATATCTCGCGAACGGATTGACCAATTCGCAAAGTTTCTGTTGCATCTGAAAGTAGAAACTCGCCCCATTACAACGGTATGAGTAGTTTTCCCCTAGGCCGTTCTAGTTATTCGTTTCGAGCATCAGAACTGCGAAAATTTGGAGTTTCTCAAGCGTTTCTTACCTCAAAACTGCCATATCTCGCGAACGGATTGACCAATCCGTAAAGTTTCTGTTGCATCTGAAAGTAGAAACTCGCCCCATTACAACGGTATGAGTAGTTTTCCCCTAGGCCGTTCTAGTTATTCGTTTCGAGCATCAGAACTGCGAAAATTTGGAGTTTCTCAAGCGTTTCTTACTTCAAAACTGCCATATCACGCGAACGGATTGACCAATCCGAAAAGTTTCTGTTGCATCTGAAAGTAGAAACTAGCCCCATTACAACGGTATGAGTAGTTTTCCCCTAGCCCGTTCTAGTTATTCGGTTCGAGCATCAGAACTGCGAAAATTTTGAGTTTCTCAAGCGTTTCTTACCTCAAAACTGCCATATCTCGCGAACGGATTGACCAATCCGCAAAGTTTCTGTTGCATCTGAAAGTAGAAACTAGCCCCATTACAACGGTATGAGTAGTTTTCCCCTAGACCGTTCTAGTTATTCGTTTCGAGCATCAGAACTGCGAAAATTTGGAGTTTCTTAAGCGTTTCTTACTTCAAAACTGCCATATCTCGCGAACGGATTGACCAATCCGAAAAGTTTCTGTTGCATCTGAAAGTAGAAACTAGCCCCATTACAACGGTATGAGTAGTTTTCCCCTAGCCCGTTCTAGTTATTCGGTTCGAGCATCAGAACTGCGAAAATTTTGAGTTTCTCAAGCGCTTCTTACCTCAAAACTGCCATATCTCGCGAACGGATTGACCAATCCGCAAAGTTTCTGTTGCATCTGAAAGTAGAAACTAGCCCCATTACAACGGTATGAGTAGTTTTCCCCTAGACCGTTCTAGTTATTCGTTTCGAGCATCAGAACTGCTAAAATTTGGAGTTTCTCAAGCGTTTCTTACCTCAAAACTGCCATATCTCGCGAACCGATTGACCAATCCGCAAAATTTCTGTTGCATCTGAAAGTAGAAACTCGCCCCATTACAACAGTATGAGTCGTTTTCCCCTAGGCCGTTCTAGTTATTCGTTTCGAGCATCAGAACTGCGAAAATTTGGAGTCTCTCAAGCGTTTCTTACCTCAAAACTGCCTTGTCTCGCGAACGGATTGACCAATCCGCAAAATTTCTGTTGCATCTGAAAGTAGAAACTCGCCCCATTACAACGGTATGAGTAGTTTTCCCCTAGGCCGTTCTAGTTATTCGTTTCGAGCATCAGAACTGCGAAAATTTGGAGTTTCTCAAGCGTTTCTTACTTCAAAACTGCCATATCTCGCGAACGGATTGACCAATCCGAAAAGTTTCTGTTGCATCTGAAAGTAGAAACTAGCCCCATTACAACGGTATGAGTAGTTTTCCCCTAGCCCGTTCTAGTTATTCGGTTCGAGCATCAGAACTGCGAAAATTTGGAGTTTCTCAAGCGTTTCTTACCTCAAAACTGCCTTATCTCGCGAACGGATTGACCAATCCGCAAAATTTCTGTTGCATCTGAAAGTAGAAACTCGCCCAATTACAACGGTATGAGTAGTTTTCCCCTAGACCGTTCTAGTTATTCGTTTCGAGCATCAGAACTGCGAAAATTTGGAGTTTCTCAAGCGTTTCTTACCTCAAAACTGCTATATCTCGCGAACGGATTGACCAATCCGTAAAGTTTCTGTTGCATCTGAAAGTAGAAACTAGCCCCATTACAACGGTATGAGTGGTTTTCCCCTAGACCGTTCTAGTTATTCGTTTCGAGCATCAGAACTGCGAAAATTTGGAGTTTCTCAAGCGTTTCTTACCTCAAAACTGCTATATCTCGCGAACGGATTGACCAATCCGTAAAGTTTCTGTTGCATCTGAAAGTAGAAACTCGCCCCATTACAACGGTATGAGTAGTTTTCCCCTAGGCCGTTCTAGTTATTCGTTTCGAGCATCAGAACTGCGAAAATTTGGAGTTTCTCAAGCGTTTCTTACCTCAAAACTGCCATATCTCGCGAACGGATTGACCAATCCGTAAAGTTTCTGTTGCATCTGAAAGTAGAAACTCGCCCCATTACAACGGTATGAGTAGTTTTCCCCTAGGCCGTTCTAGTTATTCGTTTCGAGCATCAGAACTGCGAAAATTTGGAGTTTCTCAAGCGTTTCTTACCTCAAAACTGCCATATCTCGCGAACGGATTGACCAATCCGTAAAGTTTCTGTTGCATCTGAAAGTAGAAACTCGCCCCATTACAACGGTATGAGTAGTTTTCCCCTAGCCCGTTCTAGTTATTCGGTTCGAGCATCAGAACTGCGAAAATTTGGAGTTTCTCAAGCGTTTCTTACCTCAAAACTGCCTTATCTCGCGAACGGATTGACCAATCCGCAAAATTTCTGTTGCATCTGAAAGTAGAAACTCGCCCCATTACAACGGTATGAGTAGTTTTCCCCTAGACCGTTCTAGTTATTCGTTTCGAGCATCAGAACTGCGAAAATTTGGAGTTTCTCAAGCGTTTCTTACCTCAAAACTGCTATATCTCGCGAACGGATTGACCAATCCGTAAAGTTTCTGTTGCATCTGAAAGTAGAAACTCGCCCCATTACAACGGTATGAGTTGTTTTCCCCTAGGCCGTTCTAGTTATTCGTTTCGAGCATCAGAACTGCGAAAATTTGGAGTTTCTCAAGCGTTTCTTACTTCAAAACTGCTATATCTCGCGAACGGATTGACCAATCCGAAAAGTTTCTGTTGCATCTGAAAGTAGAAACTAGCCCCATTACAACGGTATGAGTAGTTTTCCCCTAGCCCGTTCTAGTTATTCGGTTCGAGCATCAGAACTGCGAAAATTTTGAGTTTCTCAAGCGTTTCTTACCTCAAAACTGCCATATCTCGCGAACGGATTGACCAATCCGCAAAGTTTCTGTTGCATCTGAAAGTAGAAACTAGCCCCATTACAACGGTATGAGTAGTTTTCCCCTAGACCGTTCTAGTTATTCGTTTCGAGCATCAGAACTGCGAAAATTTGGAGTTTCTCAAGCGTTTCTTACCTCAAAACTGCCATATCTCGCGAACGGATTGACCAATCCGCAAAGTTTCTGTTGCATCTGAAAGTAGAAACTAGCCCCATTACAACGGTATGAGTAGTTTTCCCCTAGACCGTTCTAGTTATTCGTTTCGAGCATCAGAACTGCGAAAATTTGGAGTTTCTCAAGCGTTTCTTACCTCAAAACTGCTATATCTCGCGAACGGATTGACCAATCCGCAAAGTTTCTGTTGCATCTGAAAGTAGAAACTGGCCCCATTACAACGGTATGAGTAGTTTTCCCCTAGACCGTTCTAGTTATTCGTTTCGAGCATCAGAACTGCGAAAATTTGGAGTTTCTCAAGCGTTTCTTACCTCAAAACTGCCATATCTCGCGAACGGATTGACCAATCCGCAAAGTTTCTGTTGCATCTGAAAGTAGAAACTAGCCCCATTACAACGGTATGAGTAGTTTTCCCCTAGACCGTTCTAGTTATTCGTTTCGAGCATCAGAACTGCTAAAATTTGGAGTTTCTCAAGCGTTTCTTACCTCAAAACTGCCATATCTCGCGAACCGATTGACCAATCCGCAAAATTTCTGTTGCATCTGAAAGTAGAAACTCGCCCCATTACAACAGTATGAGTCGTTTTCCCCTAGGCCGTTCTAGTTATTCGTTTCGAGCATCAGAACTGCGAAAATTTGGAGTCTCTCAAGCGTTTCTTACATCAAAACTGCCTTATCTCGCGAACGGATTGACCAATCCGCAAAATTTCTGTTGCATCTGAAAGTAGAAACTCGCCCAATTACAACGGTATGAGTAGTTTTCCCCTAGACCGTTCTAGTTATTCGTTTCGAGCATCAGAACTGCGAAAATTTGGAGTTTCTCAAGCGTTTCTTACATCAAAACTGCTATATCTCGCGAACGGATTGACCAATCCGTAAAGTTTCTGTTGCATCTGAAAGTAGAAACTAGCCCCATTACAACGGTATGAGTGGTTTTCCCCTAGACCGTTCTAGTTATTCGTTTCGAGCATCAGAACTGCGAAAATTTGGAGTTTCTCAAGCGTTTCTTACCTCAAAACTGCTATATCTCGCGAACGGATTGACCAATCCGTAAAGTTTCTGTTGCATCTGAAAGTAGAAACTCGCCCCATTACAACGGTATGAGTAGTTTTCCCCTAGGCCGTTCTAGTTATTCGTTTCGAGCATCAGAACTGCGAAAATTTGGAGTTTCTCAAGCGTTTCTTACCTCAAAACTGCCATATCTCGCGAACGGATTGACCAATCCGTAAAGTTTCTGTTGCATCTGAAAGTAGAAACTCGCCCCATTACAACGGTATGAGTAGTTTTCCCCTAGGCCGTTCTAGTTATTCGTTTCGAGCATCAGAACTGCGAAAATTTGGAGTTTCTCAAGCGTTTCTTACCTCAAAACTGCCATATCTCGCGAACGGATTGACCAATCCGTAAAGTTTCTGTTGCATCTGAAAGTAGAAACTCGCCCCATTACAACGGTATGAGTAGTTTTCCCCTAGCCCGTTCTAGTTATTCGGTTCGAGCATCAGAACTGCGAAAATTTGGAGTTTCTCAAGCGTTTCTTACCTCAAAACTGCCTTATCTCGCGAACGGATTGACCAATCCGCAAAATTTCTGTTGCATCTGAAAGTAGAAACTCGCCCCATTACAACGGTATGAGTAGTTTTCCCCTAGACCGTTCTAGTTATTCGTTTCGAGCATCAGAACTGCGAAAATTTGGAGTTTCTCAAGCGTTTCTTACCTCAAAACTGCTATATCTCGCGAACGGATTGACCAATCCGTAAAGTTTCTGTTGCATCTGAAAGTAGAAACTCGCCCCATTACAACGGTATGAGTTGTTTTCCCCTAGGCCGTTCTAGTTATTCGTTTCGAGCATCAGAACTGCGAAAATTTGGAGTTTCTCAAGCGTTTCTTACTTCAAAACTGCTATATCTCGCGAACGGATTGACCAATCCGAAAAGTTTCTGTTGCATCTGAAAGTAGAAACTAGCCCCATTACAACGGTATGAGTAGTTTTCCCCTAGCCCGTTCTAGTTATTCGGTTCGAGCATCAGAACTGCGAAAATTTTGAGTTTCTCAAGCGTTTCTTACCTCAAAACTGCCATATCTCGCGAACGGATTGACCAATCCGCAAAGTTTCTGTTGCATCTGAAAGTAGAAACTAGCCCCATTACAACGGTATGAGTAGTTTTCCCCTAGACCGTTCTAGTTATTCGTTTCGAGCATCAGAACTGCGAAAATTTGGAGTTTCTCAAGCGTTTCTTACCTCAAAACTGCCATATCTCGCGAACGGATTGACCAATCCGCAAAGTTTCTGTTGCATCTGAAAGTAGAAACTAGCCCCATTACAACGGTATGAGTAGTTTTCCCCTAGACCGTTCTAGTTATTCGTTTCGAGCATCAGAACTGCGAAAATTTGGAGTTTCTCAAGCGTTTCTTACCTCAAAACTGCTATATCTCGCGAACGGATTGACCAATCCGCAAAGTTTCTGTTGCATCTGAAAGTAGAAACTGGCCCCATTACAACGGTATGAGTAGTTTTCCCCTAGACCGTTCTAGTTATTCGTTTCGAGCATCAGAACTGCGAAAATTTGGAGTTTCTCAAGCGTTTCTTACCTCAAAACTGCCATATCTCGCGAACGGATTGACCAATCCGCAAAGTTTCTGTTGCATCTGAAAGTAGAAACTAGCCCCATTACAACGGTATGAGTAGTTTTCCCCTAGACCGTTCTAGTTATTCGTTTCGAGCATCAGAACTGCGAAAATTTGGAGTTTCTCAAGCGTTTCTTACCTCAAAGCTGCCATATCTCGCGAACGGATTGACCAATCCGTAAAGTTTCTGCTGCATCTGAAAGTAGAAACTCGCCCCATTACAACGGTATGAGTAGTTTTCCCCTAGGCCGTTCTAGTTATTCGTTTCGAGCATCAGAACTGCGAAAATTTGGAGTTTCTCAAGCGTTTCTTACTTCAAAACTGCTATATCTCGCGAACGGATTGACCAATCCGAAAAGTTTCTGTTGCATCTGAAAGTAGAAACTAGCCCCATTACAACGGTATGAGTAGTTTTCCCCTAGCCCGTTCTAGTTATTCGGTTCGAGCATCAGAACTGCGAAAATTTTGAGTTTCTCAAGCGTTTCTTACCTCAAAACTGCCATATCTCGCGAACGGATTGACCAATCCGCAAAGTTTCTGTTGCATCTGAAAGTAGAAACTAGCCCCATTACAACGGTATGAGTAGTTTTCCCCTAGACCGTTCTAGTTATTCGTTTCGAGCATCAGAACTGCGAAAATTTGGAGTTTCTCAAGCGTTTCTTACCTCAAAACTGCCATATCTCGCGAACGGATTGACCAATCCGCAAAGTTTCTGTTGCATCTGAAAGTAGAAACTAGCCCCATTACAACGGTATGAGTAGTTTTCCCCTAGACCGTTCTAGTTATTCGTTTCGAGCATCAGAACTGCGAAAATTTGGAGTTTCTCAAGCGTTTCTTACTTCAAAACTGCTATATCTCGCGAACGGATTGACCAATCCGAAAAGTTTCTGTTGCATCTGAAAGTAGAAACTAGCCCCATTACAACGGTATGAGTAGTTTTCCCCTAGCCCGTTCTAGTTATTCGGTTCGAGCATCAGAACTGCGAAAATTTTGAGTTTCTCAAGCGTTTCTTACCTCAAAACTGCCATATCTCGCGAACGGATTGACCAATCCGCAAAGTTTCTGTTGCATCTGAAAGTAGAAACTAGCCCCATTACAACGGTATGAGTAGTTTTCCCCTAGACCGTTCTAGTTATTCGTTTCGAGCATCAGAACTGCGAAAATTTGGAGTTTCTCAAGCGTTTCTTACCTCAAAACTGCCATATCTCGCGAACGGATTGACCAATCCGCAAAGTTTCTGTTGCATCTGAAAGTAGAAACTAGCCCCATTACAACGGTATGAGTAGTTTTCCCCTAGACCGTTCTAGTTATTCGTTTCGAGCATCAGAACTGCGAAAATTTGGAGTTTCTCAAGCGTTTCTTACCTCAAAACTGCTATATCTCGCGAACGGATTGACCAATCCGCAAAGTTTCTGTTGCATCTGAAAGTAGAAACTGGCCCCATTACAACGGTATGAGTAGTTTTCCCCTAGACCGTTCTAGTTATTCGTTTCGAGCATCAGAACTGCGAAAATTTGGAGTTTCTCAAGCGTTTCTTACCTCAAAACTGCCATATCTCGCGAACGGATTGACCAATCCGCAAAGTTTCTGTTGCATCTGAAAGTAGAAACTAGCCCCATTACAACGGTATGAGTAGTTTTCCCCTAGACCGTTCTAGTTATTCGTTTCGAGCATCAGAACTGCGAAAATTTGGAGTTTCTCAAGCGTTTCTTACCTCAAAGCTGCCATATCTCGCGAACGGATTGACCAATCCGTAAAGTTTCTGCTGCATCTGAAAGTAGAAACTCGCCCCATTACAACGGTATGAGTAGTTTTCCCCTAGGCCGTTCTAGTTATTCGTTTCGAGCATCAGAACTGCGAAAATTTGGAGTTTCTCAAGCGTTTCTTACTTCAAAACTGCCATATCTCGCGAACGGATTGACCAATCCGAAAAGTTTCTGTTGCATCTGAAAGTAGAAACTAGCCCCATTACAACGGTATGAGTAGTTTTCCCCTAGCCCGTTCTAGTTATTCGGTTCGAGCATCAGAACTGCGAAAATTTGGAGTTTCTCAAGCGTTTCTTACCTCAAAACTGCCATATCTCGCGAACGGATTGACCAATCCGTAAAGTTTCTGTTGCATCTGAAAGTAGAAACTCGCCCCATTACAACGGTATGAGTAGTTTTCCCCTAGGCCGTTCTAGTTATTCGTTTCGAGCATCAGAACTGCGAAAATTTGGAGTTTCTCAAGCGTTTCTTACTTCAAAACTGCCATATCTCGCGAACGGATTGACCAATCCGAAAAGTTTCTGTTGCATCTGAAAGTAGAAACTAGCCCCATTACAACGGTATGAGTAGTTTTCCCCTAGCCCGTTCTAGTTATTCGGTTCGAGCATCAGAACTGCGAAAATTTGGAGTTTCTCAAGCGTTTCTTACCTCAAAACTGCCTTATCTCGCGAACGGATTGACCAATCCGCAAAATTTCTGTTGCATCTGAAAGTAGAAACTCGCCCCATTACAACGGTATGAGTAGTTTTCCCCTAGACCGTTCTAGTTATTCGTTTCGAGCATCAGAACTGCGAAAATTTGGAGTTTCTCAAGCGTTTCTTACCTCAAAACTGCTATATCTCGCGAACGGATTGACCAATCCGTAAAGTTTCTGTTGCATCTGAAAGTAGAAACTAGCCCCATTACAACGGTATGAGTGGTTTTCCCCTAGACCGTTCTAGTTATTCGTTTCGAGCATCAGAACTGCGAAAATTTGGAGTTTCTCAAGCGTTTCTTACCTCAAAACTGCTATATCTCGCGAACGGATTGACCAATCCGTAAAGTTTCTGTTGCATCTGAAAGTAGAAACTCGCCCCATTACAACGGTATGAGTAGTTTTCCCCTAGGCCGTTCTAGTTATTCGTTTCGAGCATCAGAACTGCGAAAATTTGGAGTTTCTCAAGCGTTTCTTACCTCAAAACTGCCATATCTCGCGAACGGATTGACCAATCCGTAAAGTTTCTGTTGCATCTGAAAGTAGAAACTCGCCCCATTACAACGGTATGAGTAGTTTTCCCCTAGGCCGTTCTAGTTATTCGTTTCGAGCATCAGAACTGCGAAAATTTGGAGTTTCTCAAGCGTTTCTTACCTCAAAACTGCCATATCTCGCGAACGGATTGACCAATCCGTAAAGTTTCTGTTGCATCTGAAAGTAGAAACTCGCCCCATTACAACGGTATGAGTAGTTTTCCCCTAGCCCGTTCTAGTTATTCGGTTCGAGCATCAGAACTGCGAAAATTTGGAGTTTCTCAAGCGTTTCTTACCTCAAAACTGCCTTATCTCGCGAACGGATTGACCAATCCGCAAAATTTCTGTTGCATCTGAAAGTAGAAACTCGCCCCATTACAACGGTATGAGTAGTTTTCCCCTAGACCGTTCTAGTTATTCGTTTCGAGCATCAGAACTGCGAAAATTTGGAGTTTCTCAAGCGTTTCTTACCTCAAAACTGCTATATCTCGCGAACGGATTGACCAATCCGTAAAGTTTCTGTTGCATCTGAAAGTAGAAACTCGCCCCATTACAACGGTATGAGTTGTTTTCCCCTAGGCCGCTCTAGTTATTCGTTTCGAGCATCAGAACTGCGAAAATTTGGAGTTTCTCAAGCGTTTCTTACTTCAAAACTGCCATATCTCGCGAACGGATTGACCAATCCGAAAAGTTTCTGTTGCATCTGAAAGTAGAAACTAGCCCCATTACAACGGTATGAGTAGTTTTCCCCTAGCCCGTTCTAGTTATTCGGTTCGAGCATCAGAACTGCGAAAATTTTGAGTTTCTCAAGCGTTTCTTACCTCAAAACTGCCATATCTCGCGAACGGATTGACCAATCCGCAAAGTTTCTGTTGCATCTGAAAGTAGAAACTAGCCCCATTACAACGGTATGAGTAGTTTTCCCCTAGACCGTTCTAGTTATTCGTTTCGAGCATCAGAACTGCGAAAATTTGGAGTTTCTCAAGCGTTTCTTACCTCAAAACTGCCATATCTCGCGAACGGATTGACCAATCCGCAAAGTTTCTGTTGCATCTGAAAGTAGAAACTAGCCCCATTACAACGGTATGAGTAGTTTTCCCCTAGACCGTTCTAGTTATTCGTTTCGAGCATCAGAACTGCGAAAATTTGGAGTTTCTCAAGCGTTTCTTACCTCAAAACTGCTATATCTCGCGAACGGATTGACCAATCCGCAAAGTTTCTGTTGCATCTGAAAGTAGAAACTGGCCCCATTACAACGGTATGAGTAGTTTTCCCCTAGACCGTTCTAGTTATTCGTTTCGAGCATCAGAACTGCGAAAATTTGGAGTTTCTCAAGCGTTTCTTACCTCAAAACTGCCATATCTCGCGAACGGATTGACCAATCCGCAAAGTTTCTGTTGCATCTGAAAGTAGAAACTAGCCCCATTACAACGGTATGAGTAGTTTTCCCCTAGACCGTTCTAGTTATTCGTTTCGAGCATCAGAACTGCGAAAATTTGGAGTTTCTCAAGCGTTTCTTACCTCAAAGCTGCCATATCTCGCGAACGGATTGACCAATCCGTAAAGTTTCTGCTGCATCTGAAAGTAGAAACTCGCCCCATTACAACGGTATGAGTAGTTTTCCCCTAGGCCGTTCTAGTTATTCGTTTCGAGCATCAGAACTGCGAAAATTAGGAGTTTCTCAAGCGTTTCTTACTTCAAAACTGCCATATCTCGCGAACGGATTGACCAATCCGAAAAGTTTCTGTTGCATCTGAAAGTAGAAACTAGCCCCATTACAACGGTATGAGTAGTTTTCCCCTAGCCCGTTCTAGTTATTCGGTTCGAGCATCAGAACTGCGAAAATTTGGAGTTTCTCAAGCGTTTCTTACCTCAAAACTGCCATATCTCGCGAACGGATTGACCAATCCGCAAAGTTTCTGTTGCATCTGAAAGTAGAAACTAGCCCCATTACAACGGTATGAGTAGTTTTCCCCTAGACCGTTCTAGTTATTCGTTTCGAGCATCAGAACTGCGAAAATTTGGAGTTTCTCAAGCGTTTCTTACCTCAAAACTGCCATATCTCGCGAACGGATTGACAAATCCGCAAAGTTTCTGCTGCATCTGAAAGTAGAAACTCGCCCCATTACAACGGTATGAGTAGTTTTCCCCTAGGCCGTTCTAGTTATTCGTTTCGAGCATCAGAACTGCGAAAATTTGGAGTTTCTCAAGCGTTTCTTACTTCAAAACTGCCATATCTCGCGAACGGATTGACCAATCCGAAAAGTTTCTGTTGCATCTGAAAGTAGAAACTAGCCCCATTACAACGGTATGAGTAGTTTTCCCCTAGCCCGTTCTAGTTATTCGGTTCGAGCATCAGAACTGCGAAAATTTGGAGTTTCTCAAGCGTTTCTTACCTCAAAACTGCCATATCTCGCGAACGGATTGACCAATCCGTAAAGTTTCTGTTGCATCTGAAAGTAGAAACTCGCCCCATTACAACGGTATGAGTAGTTTTCCCCTAGGCCGTTCTAGTTATTCGTTTCGAGCATCAGAACTGCGAAAATTTGGAGTTTCTCAAGCGTTTCTTACTTCAAAACTGCCATATCTCGCGAACGGATTGACCAATCCGAAAAGTTTCTGTTGCATCTGAAAGTAGAAACTAGCCCCATTACAACGGTATGAGTAGTTTTCCCCTAGCCCGTTCTAGTTATTCGGTTCGAGCATCAGAACTGCGAAAATTTGGAGTTTCTCAAGCGTTTCTTACCTCAAAACTGCCTTATCTCGCGAACGGATTGACCAATCCGCAAAATTTCTGTTGCATCTGAAAGTAGAAACTCGCCCCATTACAACGGTATGAGTAGTTTTCCCCTAGACCGTTCTAGTTATTCGTTTCGAGCATCAGAACTGCGAAAATTTGGAGTTTCTCAAGCGTTTCTTACCTCAAAACTGCTATATCTCGCGAACGGATTGACCAATCCGTAAAGTTTCTGTTGCATCTGAAAGTAGAAACTAGCCACATTACAACGGTATGAGTGGTTTTCCCCTAGACCGTTCTAGTTATTCGTTTCGAGCATCAGAACTGCGAAAATTTGGAGTTTCTCAAGCGTTTCTTACCTCAAAACTGCTATATCTCGCGAACGGATTGACCAATCCGTAAAGTTTCTGTTGCATCTGAAAGTAGAAACTCGCCCCATTACAACGGTATGAGTAGTTTTCCCCTAGGCCGTTCTAGTTATTCGTTTCGAGCATCAGAACTGCGAAAATTTGGAGTTTCTCAAGCGTTTCTTACCTCAAAACTGCCATATCTCGCGAACGGATTGACCAATCCGTAAAGTTTCTGTTGCATCTGAAAGTAGAAACTCGCCCCATTACAACGGTATGAGTAGTTTTCCCCTAGGCCGTTCTAGTTATTCGTTTCGAGCATCAGAACTGCGAAAATTTGGAGTTTCTCAAGCGTTTCTTACCTCAAAACTGCCATATCTCGCGAACGGATTGACCAATCCGTAAAGTTTCTGTTGCATCTGAAAGTAGAAACTCGCCCCATTACAACGGTATGAGTAGTTTTCCCCTAGCCCGTTCTAGTTATTCGGTTCGAGCATCAGAACTGCGAAAATTTGGAGTTTCTCAAGCGTTTCTTACCTCAAAACTGCCTTATCTCGCGAACGGATTGACCAATCCGCAAAATTTCTGTTGCATCTGAAAGTAGAAACTCGCCCCATTACAACGGTATGAGTAGTTTTCCCCTAGACCGTTCTAGTTATTCGTTTCGAGCATCAGAACTGCGAAAATTTGGAGTTTCTCAAGCGTTTCTTACCTCAAAACTGCTATATCTCGCGAACGGATTGACCAATCCGTAAAGTTTCTGTTGCATCTGAAAGTAGAAACTCGCCCCATTACAACGGTATGAGTTGTTTTCCCCTAGGCCGCTCTAGTTATTCGTTTCGAGCATCAGAACTGCGAAAATTTGGAGTTTCTCAAGCGTTTCTTACTTCAAAACTGCCATATCTCGCGAACGGATTGACCAATCCGAAAAGTTTCTGTTGCATCTGAAAGTAGAAACTAGCCCCATTACAACGGTATGAGTAGTTTTCCCCTAGCCCGTTCTAGTTATTCGTTTCGAGCATCAGAACTGCGAAAATTTTGAGTTTCTCAAGCGTTTCTTACCTCAAAACTGCCATATCTCGCGAACGGATTGACCAATCCGCAAAGTTTCTGTTGCATCTGAAAGTAGAAACTAGCCCCATTACAACGGTATGAGTAGTTTTCCCCTAGACCGTTCTAGTTATTCGTTTCGAGCATCAGAACTGCGAAAATTTGGAGTTTCTCAAGCGTTTCTTACCTCAAAACTGCCATATCTCGCGAACGGATTGACCAATCCGCAAAGTTTCTGTTGCATCTGAAAGTAGAAACTAGCCCCATTACAACGGTATGAGTAGTTTTCCCCTAGACCGTTCTAGTTATTCGTTTCGAGCATCAGAACTGCGAAAATTTGGAGTTTCTCAAGCGTTTCTTACCTCAAAACTGCTATATCTCGCGAACGGATTGACCAATCCGCAAAGTTTCTGTTGCATCTGAAAGTAGAAACTGGCCCCATTACAACGGTATGAGTAGTTTTCCCCTAGACCGTTCTAGTTATTCGTTTCGAGCATCAGAACTGCGAAAATTTGGAGTTTCTCAAGCGTTTCTTACCTCAAAACTGCCATATCTCGCGAACGGATTGACCAATCCGCAAAGTTTCTGTTGCATCTGAAAGTAGAAACTAGCCCCATTACAACGGTATGAGTAGTTTTCCCCTAGACCGTTCTAGTTATTCGTTTCGAGCATCAGAACTGCGAAAATTTGGAGTTTCTCAAGCGTTTCTTACCTCAAAGCTGCCATATCTCGCGAACGGATTGACCAATCCGTAAAGTTTCTGCTGCATCTGAAAGTAGAAACTCGCCCCATTACAACGGTATGAGTAGTTTTCCCCTAGGCCGTTCTAGTTATTCGTTTCGAGCATCAGAACTGCGAAAATTTGGAGTTTCTCAAGCGTTTCTTACTTCAAAACTGCCATATCTCGCGAACGGATTGACCAATCCGAAAAGTTTCTGTTGCATCTGAAAGTAGAAACTAGCCCCATTACAACGGTATGAGTAGTTTTCCCCTAGCCCGTTCTAGTTATTCGGTTCGAGCATCAGAACTGCGAAAATTTGGAGTTTCTCAAGCGTTTCTTACCTCAAAACTGCCATATCTCGCGAACGGATTGACCAATCCGCAAAGTTTCTGTTGCATCTGAAAGTAGAAACTAGCCCCATTACAACGGTATGAGTAGTTTTCCCCTAGACCGTTCTAGTTATTCGTTTCGAGCATCAGAACTGCGAAAATTTGGAGTTTCTCAAGCGTTTCTTACCTCAAAACTGCCATATCTCGCGAACGGATTGACAAATCCGCAAAGTTTCTGTTGCATCTGAAAGTAGAAACTGGCCCCATTACAACGGTATGAGTAGTTTTCCCCTAGACCGTTCTAGTTATTCGTTTCGAGCATCAGAACTGCGAAAATTTGGAGTTTCTCAAGCGTTTCTTACCTCAAAACTGCCATATCTCGCGAACGGATTGACCAATCCGCAAAGTTTCTGTTGCATCTGAAAGTAGAAACTAGCCCCATTACAACGGTATGAGTAGTTTTCCCCTAGACCGTTCTAGTTATTCGTTTCGAGCATCAGAACTGCGAAAATGTGGAGTTTCTCAAGCGTTTCTTACGTCAAAACTGCCATATCTCGCGAACGGATTGACCAATCCGAAAAGTTTCTGTTGCATCTGAAAGTAGAAACTAGCCCCATTACAACGGTATGAGTAGTTTTCCCCTAGACCGTTCTAGTTATTCGTTTCGAGCATCAGAACTGCGAAAATTTGGAGTTTCTCAAGCGTTTCTTACCTCTAAACTGCCATATCTCGCGAACGGATTGACCAATCCGCAAAGTTTCTGTTGCATCTGAAAGTAGAAACTAGCCCCATTAAAACGGTATGAGTAGTTTTCCCCTAGACCGTTCTAGTTATTCGTTTCGAGCATCAGAACTGCGAAAATTTGGAGTTTCTCAAGCGTTTCTTACCTCAAAACTGCCATATCTCGCGAACGGATTGACCAATCCGCAAAGTTTCTGTTGCATCTGCAAGTAGAAACTAGCCCCATTACAACGGTATGAGTAGTTTTCCCCTAGACCGTTCTAGTTATTCGTTTCGAGCATCAGAACTGCGAAAATTTGGAGTTTCTCAAGCGTTTCTTACCTCAAAACTGCCATATCTCGCGAACGGATTGACCAATCCGTAAAGTTTCTGTTGCATCTGAAAGTAGAAACTCGCCCCATTACAACGGTATGAGTAGTTTTCCCCTAGACCGTTCTAGTTATTCGTTTCGAGCATCAGAACTGCGAAAATTTGGAGTTTCTCAAGCGTTTCTTACCTCAAAACTGCCATATCTCGCGAACGGATTGACCAATCCGCAAAGTTTCTGTTGCATCTGAAAGTAGAAACTAGCCCCATTAAAACGGTATGAGTAGTTTTCCCCTAGACCGTTCTAGTTATTCGTTTCGAGCATCAGAACTGCGAAAATTTGGAGTTTCTCAAGCGTTTCTTACCTCAAAACTGCCATATCTCGCGAACCGATTGACCAATCCGCAAAATTTCTGTTGCATCTGAAAGTAGAAACTCGCCCCATTACAACAGTATGAGTAGTTTTCCCCTAGGCCGTTCTAGTTATTCGTTTCGAGCATCAGAACTGCGAAAATTTGGAGTTTCTCAAGCGTTTCTTACCTCAAAACTGCCTTATCTCGCGAACGGATTGACCAATCCGCAAAATTTCTGTTGCATCTGAAAGTAGAAACTCGCCCCATTACAACGGTATGACTAGTTTTCCCCTAGACCGTTCTAGTTATTCGTTTCGAGCATCAGAACTGCGAAAATTTGGAGTTTCTCAAGCGTTTCTTACTTCAAAACTGCCATATCTCGCGAACGGATTGACCAATCCGAAAAGTTTCTGTTGCATCTGAAAGTAGAAACTAGCCCCATTACAACGGTATGAGTAGTTTTCCCCTAGACCGTTCTAGTTATTGGTTGCGAGCATCAGAACTGCGAAAATTTGGAGTTTCTCAAGGGTTTCTTACCTCAAAACTGCCATATCTCGCGAACGGATTGACCAATCCGCAAAGTTTCTGTTGCATCTGCAAGTAGAAACTAGCCCCATTACAACGGTATGAGTAGTTTTCCCCTAGACCGTTCTAGTTATTCGTTTCGAGCATCAGAACTGCGAAAATTTGGAGTTTCTCAAGCGTTTCTTACCTCAAAACTGCCATATCTCGCGAACGGATTGACCAATCCGTAAAGTTTCTGTTGCATCTGAAAGTAGAAACTCGCCCCATTACAACGGTATGAGTAGTTTTCCCCTAGACCGTTCTAGTTATTCGTTTCGAGCATCAGAACTGCGAAAATTTGGAGTTTCTCAAGCGTTTCTTACCTCAAAACTGCCATATCTCGCGAACGGATTGACCAATCCGCAAAGTTTCTGTTGCATCTGAATGTAGAAACTAGCCCCATTACAACGGTATGAGTAGTTTTCCCCTAGACCGTTCTAGTTATTCGTTTCGAGCATCAGAACTGCGAAAATGTGGAGTTTCTCAAGCGTTTCTTACGTCAAAACTGCCATATCTCACGAACGGATTGACCAATCCGAAAAGTTTCTGTTGCATCTGAAAGTAGAAACTAGCCCCATTACAACAGTATGAGTAGTTTTCCCCTAGACCGTTCTAGTTATTCGTTTCGAGCATCAGAACTGCGAAAATTTGGAGTTTCTCAAGCGTTTCTTACCTCAAAACTGCCATATCTCGCGAACGGATTGACAAATCCGCAAAGTTTCTGTTGCATCTGAAAGTAGAAACTGGCCCCATTACAACGGTATGAGTAGTTTTCCCCTAGACCGTTCTAGTTATTCGTTTCGAGCATCAGAACTGCGAAAATGTGGAGTTTCTCAAGCGTTTCTTACGTCAAAACTGCCATATCTCACGAACGGATTGACCAATCCGAAAAGTTTCTGTTGCATCTGAAAGTAGAAACTAGCCCCATTACAACAGTATGAGTAGTTTTCCCCTAGACCGTTCTAGTTATTCGTTTCGAGCATCAGAACTGCGAAAATTTGGAGTTTCTCAAGCGTTTCTTACCTCAAAACTGCCATATCTCGCGAACGGATTGACAAATCCGCAAAGTTTCTGTTGCATCTGAAAGTAGAAACTGGCCCCATTACAACGGTATGAGTAGTTTTCCCCTAGACCGTTCTAGTTATTCGTTTCGAGCATCAGAACTGCGAAAATTTGGAGTTTCTCAAGCGTTTCTTACCTCAAAACTGCCATATCTCGCGAACGGATTGACAAATCCGCAAAGTTTCTGTTGCATCTGAAAGTAGAAACTGGCCCCATTACAACGGTATGAGTAGTTTTCCCCTAGACCGTTCTAGTTATTCGTTTCGAGCATCAGAACTGCGAAAATTTGGAGTTTCTCAAGCGTTTCTTACCTCAAAACTGCCATATCTCGCGAACGGATTGACAAATCCGCAAAGTTTCTGTTGCATCTGAAAGTAGAAACTGGCCCCATTACAACGGTATGAGTAGTTTTCCCCTAGACCGTTCTAGTTATTCGTTTCGAGCATCAGAACTGCTAAAATTTGGAGTTTCTCAAGCGTTTCTTACCTCAAAACTGCCATATCTCGCGAACGGATTGACAAATCCGCAAAGTTTCTGTTGCATCTGAAAGTAGAAACTGGCCCCATTACAACGGTATGAATAGTTTTCCCCTAGACCGTTCTAGTTATTCGTTTCGAGCATCAGAACTGCTAAAATTTGGAGTTTCTCAAGTGTTTCTTACCTCAAAACTGCCATATCTCGCGAACGGATTGACCAATCCGCAAAATTTCTGTTGCATCTGAAAGTAGAAACTCGCCCCATTACAACAGTATGAGTAGTTTTCCCCTAGGCCGTTCTAGTTATTCGTTTCGAGCATCAGAACTGCGAAAATTTGGAGTTTCTCAAGCGTTTCTTACCTCAAAACTGCCTTATCTCGCGAACGGATTGACCAATCCGCAAAATTTCTGTTGCATCTGAAAGTAGAAACTCGCCCCATTACAACGGTATGAGTAGTTTTCCCCTAGACCGTTCTAGTTATTCGTTTCGAGCATCAGAACTGCGAAAATTTGGAGTTTCTCAAGCGTTTCTTACCTCAAAACTGCCATATCTCGCGAACGGATTGACCAATCTGCAAAGTTTCTGTTGCATCTGAAAGTAGAAACTCGCCCCATTACAACGGTATAAGTAGTTATCCCCTAGGCCGTTCTAGTTATTCGTTTCGAGCATCAGAACTGCGAAAATTTGGAGTATCTCAAGCGTTTCTTACTTCAAAACTGCCATATCTCGCGAACGGATTGACCAAGCCGAAAAGTTTCTGTTGCATCCGAAAGTAGAAACTAGCCCCATTACAACGGTATGAGTAGTTTTCCCCTCGAACGTTCTAGTTATTGGTTTCGAGCATCAGAACTGCGAAAATTTGGAGTTTCTCAAGCGTTTCTTACCTCAAAACTGCCATATCTCGCGAACGGATTGACCAATCCGAAAAGTTTCTGTTGCATCTGAAAGTAGAAACTAGCCCCATTACAACGGTATGAGTAGTTTTCCACTAGACCGTTCTTGTTATTCGTTTCGAGCATCAGAACTGCGAAAATTTGGAGTTTCTCAAGCGTTTCTTACCTCAAAACTGCCATATCTCGCGAACGGATTGACCAATCCGCAAAGTTTCTGTTGCATCTGAAAGTACAAACTAGCCCCATTACAACGGTATGAATAGTTTTCCCCTAGACCGTTCTAGTTATTCGTTTCGAGCATCAGAACTGCTAAAATTTGGAGTTTCTCAAGCGTTTCTTACCTCAAAACTGCCATATCTCGCGAACGGATTGACCAATCCGCAAAGTTTCTGTTGCATCTGAAAGTAGAAACTAGCCCCATTACAACGGTATGAGTAGTTTTCCCCTAGACCGTTCTAGTTATTCGTTTCGAGCATCAGAACTGCGAAAATTTGGAGTTTCTCAAGCGTTTCTTACCTCAAAACTGCCATATCTCGCGAACGGATTGACAAATCCGCAAAGTTTCTGTTGCATCTGAAAGTAGAAACTGGCCCCATTACAACGGTATGAGTAGTTTTCCCCTAGACCGTTCTAGTTATTCGTTTCGAGCATCAGAACTGCGAAAATTTGGAGTTTCTCAAGCGTTTCTTACCTCAAAACTGCCATATCTCGCGAACGGATTGACAAATCCGCAAAGTTTCTGTTGCATCTGAAAGTAGAAACTGGCCCCATTACAACGGTATGAGTAGTTTTCCCCTAGACCGTTCTAGTTATTCGTTTCGAGCATCAGAACTGCGAAAATTTGGAGTTTCTCAAGCGTTTCTTACCTCAAAACTGCCATATCTCGCGAACGGATTGACAAATCCGCAAAGTTTCTGTTGCATCTGAAAGTAGAAACTGGCCCCATTACAACGGTATGAGTAGTTTTCCCCTAGACCGTTCTAGTTATTCGTTTCGAGCATCAGAACTGCTAAAATTTGGAGTTTCTCAAGCGTTTCTTACCTCAAAACTGCCATATCTCGCGAACGGATTGACCAATCCGAAAAGTTTCTGTTGCATCTGAAAGTAGATACTAGCCCCATTACAACGGTATGAGTAGTTTTCCCCTAGACCGTTCTTGTTATTCGTTTCAAGCATCAGAACTGCGAAAATTTGGAGTTTCTCAAGCGTTTCTTACCTCAAAACTGCCATATCTCGCGAACGGATTGACCAATCCGCAAAGTTTCTGTTGCATCTGAAAGTACAAACTAGCCCCATTACAACGGTGTGAGTAGTTTTCCCCTAGACCGTTCTAGTTATTCGTTTCGAGCATCAGAACTGCGAAAATTTGGAGTTTCTCAAGCGTTTCTTACCTCAAAACTGCCATATCTCACGAACGGATTGACCAATCCGTAAAGTTTCTGTTGCATCTGAAAGTAGAAACTCGCCCCATTACAACGGTATGAGTAGTTTTCCCCTAGGCCGTTCTAGTTATTCGGTTCGAGCATCAGAACTGCGAAAATTTTGAGTTTCTCAAGCGTTTCTTACCTCAAAACTGCCATATCTCGCGAACGGATTGACCAATCCGCAAAGTTTCTGTTGCATCTGAAAGTAGAAACTAGCCCCATTACAACGGTATGAGTAGTTTTCCCCTAGACCGTTCTAGTTATTCGTTTCGAGCATCAGAACTGCGAAAATTTGGAGTTTCTCAAGCGTTTCTTACCTCAAAACTGCCATATCTCGCGAACGGATTGACCAATCCGCAAAGTTTCTGTTGCATCTGAAAGTAGAAACTAGCCCCATTACAATGGTATGAGTAGTTTTCTCCTAGACCGTTCTAGTTATTCGTTTCGAGCATCAGAACTGCGAAAATTTGGAGTTTCTCAAGCGTTTCTTACCTCAAAGCTGCTATATCTCTTGAACGGATTGACCAATCCGCAAAGTTTCTGTTGCATCTGAAAGTAGAAACTGGCCCCATTACAACGGTATGAGTAGTTTTCCCCTAGACCGTTCTAGTTATTCGTTTCGAGCATCAGAACTGCGAAAATTTGGAGTTTCTCAGGCGTTTCTTACCTCAAAACTGCCATATCTCGCGAACGGATTGACCAATCCGCAAAGTTTCTGTTGCATCTGAAAGTAGAAACTAGCCCCATTACAACGGTATGAGTAGTTTTCCCCTAGACCGTTCTAGTTATTCGTTTCGAGCATCAGAACTGCGAAAATGTGGAGTTTCTCAAGCGTTTCTTACCTCAAAACTGCCATATCTCGCGAACGGATTGACCAATCCGAAAAGTTTCTGTTGCATCTGAAAGTAGAAACTAGCCCCATTACAACGGTATGAGTAGTTTTCCCCTAGACCGTTCTAGTTAATCGTTTCGAGCATCAGAACTGCGAAAATTTGGAGTTTCTCAAGCGTTTCTTACCTCAAAACTGCCATATCTCGCGAACGGATTGACCAATCCGCAAAGTTTCTGTTGCATCTGAAAGTAGAAACTAGCCCCATTAAAACGGTATGAGTAGTTTTCCCCTAGACCGTTCTAGTTATTCGTTTCGAGCATCAGAACTGCGAAAATTTGGAGTTTCTCAAGCGTTTCTTACCTCAAAACTGCCATATCTCGCGAACCGATTGACCAATCCGCAAAATTTCTGTTGCATCTGAAAGTAGAAACTCGCCCCATTACAACACTATGAGTAGTTTTCCCCTAGGCCGTTCTAGTTATTCGTTTCGAGCATCAGAACTGCGAAAATTTGGTGTTTCTCAAGCGTTTCTTACCTCAAAACTGCCTTATCTCGCGAACGGATCGACCAATCCGCAAAATTTCTGTTGCATCTGAAAGTAGAAACTGGCCCCATTACAACGGTATGAGTAGTTTTCCCCTAGACCGTTCTAGTTATTCGTTTCGAGCATCAGAACTGCGAAAATTTGGAGTTTCTCAAGCGTTTCTTACTTCAAAACTGCCATATCTCGCGAACGGATTGACCAATCCGAAAAGTTTCTGTTGCATCTGAAAGTAGAAACTAGCCCCATTACAACGGTATGAGTAGTTTTCCCCTAGCCCGTTCTAGTTATTCGGTTCGAGCATCAGAACTGCGAAAATTTGGAGTTTCTCAAGCGTTTCTTACCTCAAAACTGCCTTATCTCGCGAACGGATTGACCAATCCGCAAAATTTCTGTTGCATCTGAAAGTAGAAACTCGCCCCATTACAACGGTATGAGTAGTTTTCCCCTAGACCGTTCTAGTTATTCGTTTCGAGCATCAGAACTGCGAAAATTTGGAGTTTCTCAAGCGTTTCTTACCTCAAAACTGCCATATCTCGCGAACGGATTGACCAATCCGCAAAGTTTCTGTTGCATCTGAAAGTAGAAACTAGCCCCATTACAAAGGTATGAGTAGTTTTCCCCTAGACCGTTCTAGTTATTCGTTTCGAGCATCAGAACTGCGAAAATTTGGAGTTTCTCAAGCGTTTCTTACCTCAAAACTGCTATATCTCTTGAACGGATTGACCAATCCGCAAAGTTTCTGTTGCATCTGAAAGTAGAAACTGGCCCCATTACAACGGTATGAGTAGTTTTCCCCTAGACCGTTCTAGTTATTCGTTTCGAGCATCAGAACTGCGAAAATTTGGAGTTTCTCAAGCGTTTCTTACCTCAAAACTGCCATATCTCGCGAACGGATTGACCAATCCGCAAAGTTTCTGTTGCATCTGAAAGTAGAAACTAGCCCCATTACAACGGTATGAGTAGTTTTCCCCTAGACCGTTCTAGTTATTCGTTTCGAGCATCAGAACTGCGAAAATGTGGAGTTTCTCAAGCGTTTCTTACCTCAAAACTGCCATATCTCGCGAACGGATTGACCAATCCGAAAAGTTTCTGTTGCATCTGAAAGTAGAAACTAGCCCCATTACAACGGTATGAGTAGTTTTCCCCTAGACCGTTCTAGTTATTCGTTTCGAGCATCAGAACTGCGAAAATTTGGAGTTTCTCAAGCGTTTCTTACCTCAAAACTGCCATATCTCGCGAACGGATTGACCAATCCGCAAAGTTTCTGTTGCATCTGAAAGTAGAAACTAGCCCCATTAAAACGGTATGAGTAGTTTTCCCCTAGACCGTTCTAGTTATTCGTTTCGAGCATCAGAACTGCGAAAATTTGGAGTTTCTCAAGCGTTTCTTACCTCAAAACTGCCATATCTCGCGAACCGATTGACCAATCCGCAAAATTTCTGTTGCATCTGAAAGTAGAAACTCGCCCCATTACAACACTATGAGTAGTTTTCCCCTAGGCCGTTCTAGTTATTCGTTTCGAGCATCAGAACTGCGAAAATTTGGTGTTTCTCAAGCGTTTCTTACCTCAAAACTGCCTTATCTCGCGAACGGATCGACCAATCCGCAAAATTTCTGTTGCATCTGAAAGTAGAAACTGGCCCCATTACAACGGTATGAGTAGTTTTCCCCTAGACCGTTCTAGTTATTCGTTTCGAGCATCAGAACTGCGAAAATTTGGAGTTTCTCAAGCGTTTCTTACTTCAAAACTGCCATATCTCGCGAACGGATTGACCAATCCGAAAAGTTTCTGTTGCATCTGAAAGTAGGAACTAGCCCCATTACAACGGTATGAGTAGTTTTGCCCTAGCCCGTTCTAGTTATTCGGTTCGAGCATCAGAACTGCGAAAATTTGGAGTTTCTCAAGCGTTTCTTACCTCAAAACTGCCTTATCTCGCGAACGGATTGACCAATCCGCAAAATTTCTGTTGCATCTGAAAGTAGAAACTCGCCCCATTACAACGGTATGAGTAGTTTTCCCCTAGACCGTTCTAGTTATTCGTTTCGAGCATCAGAACTGCGAAAATTTGGAGTTTCTCAAGCGTTTCTTACTTCAAAACTGCCATATCTCGCGAACGGATTGACCAATCCGAAAAGTTTCTGTTGCATCTGAAAGTAGAAACTAGCCCCATTACAACGGTATGAGTAGTTTTCCCCTAGCCCGTTCTAGTTATTCGGTTCGAGCATCAGAACTGCGAAAATTTGGAGTTTCTCAAGCGTTTCTTACCTCAAAACTGCCTTATCTCGCGAACGGATTGACCAATCCGCAAAATTTCTGTTGCATCTGAAAGTAGAAACTCGCCCCATTACAACGGTATGAGTAGTTTTCCCCTAGACCGTTCTAGTTATTCGTTTCGAGCATCAGAACTGCGAAAATTTGGAGTTTCTCAAGCGTTTCTTACCTCAAAACTGCCATATCTCGCGAACGGATTGACCAATCCGCAAAGTTTCTGTTGCATCTGAAAGTAGAAACTAGCCCCATTAAAACGGTATGAGTAGTTTTCCCCTAGACCGTTCTAGTTATTCGTTTCGAGCATCAGAACTGCGAAAATTTGGAGTTTCTCAAGCGTTTCTTACCTCAAAACTGCCATATCTCGCGAACCGATTGACCAATCCGCAAAATTTCTGTTGCATCTGAAAGTAGAAACTCGCCCCATTACAACAGTATGAGTAGTTTTCCCCTAGGCCGTTCTAGTTATTCGTTTCGAGCATCAGAACTGCGAAAATTTGGTGTTTCTCAAGCGTTTCTTACCTCAAAACTGCCTTATCTCGCGAACGGATCGACCAATCCGCAAAATTTCTGTTGCATCTGAAAGTAGAAACTGGCCCCATTACAACGGTATGAGTAGTTTTCCCCTAGACCGTTCTAGTTATTCGTTTCGAGCATCAGAACTGCGAAAATTTGGAGTTTCTCAAGCGTTTCTTACTTCAAAACTGCCATATCTCGCGAACGGATTGACCAATCCGAAAAGTTTCTGTTGCATCTGAAAGTAGAAACTAGCCCCATTACAACGGTATGAGTAGTTTTCCCCTAGCCCGTTCTAGTTATTCGGTTCGAGCATCAGAACTGCGAAAATTTGGAGTTTCTCAAGCGTTTCTTACCTCAAAACTGCCTTATCTCGCGAACGGATTGACCAATCCGCAAAATTTCTGTTGCATCTGAAAGTAGAAACTCGCCCCATTACAACGGTATGAGTAGTTTTCCCCTAGACCGTTCTAGTTATTCGTTTCGAGCATCAGAACTGCGAAAATGTGGAGTTTCTCAAGCGTTTCTTACCTCAAAACTGCCATATCTCGCGAACGGATTGACCAATCCGAAAAGTTTCTGTTGCATCTGAAAGTAGAAACTAGCCACATTACAACGGTATGAGTAGTTTTCCCCTAGACCGTTCTAGTTATTCGTTTCGAGCATCACAACTGCGAAAATTTGGAGTTTCTCAAGCGTTTCTTACCTCAAAACTGCCATATCTCGCGAACGGATTGACCAATCCGCAAAGTTTCTGTTGCATCTGAAAGTAGAAACTAGCCCCATTACAACAGTATGAGTAGTTTTCCCCTAGGCCGTTCTAGTTATTCGTTTCGAGCATCAGAACTGCGAAAATTTGGAGTTTCTCAAGCGTTTCTTACCTCAAAACTGCCTTATCTCGCGAACGGATTGACCAATCCGCAAAATTTCTGTTGCATCTGAAAGTAGAAACTCGCCCCATTACAACGGTATGAGTAGTTTTACCCTAGACCGTTCTAGTTATTCGTTTCGAGCATCAGAACTGCGAAAATTTGGAGTTTCTCAAGCGTTTCTTACCTCAAAACTGCCATATCTCGCGAACGGATTGACCAATCCGCAAAGTTTCTGTTGCATCTGAAAGTAGAAACTAGCCCCATTACAACGGTATGAGTAGTTTTCCCCTAGACCGTTCTAGTTATTCGTTTCGAGCATCAGAACTGCGAAAATGTGGAGTTTCTCAAGCGTTTCTTACCTCAAAACTGCTATATCTCGCGAACGGATTGACCAATCCGTAAAGTTTCTGTTGCATCTGAAAGTAGAAACTCGCCCCATTACAACGGTATGAGTTGTTTTCCCCTAGGCCGTTCTAGTTATTCGTTTCGAGCATCAGAACTGCGAAAATTTGGAGTTTCTCAAGCGTTTCTTACTTCAAAACTGCCATATCTCGCGAACGGATTGACCAATCCGAAAAGTTTCTGTTGCATCTGAAAGTAGAAACTAGCCCCATTACAACGGTATGAGTAGTTTTCCCCTAGCCCGTTCTAGTTATTCGGTTCGAGCATCGGAACTGCGAAAATTTTGAGTTTCTCAAGCGTTTCTTACCTCAAAACTGCCATATCTCGCGAACGGATTGACCAATCCGCAAAGTTTCTGTTGCATCTGAAAGTAGAAACTAGCCCCATTACAACGGTATGAGTAGTTTTCCCCTAGACTGTTCTAGTTATTCGTTTCGAGCATCAGAACTGCGATAATTTGGAGTTTCTCAAGCGTTTCTTACCTCAAAACTGCCATATCTCGCGAACGGATTGACAAATCCGCAAAGTTTCTGTTGCATCTGAAAGTAGAAACTGGCCCCATTACAACGGTATGAGTAGTTTTCCCCTAGACCGTTCTAGTTATTCGTTTCGAGCATCAGAACTGCGAAAATTTGGAGTTTCTCAAGCGTTTCTAACCTCAAAACTGCCATCTCTCGCGAACGGATTGACCAATCCGCAAAGTTTCTGTTGCATCTGAAAGTAGAAACTAGCCCCATTACAACGGTATGAGTAGTTTTCCCCTAGACCGTTCTAGTTATTCGTTTCGAGCATCAGAACTGCGAAAATGTGGAGTTTCTCAAGCGTTTCTTACCTCAAAACTGCCATATCTCGCGAACGGATTGACTAATCCGAAAAGTTTCTGTTGCATCTGAAAGTAGAAACTAGCCACATTACAACGGTATGAGTAGTTTTCCCCTAGACCGTTCTAGTTATTCGTTTCGAGCATCAGAACTGCGAAAATTTGGAGTTTCTCAAGCGTTTCTTACCTCAAAACTGCCATATCTCGCGAACGGATTGACCAATCCGTAAAGTTTCTGTTGCATCTGAAAGTAGAAACTCGCCCCATTACAACGGTATGAGTTGTTTTCCCCTAGGCCGTTCTAGTTATTCGTTTCGAGCATCAGAACTGCGAAAATTTGGAGTTTCTCAAGCGTTTCTTACTTCAAAACTGCCATATCTCGCGAACGGATTGACCAATCCGAAAAGTTTCTGTTGCATCTGAAAGTAGAAACTAGCCCCATTACAACGGTATGAGTAGTTTTCCCCTAGCCCGTTCTAGTTATTCGGTTCGAGCATCAGAACTGCGAAAATTTTGAGTTTCTCAAGCGTTTCTTACCTCAAAACTGCCATATCTCGCGAACGGATTGACCAATCCGCAAAGTTTCTGTTGCATCTGAAAGTAGAAACTAGCCCCATTACAACGGTATGAGTAGTTTTCCCCTAGACTGTTCTAGTTATTCGTTTCGAGCATCAGAACTGCGATAATTTGGAGTTTCTCAAGCGTTTCTTACCTCAAAACTGCCATATCTCGCGAACGGATTGACAAATCCGCAAAGTTTCTGTTGCATCTGAAAGTAGAAACTGGCCCCATTACAACGGTATGAGTAGTTTTCCCCTAGACCGTTCTAGTTATTCGTTTCGAGCATCAGAACTGCGAAAATTTGGAGTTTCTCAAGCGTTTCTAACCTCAAAACTGCCATCTCTCGCGAACGGATTGACCAATCCGCAAAGTTTCTGTTGCATCTGAAAGTAGAAACTAGCCCCATTACAACGGTATGAGTAGTTTTCCCCTAGACCGTTCTAGTTATTCGTTTCGAGCATCAGAACTGCGAAAATGTGGAGTTTCTCAAGCGTTTCTTACCTCAAAACTGCCATATCTCGCGAACGGATTGACTAATCCGAAAAGTTTCTGTTGCATCTGAAAGTAGAAACTAGCCACATTACAACGGTATGAGTAGTTTTCCCCTAGACCGTTCTAGTTATTCGTTTCGAGCATCAGAACTGCGAAAATTTGGAGTTTCTCAAGCGTTTCTTACCTCAAAACTGCCATATCTCGCGAACGGATTGACCAATCCGCAAAGTTTCTGTTGCATCTGAAAGTAGAAACTAGCCCCATTACAACAGTATGAGTAGTTTTCCCCTAGGCCGTTCTAGTTATTCGTTTCGAGCATCAGAACTGCGAAAATTTGGAGTTTCTCAAGCGTTTCTTACCTCAAAACTGCCTTATCTCGCGAACGGATTGACCAATCCGCAAAATTTCTGTTGCATCTGAAAGTAGAAACTCGCCCCATTACAACGGTATGAGTAGTTTTCCCCTAGACCGTTCTAGTTATTCGTTTCGAGCATCAGAACTGCGAAAATTTGGAGTTTCTCAAGCGTTTCTTACTTCAAAACTGCCATATCTCGCGAACGGATTGACCAATCCGAAAAGTTTCTGTTGCATCTGAAAGTAGAAACTAGCCCCATTACAACGGTATGAGTAGTTTTCCCCTAGACCGTTCTAGTTATTGGTTGCGAGCATCAGAACTGCGAAAATTTGGAGTTTCTCAAGCGTTTCTTACCTCAAAACTGCCATATCTCGCGAACGGATTGACCAATCCGCAAAGTTTCTGTTGCATCTGCAAGTAGAAACTAGCCCCATTACAACGGTATGAGTAGTTTTCCCCTAGACCGTTCTAGTTATTCGTTTCGAGCATCAGAACTGCGAAAATTTGGAGTTTCTCAAGCGTTTCTTACCTCAAAACTGCCATATCTCGCGAACGGATTGACCAATCTGCAAAGTTTCTGTTGCATCTGAAAGTAGAAACTCGCCCCATTACAACGGTATAAGTAGTTATCCCCTAGGCCGTTCTAGTTATTCGTTTCGAGCATCAGAACTGCGAAAATTTGGAGTATCTCAAGCGTTTCTTACTTCAAAACTGCCATATCTCGCGAACGGATTGACCAAGCCGAAAAGTTTCTGTTGCATCCGAAAGTAGAAACTAGCCCCATTACAACGGTATGAGTAGTTTTCCCCTCGAACGTTCTAGTTATTGGTTTCGAGCATCAGAACTGCGAAAATTTGGAGTTTCTCAAGCGTTTATTACCTCAAAACTGCCATATCTCGCGAACGGATTGACCAATCCGAAAAGTTTCTGTTGCATCTGAAAGTAGAAACTAGCCCCATTACAACGGTATGAGTAGTTCTCCCCTAGACCGTTCTAGTTATTCGTTTCGAACATCAGAACTGCGAAAATTTTGAGTTTCTCAAGCGTTTCTTACCTCAAAACTGCCATATCTCGCGAACGGATTGACCAATCCGCAAAGTTTCTGTTGCATCTGAAAGTAGAAACTAGCCCCATTACAACGGTATGAGTAGTTTTCCCCTAGACCGTTCTAGTTATTCGTTTCGAGCATCAGAACTGCGAAAATGTGGAGTTTCTCAAGCGTTTCTTACCTCAAAACTGCTATATCTCGCGAACGGATTGACCAATCCGTAAAGTTTCTGTTGCATCTGAAAGTAGAAACTCGCCCCATTACAACGGTATGAGTTGTTTTCCCCTAGGCCGTTCTAGTTATTCGTTTCGAGCATCAGAACTGCGAAAATTTGGAGTTTCTCAAGCGTTTCTTACTTCAAAACTGCCATATCTCGCGAACGGATTGACCAATCCGAAAAGTTTCTGTTGCATCTGAAAGTAGAAACTAGCCCCATTACAACGGTATGAGTAGTTTTCCCATAGCCCGTTCTAGTTATTCGGTTCGAGCATCAGAACTGCGAAAATTTTGAGTTTCTCAAGCGTTTCTTACCTCAAAACTGCCATATCTCGCGAACGGATTGACCAATCCGCAAAGTTTCTGTTGCATCTGAAAGTAGAAACTAGCCCCATTACAACGGTATGAGTAGTTTTCCCCTAGACCGTTCTAGTTATTCGTTTCGAGCATCAGAACTGCGATAATTTGGAGTTTCTCAAGCGTTTCTTACCTCAAAACTGCCATATCTCGCGAACGGATTGACAAATCCGCAAAGTTTCTGTTGCATCTGAAAGTAGAAACTGGCCCCATTACAACGGTATGAGTAGTTTTCCCCTAGACCGTTCTAGTTATTCGTTTCGAGCATCAGAACTGCGAAAATTTGGAGTTTCTCAAGCGTTTCTAACCTCAAAACTGCCATATCTCGCGAACGGATTGACCAATCCGAAAAGTTTCTGTTGCATCTGAAAGTAGAAACTAGCCACATTACAACGGTATGAGTAGTTTTCCCCTAGACCGTTCTAGTTATTCGTTTCGAGCATCAGAACTGCGAAAATTTGGAGTTTCTCAAGCGTTTCTTACCTCAAAACTGCCATATCTCGCGAACGGATTGACCAATCCGCAAAGTTTCTGTTGCATCTGAAAGTAGAAACTAGCCCCATTACAACAGTATGAGTAGTTTTCCCCTAGGCCGTTCTAGTTATTCGTTTCGAGCATCAGAACTGCGAAAATTTGGAGTTTCTCAAGCGTTTCTTACCTCAAAACTGCCTTATCTCGCGAACGGATTGACCAATCCGCAAAATTTCTGTTGCATCTGAAAGTAGAAACTCGCCCCATTACAACGGTATGAGTAGTTTTCCCCTAGACCGTTCTAGTTATTCGTTTCGAGCATCAGAACTGCGAAAATTTGGAGTTTCTCAAGCGTTTCTTACCTCAAAACTGCCATATCTCGCGAACGGATTGACCAATCCGCAAAGTTTCTGTTGCATCTGAAAGTAGAAACTAGCCCCATTACAACGGTATGAGTAGTTTTCCCCTAGACCGTTCTAGTTATTCGTTTCGAGCATCAGAACTGCGAAAATGTGGAGTTTCTCAAGCGTTTCTTACCTCAAAACTGCTATATCTCGCGAACGGATTGACCAATCCGTAAAGTTTCTGTTGCATCTGAAAGTAGAAACTCGCCCCATTACAACGGTATGAGTTGTTTTCCCCTAGGCCGTTCTAGTTATTCGATTCGAGCATCAGAACTGCGAAAATTTGGAGTTTCTCAAGCGTTTCTTACTTCAAAACTGCCATATCTCGCGAACGGATTGACCAATCCGAAAAGTTTCTGTTGCATCTGAAAGTAGAAACTAGCCCCATTACAACGGTATGAGTAGTTTTCCCCTAGCCCGTTCTAGTTATTCGGTTCGAGCATCAGAACTGCGAAAATTTTGAGTTTCTCAAGCGTTTCTTACCTCAAAACTGCCATATCTCGCGAACGGATTGACCAATCCGCAAAGTTTCTGTTGCATCTGAAAGTAGAAACTAGCCACATTACAACGGTATGAGTAGTTTTCCCCTAGACCGTTCTAGTTATTGGTTGCGAGCATCAGAACTGCGAAAATTTGGAGTTTCTCAAGCGTTTCTTACCTCAAAACTGCCATATCTCGCGAACGGATTGACCAATCCGCAAAGTTTCTGTTGCATCTGCAAGTAGAAACTAGCCCCATTACAACGGTATGAGTAGTTTTCCCCTAGACCGTTCTAGTTATTCGTTTCGAGCATCAGAACTGCGAAAATTTGGAGTTTCTCAAGCGTTTCTTACCTCAAAACTGCCATATCTCGCGAACGGATTGACCAATCTGCAAAGTTTCTGTTGCATCTGAAAGTAGAAACTCGCCCCATTACAACGGTATAAGTAGTTATCCCCTAGGCCGTTCTAGTTATTCGTTTCGAGCATCAGAACTGCGAAAATTTGGAGTATCTCAAGCGTTTCTTACTTCAAAACTGCCATATCTCGCGAACGGATTGACCAAGCCGAAAAGTTTCTGTTGCATCCGAAAGTAGAAACTAGCCCCATTACAACGGTATGAGTAGTTTTCCCCTCGAACGTTCTAGTTATTGGTTTCGAGCATCAGAACTGCGAAAATTTGGAGTTTCTCAAGCGTTTATTACCTCAAAACTGCCATATCTCGCGAACGGATTGACCAATCCGAAAAGTTTCTGTTGCATCTGAAAGTAGAAACTAGCCCCATTACAACGGTATGAGTAGTTCTCCCCTAGACCGTTCTAGTTATTCGTTTCGAACATCAGAACTGCGAAAATTTTGAGTTTTTCAAGCGTTTCTTACCTCAAAACTGCCATATCTCGCGAACGGATTGACCAATCCGCAAAATTTCTGTTGCATCTGAAAGTAGAAACTCGCCCGATTACAACGGTCTGAGTAGTTTTCCCCTAGGCCGTTCTAGTCATTCGTTTCGAGCATCAGAACTGCGTAAATTTTGAGTTTTTCAAGCGTTTCTTACCGGAAAATTGCCATATCTCGCGAACGGGTTGACCAATCCGCAAAGTTTCTGTTGCATCTGAAAGTAGAAACTCGCCCGATTACAACGGTCTGAGTAGTTTTCCCCTAGGCCGCTCTAGTTATTCGTTTCGAGCATCAGAACTGCGAAAATTTTGAGTTTTTCAAGCGTTTCTTACCCCAAAACTGCCATATCTCGCGAACGGATTGACCAATCCGCAAAATTTCTGTTGCATCTGAAAGTAGAAACTCGCCCGATTACAACGGTCTGAGTAGTTTTCCCCTAGGCCGTTCTAGTCATTCGTTTCGAGCATCAGAACTGCGTAAATTTTGAGTTTTTCAAGCGTTTCTTACCGGAAAACTGCCATATCTCGCGAACGGGTTGACCAATCCGCAAAGTTTCTGTTGCATCTGAAAGTAGAAACTCGCCCGATTACAACGGTCTGAGTAGTTTTCCCCTAGGCCGCTCTAGTTATTCGTTTCGAACATCAGAACTGCGAAAATTTTGAGTTTTTCAAGCGTCTTTTACCTCAAAACTGCCATATCTCGCGAACGGATTGACCAATCCGCAAAATTTCTGTTGCATCTGAAAGTAGAAACTCGCCCGATTACAACGGTTTGAGTAGTTTTCCCCTAGGCCGTTCTAGTCATTCGTTTCGAGCATCAGAACTGCGAAAATTTTGAGTTTTTCAAGCGTTTCTTACCTCAAAACTGCCATATCTCGCGAACGGATTGACCAATTCGCAAAATTTCAGTTGCATCTGAAAGTAGAAGCTTGCCCGAATACAACGGTCTGAGTAGTTTTCCCCTAGGCCGTTCTAGTTATTCGTTTCGAGCATCAGAACTGCGAAAATTTTGAGTTTTTCAAGCGTTTCTTACCTCAAAACTGCCTTATCTCGCGAACGGATTGACCAATCCGCAAAATTTCTGTTGCATCTGAAAGTAGAAACTCGCCCGATTACAACGGTCTGAGTAGTTTTCCCCTAGGCCGTTCTAGTCATTCGTTTCGGGCATCAGAACTGCGTAAATTTTGAGTTTTTCAAGCGTTTCTTACCTCAAAACTGCCATATCTCGCGAACGGATTGACCAATTCGCAAAATTTCAGTTGCATCTGAAAGTAGAAGCTTGCCCGAATACAACGGTCTGAGTAGTTTTCCCCTAGGCCGTTCTAGTTATTCGTTTCGAGCATCAGAAATGCGAAAATTTTGAGTTTTTCAAGCGTTTCTTACCTCAAAACTGCCATATCTCGCGAACGGATTGACCAATTCGCAAAATTTCTGTTGCATCTGAAAGTAGAAACTCGCCCGATTACAACGGTCTGAGTAGTTTTCCCCTAGGCCGTTCTAGTCATTCGTTTCGAGCATCAGAACTGCGTAAATTTTGAGTTTTTCACGCGTTTCTTACCTAAAAACTGCCATATCTCGCGAACGGGTTGACCAATCCGCAAAGTTTCTGTTGCATCTGAAAGTAGAAACTCGCCCGATTACAACGGTCTGAGTAGTTTTCCCCTAGGCCGCTCTAGTTATTCGTTTCGAACATCAGAACTGCGAAAATTTTGAGTTTTTCAAGCGTCTTTTACCTCAAAACTGCCATATCTCGCGAACGGATTGACCAATCCGCAAAATTTCTGTTGCATCTGAAAGTAGAAACTCGCCCGATTACAACGGTCTGAGTAGTTTTCCCCTAGGCCGTTCTAGTCATTCGTTTCGAGCATCAGAACTGCGAAAATTTTGAGTTTTTCAAGCGTTTCTTACCTCAAAACTGCCATATCTCGCGAACGGATTGACCAATTCGCAAAATTTCAGTTGCATCTGAAAGTAGAAGCTTGCCCGAATACAACGGTCTGAGTAGTTTTCCCCTAGGCCGTTCTAGTTATTCGTTTCGAGCATCAGAACTGCGAAAATTTTGAGTTTTTCAAGCGTTTCTTACCTCAAAACTGCCTTATCTCGCGAACGGATTGACCAATCCGCAAAATTTCTGTTGCATCTGAAAGTAGAAACTAGCCCCATTACAACGGTATGAGTAGTTTTCCCCTAGACCGTTCTAGTTAATCGTTTCGAGCATCAGAACTGCGAAAATTTTGAGTTTTTCAAGCGTTTCTTACCTCAAAACTGCCTTATCTCGCGAACGGATTGACCAATCCGCAAAGTTTCAGTTGCATCTGAAAGTAGAAGCTTGCCCGAATACAACGGTCTGAGTAGTTTTCCCCTAGGCCGTTCTAGTTATTCGTTTCGAGCATCAGAACTGCGAAAATTTTGAGTTTTTCAAGCGTTTCTTACCTCAAAACTGCCATATCTCGCGAACGGATTGACCAATTCGCAAAATTTCAGTTGCATCTGAAAGTAGAAGCTTGCCCGAATACAACGGTCTGAGTAGTTTTCCCCTAGGCCGTTCTAGTTATTCGTTTCGAGCATCAGAACTGCGAAAATTTTGAGTTTTTCAAGCGTTTCATACCTCAAAACTGCCATATCTCGCGAACGGATTGACCAATTCGCAAAATTTCAGTTGCATCTGAAAGTAGAAGCTTGCCCGAATACAACGGTCTGAGTAGTTTTCCCCTAGGCCGTTCTAGTTATTCGTTTCGAGCATCAGAACTGCGAAAATTTTGAGTTTTTCAAGCGTTTCTTACCTCAAAACTGCCATATCTCGCGAACGGATTGACCAATTCGCAAAATTTCAGTTGCATCTGAAAGTAGAAGCTTGCCCGAATACAACGGTCTGAGTAGTTTTCCCCTAGGCCGTTCTAGTTATTCGTTTCGAGCATCAGAAATGCGAAAATTTTGAGTTTTTCAAGCGTTTCTTACCTCAAAACTGCCATATCTCGCGAACGGATTGACCAATTCGCAAAATTTCTGTTGCGTCTGAAAGTAGAAACTCGCCCGATTACAACGGTCTGAGTAGTTTTCCCCTAGGCCGTTCTAGTTATTCGTTTCGAGCATCAGAACTGCGAAAATTTTGAGTTTTTCAAGCGTTTCATACCTCAAAACTGCCATATCTCTCGAACGGATTGACCAATTCGCAAAATTTCAGTTGCATCTGAAAGTAGAAGCTTGCCCGAATACAACGGTCTGAGTAGTTTTCCCCTAGGCCGTTCTAGTTATTCGTTTCGAGCATCAGAACTGCGAAAATTTTGAGTTTTTCAAGCGTTTCTTACCTCAAAACTGCCTTATCTCGCGAACGGATTGACCAATCCGCAAAATTTCTGTTGCATCTGAAAGTAGAAACTCGCACGATTACAACGGTCTGAGTAGTTTTCCCCTAGGCCGTTCTAGTCATTCGTTTCGGGCATCAGAACTGCGTAAATTTTGAGTTTTTCAAGCGTTTCTTACCTCAAAACTGCCATATCTCGCGAACGGATTGACCAATTCGCAAAATTTCAGTTGCATCTGAAAGTAGAAGCTTGCCCGAATACAACGGTCTGAGTAGTTTTCCCCTAGGCCGTTCTAGTTATTCGTTTCGAGCATCAGAAATGCGAAAATTTTGAGTTTTTCAAGCGTTTCTTACCTCAAAACTGCCATATCTCGCGAACGGATTGACCAATTCGCAAAATTTCTGTTGCATCTGAAAGTAGAAACTCGCCCGATTACAACGGTCTGAGTAGTTTTCCCCTAGGCCGTTCTAGTCATTCGTTTCGAGCATCAGAACTGCGTAAATTTTGAGTTTTTCACGCGTTTCTTACCTAAAAACTGCCATATCTCGCGAACGGATTGACCAATCCGCAAAGTTTCAGTTGCATCTGAAAGTAGAAGCTTGCCCGAATACAACGGTCTGAGTAGTTTTCCCCTAGGCCGTTCTAGTTATTCGTTTCGAGCATCAGAACTGCGAAAATTTTGAGTTTTTCAAGCGTTTCTTACCTCAAAACTGCCATATCTCGCGAACGGATTGACCAATTCGCAAAATTTCAGTTGCATCTGAAAGTAGAAGCTTGCCCGAATACAACGGTCTGAGTAGTTTTCCCCTAGGCCGTTCTAGTTATTCGTTTCGAGCATCAGAACTGCGAAAATTTTGAGTTTTTCAAGCGTTTCATACCTCAAAACTGCCATATCTCGCGAACGGATTGACCAATTCGCAAAATTTCAGTTGCATCTGAAAGTAGAAGCTTGCCCGAATACAACGGTCTGAGTAGTTTTCCCCTAGGCCGTTCTAGTTATTCGTTTCGAGCATCAGAACTGCGAAAATTTTGAGTTTTTCAAGCGTTTCTTACCTCAAAACTGCCATATCTCGCGAACGGATTGACCAATTCGCAAAATTTCAGTTGCATCTGAAAGTAGAAGCTTGCCCGAATACAACGGTCTGAGTAGTTTTCCCCTAGGCCGTTCTAGTTATTCGTTTCGAGCATCAGAAATGCGAAAATTTTGAGTTTTTCAAGCGTTTCTTACCTCAAAACTGCCATATCTCGCGAACGGATTGACCAATTCGCAAAATTTCTGTTGCATCTGAAAGTAGAAACTCGCCCGATTACAACGGTCTGAGTAGTTTTCCCCTAGGCCGTTCTAGTTATTCGTTTCGAGCATCAGAACTGCGAAAATTTTGAGTTTTTCAAGCGTTTCATACCTCAAAACTGCCATATCTCTCGAACGGATTGACCAATTCGCAAAATTTCAGTTGCATCTGAAAGTAGAAGCTTGCCCGAATACAACGGTCTGAGTAGTTTTCCCCTAGGCCGTTCTAGTTATTCGTTTCGAGCATCAGAACTGCGAAAATTTTGAGTTTTTCAAGCGTTTCTTACCTCAAAACTGCCTTATCTCGCGAACGGATTGACCAATCCGCAAAATTTCTGTTGCATCTGAAAGTAGAAACTCGCCCGATTACAACGGTCTGAGTAGTTTTCCCCTAGGCCGTTCTAGTCATTCGTTTCGGGCATCAGAACTGCGTAAATTTTGAGTTTTTCAAGCGTTTCTTACCTCAAAACTGCCATATCTCGCGAACGGATTGACCAATTCGCAAAATTTCAGTTGCATCTGAAAGTAGAAGCTTGCCCGAATACAACGGTCTGAGTAGTTTTCCCCTAGGCCGTTCTAGTTATTCGTTTCGAGCATCAGAAATGCGAAAATTTTGAGTTTTTCAAGCGTTTCTTACCTCAAAACTGCCATATCTCGCGAACGGATTGACCAATTCGCAAAATTTCTGTTGCATCTGAAAGTAGAAACTCGCCCGATTACAACGGTCTGAGTAGTTTTCCCCTAGGCCGTTCTAGTCATTCGTTTCGAGCATCAGAACTGCGTAAATTTTGAGTTTTTCACGCGTTTCTTACCTAAAAACTGCCATATCTCGCGAACGGATTGACCAATCCGCAAAGTTTCAGTTGCATCTGAAAGTAGAAGCTTGCCCGAATACAACGGTCTGAGTAGTTTTCCCCTAGGCCGTTCTAGTTATTCGTTTCGAGCATCAGAACTGCGAAAATTTTGAGTTTTTCAAGCGTTTCTTACCTCAAAACTGCCATATCTCGCGAACGGATTGACCAATTCGCAAAATTTCAGTTGCATCTGAAAGTAGAAGCTTGCCCGAATACAACGGTCTGAGTAGTTTTCCCCTAGGCCGTTCTAGTTATTCGTTTCGAGCATCAGAACTGCGAAAATTTTGAGTTTTTCAAGCGTTTCATACCTCAAAACTGCCATATCTCTCGAACGGATTGACCAATTCGCAAAATTTCAGTTGCATCTGAAAGTAGAAGCTTGCCCGAATACAACGGTCTGAGTAGTTTTCCCCTAGGCCGTTCTAGTTATTCGTTTCGAGCATCAGAACTGCGAAAATTTTGAGTTTTTCAAGCGTTTCTTACCTCAAAACTGCCTTATCTCGCGAACGGATTGACCAATCCGCAAAATTTCTGTTGCATCTGAAAGTAGAAACTCGCCCGATTACAACGGTCTGAGTAGTTTTCCCCTAGGCCGTTCTAGTCATTCGTTTCGGGCATCAGAACTGCGTAAATTTTGAGTTTTTCAAGCGTTTCTTACATCAAAACTGCCATATCTCGCGAACGGATTGACCAATTCGCAAAATTTCAGTTGCATCTGAAAGTAGAAGCTTGCCCGAATACAACGGTCTGAGTAGTTTTCCCCTAGGCCGTTCTAGTTATTCGTTTCGAGCATCAGAAATGCGAAAATTTTGAGTTTTTCAAGCGTTTCTTACCTCAAAACTGCCATATCTCGCGAACGGATTGACCAATTCGCAAAATTTCTGTTGCATCTGAAAGTAGAAACTCGCCCGATTACAACGGTCTGAGTAGTTTTCCCCTAGGCCGTTCTAGTCATTCGTTTCGAGCATCAGAACTGCGTAAATTTTGAGTTTTTCACGCGTTTCTTACCTAAAAACTGCCATATCTCGCGAACGGATTGACCAATCCGCAAAGTTTCAGTTGCATCTGAAAGTAGAAGCTTGCCCGAATACAACGGTCTGAGTAGTTTTCCCCTAGGCCGTTCTAGTTATTCGTTTCGAGCATCAGAACTGCGAAAATTTTGAGTTTTTCAAGCGTTTCTTACTTCAAAACTGCCATATCTCGCGATCGGATTGACCAATCCGCAAAATTTCAGTTGCATCTGAAAGTAGAAACTGGCTCGATTTCAACGGTATGAGTAGTTTTCCCCTAGGCCGTTCTAGTTATTCGTTTCGAGCATCAGAACTGCGAAAATTTTGAGTTTTTCAAGCGTTTCTTACCTCAAAACTGCCATATCTCGCGAACGGATTGACCAATCCGCAAAATTTCTGTTGCATCTGAAAGTAGAAACTCGCCCGATTACAACGGTCTGAGTAGTTTTCCCCTAGGCCGTTCTAGTCATTCGTTTCGGGCATCAGAACTGCGTAAATTTTGAGTTTTTCAAGCGTTTCTTACCTCAAAACTGCCATATCTCGCGAACGGATTGACCAATTCGCAAAATTTCAGTTGCATCTGAAAGTAGAAGCTTGCCCGAATACAACGGTCTGAGTAGTTTTCCCCTAGGCCGTTCTAGTCATTCGTTTCGGGCATCAGAACTGCGTAAATTTTGAGTTTTTCAAGCGTTTCTTACATCAAAACTGCCATATCTCGCGAACGGATTGACCAATTCGCAAAATTTCAGTTGCATCTGAAAGTAGAAGCTTGCCCGAATACAACGGTCTGAGTAGTTTTCCCCTAGGCCGTTCTAGTTATTCGTTTCGAGCATCAGAAATGCGAAAATTTTGAGTTTTTCAAGCGTTTCTTACCTCAAAACTGCCATATCTCGCGAACGGATTGACCAATTCGCAAAATTTCTGTTGCATCTGAAAGTAGAAACTCGCCCGATTACAACGGTCTGAGTAGTTTTCCCCTAGGCCGTTCTAGTCATTCGTTTCGAGCATCAGAACTGCGTAAATTTTGAGTTTTTCACGCGTTTCTTACCTAAAAACTGCCATATCTCGCGAACGGATTGACCAATCCGCAAAGTTTCAGTTGCATCTGAAAGTAGAAGCTTGCCCGAATACAACGGTCTGAGTAGTTTTCCCCTAGGCCGTTCTAGTTATTCGTTTCGAGCATCAGAACTGCGAAAATTTTGAGTTTTTCAAGCGTTTCTTACCTCAAAACTGCCATATCTCGCGATCGGATTGACCAATCCGCAAAATTTCAGTTGCATCTGAAAGTAGAAACTGGCTCGATTTCAACGGTATGAGTAGTTTTCCCCTAGGCCGTTCTAGTTATTCGTTTCGAGCATCAGAACTGCGAAAATTTTGAGTTTTTCAAGCGTTTCTTACCTCAAAACTGCCATATCTCGCGAACGGATTGACCAATCCGCAAAGTTTCAGTTGCATCTGAAAGTAGAAGCTTGCCCGAATACAACGGTCTGAGTAGTTTTCCCCTAGGCCGTTCTAGTTATTCGTTTCGAGCATCAGAACTGCGAAAATTTTGAGTTTTTCAAGCGTTTCTTACCTCAAAACTGCCATATCTCGCGATCGGATTGACCAATCCGCAAAATTTCAGTTGCATCTGAAAGTAGAAACTGGCTCGATTTCAACGGTATGAGTAGTTTTCCCCTAGGCCGTTCTAGTTATTCGTTTCGAGCATCAGAACTGCGAAAATTTTGAGTTTTTCAAGCGTTTCTTACCTCAAAACTGCCATATCTCGCGAACGGATTGACCAATCCGCAAAATTTCTGTTGCATCTGAAAGTAGAAACTCGCCCGATTACAACGGTCTGAGTAGTTTTCCCCTAGGCCGTTCTAGTCATTCGTTTCGGGCATCAGAACTGCGTAAATTTTGAGTTTTTCAAGCGTTTCTTACCTCAAAACTGCCATATCTCGCGAACGGATTGACCAATTCGCAAAATTTCAGTTGCATCTGAAAGTAGAAGCTTGCCCGAATACAACGGTCTGAGTAGTTTTCCCCTAGGCCGTTCTAGTTATTCGTTTCGAGCATCAGAAATGCGAAAATTCCGAGTTTTTCAAGCGTTTCTTACCTCAAAACTGCCATATCTCGCGAACGGATTGACCAATTCGCAAAATTTCTGTTGCATCTGAAAGTAGAAACTCGCCCGATTACAACGGTCTGAGTAGTTTTCCCCTAGGCCGTTCTAGTCATTCGTTTCGAGCATCAGAACTGCGTAAATTTTGAGTTTTTCACGCGTTTCTTACCTAAAAACTGCCATATCTCGCGAACGGATTGACCAATCCGCAAAGTTTCAGTTGCATCTGAAAGTAGAAGCTTGCCCGAATACAACGGTCTGAGTAGTTTTCCCCTAGGCCGTTCTAGTTATTCGTTTCGAGCATCAGAACTGCGAAAATTTTGAGTTTTTCAAGCGTTTCTTACCTCAAAACTGCCATATCTCGCGATCGGATTGACCAATCCGCAAAATTTCAGTTGCATCTGAAAGTAGAAACTGGCCCGATTTCAACGGTATGAGTAGTTTTCCCCTAGGCCGTTCTAGTTATTCGTTTCGAGCATCAGAACTGCGAAAATTTTGAGTTTTTCAAGCGTTTCTTACCTAAAAACTGCCATATCTCGCGAACGGATTGACCAATCCGCAAAGTTTCAGTTGCATCTGAAAGTAGAAGCTCGCCCGATTACAACGGTCTGAGTAGTTTTCCCCTAGGCCGTTCTAGTTATTCGTTTCGAGCATCAGAACTGCGAAAATTTTGAGTTTTTCAAGCGTTTCTTACCTAAAAACTGCCATATCTCGCGAACGGATTGACCAATCCGCAAAGATTCAGTTGCATCTGAAAGTAGAAGCTAGCCCGATTACAACGGTCTGAGTAGTTTTCCCCTGGGCCGTTCTAGTTATTCGTTTCGAGCATCAGAACTGCGAAAATTTTGAGTTTTTCAAGCGTTTCTTACCTCAAAACTGCCATATCTCGCGATCCGATTGACCAATCCGCAAAATTTCAGTTGCATCTGAAAGTAGAAACTGGCCCGATTTCAACGGTATGAGTAGTTTACCCCTAGGCCGTTCTAGTTATTCGTTTCGAGCATCAGAACTCCGAAAATTTTGAGTTTTTCAAGCGTTTCTTACCTCAAAACTGCCATATCTTGCGAACGGATTGACCAATTCGCAAAATTTCAGTTGCATCTGAAAGTAGAAGCTTGCCCGAATACAACGGTCTGAGTAGTTTTCCCCTAGGCCGTTCTAGTTATTCGTTTCGAGCATCAGAACTGCGAAAATTTTGAGTTTTTCAAGCGTTTCTTACCTCAAAACTGCCATATCTCGCGAACGGATTGACCAATCCGCAAAATTTCTGTTGCATCTGAAAGTAGAAACTCGCCCGAACAACGGTCTGAGTAGTTTTCCCCTAGGCGTTCTAGTTATTCGTTTCGAGCATCAGAACTGCGAAAGTTTTGAGTTTTTCAAGCGTTTCTTACCTCAAAACTGCCATATCTCGCGAACGGATTGAGCAATCCGCAAAGTTTCAGTTGCATCTGAAAGTAGAAGCTCGCCCGATTACAACGGTCTGAGTAGTTTTCCCCTAGGCCGTTCTAGTCATTCGTTTCAAGCATCAGAACTGCGTAAATTTTGAGTTTTTCACGCGTTTCTTACCTAAAAACTGCCATATCGCGCGAACGGATTGACCAATCCGCAAAGTTTCAGTTGCATCTGAAAGTAGAAGCTCGCCCGATTACAACGGTCTGAGTAGTTTTCCCCTAGGCCGTTCTAGTCATTCGTTTCGAGCATCAGAACTGCGTAAATTTTGAGTTTTTCAAGCGTTTCTTACCTCAAAACTGCCATATCTCGCGAACGGATTGACCAATCCGCAAAATTTCTGTTGCATCTGAAAGTAGAAACTCGCCCGATTACAACGGTCTGAGTAGTTTTCCCCTAGGCCGTTCTAGTTATTCGTTTCGAGCATCAGAACTGCGAAAATTTTGAGTTTTTCAAGCGTTTCATACATCAAAACTGCCATATCTCGCGAACGGATTGACCAATTCGCAAAATTTCAGTTGCATCTGAAAGTAGAAGCTTGCCCGAATACAACGGTCTGAGTAGTTTTCCCCTAGGCCGTTCTAGTTATTCGTTTCGAGCATCAGAACTGCGTAAATTTTGAGTTTTTCAAGCGTTTCTTACCTCAAAACTGCCATATCTCGCGAACGGATTGACCAATCCGCAAAATTTCTGTTGCATCTGAAAGTAGAAACTCGCCCGATTACAACGGTCTGAGTAGTTTTCCCCTAGGCCGTTCTAGTTATTCGTTTCGAGCATCAGAACTGCGAAAATTTTGAGTTTTTCAAGCGTTTCATACCTCAAAACTACCATATCTCGCGAACGGATTGACCAATTCGCAAAATTTCAGTTGCATCTGAAAGTAGAAGCTTGCCCGAATACAACGGTCTGAGTAGTTTTCCCCTAGGCCGTTCTAGTTATTCGTTTCGAGCATCAGAAATGCGAAAATTTTGAGTTTTTCAAGCGTTTCTTACCTCAAAACTGCCTTATCTCGCGAACGGATTGACCAATCCGCAAAATTTCTGTTGCATCTGAAAGTAGAAACTCGCCCGATTACATCGGTCTGAGTAGTTTTCCCCTAGGCCGTTCTAGTCATTCGTTTCGGGCATCAGAACTGCGTAAATTTTGAGTTTTTCAAGCGTTTCTTACCTCAAAACTGCCATATCTCGCGAACGGATTGACCAATCCGCAAAATTTCTGTTGCATCTGAAAGTAGAAACTCGCCCGATTACAACGGTCTGAGTAGTTTTCCCCTAGGCCGTTCTAGTTATTCGTTTCGAGCATCAGAACTGCGAACATTTTGAGTTTTTCAAGCGTTTCTTACCTAAAAACTGCCATATCTCGCGAACGGATTGACCAATCCGCAAAGTTTCAGTTGCATCTGAAAGTAGAAGCTAGCCCGATTACAACGGTCTGAGTAGTTTTCCCCTAGGCCGTTCTAGTTATTCGTTTCGAGCATCAGAACTGCGAAAATTTTGAGTTTTTCAAGCGTTTCTTACCTCAAAACTGCCATATCTCGCGATCGGATTGACCAATCCGCAAAATTTCAGTTGCATCTGAAAGTAGAAACTCGCCCGATTACAACGGTCTGAGTAGTTTTCCCCTAGGCCGTTCTAGTCATTCGTTTCAGGCATCAGAACTGCGTAAATTTTGAGTTTTTCACGCGTTTCTTACCTCAAAACTGCCATATCTCGCGAACGGATTGACCAATCCGCAAAATTTCTGTTGCATCTGAAAGTAGAAACTCGCCCGAACAACGGTCTGTGTAGTTTTCCCCTAGGCCGTTCTAGTTATTCGTTTCGAGCATCAGAACTGCGAAAGTTTTGAGTTTTTCAAGCGTTTCTTACCTCAAAACTGCCATATCTCGCGAACGGATTGAGCAATCCGCAAAGTTTCAGTTGCATCTGAAAGTAGAAGCTCGCCCGATTACAACGGTCTGAGTAGTTTTCCCCTAGGCCGTTCTAGTTATTCGTTTCGAGCATCAGAACTGCGAAAATTTTGAGTTTTTCAAGCGTTTCATACCTCAAAACTGCCATATCTCGCGAACGGATTGACCAATTCGCAAAATTTCAGTTGCATCTGAAAGTAGAAGCTTGCCCGAATACAACGGTCTGAGTAGTTTTCCCCTAGGCCGTTCTAGTTATTCGTTTCGAGCATCAGAACTGCGTAAATTTTGAGTTTTTCAAGCGTTTCTTACCTCAAAACTGCCATATCTCGCGAACGGATTGACCAATCCGCAAAATTTCTGTTGCATCTGAAAGTAGAAACTCGCCCGATTACAACGGTCTGAGTAGTTTTCCCCTAGGCCGTTCTAGTTATTCGTTTCGAGCATCAGAACTGCGAAAATTTTGAGTTTTTCAAGCGTTTCATACCTCAAAACTACCATATCTCGCGAACGGATTGACCAATTCGCAAAATTTCAGTTGCATCTGAAAGTAGAAGCTTGCCCGAATACAACGGTCTGAGTAGTTTTCCCCTAGGCCGTTCTAGTTATTCGTTTCGAGCATCAGAAATGCGAAAATTTTGAGTTTTTCAAGCGTTTCTTACCTCAAAACTGCCTTATCTCGCGAACGGATTGACCAATCCGCAAAATTTCTGTTGCATCTGAAAGTAGAAACTCGCCCGATTACATCGGTCTGAGTAGTTTTCCCCTAGGCCGTTCTAGTCATTCGTTTCGGGCATCAGAACTGCGTAAATTTTGAGTTTTTCAAGCGTTTCTTACCTCAAAACTGCCATATCTCGCGAACGGATTGACCAATCCGCAAAATTTCTGTTGCATCTGAAAGTAGAAACTCGCCCGATTACAACGGTATGAGTAGTTTTCCCCTAGGCCGTTCTAGTTATTCGTTTCGAGCATCAGAACTGCGAAAATTTTGAGTTTTTCAAGCGTTTCTTACCTCAAAACTGCCATATCTCGCGAACGGATTGACCAATCCGCAAAATTTCTGTTGCATCTGAAAGTAGAAACTCGCCCGATTACAACGGTCTGAGTAGTTTTCCCCTAGGCCGTTCTAGTTATTCGTTTCGAGCATCAGAACTGCGAACATTTTGAGTTTTTCAAGCGTTTCTTACCTAAAAACTGCCATATCTCGCGAACGGATTGACCAATCCGCAAAGTTTCAGTTGCATCTGAAAGTAGAAGCTAGCCCGATTACAACGGTCTGAGTAGTTTTCCCCTAGGCCGTTCTAGTTATTCGTTTCGAGCATCAGAACTGCGAAAGTTTTGAGTTTTTCAAGCGTTTCTTACCTCAAAACTGCCATATCTCGCGAACGGATTGAGCAATCCGCAAAGTTTCAGTTGCATCTGAAAGTAGAAGCTCGCCCGATTACAACGGTCTGAGTAGTTTTCCCCTAGGCCGTTCTAGTTATTCGTTTCGAGCATCAGAACTGCGAAAATTTTGAGTTTTTCAAGCGTTTCTTACCTCAAAACTGCCATATCTCGCGAACGGATTGACCAATTCGCAAAATTTCAGTTGCATCTGAAAGTAGAAGCTTGCCCGAATACAACGGTCTGAGTAGTTTTCCCCTAGGCCGTTCTAGTTATTCGTTTCGAGCATCAGAACTGCGAAAATTTTGAGTTTTTCAAGCGTTTCTTACCTCAAAACTGCCATTTCTCGCGAACGGATTGACCAATTCGCAAAATTTCTGTTGCATCTGAAAGTAGAAACTCGCCCGATTACAACGGTCTGAGTAGTTTTCCCCTAGGCCGTTCTAGTCATTCGTTTCGAGCATCAGAACTGCGTAAATTTTGAGTTTTTCACGCGTTTCTTACCTAAAAACTGCCATATCTCGCGAACGGATTGACCAATCCGCAAAGTTTCAGTTGCATCTGAAAGTAGAAGCTCGCCCGATTACAACGGTCTGAGTAGTTTTCCCCTAGGCCGTTCTAGTTATTCGTTTCGAGCATCAGAACTGCGAAAATTTTGAGTTTTTCAAGCGTTTCTTACCTCAAAACTGCCATATCTCGCGAACGGATTGACCAATTCGCAAAATTTCAGTTGCATCTGAAAGTAGAAACTCGCCCGATTACAACGGTCTGAGTAGTTTTCCCCTAGGCCGTTCTAGTTATTCGTTTCGAGCATCAGAACTGCGAAAATTTTGAGTTTTTCAAGCGTTTCTTTCCTCAAAACTGCCATATCTCGCGAACGGATTGACCAATTCGCAAAATTTCAGTTGCATCTGAAAGTAGAAACTCGCCCGATTACAACGGTCTGATTAGTTTTCCCCTAGGCCGTTCTAGTCATTCGTTTCAAGCATCAGAACTGCGTAAATTTTGAGTTTTTCAAGCGTTTCTTACCTCAAAACTGCCATATCTCGCGAACGGATTGACCAATTCGCAAAATTTCAGTTGCATCTGAAAGTAGAAGCTTGCCCGAATACAACGGTCTGAGTAGTTTTCCCCTAGGCCGTTCTAGTTATTCGTTTCAAGCATCAGAACTGCGAAAATTTTGAGTTTTTCAAGCGTTTCTTACCTCAAAACTGCCATTTCTCGCGAACGGATTGACCAATTCGCAAAATTTCTGTTGCATCTGAAAGTAGAAACTCGCCCGATTACAACGGTCTGAGTAGTTTTCCCCTAGGCCGTTCTAGTCATTCGTTTCGAGCATCAGAACTGCGTAAATTTTGAGTTTTTCACGCGTTTCTTACCTAAAAACTGCCATATCTCGCGAACGGATTGACCAATCCGCAAAGTTTCAGTTGCATCTGAAAGTAGAAGCTCGCCCGATTACAACGGTCTGAGTAGTTTTCCCCTAGGCCGTTCTAGTTATTCGTTTCGAGCATCAGAACTGCGAAAATTTTGAGTTTTTCAAGCGTTTCTTACCTCAAAACTGCCATATCTCGCGAACGGATTGACCAATTCGCAAAATTTCAGTTGCATCTGAAAGTAGAAACTCGCCCGATTACAACGGTCTGAGTAGTTTTCCCCTAGGCCGTTCTAGTCATTCGTTTCAAGCATCAGAACTGCGTAAATTTTGAGTTTTTCACGCGTTTCTTACCTAAAAACTGCCATATCTCGCGAACGGATTGACCAATCCGCAAAGTTTCAGTTGCATCTGAAAGTAGAAGCTCGCCCGATTACAACGGTCGGAGTAGTTTTCCCCTAGGCCGTTCTAGTCATTCGTTTCAAGCATCAGAACTGCGTAAATTTTGAGTTTTTCAAGCGTTTCTTACCTCAAAACTGCCATATCTCGCGAACGGATTGACCAATCCGCAAAATTTCTGTTACATCTGAAAGTAGAAACTTGCCCGATTACAACGGTCTGAGTAGTTTTCCCCTAGGCCGTTCTAGTTATTCGTTTCGAGCATCAGAACTGCGAAAATTTTGAGTTTTTCAAGCGTTTCATACCTCAAAACTGCCATATCTCGCGAACGGATTGACCAATTCGCAAAATTTCAGTTGCATCTGAAAGTAGAAGCTTGCCCGAATACAACGGTCTGAGTAGTTTTCCCCTAGGCCGTTCTAGTTATTCGTTTCGAGCATCAGAACTGCGAAAATTTTGAGTTTTTCAAGCGTTTCTTACCTCAAAACTGCCTTATCTCGCGAACGGATTGACCAATCCGCAAAATTTCTGTTGCATCTGAAAGTAGAAACTCGCCCGATTACAACGGTCTGAGTAGTTTTCCCCTAGGCCGTTCTAGTCATTCGTTTCGGGCATCAGAACTGCGTAAATTTTGAGTTTTTCAAGCGTTTCTTACCTCAAAACTGCCATATCTCGCGAACGGATTGACCAATTCGCAAAATTTCTGTTGCATCTGAAAGTAGAAACTCGCCCGATTACAACGGTCTGAGTAGTTTTCCCCTAGGCCGTTCTAGTTATTCGTTTCGAGCATCAGAACTGCGAAAATTTTGAGTTTTTCAAGCGTTTCATACCTCAAAACTGCCATATCTCGCGAACGGATTGACCAATTCGCAAAATTTCAGTTGCATCTGAAAGTAGAAGCTTGCCCGAATACAACGGTCTGAGTAGTTTTCCCCTAGGCCGTTCTAGTTATTCGTTTCGAGCATCAGAACTGCGTAAATTTTGAGTTTTTCAAGCGTTTCTTACCTCAAAACTGCCTTATCTCGCGAACGGATTGACCAATCCGCAAAATTTCTGTTGCATCTGAAAGTAGAAACTCGCCCGATTACAACGGTCTGAGTAGTTTTCCCCTAGGCCGTTCTAGTCATTCGTTTCGGGCATCAGAACTGCGTAAATTTTGAGTTTTTCAAGCGTTTCTTACCTCAAAACTGCCATATCTCGCGAACGGATTGACCAATTCGCAAAATTTCTGTTGCATCTGAAAGTAGAAACTCGCCCGATTACAACGGTCTGAGTAGTTTTCCCCTAGGCCGTTCTAGTTATTCGTTTCGAGCATCAGAACTGCGAAAATTTTGAGTTTTTCAAGCGTTTCATACCTCAAAACTGCCATATCTCGCGAACGGATTGACCAATTCGCAAAATTTCAGTTGCATCTGAAAGTAGAAGCTTGCCCGAATACAACGGTCTGAGTAGTTTTCCCCTAGGCCGTTCTAGTTATTCGTTTCGAGCATCAGAACTGCGTAAATTTTGAGTTTTTCAAGCGTTTCTTACCTCAAAACTGCCATATCTCGCGAACGGATTGACCAATCCGCAAAATTTCTGTTGCATCTGAAAGTAGAAACTCGCCCGATTACAACGGTCTGAGTAGTTTTCCCCTAGGCCGTTCTAGTTATTCGTTTCGAGCATCAGAACTGCGAAAATTTTGAGTTTTTCAAGCGTTTCATACCTCAAAACTGCCATATCTCGCGAACGGATTGACCAATTCGCAAAATTTCAGTTGCATCTGAAAGTAGAAGCTTGCCCGAATACAACGGTCTGAGTAGTTTTCCCCTAGGCCGTTCTAGTTATTCGTTTCGAGCATCAGAACTGCGAAAATTTTGAGTTTTTCAAGCGTTTCTTACCTCAAAACTGCCTTATCTCGCGAACGGATTGACCAATCCGCAAAATTTCTGTTGCATCTGAAAGTAGAAACTCGCCCGATTACAACGGTCTGAGTAGTTTTCCCCTAGGCCGTTCTAGTCATTCGTTTCGGGCATCAGAACTGCGTAAATTTTGAGTTTTTCAAGCGTTTCTTACCTCAAAACTGCCATATCTCGCGAACGGATTGACCAATTCGCAAAATTTCTGTTGCATCTGAAAGTAGAAACTCGCCCGATTACAACGGTCTGAGTAGTTTTCCCCTAGGCCGTTCTAGTTATTCGTTTCGAGCATCAGAACTGCGAAAATTTTGAGTTTTTCAAGCGTTTCATACCTCAAAACTGCCATATCTCGCGAACGGATTGACCAATTCGCAAAATTTCAGTTGCATCTGAAAGTAGAAGCTTGCCCGAATACAACGGTCTGAGTAGTTTTCCCCTAGGCCGTTCTAGTTATTCGTTTCGAGCATCAGAACTGCGTAAATTTTGAGTTTTTCAAGCGTTTCTTACCTCAAAACTGCCATATCTCGCGAACGGATTGACCAATTCGCAAAATTTCTGTTGCATCTGAAAGTAGAAACTCGCCCGATTACAACGGTCTGAGTAGTTTTCCCCTAGGCTGTTCTAGTTATTCGTTTCGAGCATCAGAACTGCGAAAATTTTGAGTTTTTCAAGCGTTTCACACCTCAAAACTGCCATATCTCGCGAACGGATTGACCAATTCGCAAAATTTCAGTTGCATCTGAAAGTAGAAGCTTGCCCGAATACAACGGTCTGAGTAGTTTTCCCCTAGGCCGTTCTAGTTATTCGTTTCGAGCATCAGAACTGCGTAAATTTTGAGTTTTTCAAGCGTTTCTTACCTCAAAACTGCCATATCTCGCGAACGGATTGACCAATCCGCAAAATTTCTGTTGCATCTGAAAGTAGAAACTCGCCCGATTACAACGGTCTGAGTAGTTTTCCCCTAGGCCGTTCTAGTTATTCGTTTCGAGCATCAGAACTGCGAAAATTTTGAGTTTTTCAAGCGTTTCATACCTCAAAACTGCCATATCTCGCGAACGGATTGACCAATTCGCAAAATTTCAGTTGCATCTGAAAGTAGAAGCTTGCCCGAATACAACGGTCTGAGTAGTTTTCCCCTAGGCCGTTCTAGTTATTCGTTTCGAGCATCAGAACTGCGAAAATTTTGAGTTTTTCAAGCGTTTCTTACCTCAAAACTGCCTTATCTCGCGAACGGATTGACCAATCCGCAAAATTTCTGTTGCATCTGAAAGTAGAAACTCGCCCGATTACAACGGTCTGAGTAGTTTTCCCCTAGGCCGTTCTAGTCATTCGTTTCGGGCATCAGAACTGCGTAAATTTTGAGTTTTTCAAGCGTTTCTTACCTCAAAACTGCCATATCTCGCGAACGGATTGACCAATTCGCAAAATTTCTGTTGCATCTGAAAGTAGAAACTCGCCCGATTACAACGGTCTGAGTAGTTTTCCCCTAGGCCGTTCTAGTTATTCGTTTCGAGCATCAGAACTGCGAAAATTTTGAGTTTTTCAAGCGTTTCATACCTCAAAACTGCCATATCTCGCGAACGGATTGACCAATTCGCAAAATTTTAGTTGCATCTGAAAGTAGAAGCTTGCCCGAATACAACGGTCTGAGTAGTTTTCCCCTAGGCCGTTCTAGTTATTCGTTTCGAGCATCAGAACTGCGAAAATTTTGAGTTTTTCAAGCGTTTCTTACCTCAAAACTGCCTTATCTCGCGAACGGATTGACCAATCCGCAAAATTTCTGTTGCATCTGAAAGTAGAAACTCGCCCGATTACAACGGTCTGAGTAGTTTTCCCCTAGGCCGTTCTAGTCATTCGTTTCGGGCATCAGAACTGCGTAAATTTTGAGTTTTTCAAGCGTTTCTTACCTCAAAACTGCCATATCTCGCGAACGGATTGACCAATTCGCAAAATTTCTGTTGCATATGAAAGTAGAAACTCGCCCGATTACAACGGTCTGAGTAGTTTTCCCCTAGGCCGTTCTAGTTATTCGTTTCGAGAATCAGAACTGCGAAAATTTTGAGTTTTTCAAGCGTTTCATACCTCAAAACTGCCATATCTCGCGAACGGATTGACCAATTCGCAAAATTTCAGTTGCATCTGAAAGTAGAAGCTTGCCCGAATACAACGGTCTGAGTAGTTTTCCCCTAGGCCGTTCTAGTTATTCGTTTCGAGCATCAGAACTGCGTAAATTTTGAGTTTTTCAAGCGTTTCTTACCTCAAAACTGCCATATCTCGCGAACGGATTGACCAATCCGCAAAATTTCTGTTGCATCTGAAAGTAGAAACTCGCCCGATTACAACGGTCTGAGTAGTTTTCCCCTAGGCCGTTCTAGTTATTCGTTTCGAGCATCAGAACTGCGAAAATTTTGAGTTTTTCAAGCGTTTCATACCTCAAAACTGCCATATCTCGCGAACGGATTGACCAATTCGCAAAATTTCAGTTGCATCTGAAAGTAGAAGCTTGCCCGAATACAACGGTCTGAGTAGTTTTCCCCTAGGCCGTTCTAGTTATTCGTTTCGAGCATCAGAACTGCGAAAATTTTGAGTTTTTCAAGCGTTTCTTACCTCAAAACTGCCTTATCTCGCGAACGGATTGACCAATCCGCAAAATTTCTGTTGCATCTGAAAGTAGAAACTCGCCCGATTACAACGGTCTGAGTAGTTTTCCCCTAGGCCGTTCTAGTCATTCGTTTCGGGCATCAGAACTGCGTAAATTTTGAGTTTTTCAAGCGTTTCTTACCTCAAAACTGCCATATCTCGCGAACGGATTGACCAATTCGCAAAATTTCTGTTGCATCTGAAAGTAGAAACTCGCCCGATTACAACGGTCTGAGTAGTTTTCCCCTAGGCCGTTCTAGTTATTCGTTTCGAGCATCAGAACTGCGAAAATTTTGAGTTTCTCAAGCGTTTCATACCTCAAAACTGCCATATCTCGCGAACGGATTGACCAATTCGCAAAATTTTAGTTGCATCTGAAAGTAGAAGCTTGCCCGAATACAACGGTCTGAGTAGTTTTCACCTAGGCCGTTCTAGTTATTCGTTTCGAGCATCAGAACTGCGTAAATTTTGAGTTTTTCAAGCGTCTCTTACCTCAAAACTGCCATATCTCGCGAACGGATTGACCAATCCGCAAAATTTCTGTTGCATCTGAAAGTAGAAGCTCGCCCGATTACAACGGTCTGAGTAGTTTTCCCCTAGGCCGTTCTAGTCATTCGTTTCGAGCATCAGAACTGCGTAAATTTTGAGTTTTTCAAGCGTTTCTTACCTCAAAACTGCCATATCTCGCGAACGGATTGACCAATCCGCAAAATTTCTGTTGCATCTGAAAGTAGAAACTCGCCCGATTACAACGGTCTGAGTAGTTTTCCCCTAGGCCGTTCTAGTTATTCGTTTCGAGCATCAGAACTGTGAAAATTTTGAGTTTTTCAAGCGTTTCATACATCAAAACTGCCTTATCTCGCGAACGGATTGACCAATCCGCAAAATTTCTGTTGCATCTGAAAGTAGAAACTCGCCCGATTACAACGGTCTGAGTAGTTTTCCCCTAGGCCGTTCTAGTTATTCGTTTCGAGCATCAGAAATGCGAAAATTTTGAGTTTTTCAAGCGTTTCTTACCTCAAAACTGCCATATCTCGCGATCGGATTGATCAATCCGCAAAATTTCAGTTGCATCTGAAAGTAGAAACTGGCCCGATTTCAACGGTATGAGTAGTTTTCCCCTAGGCCGTTCTAGTTATTCGTTTCGAGCATCAGAACTCCGAAAATTTTGAGTTTTTCAAGCGTTTCTTACCTCAAAACTGCCATATCTCGCGAACGGATTGACCAATTCGCAAAATTTCAGTTGCATCTGAAAGTAGAAGCTTGCCCGAATACAACGGTTTGAGTAGTTTTCCCCTAGGCCGTTCTAGTTATTCGTTTCGAGCATCAGAACTGCGAAAATTTTGAGTTTTTCAAGCGTTTCTTACCTCAAAACTGCCATATCTCGCGATCGGATTGACCAATCCGCAAAATTTCAGTTGCATCTGAAAGTAGAAACTGGCCCGATTTCAACGGTATGAGTAGTTTTCCCCTAGGCCGTTCTAGTTATTCGTTTCGAGCATCAGAACTGCGAAAATTTTGAGTTTTTCAAGCGTTTCTTACCTCAAAACTGCCATATCTCGCGAACGGATTGACCAATCCGCAAAATTTCTGTTGCATCTGAAAGTAGAAACTCGCCCGATTACAACGGTCTGAGTAGTTTTCCCCTAGGCCGTTCTAGTTATTCGTTTCGAGCATCAGAACTGCGAAAGTTTTGAGTTTTTCAAGCGTTTCTTACCTCAAAACTGCCATATCGCGCGAACGGATTGACCAATTCGCAAAATTTCTGTTGCATCTGAAAGTAGAAACTCGCCCGATTACAACGGTCTGAGTAGTTTTCCCCTAGGCCGTTCTGGTCATTCGTTTCGAGCATCAGAACTGCGTAAATTTTGAGATTTTCACGCGTTTCTTACCTAAAAACTGCCATATCTCGCGAACGGATTGACCAATCCGCAAAGTTTCAGTTGCATCTGAAAGTAGAAGCTTGCCCGAATACAACGGTCTGAGTAGTTTTCCCCTAGGCCGTTCTAGTTATTCGTTTCGAGCATCAGAACTGCGAAAATTTTGAGTTTTTCAAGCGTTTCTTACCTCAAAACTGCCATATCTCGCGAACAGATTGACCAATCCGCAAAATTTCTGTTGCATCTGAAAGTAGAAACTGGCCCGATTTCAACGGTATGAGTAGTTTTCCCCTAGGCCGTTCTAGTTATTCGTTTCGAGCATCAGAACTGCGAAAATTTTGAGTTTTTCAAGCGTTTCTTACCTCAAAACTGCCATATCTCGCGAACGGATTGAGCAATCCGCAAAATTTCTGTTGCATCTGAAAGTAGAAACTCGCCCGATTACAACGGTCTGAGTAGTTTTCCCCTAGGCCGTTCTAGTCATTCGTTTCGAGCATCAGAACTGCGTAAATTTTGAGTTTTTCAAGCGTTTCTTACCTAAAAACTGCCATATCTCGCGAACGGATTGACCAATCCGCAAAGTTTCAGTTGCATCTGAAAGTAGAAGCTAGCCCGATTACAACGGTCTGAGTAGTTTTCCCCTAGGCCGTTCTAGTCATTCGTTTCGAGCATCAGAACTGCGAAAATTTTGAGTTTTTCAAGCGTTTCTTACCTCAAAACTGCCATATCTCGCGAACGGATTGACCAATCCGCAAAATTTCTGTTGCATCTGAAAGTAGAAACTCGCCCGATTACAACGGTCTGAGTAGTTTTCCCCTAGGCCGTTCTAGTTATTCGTTTCGAGCATCAGAACTGCGAAAGTTTTGAGTTTTTCAAGCGTTTCTTACCTCAAAACTGCCATATCGCGCGAACGGATTGACCAATTCGCAAAATTTCTGTTGCATCTGAAAGTAGAAACTCGCCCGATTACAACGGTCTGAGTAGTTTTCCCCTAGGCCGTTCTGGTCATTCGTTTCGAGCATCAGAACTGCGTAAATTTTGAGATTTTCACGCGTTTCTTACCTAAAAACTGCCATATCTCGCGAACGGATTGACCAATCCGCAAAGTTTCAGTTGCATCTGAAAGTAGAAGCTTGCCCGAATACAACGGTCTGAGTAGTTTTCCCCTAGGCCGTTCTAGTTATTCGTTTCGAGCATCAGAACTGCGAAAATTTTGAGTTTTTCAAGCGTTTCTTACCTCAAAACTGCCATATCTCGCGAACAGATTGACCAATCCGCAAAATTTCTGTTGCATCTGAAAGTAGAAACTGGCCCGATTTCAACGGTATGAGTAGTTTTCCCCTAGGCCGTTCTAGTTATTCGTTTCGAGCATCAGAACTGCGAAAATTTTGAGTTTTTCAAGCGTTTCTTACCTCAAAACTGCCATATCTCGCGAACGGATTGAGCAATCCGCAAAATTTCTGTTGCATCTGAAAGTAGAAACTCGCCCGATTACAACGGTCTGAGTAGTTTTCCCCTAGGCCGTTCTAGTCATTCGTTTCGAGCATCAGAACTGCGTAAATTTTGAGTTTTTCAAGCGTTTCTTACCTAAAAACTGCCATATCTCGCGAACGGATTGACCAATCCGCAAAGTTTCAGTTGCATCTGAAAGTAGAAGCTAGCCCGATTACAACGGTCTGAGTAGTTTTCCCCTAGGCTGTTCTAGTTATTCGTTTCGAGCATCAGAACTGCGAAAATTTTAAGTTTTTCAAGCGTTTCTTACCTCAAAACTGCCATATCTCGCGAACGGATTGACCAAAACGCAATATTTCGGTTGCATCTGAAAGTAGAAACTGGCCCGATTACAACGGTATGAGTAGTTTTCCCCTAGGCCGTTCTAGTTATTCGTTTCGAGCATCAGAACTGCGAAAATTTTGAGTTTTTCAAGCGTTTCTTACCTCAAAACTGCCATATCTCGCGAACGGATTGACAAATCCGCAAAATTTCTGTTGCATCTGAAAGTAGAAACTCGCCCGATTACAACGGTCTGAGTAGTTTTCCCCTAGGCCGTACTAGTTATTCGTTTCGAGCATCAGAACTGCGAAAATTTTGAGTTTTTCAAGCGTTTCTTACCTCAAAACTGCCATATCTCGCGAACGGATTGACCAAAACGCAATATTTCGGTTGCATCTGAAAGTAGAAACTGGCCCGATTACAACGGTATGAGTAGTTTTCCCCTAGGCCGTTCTAGTTATTCGTTTCGAGCATCAGAACTGCGAAAATTTTGAGTTCTTCAAGCGTTTCTTACGTCAAAACTGCCATATCTCGCGAACGGATTGAGCAATCCGCAAAATATCTGTTGCATCTGAAAGTAGAAACTCGCCCGATTACAACGGCCTGAGTAGTTTTCCCCTAGGCCGTTCTAGTTATTCGTTTCGAGCATCAGAACTGCGAAAATTTTGAGTTTTTCAAGCGTTTCTTACCTCAAAACTGCCATATCTCGCGAACGGATTGACCAATTCGCAAAATTTCAGTTGCATCTGAAAGTAGAAGCTTGCCCGATTACAACGGTCTGAGTAGTTTTCCCCTAGGCCGTTCTAGTTATTCGTTTCGAGCATCAGAAATGCGAAAATTTTGAGTTTTTCAAGCGTTTCTTACCTCAAAACTGCCATATCTCGCGAACGGATTGATCAATTCGCAAAATTTCAGTAGCATCTGAAAGTAGAAGCTTGCCCGAATACAACGGTCTGAGTAGTTTTCCCCTAGGCCGTTCTAGTTATTCGTTTCGAGCATCAGAACTGCGAAAATTTTGAGTTTTTCAAGCGTTTCTTACCTCAAAACTGCCATATCTCGCGAACGGATTGACCAATCCGCAAAGTTTCTGTTGCATCTGAAAGTAGAAACTCGCCCGATTACAACGGTATGAGTAGTTTTCCCCTAGGCCGTTCTAGTCATTCGTTTCGAGCATCAGAACTGCGTAAATTTTGAGTTTTTCACCCGTTTCTTACCTAAAAACTGCCATATGTCGCGAACGGATTGATCAATCCGCAAAGTTTCAGTTGCATCTGAAAGTAGAAGCTCGCCCGATTACAACGGTCTGAGTAGTTTTCCCCTAGGCCGTTCTAGTTATTCGTTTCGAGCATCAGAACTGCGAAAATTTTGAGTTTTTCAAGCGTTTCTTACCTCAAAACTGCCATATCTCGCGAACGGATTGACCAATTCGCAAAATTTCAGTTGCATCTGAAAGTAGAAGCTTGCCCGAATACAACGGTCTGAGTAGTTTTCCCCTAGGCCGTTCTAGTTATTCGTTTCGAGCATCAGAAATGCGAAAATTTTGAGTTTTTCAAGCGTTTCTTACCTCAAAACTGCCATATCTCGCGAACGGATTGACCAATTCGCAAAATTTCTGTTGCATCTGAAAGTAGAAACTCGCCCGATTACAACGGTCTGAGTAGTTTTCCCCTAGGCCGTTCTAGTCATTCGTTTCGAGCATCAGAACTGCGTAAATTTTGAGTTTTTCAAGCGTTTCTTACCTAAAAACTGCCATATCTCGCGAACGGATTGACCAATCCGCAAAGTTTCAGTTGCATCTGAAAGTAGAAGCTAGCCCGATTACAACGGTCTGAGTAGTTTTCCCCTAGGCCGTACTAGTTATTCGTTTCGAGCATCAGAAATGCGAAAATTTTGAGTTTTTCAAGCGTTTCTTACATCAAAACTGCCATATCTCGCGAACGGATTGACCAATCCGCAAAGTTTCTGTTGCATCTGAAAGTAGAAACTCGCCCGATTACAACGGTCTGAGTAGTTTTCCCCTAGGCCGTTCTAGTCATTCGTTTCGAGCATCAGAACTGCGTAAATTTTGAGTTTTTCACGCGTTTCTTACCTAAAAACTGCCATATCTCGCGAACGGATTGACCAATCCGCAAAGTTTCAGTTGCATCTGAAAGTAGAAGCTCGCCCGATTACAACGGTCTGAGTAGTTTTCCCCTAGGCCGTTCTAGTTATTCGTTTCGAGCATCAGAACTGCGAAAATTTTGAGTTTTTCACGCGTTTCTTACCTAAAAACTGCCATATCTCACGAACGGATTGACCAATCCGCAAAGTTTCAGTTGCATCTGAAAGTAGAAGCTCGCCCGATTACAACGGTCTGAGTAGTTTTCCCCTAGGCCGTTCTAGTTATTCGTTTCGAGCATCAGAACTGCGAAAATTTGGAGTTTTTCAAGCGTTTCTTACCTCAAAACTGCCATATCTCGCGAACGGATTGACCAATTCGCAAAATTTCAGTTGCATCTGAAAGTGGAAGCTTGCCCGAATACAACGGTCTGAGTAGTTTTCCCCTAGGCCGTTCTAGTTATTCGTTTCGAGCATCAGAAATGCGAAAATTTTGAGTTTTTCAAGCGTTTCTTACCTCAAAACTGCCATATCTCGCGAACGGATTGACCAATTCGCAAAATTTCAGTTGCATCTGAAAGTAGAAGCTTGCCCGAATACAACGGTCTGAGTAGTTTTCCCCTAGGCCGTTCTAGTCATTCGTTTCGAGCATCAGAACTGCGTAAATTTTGAGTTTTTCAAGCGTTTCTTACCTAAAAACTGCCATATCTCGCGAACGGATTGACCAATCCGCAAAGTTTCTGTTGCATCTGAAAGTAGAAACTCGCCCGATTACAACGGTCTGAGTAGTTTTCCCCTAGGCCGTTCTAGTCATTCGTTTCGAGCATCAGAACTGCGTAAATTTTGAGTTTTTCACGCGTTTCTTACCTAAAAACTGCCATATCTCGCGAACGGATTGACCAATTCGCAAAATTTCAGTTGCATCTGAAAGTAGAAGCTTGCCCGAATACAACGGTCTGAGTAGTTTTCCCCTAGGCCGTTCTAGTCATTCGTTTCGGGCAACAGAACTGCGTAAATTTTGAGTTTTTCAAGCGTTTCTTACCTCAAAACTGCCATATCTCGCGAACGGATTGACCAATCCGCAAAGTTTCTGTTGCATCTGAAAGTAGAAACTCGCCCGATTACAACGGTATGAGTAGTTTTCCCCTAGGCCGTTCTAGTCATTCGTTTCGAGCATCAGAACTGCGTAAATTTTGAGTTTTTCACCCGTTTCTTACCTAAAAACTGCCATATCTCGCGAACGGATTGATCAATCCGCAAAGTTTCAGTTGCATCTGAAAGTAGAAGCTCGCCTGATTACAACGGTCTGAGTAGTTTTCCCCTAGGCCGTTCTAGTTATTCGTTTCGAGCATCAGAACTGCGAAAATTTTGAGTTTTTCAAGCGTTTCTTACCTCAAAACTGCCATATCTCGCGAACGGATTGACCAATTCGCAAAATTTCAGTTGCATCTGAAAGTAGAAGCTTGCCCGAATACAACGGTCTGAGTAGTTTTCCCCTAGGCCGTTCTAGTTATTCGTTTCGAGCATCAGAAATGCGAAAATTTTGAGTTTTTCAAGCGTTTCTTACCTCAAAACTGCCATATCTCGCGAACGGATTGACCAATTCGCAAAATTTCTGTTGCATCTGAAAGTAGAAACTCGCCCGATTACAACGGTCTGAGTAGTTTTCCCCTAGGCCGTTCTAGTCATTCGTTTCGAGCATCAGAACTGCGTAAATTTTGAGTTTTTCACGCGTTTCTTACCTAAAAACTGCCATATCTCGCGAACGGATTGACCAATCCGCAAAGTTTCAGTTGCATCTAAAAGTAGAAGCTCGCCCGATTACAACGGTCTGAGTAGTTTTCCCCTAGGCCGTTCTAGTTATTCGTTTCGAGCATCAGAACTGCGAAAATTTTGAGTTTTTCAAGCGTTTCTTACCTCAAAACTGCCATATCTCGCGAACGGATTGACCAATTCGCAAAATTTCAGTTGCATCTGAAAGTAGAAGCTTGCCCGAATACAACGGTCTGAGTAGTTTTCCCCTAGGCCGTTCTAGTCATTCGTTTCGGGCATCAGAACTGCGTAAATTTTGAGTTTTTCAAGCGTTTCTTACCTCAAAACTGCCATATCTCGCGAACGGATTGACCAATCCGCAAAGTTTCTGTTGCATCTGAAAGTAGAAACTCGCCCGATTACAACGGTCTGAGTAGTTTTCCCCTAGGCCGTTCTAGTCATTCGTTTCGAGCATCAGACCTGCGTAAATTTTGAGTTTTTCACGCGTTTCTTACATAAAAACTGCCATATCTCGCGAACGGATTGACCAATCTGCAAAGTTTCTGTTGCATCTGAAAGTAGAAACTCGCCCGATTACAACGGTATGGGTAGTTTTCCCCTAGGCGGTTCTAGTTATTCGTTACGAGCATCAGAACTGCGAAAATTTTGAGTTTTTCAAGCGTTTCTTACCCCAAAACTGCCATATCTCGCGAACGGATTGACCAATCCGCAAAATTTCTGTTGCATCTGAAAGTAGAAACTCGCCCGATTACAACGGTCTGAGTAGTTTTCCCCTAGGCCGTTCTAGTCATTCGTTTCGAGAATCAGAACTGCGTAAATTTTGAGTTTTTCAAGCGTTTCTTACCTAAAAACTGCCATATCTCGCGAACCGATTGACCCATCCGCAAAGTTTCTGTTGCATCTGAAAGTAGAAACTCGCCCGATTACAACGGTCTGAGTAGTTTTCCACTAGGCCGTTCTAGTCATTCGTTTCGAGCATCAGAACTGCGTAAATTTTGAGTTTTTCACGCGTTTCTTACCTAAAAACTGCCATATCTCGCGAACGGATTGACCAATCCGCAAAGTTTCAGTTGCATCTGAAAGTAGAAGCTCGCCCGATTACAACGGTCTGAGTAGTTTTCCCCTAGGCCGTTCTAGTCATTCATTTCGAGCATCAGAACTGCGTAAATTTTGAGTTTTTCACGCGTTTCTTACATAAAAACTGCCATATCTCGCGAACGGATTGACCAATCCGCAAAATATCAGTTGCATCTGAAAGTAGAAGCTCGCCCGATTACAACGGTCTGAGTAGTTTTCCCCTAGGCCGTTCTAGTTATTCGTTTCGAGCATCAGAAATGCGAAAATTTTGAGTTTTTCAAGCGTTTCTTACATCAAAACAGCCATATCTCGCGAACGGATTGACCAATCCGCAAAGTTTCTGTTGCATCTGAAAGTAGAAACTCGCCCGATTACAACAGTCTGAGTAGTTTTCCCCTAGGCCGTTCTAGTCATTCGTTTCGAGCATCAGAACTGCGTAAATTTTGAGTTTTTCACCCGTTTCTTACCTAAAAACTGCCATATCTCGCGAACGGATTGATCAATCCGCAAAGTTTCAGTTGCATCTGAAAGTAGAAGCTCGCCCGATTACAACGGTCTGAGTAGTTTTCCCCTAGGCCGTTCTAGTTATTCGTTTCGAGCATCAGAACTGCGAAAATTTTGAGTTTTTCAAGCGTTTCTTACCTCAAAACTGCCATATCTCGCGAACGGATTGACCAATTCGCAAAATTTCAGTTGCATCTGAAAGTGGAAGCTTGCCCGAATACAACGGTCTGAGTAGTTTTCCCCTAGGCCGTTCTAGTTATTCGTTTCGAGCATCAGAAATGCGAAAATTTTGAGTTTTTCAAGCGTTTCTTACCTCAAAACTGCCATATCTCGCGAACGGATTGACCAATTCGCAAAATTTCTGTTGCATCTGAAAGTAGAAACTCGCCCGATTACAACGGTCTGAGTAGTTTTCCCCTAGGCCGTTCTAGTCATTCGTTTCGAGCATCAGAACTGCGTAAATTTTGAGTTTTTCAAGCGTTTCTTACCTAAAAACTGCCATATCTCGCGAACGGATTGACCAATCCGCAAAGTTTCTGTTGCGTCTGAAAGTAGAAACTCGCCCGATTACAACGGTCTGAGTAGTTTTCCCCTAGGCCGTTCTAGTCATTCGTTTCGAGCATCAGAACTGCGTAAATTTTGAGTTTTTCACGCGTTTCTTACCTAAAAACTGCCATATCTCGCGAACGGATTGACCAATTCGCAAAATTTCAGTTGCATCTGAAAGTAGAAGCTTGCCCGAATACAACGGTCTGAGTAGTTTTCCCCTAGGCCGTTCTAGTCATTCGTTTCGGGCAACAGAACTGCGTAAATTTTGAGTTTTTCAAGCGTTTCTTACCTCAAAACTGCCATATCTCGCGAACGGATTGACCAATCCGCAAAGTTTCTGTTGCATCTGAAAGTAGAAACTCGCCCGATTACAACGGTATGAGTAGTTTTCCCCTAGGCCGTTCTAGTCATTCGTTTCGAGCATCAGAACTGCGTAAATTTTGAGTTTTTCACCCGTTTCTTACCTAAAAACTGCCATATCTCGCGAACGGATTGATCAATCCGCAAAGTTTCAGTTGCATCTGAAAGTAGAAGCTCGCCTGATTACAACGGTCTGAGTAGTTTTCCCCTAGGCCGTTCTAGTTATTCGTTTCGAGCATCAGAACTGCGAAAATTTTGAGTTTTTCAAGCGTTTCTTACCTCAAAACTGCCATATCTCGCGAACGGATTGACCAATTCGCAAAATTTCAGTTGCATCTGAAAGTAGAAGCTTGCCCGAATACAACGGTCTGAGTAGTTTTCCCCTAGGCCGTTCTAGTTATTCGTTTCGAGCATCAGAAATGCGAAAATTTTGAGTTTTTCAAGCGTTTCTTACCTCAAAACTGCCATATCTCGCGAACGGATTGACCAATTCGCAAAATTTCTGTTGCATCTGAAAGTAGAAACTCGCCCGATTACAACGGTCTGAGTAGTTTTCCCCTAGGCCGTTCTAGTCATTCGTTTCGAGCATCAGAACTGCGTAAATTTTGAGTTTTTCACGCGTTTCTTACCTAAAAACTGCCATATCTCGCGAACGGATTGACCAATCCGCAAAGTTTCAGTTGCATCTAAAAGTAGAAGCTCGCCCGATTACAACGGTCTGAGTAGTTTTCCCCTAGGCCGTTCTAGTTATTCGTTTCGAGCATCAGAACTGCGAAAATTTGGAGTTTTTCAAGCGTTTCTTACTTCAAAACTGCCATATCTCGCGAACGGATTGACCAATTCGCAAAATTTCAGTTGCATCTGAAAGTAGAAGCTTGCCCGAATACAACGGTCTGAGTAGTTTTCCCCTAGGCCGTACTAGTTATTCGTTTCGAGCATCAGAACTGCGAAAATTTTGAGTTTTTCAAGCGTTTCTTACCTCAAAACTGCCATATCTCGCGAACGGATTGACCAATTCGCAAAATTTCAGTTGCATCTGAAAGTAGAAGCTTGCCCGAATAGAACGGTCTGAGTAGTTTTCCCCTAGGCCGTTCTAGTCATTCGTTTCGGGCATCAGAACTGCGTAAATTTTGAGTTTTTCAAGCGTTTCTTACCTCAAAACTGCCATATCTCGCGAACGGATTGACCAATCCGCAAAGTTTCTGTTGCATCTGAAAGTAGAAACTCGCCCGATTACAACGGTCTGAGTAGTTTTCCCCTAGGCCGTTCTAGTCATTCGTTTCGAGCATCAGACCTGCGTAAATTTTGAGTTTTTCACGCGTTTCTTACATAAAAACTGCCATATCTCGCGAACGGATTGACCAATCTGCAAAGTTTCTGTTGCATCTGAAAGTAGAAACTCGCCCGATTACAACGGTATGGGTAGTTTTCCCCTAGGCGGTTCTAGTTATTCGTTACGAGCATCAGAACTGCGAAAATTTTGAGTTTTTCAAGCGTTTCTTACCCCAAAACTGCCATATCTCGCGAACGGATTGACCAATCCGCAAAATTTCTGTTGCATCTGAAAGTAGAAACTCGCCCGATTACAACGGTCTGAGTAGTTTTCCCCTAGGCCGTTCTAGTCATTCGTTTCGAGAATCAGAACTGCGTAAATTTTGAGTTTTTCAAGCGTTTCTTACCTAAAAACTGCCATATCTCGCGAACGGATTGACCAATCCGCAAAGTTTCTGTTGCATCTGAAAGTAGAAACTCGCCCGATTACAACGGTCTGAGTAGTTTTCCACTAGGCCGTTCTAGTCATTCGTTTCGAGCATCAGAACTGCGTAAATTTTGAGTTTTTCACGCGTTTCTTACCTAAAAACTGCCATATCTCGCGAACGGATTGACCAATCCGCAAAGTTTCAGTTGCATCTGAAAGTAGAAGCTCGCCCGATTACAACGGTCTGAGTAGTTTTCCCCTAGGCCGTTCTAGTCATTCATTTCGAGCATCAGAACTGCGTAAATTTTGAGTTTTTCACGCGTTTCTTACATAAAAACTGCCATATCTCGCGAACGGATTGACCAATCCGCAAAGTTTCAGTTGCATCTGAAAGTAGAAGCTCGCCCGATTACAACGGTCTGAGTAGTTTTCCCCTAGGCCGTTCTAGTTATTCGTTTCGAGCATCAGAACTGCGAAAATTTTGAGTTTTTCAAGCGTTTCTTACCTCAAAACTGCCATATCTCGCGAACGGATTGACCAATTCGCAAAATTTCAGTTGCATCTGAAAGTAGAAGCTTGCCCGAATACAACGGTCTGAGTAGTTTTCCCCTAGGCCGTTCTAGTTATTCGTTTCGAGCATCAGAACTGCGAAAATTTTGAGTTTTTCAAGCGTTTCTTACCTCAAAACTGCCATATCTCGCGAACGGATTGACCAATTCGCAAAATTTCAGTTGCATCTGAAAGTAGAAGCTTGCCCGAATACAACAGTCTGAGTAGTTTTCCCCTAGGCCGTTCTAGTCATTCGTTTCGAGCATCAGAACTGCGTAAATTTTGAGTTTTTCACGCGTTTCTTACCTAAAAACTGCCATATCTCGCGAACGGATTGACCAATCCGCAAAGTTTCTGTTGCATCTGAAAGTAGAAACTCGCCCGATTACAACGGTCTGAGTAGTTTTCCCCTAGGCCGTTCTAGTCATTCGTTTCGAGCATCAGAACTGCGTAAATTTTGAGTTTTTCAAGCGTTTCTTACCTAAAAACTGCCATATCTCGCGAACGGATTGACCAATCCGCAAAGTTTCAGTTGCATCTGAAAGTAGAAGCTAGCCCGATTACAACGGTCTGAGTAGTTTTCCCCTAGGCCGTACTAGTTATTCGTTTCGAGCATCAGAACTGCGAAAATTTTGAGTTTTTCAAGCGTTTCTTACATCAAAACTGCCATATCTCGCGAACGGATTGACCAATCCGCAAAGTTTCTGTTGCATCTGAAAGTAGAAACTCGCCCGATTACAACGGTCTGAGTAGTTTTCCCCTAGGCCGTTCTAGTCATTCGTTTCGAGCATCAGAACTGCGTAAATTTTGAGTTTTTCACGCGTTTCTTACCTAAAAACTGCCATATCTCGCGAACGGATTGACCAATCCGCAAAGTTTCAGTTGCATCTGAAAGTAGAAGCTCGCCCGATTACAACGGTCTGAGTAGTTTTCCCCTAGGCCGTTCTAGTTATTCGTTTCGAGCATCAGAACTGCGAAAATTTTGAGTTTTTCACGCGTTTCTTACCTAAAAACTGCCATATCTCACGAACGGATTGACCAATCCGCAAAGTTTCAGTTGCATCTGAAAGTAGAAGCTCGCCCGATTACAACGGTCTGAGTAGTTTTCCCCTAGGCCGTTCTAGTTATTCGTTTCGAGCATCAGAACTGCGAAAATTTGGAGTTTTTCAAGCGTTTCTTACCTCAAAACTGCCATATCTCGCGAACGGATTGACCAATTCGCAAAATTTCAGTTGCATCTGAAAGTAGAAGCTTGCCCGAATACAACGGTCTGAGTAGTTTTCCCCTAGGCCGTACTAGTTATTCGTTTCGAGCATCAGAACTGCGAAAATTTTGAGTTTTTCAAGCGTTTCTTACCTCAAAACTGCCATATCTCGCGAACGGATTGACCAATTCGCAAAATTTCAGTTGCATCTGAAAGTAGAAGCTTGCCCGAATACAACGGTCTGAGTAGTTTTCCCCTAGGCCGTTCTAGTCATTCGTTTCGGGCAACAGAACTGCGTAAGTTATGAGTTTTTCAAGCGTTTCTTACCTCAAAACTGCCATATCTCGCGAACGGATTGACCAATCCGCAAAGTTTCTGTTGCATCTGAAAGTAGAAACTCGCCCGATTACAACGGTATGAGTAGTTTTCCCCTAGGCCGTTCTAGTCATTCGTTTCGAGCATCAGAACTGCGTAAATTTTGAGTTTTTCACCCGTTTCTTACCTAAAAACTGCCATATCTCGCGAACGGATTGATCAATCCGCAAAGTTTCAGTTGCATCTGAAAGTAGAAGCTCGCCTGATTACAACGGTCTGAGTAGTTTTCCCCTAGGCCGTTCTAGTTATTCGTTTCGAGCATCAGAACTGCGAAAATTTTGAGTTTTTCAAGCGTTTCTTACCTCAAAACTGCCATATCTCGCGAACGGATTGACCAATTCGCAAAATTTCAGTTGCATCTGAAAGTAGAAGCTTGCCCGAATACAACGGTCTGAGTAGTTTTCCCCTAGGCCGTTCTAGTTATTCGTTTCGAGCATCAGAAATGCGAAAATTTTGAGTTTTTCAAGCGTTTCTTACCTCAAAACTGCCATATCTCGCGAACGGATTGACCAATTCGCAAAATTTCTGTTGCATCTGAAAGTAGAAACTCGCCCGATTACAACGGTCTGAGTAGTTTTCCCCTAGGCCGTTCTAGTCATTCGTTTCGAGCATCAGAACTGCGTAAATTTTGAGTTTTTCACGCGTTTCTTACCTAAAAACTGCCATATCTCGCGAACGGATTGACCAATCCGCAAAGTTTCAGTTGCATCTGAAAGTAGAAGCTCGCCCGATTACAACGGTCTGAGTAGTTTTCCCCTAGGCCGTTCTAGTTATTCGTTTCGAGCATCAGAACTGCGAAAATTTGGAGATTTTCAAGCGTTTCTTACCTCAAAACTGCCATATCTCGCGAACGGATTGACCAATTCGCAAAATTTCAGTTGCATCTGAAAGTAGAAGCTTGCCCGAATACAACGGTCTGAGTAGTTTTCCCCTAGGCCGTTCTAGTCATTCGTTTCGGGCATCAGAACTGCGTAAATTTTGAGTTTTTCAAGCGTTTCTTACCTCAAAACTGCCTTATCTCGCGAACGGATTGACCAATCCGCAAAATTTCTGTTGCATCTGAAAGTAGAAACTCGCCCGATTACAACAGTCTGAGTAGTTTTCCCCTAGGCCGTTCTAGTCATTCGTTTCGGGCATCAGAACTGCGTAAATTTTGAGTTTTTCAAGCGTTTCTTACCTCAAAACTGCCATATCTCGCGAACGGATTGACCAATTCGCAAAATATCACTTGCATCTGAAAGTAGAAGCTTGCCCGAATACAACGGTCTGAGTAGTTTTCCCCTAGGCCGTTCTAGTTATTCGTTTCGAGCATCAGAAATGCGAAAATTTTGAGTTTTTCAAGCGTTTCTTACCTCAAAACTGCCATATCTCGCGAACGGATTGACCAATCCGCAAAGTTTCAGTTGCATCTGAAAGTAGAAGCTTGCCCGAATACAACGGTCTGAGTAGTTTTCCCCTAGGCCGTTCTAGTTATTCGTTTCGAGCATCAGAACTGCGAAAATTTTGAGTTTTTCAAGCGTTTCTTACCTCAAAACTGCCATATCTCGCGAACGGATTGACCAATCCGCAAAATTTCTGTTGCATCTGAAAGTAGAAACTCGCCCGATTACAACGATCTGAGTAGTTTTCCCCTAGGCCGTTCTAGTCATTCGTTTCGGGCATCAGAACTGCGTAAATTTTGAGTTTTTCAAGCGTTTCTTACCTCAAAACTGCCATATCTCGCGAACGGATTGACCAATTCGCAAAATTTCAGTTGCATCTGAAAGTAGAAGCTTGCCCGAATACAACGGTCTGAGTAGTTTTCCCCTAGGCCGTTCTAGTTATTCGTTTCGAGCATCAGAAATGCGAAAATTTTGAGTTTTTCAAGCGTTTCTTACATCAAAACTGCCATATCTCGCGAACGGATTGACCAATTCGCAAAATTTCTGTTGCATCTGAAAGTAGAAACTCGCCCGATTACAACGGTCTGAGTAGTTTTCCCCTAGGCCGTTCTAGTCATTCGTTTCGAGCATCAGAACTGCGTAAATTTTGAGTTTTTCACGCGTTTCTTACCTAAAAACTGCCATATCTCGCGATCGGATTGACCAATCCGCAAAATTTCAGTTGCATCTGAAAGTAGAAACTGGCCCGATTTCAACGGTATGAGTAGTTTTCCCCTAGGCCGTTCTAGTTATTCGTTTCGAGCATCAGAACTGCGAAAATTTTGAGTTTTTCAAGCGTTTCTTACCTCAAAACTGCCATATCTCGCGATCGGATTGACCAATCCGCAAAATTTCAGTTGCATCTGAAAGTAGAAACTGGCCCGATTTCAACGGTATGAGTAGTTTTCCCCTAGGCCGTTCTAGTTATTCGTTTCGAGCATCAGAACTGCGAAAATTTTGAGTTTTTCAAGCGTTTCTTACCTCAAAACTGCCATATCTCGCGAACGGATTGACCAATCCGCAAAATTTCTGTTGCATCTGAAAGTAGAAACTCGCCCGATTACAACGGTCTGAGTAGTTTTCCCCTAGGCCGTTCTAGTTATTCGTTTCGAGCATCAGAACTGCGAAAATTTTGAGTTTTTCAAGCGTTTCTTACCTAAAAACTGCCATATCTCGCGAACGGATTGACCAATCCGCAAAGTTTCAGTTGCATCTGAAAGTAGAAGCTAGCCCGATTACAACGGTCTGAGTAGTTTTCCCCTAGGCCGTTCTAGTTATTCGTTTCGAGCATCAGAACTGCGAAAATTTTGAGTTTTTCAAGCGTTTTACCTCAAAACTGCCATATCTCGCGATCGGATTGACCAATCAGCAAAATTTCAGTTGCATCTGAAAGTAGAAACTCGCCCGATTACAACGGTCTGAGTAGTTTTCCCCTAGGCCGTTCTAGTCATTCGTTTCAAGCATCAGAACTGCGTAAATTTTGAGTTTTTCACGCGTTTCTTACCTAAAAACTGCCATATCTCGCGAACGGATTGACCAATCCGCAAAGTTTCAGTTGCATCTGAAAGTAGAAGCTCGCCCGATTACAACGGTCTGAGTAGTTTTCCCCTAGGCCGTTCTAGTCATTCGTTTCGAGCATCAGAACTGCGTAAATTTTGAGTTTTTCAAGCGTTTCTTACCTCAAAACTGCCATATCTCGCGAACGGATTGACCAATCCGCAAAATTTCTGTTGCATCTGAAAGTAGAAACTCGCCCGATTACAACGGTCTGAGTAGTTTTCCCCTAGGCCGTTCTAGTCATTCGTTTCGGGCATCAGAACAGCGTAAATTTTGAGTTTTTCAAGCGTTTCTTACCTCAAAACTGCCATATCTCGCGAACGGATTGACCAATCCGCAAAGTTTCTGTTGCATCTGAAAGTAGAAACTCGCCCGATTACAACGGTATGAGTAGTTTTCCCCTAGGCCGTTCTAGTTATTCGTTACGAGCATCAGAACTGCGAAAATTTTGAGTTTTTCAAGCGTTTCTTACCCCAAAACTGCCATATCTCGCGAACGGATTGACCAATCCGCAAAATTTCTGTTGCATCTGAAAGTAGAAACTCGCCCGATTACAACGGTCTGAGTAGTTTTCCCCTAGGCCGTTCTAGTCATTCGTTTCGAGAATCAGAACTGCGTAAATTTTGAGTTTTTCAAGCGTTTCTTACCTAAAAACTGCCATATCTCGCGAACGGATTGACCAATCCGCAAAGTTTCTGTTGCATCTGAAAGTAGAAACTCGCCCGATTACAACGGTCTGAGTAGTTTTCCCCTAGGCCGTTCTAGTCATTCGTTTCGAGCATCAGAACTGCGTAAATTTTGAGTTTTTCACGCGTTTCTTACCTAAAAACTGCCATATCTCGCGAACGGATTGACCAATCCGCAAAGTTTCAGTTGCATCTGAAAGTAGAAGCTCGCCCGATTACAACGGTCTGAGTAGTTTTCCCCTAGGCCGTTCTAGTCATTCGTTTCGAGCATCAGAACTGCGTAAATTTTGAGTTTTTCACGCGTTTCTTACATAAAAACTGCCATATCTCGCGAACGGATTGACCAATCCGCAAAGTTTCAGTTGCATCTGAAAGTAGAAGCTCGCCCGATTACAACGGTCTGATTAGTTTTCCCCTAGGCCGTTCTAGTTATTCGTTTCGAGCATCAGAACTGCGAAAATTATGAGTTTTTCAAGCGTTTCTTACCTCAAAACTGCCATATCTCGCGAACGGATTGACCAATTCGCAAAATTTCAGTTGCATCTGAAAGTAGAAGCTTGCCCGAATACAACGGTCTGAGTAGTTTTCCCCTAGGCCGTTCTAGTTATTCGTTTCGAGCATCAGAACTGCGAAAATTTTGAGTTTTTCAAGCGTTTCTTACCTCAAAACTGCCATATCTCGCGAACGGATTGACCAATTCGCAAAATTTCAGTTGCATCTGAAAGTAGAAGCTTGCCCGAATACAACGGTCTGAGTAGTTTTCCCCTAGGCCGTTCTAGTTATTCGTTTCGAGCATCAGAACTGCGAAAATTTTGAGTTTTTCAAGCGTTTCTTACCTCAAAACTGCCTTATCTCGCGAACGGATTGACCAATCCGCAAAATTTCTGTTGCATCTGAAAGTAGAAACTCGCCCGATTACAACAGTCTGAGTAGTTTTCCCCTAGGCCGTTCTAGTCATTCGTTTCGGGCATCAGAACTGCGTAAATTTTGAGTTTTTCAAGCGTTTCTTACCTCAAAACTGCCATATCTCGCGAACGGATTGACCAATTCGCAAAATATCAGTTGCATCTGAAAGTAGAAGCTTGCCCGAATACAACGGTCTGAGTAGTTTTCCCCTAGGCCGTTCTAGTTATTCGTTTCGAGCATCAGAAATGCGAAAATTTTGAGTTTTTCAAGCGTTTCTTACCTCAAAACTGCCATATCTCGCGAACGGATTGACCAATCCGCAAAGTTTCAGTTGCATCTGAAAGTAGAAGCTTGCCCGAATACAACGGTCTGAGTAGTTTTCCCCTAGGCCGTTCTAGTTATTCGTTTCGAGCATCAGAACTGCGAAAATTTTGAGTTTTTCAAGCGTTTCTTACCTCAAAACTGCCATATCTCGCGATCGGATTGACCAATCCGCAAAATTTCAGTTGCATCTGAAAGTAGAAACTGGCCCGATTTCAACGGTATGAGTAGTTTTCCCCTAGGCCGTTCTAGTTATTCGTTTCGAGCATCAGAACTGCGAAAATTTTGAGTTTTTCAAGCGTTTCTTACCTAAAAACTGCCATATCTCGCGAACGGATTGACCAATCCGCAAAGTTTCAGTTGCATCTGAAAGTAGAAGCTAGCCCGATTACAACGGTCTGAGTAGTTTTCCCCTAGGCCGTTCTAGTTATTCGTTTCGAGCATCAGAACTGCGAAAATTTTGAGTTTTTCAAGCGTTTTACCTCAAAACTGCCATATCTCGCGATCGGATTGACCAATCAGCAAAATTTCAGTTGCATCTGAAAGTAGAAACTCGCCCGATTACAACGGTCTGAGTAGTTTTCCCCTAGGCCGTTCTAGTCATTCGTTTCAAGCATCAGAACTGCGTAAATTTTGAGTTTTTCACGCGTTTCTTACCTAAAAACTGCCATATCTCGCGAACGGATTGACCAATCCGCAAAGTTTCAGTTGCATCTGAAAGTAGAAGCTCGCCCGATTACAACGGTCTGAGTAGTTTTCCCCTAGGCCGTTCTAGTCATTCGTTTCGAGCATCAGAACTGCGTAAATTTTGAGTTTTTCAAGCGTTTCTTACCTCAAAACTGCCATATCTCGCGAACGGATTGACCAATCCGCAAAATTTCTGTTGCATCTGAAAGTAGAAACTCGCCCGATTACAACGGTCTGAGTAGTTTTCCCCTAGGCCGTTCTAGTCATTCGTTTCGGGCATCAGAACAGCGTAAATTTTGAGTTTTTCAAGCGTTTCTTACCTCAAAACTGCCATATCTCGCGAACGGATTGACCAATCCGCAAAGTTTCTGTTGCATCTGAAAGTAGAAACTCGCCCGATTACAACGGTATGAGTAGTTTTCCCCTAGGCCGTTCTAGTTATTCGTTACGAGCATCAGAACTGCGAAAATTTTGAGTTTTTCAAGCGTTTCTTACCCCAAAACTGCCATATCTCGCGAACGGATTGACCAATCCGCAAAATTTCTGTTGCATCTGAAAGTAGAAACTCGCCCGATTACAACGGTCTGAGTAGTTTTCCCCTAGGCCGTTCTAGTCATTCGTTTCGAGAATCAGAACTGCGTAAATTTTGAGTTTTTCAAGCGTTTCTTACCTAAAAACTGCCATATCTCGCGAACGGATTGACCAATCCGCAAAGTTTCTGTTGCATCTGAAAGTAGAAACTCGCCCGATTACAACGGTCTGAGTAGTTTTCCCCTAGGCCGTTCTAGTCATTCGTTTCGAGCATCAGAACTGCGTAAATTTTGAGTTTTTCACGCGTTTCTTACCTAAAAACTGCCATATCTCGCGAACGGATTGACCAATCCGCAAAGTTTCAGTTGCATCTGAAAGTAGAAGCTCGCCCGATTACAACGGTCTGAGTAGTTTTCCCCTAGGCCGTTCTAGTCATTCGTTTCGAGCATCAGAACTGCGTAAATTTTGAGTTTTTCACGCGTTTCTTACATAAAAACTGCCATATCTCGCGAACGGATTGACCAATCCGCAAAGTTTCAGTTGCATCTGAAAGTAGAAGCTCGCCCGATTACAACGGTCTGATTAGTTTTCCCCTAGGCCGTTCTAGTTATTCGTTTCGAGCATCAGAACTGCGAAAATTATGAGTTTTTCAAGCGTTTCTTACCTCAAAACTGCCATATCTCGCGAACGGATTGACCAATTCGCAAAATTTCAGTTGCATCTGAAAGTAGAAGCTTGCCCGAATACAACGGTCTGAGTAGTTTTCCCCTAGGCCGTTCTAGTTATTCGTTTCGAGCATCAGAACTGCGAAAATTTTGAGTTTTTCAAGCGTTTCTTACCTCAAAACTGCCATATCTCGCGAACGGATTGACCAATTCGCAAAATTTCAGTTGCATCTGAAAGTAGAAGCTTGCCCGAATACAACGGTCTGAGTAGTTTTCCCCTAGGCCGTTCTAGTTATTCGTTTCGAGCATCAGAACTGCGAAAATTTTGAGTTTTTCAAGCGTTTCTTACCTCAAAACTGCCTTATCTCGCGAACGGATTGACCAATCCGCAAAATTTCTGTTGCATCTGAAAGTAGAAACTCGCCCGATTACAACAGTCTGAGTAGTTTTCCCCTAGGCCGTTCTAGTCATTCGTTTCGGGCATCAGAACTGCGTAAATTTTGAGTTTTTCAAGCGTTTCTTACCTCAAAACTGCCATATCTCGCGAACGGATTGACCAATTCGCAAAATATCAGTTGCATCTGAAAGTAGAAGCTTGCCCGAATACAACGGTCTGAGTAGTTTTCCCCTAGGCCGTTCTAGTTATTCGTTTCGAGCATCAGAAATGCGAAAATTTTGAGTTTTTCAAGCGTTTCTTACCTCAAAACTGCCATATCTCGCGAACGGATTGACCAATCCGCAAAGTTTCAGTTGCATCTGAAAGTAGAAGCTTGCCCGAATACAACGGTCTGAGTAGTTTTCCCCTAGGCCGTTCTAGTTATTCGTTTCGAGCATCAGAACTGCGAAAATTTTGAGTTTTTCAAGCGTTTCTTACCTCAAAACTGCCATATCTCGCGATCGGATTGACCAATCCGCAAAATTTCAGTTGCATCTGAAAGTAGAAACTGGCCCGATTTCAACGGTATGAGTAGTTTTCCCCTAGGCCGTTCTAGTTATTCGTTTCGAGCATCAGAACTGCGAAAATTTTGAGTTTTTCAAGCGTTTCTTACCTCAAAACTGCCATATCTCAGCGAACGGATTGACCAATCCGCAAAATTTCTGTTGCATCTGAAAGTAGAAACTCGCCCGATTACAACGGTCTGAGTAGTTTTCCCCTAGGTCGTTCTAGTCATTCGTTTCGGGCATCAGAACTTCGTAAATTTTGAGTTTTTCAAGCGTTTCTTACCTCAAAACTGCCATATCTCGCGAACGGATTGACCAATTCGCAAAATTTCAGTTGCATCTGAAAGTAGAAGCTTGCCCGAATACAACGGTCTGAGTAGTTTTCCCCTAGGCCGTTCTAGTTATTCGTTTCGAGCATCAGAAATGCGAAAATTTTGAGTTTTTCAAGCGTTTCTTACATCAAAACTGCCATATCTCGCGAACGGATTGACCAATTCGCAAAATTTCTGTTGCATCTGAAAGTAGAAACTCGCCCGATTACAACGGTCTGAGTAGTTTTCCCCTAGGCCGTTCTAGTCATTCGTTTCGAGCATCAGAACTGCGTAAATTTTGAGTTTTTCACGCGTTTCTTACCTAAAAACTGCCATATCTCGCGATCGGATTGACCAATCCGCAAAATTTCAGTTGCATCTGAAAGTAGAAACTGGCCCGATTTCAACGGTATGAGTAGTTTTCCCCTAGGCCGTTCTAGTTATTCGTTTCGAGCATCAGAACTGCGAAAATTTTGAGTTTTTCAAGCGTTTCTTACCTCAAAACTGCCATATCTCGCGATCGGATTGACCAATCCGCAAAATTTCAGTTGCATCTGAAAGTAGAAACTGGCCCGATTTCAACGGTATGAGTAGTTTTCCCCTAGGCCGTTCTAGTTATTCGTTTCGAGCATCAGAACTGCGAAAATTTTGAGTTTTTCAAGCGTTTCTTACCTCAAAACTGCCATATCTCGCGAACGGATTGACCAATCCGCAAAATTTCTGTTGCATCTGAAAGTAGAAACTCGCCCGATTACAACGGTCTGAGTAGTTTTCCCCTAGGCCGTTCTAGTTATTCGTTTCGAGCATCAGAACTGCGAAAATTTTGAGTTTTTCAAGCGTTTCTTACCTAAAAACTGCCATATCTCGCGAACGGATTGACCAATCCGCAAAGTTTCAGTTGCATCTGAAAGTAGAAGCTAGCCCGATTACAACGGTCTGAGTAGTTTTCCCCTAGGCCGTTCTAGTTATTCGTTTCGAGCATCAGAACTGCGAAAATTTTGAGTTTTTCAAGCGTTTCTTACCTCAAAACTGCCATATCTCGCGATCGGATTGACCAATCAGCAAAATTTCAGTTGCATCTGAAAGTAGAAACTCGCCCGATTACAACGGTCTGAGTAGTTTTCCCCTAGGCCGTTCTAGTCATTCGTTTCAAGCATCAGAACTGCGTAAATTTTGAGTTTTTCACGCGTTTCTTACCTAAAAACTGCCATATCTCGCGAACGGATTGACCAATCCGCAAAGTTTCAGTTGCATCTGAAAGTAGAAGCTCGCCCGATTACAACGGTCTGAGTAGTTTTCCCCTAGGCCGTTCTAGTCATTCGTTTCAAGCATCAGAACTGCGTAAATTTTGAGTTTTTCAAGCGTTTCTTACCTCAAAACTGCCATATCTCGCGAACGGATTGACCAATCCGCAAAATTTCTGTTGCATCTGAAAGTAGAAACTCGCCCGATTACAACGGTCTGAGTAGTTTTCCCCTAGGCCGTTCTAGTCATTCGTTTCGGGCATCAGAACAGCGTAAATTTTGAGTTTTTCAAGCGTTTCTTACCTCAAAACTGCCATATCTCGCGAACGGATTGACCAATCCGCAAAGTTTCTGTTGCATCTGAAAGTAGAAACTCGCCCGATTACAACGGTATGAGTAGTTTTCCCCTAGGCCGTTCTAGTTATTCGTTACGAGCATCAGAACTGCGAAAATTTTGAGTTTTTCAAGCGTTTCTTACCCCAAAACTGCCATATCTCGCGAACGGATTGACCAATCCGCAAAATTTCTGTTGCATCTGAAAGTAGAAGCTAGCCCGATTACAACGGTCTGAGTAGTTTTCCCCTAGGCCGTTCTAGTTATTCGTTTCGAGCATCAGAACTGCGAAAGTTTTGAGTTTTTCAAGCGTTTCTTACCTCAAAACTGCCATATCTCGCGATCGGATTGACCAATCCGCAAAATTTCAGTTGCATCTGAAAGTAGAAACTGGCCCGATTTCAACGGTATGAGTAGTTTTCCCCTAGGCCGTTCTAGTTATTCGTTTCGAGCATCAGAACTGCGAAAATTTTAAGTTTTTCAAGCGTTTCTTACCTCAAAACTGCCATATCTCGCGATCGGATTGACCAATCAGCAAAATTTCAGTTGCATCTGAAAGTAGAAACTCGCCCGATTACAACGGTCTGAGTAGTTTTCCCCTAGGCCGTTCTAGTCATTCGTTTCGGGCATCAGAACAGCGTAAATTTTGAGTTTTTCACGCGTTTCTTACCTAAAAACTGCCATATCTCGCGAACGGATTGACCAATCCGCAAAGTTTCAGTTGCATCTGAAAGTAGAAGCTCGCCCGATTACAACGGTCTGAGTAGTTTTCCCCTAGGCCGTTCTAGTCATTCGTTTCGAGCATCAGAACTGCGTAAATTTTGAGTTTTTCAAGCGTTTCTTACCTCAAAACTGCCATATCTCGCGAACGGATTGACCAATCCGCAAAATTTCTGTTGCATCTGAAAGTAGAAACTCGCCCGATTACAACGGTCTGAGTAGTTTTCCCCTAGGCCGTTCTAGTCATTCGTTTCGGGCATCAGAACAGCGTAAATTTTGAGTTTTTCAAGCGTTTCTTACCTCAAAACTGCCATATCTCGCGAACGGATTGACCAATCCGCAAAGTTTCTGTTGCATCTGAAAGTAGAAACTCGCCCGATTACAACGGTATGAGTAGTTTTCCCCTAGGCCGTTCTAGTTATTCGTTACGAGCATCAGAACTGCGAAAATTTTGAGTTTTTCAAGCGTTTCTTACCCCAAAACTGCCATATCTCGCGAACGGATTGACCAATCCGCAAAATTTCTGTTGCATCTGAAAGTAGAAGCTAGCCCGATTACAACGGTCTGAGTAGTTTTCCCCTAGGCCGTTCTAGTTATTCGTTTCGAGCATCAGAACTGCGAAAATTTTGAGTTTTTCAAGCGTTTCTTACCTCAAAACTGCCATATCTCGCGATCGGATTGACCAATCCGCAAAATTTCAGTTGCATCTGAAAGTAGAAACTCGCCCGATTACAACGGTCTGAGTAGTTTTCCCCTAGGCCGTTCTAGTCATTCGTTTCAAGCATCAGAACTGCGTAAATTTTGAGTTTTTCACGCGTTTCTTACCTAAAAACTGCCATATCTCGCGAACGGATTGACCAATCCGCAAAGTTTCAGTTGCATCTGAAAGTAGAAGCTCGCCCGATTACAACGGTCAGAGTAGTTTTCCCCTAGGCCGTTCTAGTCATTCGTTTCGAGCATCAGAACTGCGTAAATTTTGAGTTTTTCAAGCGTTTCTTACCTCAAAACTGCCATATCTCGCGAACGGATTGACCAATCCGCAAAATTTCTGTTGCATCTGAAAGTAGAAACTCGCCCGATTACAACGGTCTGAGTAGTTTTCCCCTAGGCCGTTCTAGTCATTCGTTTCGGGCATCAGAACAGCGTAAATTTTGAGTTTTTCAAGCGTTTCTTACCTCAAAACTGTCATATCTCGCGAACGGATTGACCAATCCGCAAAGTTTCTGTTGCATCTGAAAGTAGAAACTCGCCCGATTACAACGGTATGAGTAGTTTTCCCCTAGGCCGTTCTAGTTATTCGTTACGAGCATCAGAACTGCGAAAAATTTGAGTTTTTCAAGCGTTTCTTACCCCAAAACTGCCATATCTCGCGAACGGATTGACCAATCCGCAAAATTTCTGTTGCATCTGAAAGTAGAAACTGGCCCGATTTCAACGGTATGAGTAGTTTTCCCCTAGGCCGTTCTAGTTATTCGTTTCGAGCATCAGAACTGCGAAAATTTTGAGTTTTTCAAGCGTTTCTTACCTCAAAACTGCCATATCTCGCGATCGGATTGACCAATCCGCAAAATTTCAGTTGCATCTGAAAGTAGAAACTGGCCCGATTTCAACGGTATGAGTAGTTTTCCCCTAGGCCGTTCTAGTTATTCGTTTCGAGCATCAGAACTGCGAAAATTTTGAGGTTTTCAAGCGTTTCTTACCTCAAAACTGCCATATCTCGCGAACGGATTGACCAATCCGCAAAATTTCTGTTGCATCTGAAAGTAGAAACTCGCCCGATTACAACGGTCTGAGTAGTTTTCCCCTAGGCCGTTCTAGTTATTCGTTTCGAGCATCAGAACTGCGAAAATTTTGAGTTTTTCAAGCGTTTCTTACCTCAAAACTGCCATATCTCGCGAACGGATTGACCAATCCGCAAAATTTCTGTTGCATCTGAAAGTAGAAACTCGCCCGATTACAACGGTCTGAGTAGTTTTCCCCTAGGCCGTTCTAGTTATTCGTTTCGAGCATCAGAACTGCGAAAATTTTGAGTTTTTCAAGCGTTTCTTACCTCAAAACTGCCATATCTCGCGATCGGATTGACCAATCCGCAAAATTTCAGTTGCATCTGAAAGTAGAAACTGGCCCGATTTCAACGGTATGAGTAGTTTTCCCCTAGGCCGTTCTAGTTATTCGTTTCGAGCATCAGAACTCCGAAAATTTTGAGTTTTTCAAGCGGTTCTTACCTCAAAACTGCCATATCTCGCGAACGGATTGACCAATCCGCAAAATTTCTGTTGCATCTGAAAGTAGAAACTCGCCCGATTACAACGGTCTGAGTAGTTTTCCCCTAGGCCGTTCTAGTTATTCGTTTCGAGCATCAGAACTGCGAAAATTTTGAGTTTTTCAAGCGTTTCTTACCTCAAAACTGCCATATCTCGCGATCGGATTGACCAATCCGCAAAATTTCAGTTGCATCTGAAAGTAGAAACTGGCCCGATTTCAACGGTATGAGTAGTTTTCCCCTAGGCCGTTCTAGTTATTCGTTTCGAGCATCAGAACTCCGAAAATTTTGAGTTTTTCAAGCGTTTCTTACCTCAAAACTGCCATATCTCGCGAACGGATTGACCAATTCGCAAAATTTCAGTTGCATCTGAAAGTAGAAGCTTGCCCGAATACAACGGTCTGAGTAGTTTTCCCCTAGGCCGTTCTAGTTATTCGTTTCGAGCATCAGAACTGCGAAAATTTTGAGTTTTTCAAGCGTTTCTTACCTCAAAACTGCCATATCTCGCGATCGGATTGACCAATCCGCAAAATTTCAGTTGCATCTGAAAGTAGAAACTGGCCCGATTTCAACGGTATGAGTAGTTTTCCCCTAGGCCGTTCTAGTTATTCGTTTCGAGCATCAGAACTGCGAAAATTTTGAGTTTTTCAAGCGTTTCTTACCTCAAAACTGCCATATCTCGCGAACGGATTGACCAATCCGCAAAATTTCTGTTGCATCTGAAAGTAGAAACTCGCCCGATTACAACGGTCTGAGTAGTTTTCCCCTAGGCCGTTCTAGTTATTCGTTTCGAGCATCAGAACTGCGAAAATTGTGAGTTTTTCAAGCGTTTCTTACCTAAAAACTGCCATATCTCGCGAACGGATTGACCAATCCGCAAAGTTTCAGTTGCATCTGAAAGTAGAAGCTAGCCCGATTACAACGGTCTGAGTAGTTTTCCCCTAGGCCGTTCTAGTCATTCGTTTCGAGCATCAGAACTGCGTAAATTTTGAGTTTTTCAAGCGTTTCTTACCTCAAAACTGCCATATCTCGCGAACGGATTGACCAATCCGCAAAATTTCTGTTGCATCTGAAAGTAGAAACTCGCCCGATTACAACGGTCTGAGTAGTTTTCCCCTAGGCCGTTCTAGTCATTCGTTTCGGGCATCAGAACTGCGTAAATTTTGAGTTTTTCAAGCGTTTCTTACCTCAAAACTGCCATATCTCGCGAACGGATTGACCAATCCGCAAAGTTTCTGTTGCATCTGAAAGTAGAAACTCGCCCGATTACAACGGTATGAGTAGTTTTCCCCTAGGCCGTTCTAGTTATTCGTTACGAGCATCAGAACTGCGAAAATTTTGAGTTTTTCAAGCGTTTCTTACCCCAAAACTGCCATATCTCGCGAAGGGATTGACCAATCCGCAAAATTTCTGTTGCATCTGAAAGTAGAAACTCGCCCGATTACAACGGTCTGAGTAGTTTTCCCCTAGGCCGTTCTAGTTATTCGTTTCGAGCATCAGAACTGCGAAAATTTTGAGCTTTTCAAGCGTTTCTTACCTCAAAACTGCCATATCTCGCGAACGGATTGACCAATTCGCAAAATTTCAGTTGCATCTGAAAGTAGAAGCTCGCCCGATTACAACGGTCTGAGTAGTTTTCCCCTAGGCCGTTCTAGTTATTCGTTTCGAGCATCAGAACTGCGAAAATTTTGAGTTTTTCAAGCGTTTCTTACCTCAAAACTGCCATATCTCGCGAACGGATTGAGCAATCCGCAAAATTTCTGTTGCATCTGAAAGTAGAAACTCGCCCGATTACAACGGTCTGAGTAGTTTTCCCCTAGGCCGTTCTAGTTATTCGTTTCGAGCATCAGAACTGCGAAAATTTTGAGTTTTTCAAGCGTTTCTTACCTCAAAACTGCCATATCTCGCGATCCGATTGACCAATCCGCAAAATTTCAGTTGCATCTGAAAGTAGAAACTCGCCCGATTACAACGGTCTGAGTAGTTTTCCCCTAGGCCGTTCTAGTTATTCGTTTCGAGCATCAGAACTGCGAAAATTTTGAGTTTTTCAAGCGTTTCTTACCTCAAAACTGCCATATCTCGCGATCGGATTGACCAATCCGCAAAATTTCAGTTGCATCTGAAAGTAGAAACTGGCCCGATTTCAACGGTATGAGTAGTTTTCCCCTAGGCCGTTCTAGTTATTCGTTTCGAGCATCAGAACTGCGAAAATTTTGAGGTTTTCAAGCGTTTCTTACCTCAAAACTGCCATATCTCGCGAACGGATTGACCAATCCGCAAAATTTCTGTTGCATCTGAAAGTAGAAACTCGCCCGATTACAACGGTCTGAGTAGTTTTCCCCTAGGCCGTTCTAGTTATTCGTTTCGAGCATCAGAACTGCGAAAATTTTGAGTTTTTCAAGCGTTTCTTACCTCAAAACTGCCATATCTCGCGAACGGATTGACCAATCCGCAAAATTTCTGTTGCATCTGAAAGTAGAAACTCGCCCGATTACAACGGTCTGAGTAGTTTTCCCCTAGGCCGTTCTAGTTATTCGTTTCGAGCATCAGAACTGCGAAAATTTTGAGTTTTTCAAGCGTTTCTTACCTAAAAACTGCCATATCTCGCGAACGGATTGACCAATCCGCAAAGTTTCAGTTGCATCTGAAAGTAGAAGCTAGCCCGATTACAACGGTCTGAGTAGTTTTCCCCTAGGCCGTTCTAGTCATTCGTTTCGAGCATCAGAACTGCGTAAATTTTGAGTTTTTCAAGCGTTTCTTACCTCAAAACTGCCATATCTCGCGAACGGATTGACCAATCCGCAAAATTTCTGTTGCATCTGAAAGTAGAAACTCGCCCGATTACAACGGTCTGAGTAGTTTTCCCCTAGGCCGTTCTAGTCATTCGTTTCGGGCATCAGAACTGCGTAAATTTTGAGTTTTTCAAGCGTTTCTTACCTCAAAACTGCCATATCTCGCGAACGGATTGACCAATCCGCAAAGTTTCTGTTGCATCTGAAAGTAGAAACTCGCCCGATTACAACGGTATGAGTAGTTTTCCCCTAGGCCGTTCTAGTTATTCGTTACGAGCATCAGAACTGCGAAAATTTTGAGTTTTTCAAGCGTTTCTTACCCCAAAACTGCCATATCTCGCGAACGGATTGACCAATCCGCAAAGTTTCTGTTGCATCTGAAAGTAGAAACTCGCCCGATTACAACGGTCTGAGTAGTTTTCTCCTAGGCCGTTCTAGTCATTCGTTTCGAGCATCATAACTGCGTAAATTTTGAGTTTTTCAAGCGTTTCTTACCTAAAAACTGCCATATCTCGCGAACGGATTGACCAATCCGCAAAGTTTCAGTTGCATCTGAAAGTAGAAGCTCGCCCGATTACAACTGTCTGAGTAGTTTTCCCCTAGGCCGTTCTAGTTATTCGTTTCGAGCATCAGAACTGCGAAAATTTTGAGTTTTTCAAGCGTTTCTTACCTCAAAACTGCCATATCTCGCGAACGGATTGAGCAATCCGCAAAATTTCTGTTGCATCTGAAAGTAGAAACTCGCCCGATTACAACGGTCTGAGTAGTTTTCCCCTAGGCCGTTCTAGTTATTCGTTTCGAGCATCAGAACTGCGGAAATTTTGAGTTTTTCAAGCGTTTCTTACCTCAAAACTGCCATATCTCGCGATCTGATTGACCAATCCGCAAAATTTCAGTTGCATCTGAAAGTAGAAACTGGCCCGATTTCAACGGTATGAGTAGTTTTCCCCTAGGCCGTTCTAGTTATTCGTTTCGAGCATCAGAACTCCGAAAATTTTGAGTTTTTCAAGCGTTTCTTACCTCAAAACTGCCATATCTCGCGAACGGATTGACCAATTCGCAAAATTTCAGTTGCATCTGAAAGTAGAAACTCGCCCGATTACAACGGTCTGAGTAGTTTTCCCCTAGGCCGTTCTAGTTATTCGTTTCGAGCATCAGAACTGCGAAAATTTTGAGTTTTTCAAGCGTTTCTTACCTCAAAACTGCCATATCTCGCGATCGGATTGACCAATCCGCAAAATTTCAGTTGCATCTGAAAGTAGAAACTGGCCCGATTTCAACGGTATGAGTAGTTTTCCCCTAGGCCGTTCTAGTTATTCGTTTCGAGCATCAGAACTCCGAAAATTTTGAGTTTTTCAAGCGTTTCTTACCTCAAAACTGCCATATCTCGCGAACGGATTGACCAATCCGCAAAATTTCTGTTGCATCTGAAAGTAGAATCTCGCCCGATTACAACGGTCTGAGTAGTTTTCCCCTAGGCCGTTCTAGTTATTCGTTTCGAGCATCAGAACTGCGAAAGTTTTGAGTTTTTCAAGCGTTTCTTACCTCAAATCTGCCATATCTCGCGAACGGATTGAGCAATCCGCAAAATTTCTATTGCATCTGAAAGTAGAAACTCGCCCGATTACAACGGTCTGAGTAGTTTTCCCCTAGGCCGTTCTAGTCATTCGTTTCGAGCATCAGAACTGCGTAAATTTTGAGTTTTTCAAGCGTTTCGTACCTAAAAACTGCCATATCTCGCGAACGGATTGACCAATTCGCAAAATTTCAGTTGCATCTGAAAGTAGAAGCTTGCCCGAATACAACGGTCTGAGTAGTTTTCCCCTAGGCCGTTCTAGTTATTCGTTTCGAGCATCAGAACTGCGAAAATTTTGAGTTTTTCAAGCGTTTCTTACCTCAAAACTGCCATATCTCGCGAACGGATTGAGCAATCCGCAAAATTTCTGTTGCATCTGAAAGTAGAAACTCGCCCGATTACAACGGTCTGAGTAGTTTTCCCCTAGGCCGTTCTAGTTATTCGTTTCGAGCATCAGAACTGCGAAAATTTTGAGTTTTTCAAGCGTTTCTTACCTCAAAACTGCCATATCTCGCGATCGGATTGACCAATCCGCAAAATTTCAGTTGCATCTGAAAGTAGAAACTGGCCCGATTTCAACGGTATGAGTAGTTTTCCCCTAGGCCGTTCTAGTTATTCGTTTCGAGCATCAGAACTGCGAAAATTTTGAGGTTTTCAAGCGTTTCTTACCTCAAAACTGCCATATCTCGCGAACGGATTGACCAATCCGCAAAATTTCTGTTGCATCTGAAAGTAGAAACTCGCCCGATTACAACGGTCTGAGTAGTTTTCCCCTAGGCCGTTCTAGTTATTCGTTTCGAGCATCAGAACTGCGAAAATTTTGAGTTTTTCAAGCGTTTCTTACCTCAAAACTGCCATATCTCGCGAACGGATTGACCAATCCGCAAAATTTCTGTTGCATCTGAAAGTAGAAACTCGCCCGATTACAACGGTCTGAGTAGTTTTCCCCTAGGCCGTTCTAGTTATTCGTTTCGAGCATCAGAACTGCGAAAATTTTGAGTTTTTCAAGCGTTTCTTACCTCAAAACTGCCATATCTCGCGATCGGATTGACCAATCCGCAAAATTTCAGTTGCATCTGAAAGTAGAAACTGGCCCGATTTCAACGGTATGAGTAGTTTTCCCCTAGGCCGTTCTAGTTATTCGTTTCGAGCATCAGAACTCCGAAAATTTTGAGTTTTTCAAGCGTTTCTTACCTCAAAACTGCCATATCTCGCGAACGGATTGACCAATTCGCAAAATTTCAGTTGCATCTGAAAGTAGAAGCTTGCCCGAATACAACGGTCTGAGTAGTTTTCCCCTAGGACGTTCTAGTTATTCGTTTCGAGCATCAGAACTGCGAAAATTTTGAGTTTTTCAAGCGTTTCTTACCTCAAAACTGCCATATCTCGCGATCGGATTGACCAATCCGCAAAATTTCAGTTGCATCTGAAAGTAGAAACTGGCCCGATTTCAACGGTATGAGTAGTTTTCCCCTAGGCCGTTCTAGTTATTCGTTTCGAGCATCAGAACTGCGAAAATTTTGAGTTTTTCAAGCGTTTCTTACCTCAAAACTGCCATATCTCGCGAACGGATTGACCAATCCGCAAAATTTCTGTTGCATCTGAAAGTAGAAACTCGCCCGATTACAACGGTCTGAGTAGTTTTCCCCTAGGCCGTTCTAGTTATTCGTTTCGAGCATCAGAACTGCGAAAATTGTGAGTTTTTCAATCGTTTCTTACCTAAAAACTGCCATATCTCGCGAACGGATTGACCAATCCGCAAAGTTTCAGTTGCATCTGAAAGTAGAAGCTAGCCCGATTACAACGGTCTGAGTAGTTTTCCCCTAGGCCGTTCTAGTTATTCGTTTCGAGCATCAGAACTGCGAAAATTTTGAGTTTTTCAAGCGTTTCTTACCTCAAAACTGCCATATCTCGCGATCGGATTGACCAATCCGCAAAATTTCAGTTGCATCTGAAAGTAGAAACTCGCCCGATTACAACGGTCTGAGTTGTTTTCCCCTAGGCCGTTCTAGTCATTCGTTTCAAGCATCAGAACTGCGTAAATTTTGAGTTTTTCACGCGTTTCTTACCTAAAAACTGCCATATCTCGCGAACGGATTGACCAATCCGCAAAGTTTCAGTTGCATCTGAAAGTAGAAGCTCGCCCGATTACAACGGTCTGAGTAGTTTTCCCCTAGGCCGTTCTAGTCATTCGTTTCGAGCATCAGAACTGCGTAAATTTTGAGTTTTTCAAGCGTTTCTTACCTCAAAACTGCCATATCTCGCGAACGGATTGACCAATCCGCAAAATTTCTGTTGCATCTGAAAGTAGAAACTCGCCCGATTACAACGGTCTGAGTAGTTTTCCCCTAGGCCGTTCTAGTCATTCGTTTCGGGCATCAGAACTGCGTAAATTTTGAGTTTTTCAAGCGTTTCTTACCTCAAAACTGCCACATCTCGCGAACGGATTGACCAATCCGCAAAGTTTCTGTTGCATCTGAAAGTAGAAACTCGCCCGATTACAACGGTATGAGTAGTTTTCCCCTAGGCCGTTCTAGTTATTCGTTACGAGCATCAGAACTGCGAAAATTTTGAGTTTTTCAAGCGTTTCTTACCCCAAAACTGCCATATCTCGCGAACGGATTGACCAATCCGCAAAGTTTCTGTTGCATCTGAAAGTAGAAACTCGCCCGATTACAACGGTCTGAGTAGTTTTCTCCTAGGCCGTTCTAGTCATTCGTTTCGAGCATCAGAACTGCGTAAATTTTGAGTTTTTCAAGCGTTTCTTACCTAAAAACTGCCATATCTCGCGAACGGATTGACCAATCCGCAAAGTTTCAGTTGCATCTGAAAGTAGAAGCTCGCCCGATTACAACTGTCTGAGTAGTTTTCCCCTAGGCCGTTCTAGTTATTCGTTTCGAGCATCAGAACTGCGAAAATTTTGAGTTTTTCAACCGTTTCTTACCTCAAAACTGCCATATCTCGCGAACGGATTGAGCAATCCGCAAAATTTCTGTTGCATCTGAAAGTAGAAACTCGCCCGATTACAACGGTCTGAGTAGTTTTCCCCTAGGCCGTTCTAGTTATTCGTTTCGAGCATCAGAACTGCGGAAATTTTGAGTTTTTCAAGCGTTTCTTACCTCAAAACTGCCATATCTCGCGAACGGATTGACCAATTCGCAAAATTTCAGTTGCATCTGAAAGTAGAAGCTTGCCCGAATACAACGGTCTGAGTAGTTTTCCCCTAGGCCGTTCTAGTTATTCGTTTCGAGCATCAGACCTGCGAAAATTTTGAGTTTTTCAAGCGTTTCTTACCTCAAAACTGCCTTATCTCGCGAACGGATTGACCAATCCGCAAAATTTCTGTTGCATCTGAAAGTAGAAACTCGCCCGATTACAACGGTCTGAGTAGTTTTCCCCTAGGCCGTTCTAGTTATTCGTTTCGAGCATCAGAACTGCGGAAATTTTGAGTTTTTCAAGCGTTTCTTACCTCAAAACTGCCATATCTCGCGATCCGATTGACCAATCCGCAAAATTTCAGTTGCATCTGAAAGTAGAAACTGGCCCGATTTCAACGGTATGAGTAGTTTTCCCCTAGGCCGTTCTAGTTATTCGTTTCGAGCATCAGAACTCCGAAAATTTTGAGTTTTTCAAGCGTTTCTTACCTCAAAACTGCCATATCTCGCGAACGGATTGACCAATTCGCAAAATTTCAGTTGCATCTGAAAGTAGAAGCTTGCCCGAATACAACGGTCTGAGTAGTTTTCCCCTAGGCCGTTCTAGTTATTCGTTTCGAGCATCAGAACTGCGAAAATTTTGAGTTTTTCAAGCGTTTCTTACCTCAAAACTGCCATATCTCGCGAACGGATTGACCAATTCGCAAAATTTCAGTTGCATCTGAAAATAGAAGCTTGCCCGAATACAACGGTCTGAGTAGTTTTCCCCTAGGCCGTTCTAGTTATTCGTTTCGAGCATCAGAACTGCGAAAATTTTGAGTTTTTCAGGCGTTTCTTACCTCAAAACTGCCATATCTCGCGAACGGATTGACCAATCCGCAAAATTTCTGTTGCATCTGAAAGTAGAAACTCGCCCGAACAACGGTCTGAGTAGTTTTCCCCTAGGCCGTTCTAGTTATTCGTTTCGAGCATCAGAACTGCGAAAGTTTTGAGTTTTTCAAGCGTTTCTTACCTCCAAACTACCATATCTCGCGAACGGATTGACCGATCCGCAAAATTTCTGTTGCATCTGAAAGTAGAAACTCGCCCGATTACAACGGTCTGAGTAGTTTTCCCCTAGGCCGTTCTAGTTATTCGTTTCGAGCATCAGAACTGCGAAAGTTTTGAGTTTTTCAAGCGTTTCTTACCTCAAAACTGCCATATCTCGCGAACGGATTGACCAATTCGCAAAATTTCAGTTGCATCTGAAAGTAGAAGCTTGCCCGAATACAACGGTCTGAGTAGTTTTCCCCTAGGCCGTTCTAGTTATTCGTTTCGAGCATCAGAACTGCGAAAATTTTGAGTTTTTCAAGCGTTTCTTACCTCAAAACTGCCTTATCTCGCGAACGGATTGACCAATCCGCAAAATTTCTGTTGCATCTGAAAGTAGAAACTCGCCCGATTACAACGGTCTGAGTAGTTTTCCCCTAGGCCGTTCTAGTCATTCGTTTCGGGCATCAGAACTGCGTAAATTTTGAGTTTTTCAAGCGTTTCTTACCTCAAAACTGCCATATCTCGCGAACGGATAGACCAATCCGCAAAATTTCTGTTGCATCTGAAAGTAGAAACTCGCCCGATTACAACGGTCTGAGTAGTTTTCCCCTAGGCCGTTCTAGTCATTCGTTTCGGGCATCAGAACTGCGTAAATTTTGAGTTTTTCACGCGTTTCTTACCTAAAAACTGCCATATCTCGCGAACGGATTGACCAATCCGCAAAGTTTCAGTTGCATCTGAAAGTAGAAGCTTGCCCGATTACAACGGTCTGAGTAGTTTTCCCCTAGGCCGTTCTAGTCATTCGTTTCGAGCATCAGAACTGCGTAAATTTTGAGTTTTTCACGCGTTTCTTACCTAAAAACTGCCATATCTGGCGAACGGATTGACCAATCCGCAATGTTTCAGTTGCATCTGAAAGTAGAAGCTTGCCCGAATACAACGGTCTGAGTAGTTTTCCCCTAGGCCGTTCTAGTTATTCGTTTCGAGCATCAGAACTGCGAAAATTTTGAGTTTTTCAAGCGTTTCTTACCTCAAAACTGCCATATCTCGCGAACGGATTGACCAATTCCCAAATTTCAGTTGCATCTGAAAATAGAAGCTTGCCCGAATACAACGGTCTGAGTAGTTTTCCCCTAGGCCGTTCTAGTTATTCGTTTCGAGCATCAGAACTGCGAAAATTTTGAGTTTTTCAAGCGTTTCTTACCTCAAAACTGCCATATCTCGCGAACGGATTGACCGATCCGCAAAATTTCTGTTGCATCTGAAAGTAGAAACTCGCCCGATTACAACGGTCTGAGTAGTTTTCCCCTAGGCCGTTCTAGTTATTCGTTTCGAGCATCAGAACTGCGAAAGTTTTGAGTTTTTCAAGCGTTTCTTACCTCAAAACTGCCATATCTCACGAACGGATTGAGCAATCCGCAAAATTTCTGTTGCATCTGAAAGTAGAAACTCGCCCGATTACAACGGTCTGAGTAGTTTTCCCCTAGGCCGTTCTAGTTATTCGTTTCGAGCATCAGAACTGCGGAAATTTTGAGTTTTTCAAGCGTTTCTTACCTCAAAACTGCCATATCTCGCGAACGGATTGACCAATTCGCAAAATTTCAGTTGCATCTGAAAGTAGAAGCTTGCCCGAATACAACGGTCTGAGTAGTTTTCCCCTAGGCCGTTCTAGTTATTCGTTTCGAGCATCAGAACTGCGAAAATTTTGAGTTTTTCAAGCGTTTCTTACCTCAAAACTGCCTTATCTCGCGAACGGATTGACCAATCCGCAAAATTTCTGTTGCATCTGAAAGTAGAAACTCGCCCGATTACAACGGTCTGAGTAGTTTTCCCCTAGGCCGTTCTAGTTATTCGTTTCGAGCATCAGAACTGCGGAAATTTTGAGTTTTTCAAGCGTTTCTTACCTCAAAACTGCCATATCTCGCGATCCGATTGACCAATCCGCAAAATTTCAGTTGCATCTGAAAGTAGAAACTGGCCCGATTTCAACGGTATGAGTAGTTTTCCCCTAGGCCGTTCTAGTTATTCGTTTCGAGCATCAGAACTCCGAAAATTTTGAGTTTTTCAAGCGTTTCTTACCTCAAAACTGCCATATCTCGCGAACGGATTGACCAATTCGCAAAATTTCAGTTGCATCTGAAAGTAGAAGCTTGCCCGAATACAACGGTCTGAGTAGTTTTCCCCTAGGCCGTTCTAGTTATTCGTTTCGAGCATCAGAACTGCGAAAATTTTGAGTTTTTCAAGCGTTTCTTACCTCAAAACTGCCATATCTCGCGAACGGATTGACCAATTCGCAAAATTTCAGTTGCATCTGAAAATAGAAGCTTGCCCGAATACAACGGTCTGAGTAGTTTTCCCCTAGGCCGTTCTAGTTATTCGTTTCGAGCATCAGAACTGCGAAAATTTTGAGTTTTTCAGGCGTTTCTTACCTCAAAACTGCCATATCTCGCGAACGGATTGACCAATCCGCAAAATTTCTGTTGCATCTGAAAGTAGAAACTCGCCCGAACAACGGTCTGAGTAGTTTTCCCCTAGGCCGTTCTAGTTATTCGTTTCGAGCATCAGAACTGCGAAAGTTTTGAGTTTTTCAAGCGTTTCTTACCTCCAAACTACCATATCTCGCGAACGGATTGACCGATCCGCAAAATTTCTGTTGCATCTGAAAGTAGAAACTCGCCCGATTACAACGGTCTGAGTAGTTTTCCCCTAGGCCGTTCTAGTTATTCGTTTCGAGCATCAGAACTGCGAAAGTTTTGAGTTTTTCAAGCGTTTCTTACCTCAAAACTGCCATATCTCGCGAACGGATTGACCAATTCGCAAAATTTCAGTTGCATCTGAAAGTAGAAGCTTGCCCGAATACAACGGTCTGAGTAGTTTTCCCCTAGGCCGTTCTAGTTATTCGTTTCGAGCATCAGAACTGCGAAAATTTTGAGTTTTTCAAGCGTTTCTTACCTCAAAACTGCCTTATCTCGCGAACGGATTGACCAATCCGCAAAATTTCTGTTGCATCTGAAAGTAGAAACTCGCCCGATTACAACGGTCTGAGTAGTTTTCCCCTAGGCCGTTCTAGTCATTCGTTTCGGGCATCAGAACTGCGTAAATTTTGAGTTTTTCAAGCGTTTCTTACCTCAAAACTGCCATATCTCGCGAACGGATAGACCAATCCGCAAAATTTCTGTTGCATCTGAAAGTAGAAACTCGCCCGATTACAACGGTCTGAGTAGTTTTCCCCTAGGCCGTTGTAGTCATTCGTTTCGGGCATCAGAACTGCGTAAATTTTGAGTTTTTCACGCGTTTCTTACCTAAAAACTGCCATATCTCGCGAACGGATTGACCAATCCGCAAAGTTTCAGTTGCATCTGAAAGTAGAAGCTTGCCCGATTACAACGGTCTGAGTAGTTTTCCCCTAGGCCGTTCTAGTCATTCGTTTCGAGCATCAGAACTGCGTAAATTTTGAGTTTTTCACGCGTTTCTTACCTAAAAACTGCCATATCTCGCGAACGGATTGACCAATCCGCAAAGTTTCAGTTGCATCTGAAAGTAGAAGCTTGCCCGAATACAACGGTCTGAGTAGTTTTCCCCTAGGCCGTTCTAGTTATTCGTTTCGAGCATCAGAACTGCGAAAATTTTGAGTTTTTCAAGCGTTTCTTACCTCAAAACTGCCATATCTCGCGAACGGATTGACCAATTCGCAAAATTTCAGTTGCATCTGAAAATAGAAGCTTGCCCGAATACAACGGTCTGAGTAGTTTTCCCCTAGGCCGTTCTAGTTATTCGTTTCGAGCATCAGAACTGCGAAAATTTTGAGTTTTTCAAGCGTTTCTTACCTCAAAACTGCCATATCTCGCGAACGGATTGACCGATCCGCAAAATTTCTGTTGCATCTGAAAGTAGAAACTCGCCCGATTACAACGGTCTGAGTAGTTTTCCCCTAGGCCGTTCTAGTTATTCGTTTCGAGCATCAGAACTGCGAAAGTTTTGAGTTTTTCAAGCGTTTCTTACCTCAAAACTGCCATATCTCACGAACGGATTGAGCAATCCGCAAAATTTCTATTGCATCTGAAAGTAGAAACTCGCCCGATTACAACGGTCTGAGTAGTTTTCCCCTAGGCCGTTCTAGTCATTCGTTTCGAGCATCAGAACTGCGTAAATTTTGAGTTTTTCAAGCGTTTCGTACTTAAAACTGCCATATCTCGCGAACGGATTAACCAATCCGCAAAGTTTCAGTTGCATCTGAAAGTAGAAGCTAGCCCGATTACAACGGTCTGAGTAGTTTTCCCCTAGGCCGTTCTAGTTATTCGTTTCGAGCATCAGAACTGCGAAAATTTTGAGTTTTTCAAGCGTTTCTTACCTCAAAACTGCCTTATCTCGCGAACGGATTGACCAATCCGCAAAATTTCTGTTGCATCTGAAAGTAGAAACTCGCCCGATTACAACGGTCTGAGTAGTTTTCCCCTAGGCCGTTCTAGTTATTCGTTTCGAGCATCAGAACTGCGGAAATTTTGAGTTTTTCAAGCGTTTCTTACCTCAAAACTGCCATATCTCGCGATCCGATTGACCAATCCGCAAAATTTCAGTTGCATCTGAAAGTAGAAACTCGCCCGATTACAACGGTCTGAGTAGTTTTCCCCTAGGCCGTTCTAGTCATTCGTTTCGAGCATCAGAACTGCGTAAATTTTGAGTTTTTCAAGCGTTTCGTACTTAAAACTGCCATATCTCGCGAACGGATTAACCAATCCGCAAAGTTTCAGTTGTATCTGAAAGTAGAAGCTAGCCCGATTACAACGGTCTGAGTAGTTTTCCCCTAGGCCGTTCTAATTATTCGTTTCGAGCATCAGAACTGCGAAAATTTTGAGTTTTTCAAGCGTTTCTTACCTCAAAACTGCCATATCTCGCGAACGGATTGACCAATTCGCAAAATTTCAGTTGCATCTGAAAGTAGAAGCTTGCCCGAATACAACGGTCTGAGTAGTTTTCCCCTAGGCCGTTCTAGTTATTCGTTTCGAGCATCAGAACTGCGAAAATTTTGAGTTTTTCAAGCGTTTCTTACCTCAAAACTGCCATATCTCGCGAACGGATTGACCAATTCGCAAAATTTCAGTTGCATCTGAAAATAGAAGCTTGCCCGAATACAACGGTCTGAGTAGTTTTCCCCTAGGCCGTTCTAGTTATTCGTTTCGAGCATCAGAACTGCGAAAATTTTGAGTTTTTCAAGCGTTTCTTACCTCAAAACTGCCATATCTCGCGAACGGATTGACCGATCCGCAAAATTTCTGTTGCATCTGAAAGTAGAAACTCGCCCGATTACAACGGTCTGAGTAGTTTTCCCCTAGGCCGTTCTAGTTATTCGTTTCGAGCATCAGAACTGCGAAAGTTTTGAGTTTTTCAAGCGTTTCTTACCTCAAAACTGCCATATCTCGCGAACGGATTGAGCAATCCGCAAAATTTCTATTGCATCTGAAAGTAGAAACTCGCCCGATTACAACGGTCTGAGTAGTTTTCCCCTAGGCCGTTCTAGTCATTCGTTTCGAGCATCAGAACTGCGTAAATTTTGAGTTTTTCAAGCGTTTCGTACTTAAAACTGCCATATCTCGCGAACGGATTAACCAATCCGCAAAGTTTCAGTTGCATCTGAAAGTAGAAGCTAGCCCGATTACAACGGTCTGAGTAGTTTTCCCCTAGGCCGTTCTAGTTATTCGTTTCGAGCATCAGAACTGCGAAAATTTTGAGTTTTTCAAGCGTTTCTTACCTCAAAACTGCCATATCTCGCGAACGGATTGACCAATTCGCAAAATTTCAGTTGCATCTGAAAGTAGAAGCTTGCCCGAATACAACGGTCTGAGTAGTTTTCCCCTAGGCCGTTCTAGTTATTCGTTTCGAGCATCAGAACTGCGAAAATTTTGAGTTTTTCAAGCGTTTCTTACCTCAAAACTGCCATATCTCGCGAACGGATTGACCAATTCGCAAAATTTCAGTTGCATCTGAAAGTAGAAGCTTGCCCGAATACAACGGTCTGAGTAGTTTTCCCCTAGGCCGTTCTAGTTATTCGTTTCGAGCATCAGAACTGCGAAAATTTTGAGTTTTTCAAGCGTTTCTTACCTCAAAACTGCCTTATCTCGCGAACGGATTGACCAATCCGCAAAATTTCTGTTGCATCTGAAAGTAGAAACTCGCCCGATTACAACGGTCTGAGTAGTTTTCCCCTAGGCCGTTCTAGTCATTCGTTGTGGGCATCAGAACTGCGTAAATTTTGAGTTTTTCAAGCGTTTCTTACCTCAAAACTGCCATATCTCGCGAACGGATAGACCAATCCGCAAAATTTCTGTTGCATCTGAAAGTAGAAACTCGCCCGATTACAACGGTCTGAGTAGTTTTCCCCTAGGCCGTTCTAGTCATTCGTTTCGGGCATCAGAACTGCGTAAATTTTGAGTTTTTCACGCGTTTCTTACCTAAAAACTGCCATATCTCGCGAACGGATTGACCAATCCGCAAAGTTTCAGTTGCATCTGAAAGTAGAAGCTTGCCCGATTACAACGGTCTGAGTAGTTTTCCCCTAGGCCGTTCTAGTCATTCGTTTCGAGCATCAGAACTGCGTAAATTTTGAGTTTTTCACGCGTTTCTTACCTAAAAACTGCCATATCTCGCGAACGGATTGACCAATCCGCAAAGTTTCAGTTGCATCTGAAAGTAGAAGCTTGCCCGAATACAACGGTCTGAGTAGTTTTCCCCTAGGCCGTTCTAGTTATTCGTTTCGAGCATCAGAACTGCGAAAATTTTGAGTTTTTCAAGCGTTTCTTACCTCAAAACTGCCATATCTCGCGAACGGATTGACCAATTCGCAAAATTTCAGTTGCATCTGAAAATAGAAGCTTGCCCGAATACAACGGTCTGAGTAGTTTTCCCCTAGGCCGTTCTAGTTATTCGTTTCGAGCATCAGAACTGCGAAAATTTTGAGTTTTTCAAGCGTTTCTTACCTCAAAACTGCCATATCTCGCGAACGGATTGACCAATCCGCAAAATTTCTGTTGCATCTGAAAGTAGAAACTCGCCCGAACAACGGTCTGAGTAGTTTTCCCCTAGGCCGTTCTAGTTATTCGTTTCGAGCATCAGAACTGCGAAAGTTTTGAGTTTTTCAAGCGTTTCTTACCTCCAAACTACCATATCTCGCGAACGGATTGACCGATCCGCAAAATTTCTGTTGCATCTGAAAGTAGAAACTCGCCCGATTACAACGGTCTGAGTAGTTTTCCCCTAGGCCGTTCTAGTTATTCGTTTCGAGCATCAGAACTGCGAAAGTTTTGAGTTTTTCAAGCGTTTCTTACCTCAAAACTGCCATATCTCGCGAACGGATTGACCAATTCGCAAAATTTCAGTTGCATCTGAAAGTAGAAGCTTGCCCGAATACAACAGTCTGAGTAGTTTTCCCCTAGGCCGTTCTAGTTATTCGTTTCGAGCATCAGAACTGCGAAAATTTTGAGTTTTTCAAGCGTTTCTTACCTCAAAACTGCCTTATCTCGCGAACGGATTGACCAATCCGCAAAATTTCTACTGCATCTGAAAGTAGAAACTCGCCCGATTACAACGGTCTGAGTAGTTTTCCCCTAGGCCGTTCTAGTCATTCGTTTCGAGCATCAGAACTGCGTAAATTTTGAGTTTTTCAAGCGTTTCTTACCTCAAAACTGCCATATCTCGCGAACGGATAGACCAATCCGCAAAATTTCTGTTGCATCTGAAAGTAGAAACTCGCCCGATTACAACGGTCTGAGTAGTTTTCCCCTAGGCCGTTCTAGTCATTCGTTTCGGGCATCAGAACTGCGTAAATTTTGAGTTTTTCACGCGTTTCTTACCTAAAAACTGCCATATCTCGCGAACGGATTGACCAATCCGCAAAGTTTCAGTTGCATCTGAAAGTAGAAGCTTGCCCGATTACAACGGTCTGAGTAGTTTTCCCCTAGGCCGTTCTAGTCATTCGTTTCGAGCATCAGAACTGCGTAAATTTTGAGTTTTTCACGCGTTTCTTACCTAAAAACTGCCATATCTCGCGAACGGATTGACCAATCCGCAAAGTTTCAGTTGCATCTGAAAGTAGAAGCTTGCCCGAATACAGCGGTCTGAGTAGTTTTCCCCTAGGCCGTTCTAGTTATTCGTTTCGAGCATCAGAACTGCGAAAATTTTGAGTTTTTCAAGCGTTTCTTACCTCAAAACTGCCATATCTCGCGATCGGATTGACCAATCCGCAAAATTTCAGTTGCATCTGAAAGTAGAAACTGGCCCGATTTCAACGGTATGAGTAGTTTTCCCCTAGGCCGTTCTAGTTATTCGTTTCGAGCATCAGAACTGCGAAAATTTTGAGTTTTTCAAGCGTTTCTTACCTCAAAACTGCCATATCTCGCGATCCGATTGACCAATCCGCAAAATTTCAGTTGCATCTGAAAGTAGAAACTGGTCCGATTTCAACGGTATGAGTAGTTTTCCCCTAGGCCGTTCTAGTTATTCGTTTCGAGCATCAGAACTGCGAAAGTTTTGAGTTTTTCAAGCGTTTCTTACCTCAAAACTGCCATATCTCGCGAACGGATTGAGCAATCCGCAAAGTTTCAGTTGCATCTGAAAGTAGAAGCTCGCCCGATTACAACGGTCTGAGTAGTTTTCCCCTAGGCCGTTCTAGTTATTCGTTTCGAGCATCAGAACTGCGAAAATTTTGAGTTTTTCAAGCGTTTCTTACCTCAAAACTGCCATATCTCGCGAACGGATTGACCAATTCGCAAAATTTCAGTTGCATCTGAAAGTAGAAGCTTGCCCGAATACAACGGTCTGAGTAGTTTTCCCCTAGGCCGTTCTAGTTATTCGTTTCGAGCATCAGAAATGCGAAAATTTTGAGTTTTTCAAGCGTTTCTTACCTCAAAACTGCCATTTCTCGCGAACGGATTGACCAATTCGCAAAATTTCTGTTGCATCTGAAAGTAGAAACTCGCCCGATTACAACGGTCTGAGTAGTTTTCCCCTAGGCCGTTCTAGTCATTCGTTTCGAGCATCAGAACTGCGTAAATTTTGAGTTTTTCACGCGTTTCTTACCTAAAAACTGCCATATATCGCGAACGGATTGACCAATCCGCAAAGTTTCAGTTGCATCTGAAAGTAGAAGCTCGCCCGATTACAACGGTCTGAGTAGTTTTCCCCTAGGCCGTTCTAGTTATTCGTTTCGAGCATCAGAACTGCGAAAATTTTGAGTTTTTCAAGCGTTTCTTACCTCAAAACTGCCATATCTTGCGAACGGATTGACCAATTCGCAAAATTTCAGTTGCATCTGAAAGTAGAAACTCGACCGATTACAACGGTCTGAGTAGTTTTCCCCTAGGCCGTTCTAGTCATTCGTTTCAAGCATCAGAACTGCGTAAATTTTGAGTTTTTCACGCGTTTCTTACCTAAAAACTGCCATATCTCGCGAACGGATTGACCAATCCGCAAAGTTTCAGTTGCATCTGAAAGTAGAAGCTCGCCCGATTACAACGGTCTGAGTAGTTTTCCCCTAGGCCGTTCTAGTCATTCGTTTCGAGCATCAGAACTGCGTAAATTTTGAGTTTTTCAAGCGTTTCTTACCTCAAAACTGCCATATCTCGCGAACGGATTGACCAATCCGCAAAATTTCTGTTGCATCTGAAAGTAGAAACTCGCCCGATTACAACGGTCTGAGTAGTTTTCCCCTAGGCCGTTCTAGTTATTCGTTTCGAGCATCAGAACTGCGAAAATTTTGAGTTTTTCAAGCGTTTCTTACCTCAAAACTGATCTATCTCGCGAACGGATTGACCAATTCGCAAAATTTCAGTTGCATCTGAAAGTAGAAGCTTGCCCGAATACAACGGTCTGAGTAGTTTTCCCCTAGGCCGTTCTAGTTATTCGTTTCGAGCGTCAGAACTGCGAAAATTTTGAGTTTTTCAAGCGTTTCATACCTCAAAACTGCCATATCTCGCGAACGGATTGACCAATTCGCAAAATTTCAGTTGCATCTGAAAGTAGAAGCTTGCCCGAATACAACGGTCTGAGTAGTTTTCCCCTAGGCCGTTCTAGTTATTCGTTTCGAGCATCAGAAATGCGAAAATTTTGAGTTTTTCAAGCGTTTCTTACCTCAAAACTGCCATATCTCGCGAACGGATTGAGCAATCCGCAATGTTTCAGTTGCATCTGAAAGTAGAAGCTCGCCCGATTACAACGGTCTGAGTAGTTTTCCCCTAGGCCGTTCTAGTCATTCGTTTCGAGCATCAGAACTGCGTAAATTTTGAGTTTTTCACGCGTTTCTTACCTAAAAACTGCCATATCTCGCGAACGGATTGACCAATCCGCAAAGTTTCAGTTGCATCTGAAAGTAGAAGCTCGCCCGATTACAACGGTCTGAGTAGTTTTCCCCTAGGCCGTTCTAGTTATTCGTTTCGAGCATCAGAACTGCGAAAATTTTGAGTTTTTCAAGCGTTTCTTACCTCAAAACTGCCATATCTTGCGAACGGATTGACCAATTCGCAAAATTTCAGTTGCATCTGAAAGTAGAAACTCGACCGATTACAACGGTCTGAGTAGTTTTCCCCTAGGCCGTTCTAGTCATTCGTTTCAAGCATCAGAACTGCGTAAATTTTGAGTTTTTCACGCGTTTCTTACCTAAAAACTGCCATATCTCGCGAACGGATTGACCAATCCGCAAAGTTTCAGTTGCATCTGAAAGTAGAAACTTGCCCGATTACAACGGTCTGAGTAGTTTTCCCCTAGGCCGTTCTAGTCATTCGTTTCGAGCATCAGAACTGCGTAAATTTTGAGTTTTTCAAGCGTTTCTTACCTCAAAACTGCCATATCTCGCGAACGGATTGACCAATCCGCAAAATTTCTGTTGCATCTGAAAGTAGAAACTCGCCCGATTACAACGGTCTGAGTAGTTTTCCCCTAGGCCGTTCTAGTTATTCGTTTCGAGCATCAGAACTGCGAAAATTTTGAGTTTTTCAAGCGTTTCTTACCTCAAAACTGATCTATCTCGCGAACGGATTGACCAATTCGCAAAATTTCAGTTGCATCTGAAAGTAGAAGCTTGCCCGAATACAACGGTCTGAGTAGTTTTCCCCTAGGCCGTTCTAGTTATTCGTTTCGAGCATCAGAACTGCGAAAATTTTGAGTTTTTCAAGCGTTTCATACCTCAAAACTGCCATATCTCGCGAACGGATTGACCAATTCGCAAAATTTCAGTTGCATCTGAAAGTAGAAGCTTGCCCGAATACAACGGTCTGAGTAGTTTTCCCCTAGGCCGTTCTAGTTATTCGTTTCGAGCATCAGAAATGCGAAAATTTTGAGTTTTTCAAGCGTTTCTTACCTCAAAACTGCCATATCTCGCGAACGGATTGAGCAATCCGCAATGTTTCAGTTGCATCTGAAAGTAGAAGCTCGCCCGATTACAACGGTCTGAGTAGTTTTCCCCTAGGCCGTTCTAGTTATTCGTTTCGAGCATCAGAACTGCGAAAATTTTGAGTTTTTCAAGCGTTTCTTACCTCAAAACTGCCATATCTCGCGAGCGGATTGACCAATTCGCAAAATTTCAGTTGCATCTGAAAGTAGAAGCTCGCCCGATTACAACGGTCTGAGTAGTTTTCCCCTAGGCCGTTCTAGTTATTCGTTTCGAGCATCAGAACTGCGAAAATTTTGAGTTTTTCAAGCGTTTCATACTTCAAAACTGCCATATCTCGCGAACGGATTGACCAATTCGCAAAATTTCAGTTGCATCTGAAAGTAGAAGCTTGCCCGAATACAACGGTCTGAGTAGTTTTCCCCTAGGCCGTTCTAGTTATTCGTTTCGAGCATCAGAACTGCGAAAATTTTGAGTTTTTCAAGCGTTTCTTACCTCAAAACTGCCTTATCTCGCGAACGGATTGACCAATCCGCAAAGTTTCAGTTGCATCTGAAAGTAGAAGCTTGCCCGATTACAACGGTGTGAGTAGTTTTCCCCTAGGCCGTTCTAGTCATTCGTTTCGAGCATCAGAACTGCGTAAATTTTGAGTTTTTCACGCGTTTCTTACCTAAAAACTGCCATATCTCGCGAACGGATTGACCAATCCGCAAAGTTTCAGTTGCATCTGAAAGTAGAAGCTCGCCCGATTACAACGGTCTGAGTAGTTTTCCCCTAGGCCGTTCTAGTTATTCGTTTCGAGCATCAGAACTGCGAAAATTTTGAGTTTTTCAAGCGTTTCTTACCTCAAAACTGCCATATCTCGCGAACGGATTGACCAATCCGCAAAATTTCTGTTGCATCTGAAAGTAGAAACTCGCCCGATTACAACGGTCTGAGTAGTTTTCCCCTAGGCCGTTCTAGTTATTCGTTTCGAGCATCAGAACTGCGAAAATTTTGAGTTTTTCAAGCGTTTCTTACCTCAAAACTGCCTTATCTCGCGAACGGATTGACCAATCCGCAAAATTTCTGTTGCATCTGAAAGTAGAAACTCGCCCGATTACAACGGTCTGAGTAGTTTTCCCCTAGGCCGTTCTAGTCATTCGTTTCGGTCATCAGAACTGCGTAAATTTTGAGTTTTTCAAGCGTTTCTTACCTCAATACTGCCATATCTCGCGAACGGATTGACCAATCCGCAAAATTTCTGTTGCATCTGAAAGTAGAAACTCGCCCGATTACAACGGTCGGAGTAGTTTTCCCCTAGGCCGTTCTAGTCATTCGTTTCGGGCATCAGAACTGCGTAAATTTTGAGTTTTTCACGCGTTTCTTACCTAAAAACTGCCATATCTCGCGAACGGATTGACCAATCCGCAAAGTTTCAGTTGCATCTGAAAGTAGAAGCTTGCCCGATTACAACGGTCTGAGTAGTTTTCCCCTAGGCCATTCTAGTCATTCGTTTCGAGCATCAGAACTGCGTAAATTTTGAGTTTTTCACGCGTTTCTTACCTAAAAACTGCCATATCTCGCGAACGGATTGACCAATCCGCAAAGTTTCAGTTGCATCTGAAAGTAGAAGCTTGCCCGAATACAACGGTCTGAGTAGTTTTCCCCTAGGCCGTTCTAGTTATTCGTTTCGAGCATCAGAACTGCGAAAATTTTGAGTTTTTTAAGCGTTTCTTACCTCAAAACTGCCATATCTCGCGATCGGATTGACCAATCCGCAAAATTTCAGTTGCATCTGAAAGTAGAAACTGGCCCGATTTCAACGGTATGAGTAGTTTTCCCCTAGGCCGTTCTAGTTATTCGTTTCGAGCATCAGAACTGCGAAAATTTTGAGTTTTTCAAGCGTTTCTTACCTCAAAACTGCCATATCTCGCGAACGGATTGACCGATCCGCAAAATTTCTGTTGCATCTGAAAGTAGAAACTCGCCCGATTACAACGGTCTGAGTAGTTTTCCCCTAGGCCGTTCTAGTTATTCGTTTCGAGCATCAGAACTGCGAAAGTTTTGAGTTTTTCAAGCGTTTCTTACCTCAAAACTGCCATATCTCGCGAACGGATTGAGCAATCCGCAAAATTTCTATTGCATCTGAAAGTAGAAACTCGCCCGATTACAACGGTCTGAGTAGTTTTCCCCTAGGCCGTTCTAGTTATTCGTTTCGAGCATCAGAACTGCGAAAATTTTGAGTTTTTCAAGCGTTTCTTACCTCAAAACTGCCTTATCTCGCGAACGGATTGACCAATCCGCAAAGTTTCAGTTGCATCTGAAAGTAGAAGCTTGCCCGATTACAACGGTGTGAGTAGTTTTCCCCTAGGCCGTTCTAGTCATTCGTTTCGAGCATCAGAACTGCGTAAATTTTGAGTTTTTCACGCGTTTCTTACCTAAAAACTGCCATATCTCGCGAACGGATTGACCAATCCGCAAAGTTTCAGTTGCATCTGAAAGTAGAAGCTCGCCCGATTACAACGGTCTGAGTAGTTTTCCCCTAGGCCGTTCTAGTTATTCGTTTCGAGCATCAGAAATGCGAAAATTTTGAGTTTTTCAAGCGTTTCTTACCTCAAAACTGCCATATCTCGCGAACGGATTGAGCAATCCGCAATGTTTCAGTTGCATCTGAAAGTAGAAGCTCGCCCGATTACAACGGTCTGAGTTGTTTTCCCCTAGGCCGTTCTAGTTATTCGTTTCGAGCATCAGAACTGCGAAAATTTTGAGTTTTTCAAGCGTTTCTTACCTCAAAACTGCCATATCTCGCGAGCGGATTGACCAATTCGCAAAATTTCAGTTGCATCTGAAAGTAGAAGCTCGCCCGATTACAACGGTCTGAGTAGTTTTCCCCTAGGCCGTTCTAGTTATTCGTTTCGAGCATCAGAACTGCGAAAATTTTGAGTTTTTCAAGCGTTTCATACTTCAAAACTGCCATATCTCGCGAACGGATTGACCAATTCGCAAAATTTCAGTTGCATCTGAAAGTAGAAGCTTGCCCGAATACAACGGTCTGAGTAGTTTTCCCCTAGGCCGTTCTAGTTATTCGTTTCGAGCATCAGAACTGCGAAAATTTTGAGTTTTTCAAGCGTTTCTTACCTCAAAACTGCCTTATCTCGCGAACGGATTGACCAATCCGCAAAGTTTCAGTTGCATCTGAAAGTAGAAGCTTGCCCGATTACAACGGTGTGAGTAGTTTTCCCCTAGGCCGTTCTAGTCATTCGTTTCGAGCATCAGAACTGCGTAAATTTTGAGTTTTTCACGCGTTTCTTACCTAAAAACTGCCATATCTCGCGAACGGATTGACCAATCCGCAAAGTTTCAGTTGCATCTGAAAGTAGAAGCTCGCCCGATTACAACGGTCTGAGTAGTTTTCCCCTAGGCCGTTCTAGTTATTCGTTTCGAGCATCAGAACTGCGAAAATTTTGAGTTTTTCAAGCGTTTCTTACCTCAAAACTGCCATATCTCGCGAACGGATTGACCAATCCGCAAAATTTCTGTTGCATCTGAAAGTAGAAACTCGCCCGATTACAACGGTCTGAGTAGTTTTCCCCTAGGCCGTTCTAGTTATTCGTTTCGAGCATCAGAACTGCGAAAATTTTGAGTTTTTCAAGCGTTTCTTACCTCAAAACTGCCTTATCTCGCGAACGGATTGACCAATCCGCAAAATTTCTGTTGCATCTGAAAGTAGAAACTCGCCCGATTACAACGGTCTGAGTAGTTTTCCCCTAGGCCGTTCTAGTCATTCGTTTCGGTCATCAGAACTGCGTAAATTTTGAGTTTTTCAAGCGTTTCTTACCTCAATACTGCCATATCTCGCGATCGGATTGACCAATCCGCAAAATTTCAGTTGCATCTAAAAGTAGAAACTGGCCCGATTTCAACGGTATGAGTAGTTTTCCCCTAGGCCGTTCTAGTTATTCGTTTCGAGCATCAGAACTGCGAAAATTTTGAGTTTTTCAAGCGTTTCTTACCTCAAAACTGCCATATCTCGCGAACGGATTGACCGATCCGCAAAATTTCTGTTGCATCTGAAAGTAGAAACTCGCCCGATTACAACGGTCTGAGTAGTTTTCCCCTAGGCCGTTCTAGTTATTCGTTTCGAGCATCAGAACTGCGTAAATTTTGAGTTTTTCACGCGTTTCTTACCTAAAAACTGCCATATCTCGCGAACGGATTGACCAATCCGCAAAGTTTCAGTTGCATCTGAAAGTAGAAGCTTGCCCGAATACAACGGTCTGAGTAGTTTTCCCCTAGGCCGTTCTAGTTATTCGTTTCGAGCATCAGAACTGCGAAAATTTTGAGTTTTTTAAGCGTTTCTTACCTCAAAACTGCCATATCTCGCGATCGGATTGACCAATCCGCAAAATTTCAGTTGCATCTAAAAGTAGAAACTGGCCCGATTTCAACGGTATGAGTAGTTTTCCCCTAGGCCGTTCTAGTTATTCGTTTCGAGCATCAGAACTGCGAAAATTTTGAGTTTTTCAAGCGTTTCTTACCTCAAAACTGCCATATCTCGCGAACGGATTGACCGATCCGCAAAATTTCTGTTGCATCTGAAAGTAGAAACTCGCCCGATTACAACGGTCTGAGTAGTTTTCCCCTAGGCCGTTCTAGTTATTCGTTTCGAGCATCAGAACTGCGAAAGTTTTGAGTTTTTCAAGCGTTTCTTACCTCAAAACTGCCATATCTCGCGAACGGATTGAGCAATCCGCAAAATTTCTATTGCATCTGAAAGTAGAAACTCGCCCGATTACAACGGTCTGAGTAGTTTTCCCCTAGGCCGTTCTAGTCATTCGTTTCGAGCATCAGAACTGCGTAAATTTTGAGTTTTTCAAGCGTTTCGTACTTAAAACTGCCATATCTCGCGAACGGATTAACCAATCCGCAAAGTTTCAGTTGCATCTGAAAGTAGAAGCTAGCCTGATTACAACGGTCTGAGTAGTTTTCCCCTAGGCCGTTCTAGTTATTCGTTTCGAGCATCAGAACTGCGAAAATTTTGAGTTTTTCAAGCGTTTCTTACCTCAAAACTGCCATATCTCGCGAACGGATTGACCAATTCGCAAAATTTCAGTTGCATCTGAAAGTAGAAGCTTGCCCGAATACAACGGTCTGAGTAGTTTTCCCCTAGGCCGTTCTAGTTATTCGTTTCGAGCATCAGAACTGCGAAAATTTTGAGTTTTTCAAGCGTTTCTTACCTCAAAACTGCCATATCTCGCGAACGGATTGACCAATTCGCAAAATTTCAGTTGCATCTGAAAGTAGAAGCTTGCCCGAATACAACGGTCTGAGTAGTTTTCCCCTAGGCCGTTCTAGTTATTCGTTTCGAGCATCAGAACTGCGAAAATTTTGAGTTTTTCAAGCGTTTCTTACCTCAAAACTGCCTTATCTCGCGAACGGATTGACCAATCCGCAAAATTTCTGTTGCATCTGAAAGTAGAAACTCGCCCGATTACAACGGTCTGAGTAGTTTTCCCCTAGGCCGTTCTAGTTATTCGTTTCGAGCATCAGAACTGCGGAAATTTTGAGTTTTTCAAGCGTTTCTTACCTCAAAACTGCCATATCTCGCGATCCGATTGACCAATCCGCAAAATTTCAGTTGCATCTGAAAGTAGAAACTGGCCCGATTTCAACGGTATGAGTAGTTTTCCCCTAGGCCGTTCTAGTTATTCGTTTCGAGCATCAGAACTCCGAAAATTTTGAGTTTTTCAAGCGTTTCTTACCTCAAAACTGCCATATCTCGCGAACGGATTGACCAATTCGCAAAATTTCAGTTGCATCTGAAAGTAGAAGCTTGCCCGAATACAACGGTCTGAGTAGTTTTCCCCTAGGCCGTTCTAGTTATTCGTTTCGAGCATCAGAACTGCGAAAATTTTGAGTTTTTCAAGCGTTTCTTACCTCAAAACTGCCATATCTCGCGAACGGATTGACCAATTCGCAAAATTTCAGTTGCATCTGAAAATAGAAGCTTGCCCGAATACAACGGTCTGAGTAGTTTTCCCCTAGGCCGTTCTAGTTATTCGTTTCGAGCATCAGAACTGCGAAAATTTTGAGTTTTTCAAGCGTTTCTTACCTCAAAACTGCCATATCTCGCGAACGGATTGACCAATCCGCAAAATTTCTGTTGCATCTGTAAGTAGAAACTCGCCCGAACAACGGTCTGAGTAGTTTTCCCCTAGGCCGTTCTAGTTATTCGTTTCGAGCATCAGAACTGCGAAAGTTTTGAGTTTTTCAAGCGTTTCTTACCTCCAAACTACCATATCTCGCGAACGGATTGACCGATCCGCAAAATTTCTGTTGCATCTGAAAGTAGAAACTCGCCCGATTACAACGGTCTGAGTAGTTTTCCCCTAGGCCGTTCTAGTTATTCGTTTCGAGCATCAGAACTGCGAAAGTTTTGAGTTTTTCAAGCGTTTCTTACCTCAAAACTGCCATATCTCGCGAACGGATTGAGCAATCCGCAAAATTTCTATTGCATCTGAAAGTAGAAACTCGCCCGATTACAACGGTCTGAGTAGTTTTCCCCTAGGCCGTTCTAGTCATTCGTTTCGAGCATCAGAACTGCGTAAATTTTGAGTTTTTCAAGCGTTTCGTACTTAAAACTGCCATATCTCGCGAACGGATTAACCAATCCGCAAAGTTTCAGTTGCATCTGAAAGTAGAAACTCGCCCGATTACAACGGTCTGAGTAGTTTTCCCCTAGGCCGTTCTAGTTATTCGTTTCGAGCATCAGAACTGCGAAAGTTTTGAGTTTTTCAAGCGTTTCTTACCTCAAAACTGCCATATCTCGCGAACGGATTGACCAATCCGCAAAGTTTCAGTTGCATCTGAAAGTAGAAGCTTGCCCGAATACAACGGTCTGAGTAGTTTTCCCCTAGGCCGTTCTAGTTATTCGTTTCGAGCATCAGAACTGCGAAAATTTTGAGTTTTTCAAGCGTTTCTTACCTCAAAACTGCCATATCTCGCGATCGGATTGACCAATCCGCAAAATTTCAGTTGCATCTGAAAGTAGAAACTGGCCCGATTTCAACGGTATGAGTAGTTTTCCCCTAGGCCGTTCTAGTTATTCGTTTCGAGCATCAGAACTGCGAAAATTTTGAGTTTTTCAAGCGTTTCTTACCTCAAAACTGCCATATCTCGCGATCCGATTGACCAATCCGCAAAATTTCAGTTGCATCTGAAAGTAGAAACTGGTCCGATTTCAACGGTATGAGTAGTTTTCCCCTAGGCCGTTCTAGTTATTCGTTTCGAGCATCAGAACTGCGAAAGTTTTGAGTTTTTCAAGCGTTTCTTACCTCAAAACTGCCATATCTCGCGAACGGATTGAGCAATCCGCAAAGTTTCAGTTGCATCTGAAAGTAGAAGCTCGCCCGATTACAACGGTCTGAGTAGTTTTCCCCTAGGCCGTTCTAGTTATTCGTTTCGAGCATCAGAACTGCGAAAATTTTGAGTTTTTCAAGCGTTTCTTACCTCAAAACTGCCATATCTCGCGAACGGATTGACCAATTCGCAAAATTTCAGTTGCATCTGAAAGTAGAAGCTTGCCCGAATACAACGGTCTGAGTAGTTTTCCCCTAGGCCGTTCTAGTTATTCGTTTCGAGCATCAGAACTGCGAAAATTTTGAGTTTTTCAAGCGTTTCTTACCTCAAAACTGCCATATCTCGCGAACGGATTGACCAATTCGCAAAATTTCAGTTGCATCTGAAAGTAGAAGCTTGCCCGAATACAACGGTCTGAGTAGTTTTCCCCTAGGCCGTTCTAGTTATTCGTTTCGAGCATCAGAACTGCGAAAATTTTGAGTTTTTCAAGCGTTTCTTACCTCAAAACTGCCTTATCTCGCGAACGGATTGACCAATCCGCAAAATTTCTGTTGCATCTGAAAGTAGAAACTCGCCCGATTACAACGGTCTGAGTAGTTTTCCCCTAGGCCGTTCTAGTTATTCGTTTCGAGCATCAGAACTGCGGAAATTTTGAGTTTTTCAAGCGTTTCTTACCTCAAAACTGCCATATCTCGCGATCCGATTGACCAATCCGCAAAATTTCAGTTGCATCTGAAAGTAGAAACTGGCCCGATTTCAACGGTATGAGTAGTTTTCCCCTAGGCCGTTCTAGTTATTCGTTTCGAGCATCAGAACTCCGAAAATTTTGAGTTTTTCAAGCGTTTCTTACCTCAAAACTGCCATATCTCGCGAACGGATTGACCAATTCGCAAAATTTCAGTTGCATCTGAAAGTAGAAGCTTGCCCGAATACAACGGTCTGAGTAGTTTTCCCCTAGGCCGTTCTAGTTATTCGTTTCGAGCATCAGAACTGCGAAAATTTTGAGTTTTTCAAGCGTTTCTTACCTCAAAACTGCCATATCTCGCGAACGGATTGACCAATTCGCAAAATTTCAGTTGCATCTGAAAATAGAAGCTTGCCCGAATACAACGGTCTGAGTAGTTTTCCCCTAGGCCGTTCTAGTTATTCGTTTCGAGCATCAGAACTGCGAAAATTTTGAGTTTTTCAAGCGTTTCTTACCTCAAAACTGCCATATCTCGCGAACGGATTGACCAATCCGCAAAATTTCTGTTGCATCTGTAAGTAGAAACTCACCCGAACAACGGTCTGAGTAGTTTTCCCCTAGGCCGTTCTAGTTATTCGTTTCGAGCATCAGAACTGCGAAAGTTTTGAGTTTTTCAAGCGTTTCTTACCTCCAAACTACCATATCTCGCGAACGGATTGACCGATCCGCAAAATTTCTGTTGCATCTGAAAGTAGAAACTCGCCCGATTACAACGGTCTGAGTAGTTTTCCCCTAGGCCGTTCTAGTTATTCGTTTCGAGCATCAGAACTGCGAAAGTTTTGAGTTTTTCAAGCGTTTCTTACCTCAAAACTGCCATATCTCGCGAACGGATTGAGCAATCCGCAAAATTTCTATTGCATCTGAAAGTAGAAACTCGCCCGATTACAACGGTCTGAGTAGTTTTCCCCTAGGCCGTTCTAGTCATTCGTTTCGAGCATCAGAACTGCGTAAATTTTGAGTTTTTCAAGCGTTTCGTACTTAAAACTGCCATATCTCGCGAACGGATTAACCAATCCGCAAAGTTTCAGTTGCATCTGAAAGTAGAAACTCGCCCGATTACAACGGTCTGAGTAGTTTTCCCCTAGGCCGTTCTAGTTATTCGTTTCGAGCATCAGAACTGCGAAAGTTTTGAGTTTTTCAAGCGTTTCTTACCTCAAAACTGCCATATCTCGCGAACGGATTGACCAATCCGCAAAGTTTCAGTTGCATCTGAAAGTAGAAGCTTGCCCGAATACAACGGTCTGAGTAGTTTTCCCCTAGGCCGTTCTAGTTATTCGTTTCGAGCATCAGAACTGCGAAAATTTTGAGTTTTTCAAGCGTTTCTTACCTCAAAACTGCCATATCTCGCGATCGGATTGACCAATCCGCAAAATTTCAGTTGCATCTGAAAGTAGAAACTGGCCCGATTTCAACGGTATGAGTAGTTTTCCCCTAGGCCGTTCTAGTTATTCGTTTCGAGCATCAGAACTGCGAAAATTTTGAGTTTTTCAAGCGTTTCTTACCTCAAAACTGCCATATCTCGCGATCCGATTGACCAATCCGCAAAATTTCAGTTGCATCTGAAAGTAGAAACTGGTCCGATTTCAACGGTATGAGTAGTTTTCCCCTAGGCCGTTCTAGTTATTCGTTTCGAGCATCAGAACTGCGAAAGTTTTGAGTTTTTCAAGCGTTTCTTACCTCAAAACTGCCATATCTCGCGAACGGATTGAGCAATCCGCAAAGTTTCAGTTGCATCTGAAAGTAGAAACTCGCCCGATTACAACGGTCTGAGTAGTTTTCCCCTAGGCCGTTCTAGTTATTCGTTTCGAGCATCAGAACTGCGAAAGTTTTGAGTTTTTCAAGCGTTTCTTACCTCAAAACTGCCATATCTCGCGAACGGATTGAGCAATCCGCAAAATTTCTATTGCATCTGAAAGTAGAAACTCGCCCGATTACAACGGTCTGAGTAGTTTTCCCCTAGGCCGTTCTAGTCATTCGTTTCGAGCATCAGAACTGCGTAAATTTTGAGTTTTTCAAGCGTTTCGTACTTAAAACTGCCATATCTCGCGAACGGATTAACCAATCCGCAAAGTTTCAGTTGCATCTGAAAGTAGAAACTCGCCCGATTACAACGGTCTGAGTAGTTTTCCCCTAGGCCGTTCTAGTTATTCGTTTCGAGCATCAGAACTGCGAAAGTTTTGAGTTTTTCAAGCGTTTCTTACCTCAAAACTGCCATATCTCGCGAACGGATTGACCAATCCGCAAAGTTTCAGTTGCATCTGAAAGTAGAAGCTTGCCCGAATACAACGGTCTGAGTAGTTTTCCCCTAGGCCGTTCTAGTTATTCGTTTCGAGCATCAGAACTGCGAAAATTTTGAGTTTTTCAAGCGTTTCTTACCTCAAAACTGCCATATCTCGCGATCGGATTGACCAATCCGCAAAATTTCAGTTGCATCTGAAAGTAGAAACTGGCCCGATTTCAACGGTATGAGTAGTTTTCCCCTAGGCCGTTCTAGTTATTCGTTTCGAGCATCAGAACTGCGAAAATTTTGAGTTTTTCAAGCGTTTCTTACCTCAAAACTGCCATATCTCGCGATCCGATTGACCAATCCGCAAAATTTCAGTTGCATCTGAAAGTAGAAACTGGTCCGATTTCAACGGTATGAGTAGTTTTCCCCTAGGCCGTTCTAGTTATTCGTTTCGAGCATCAGAACTGCGAAAGTTTTGAGTTTTTCAAGCGTTTCTTACCTCAAAACTGCCATATCTCGCGAACGGATTGAGCAATCCGCAAAGTTTCAGTTGCATCTGAAAGTAGAAGCTCGCCCGATTACAACGGTCTGAGTAGTTTTCCCCTAGGCCGTTCTAGTTATTCGTTTCGAGCATCAGAACTGCGAAAATTTTGAGTTTTTCAAGCGTTTCTTACCTCAAAACTGCCATTTCTCGCGAACGGATTGACCAATTCGCAAAATTTCTGTTGCATCTGAAAGTAGAAACTCGCCCGATTACAACGGTCTGAGTAGTTTTCCCCTAGGCCGTTCTAGTCATTCGTTTCGAGCATCAGAACTGCGTAAATTTTGAGTTTTTCACGCGTTTCTTACCTAAAAACTGCCATATCTCGCGAACGGATTGACCAATCCGCAAAGTTTCAGTTGCATCTGAAAGTAGAAGCTCGCCCGATTACAACGGTCTGAGTAGTTTTCCCCTAGGCCGTTCTAGTTATTCGTTTCGAGCATCAGAACTGCGAAAATTTTGAGTTTTTCAAGCGTTTCTTACCTCAAAACTGCCATATCTTGCGAACGGATTTACCAATTCGCAAAATTTCAGTTGCATCTGAAAGCAGAAACTCGACCGATTACAACGGTCTGAGTAGTTTTCCCCTAGGCCGTTCTAGTCATTCGTTTCAAGCATCAGAACTGCGTAAATTTTGAGTTTTTCACGCGTTTCTTACCTAAAAACTGCCATATCTCGCGAACGGATTGACCAATCCGCAAAGTTTCAGTTGCATCTGAAAGTAGAAGCTCGCCCGATTACAACGGTCTGAGTAGTTTTCCCCTAGGCCGTTCTAGTCATTCGTTTCGAGCATCAGAACTGCGTAAATTTTGAGTTTTTCAAGCGTTTCTTACCTCAAAACTGCCATATCTCGCGAACGGATTGACCAATCCGCAAAATTTCTGTTGCATCTGAAAGTAGAAACTCGCCCGATTACAACGGTCTGAGTAGTTTTCCCCTAGGCCGTTCTAGTTATTCGTTTTGAGCATCAGAACTGCGAAAATTTTGAGTTTTTCAAGCGTTTCTTACCTCAAAACTGATCTATCTCGCGAACGGATTGACCAATTCGCAAAATTTCAGTTGCATCTGAAAGTAGAAGCTTGCCCGAATACAACGGTCTGAGTAGTTTTCCCCTAGGCCGTTCTAGTTATTCGTTTCGAGCATCAGAACTGCGAAAATTTTGAGTTTTTCAAGCGTTTCATACCTCAAAACTGCCATATCTCGCGAACGGATTGACCAATTCGCAAAATTTCAGTTGCATCTGAAAGTAGAAGCTTGCCCGAATACAACGGTCTGAGTAGTTTTCCCCTAGGCCGTTCTAGTTATTCGTTTCGAGCATCAGAAATGCGAAAATTTTGAGTTTTTCAAGCGTTTCTTACCTCAAAACTGCCATATCTCGCGAACGGATTGAGCAATCCGCAATGTTTCAGTTGCATCTGAAAGTAGAAGCTCGCCCGATTACAACGGTCTGAGTAGTTTTCCCCTAGACCGTTCTAGTTATTCGTTTCGAGCATCAGAACTGCGAAAATTTTGAGTTTTTCAAGCGTTTCTTACCTCAAAACTGCCATATCTCGCGAGCGGATTGACCAATTCGCAAAATTTCAGTTGCATCTGAAAGTAGAAGCTCGCCCGATTACAACGGTCTGAGTAGTTTTCCCCTAGGCCGTTCTAGTTATTCGTTTCGAGCATCAGAACTGCGAAAATTTTGAGTTTTTCAAGCGTTTCATACCTCAAAACTGCCATATCTCGCGAACGGATTGACCAATTCGCAAAATTTCAGTTGCATCTGAAATTAGAAGCTTGCCCGAATACAACGGTCTGAGTAGTTTTCCCCTAGGCCGTTCTAGTTATTCGTTTCGAGCATCAGAACTGCGAAAATTTTGAGTTTTTCAAGCGTTTCTTACCTCAAAACTGCCTTATCTCGCGAACGGATTGACCAATCCGCAAAGTTTCAGTTGCATCTGAAAGTAGAAGCTTGCCCGATTACAACGGTCTGAGTAGTTTTCCCCTAGGCCGTTCTAGTCATTCGTTTCGAGCATCAGAACTGCGTAAATTTTGAGTTTTGCACGCGTTTCTTACCTAAAAACTGCCATATCTCGCGAACGGATTGACCAATCCGCAAAGTTTCAGTTGCATCTGAAAGTAGAAGCTCGCCCGATTACAACGGTCTGAATAGTTTTCCCCTAGGCCGTTCTAGTTATTCGTTTCGAGCATCAGAACTGCGAAAATTTTGAGTTTTTCAAGCGTTTCTTACCTCAAAACTGCCATATCTCGCGAACGGATTGACCAATCCGCAAAATTTCTGTTGCATCTGAAAGTAGAAACTCGCCCGATTACAACGGTCTGAGTAGTTTTCCCCTAGGCCGTTCTAGTTATTCGTTTCGAGCATCAGAACTGCGAAAATTTTGAGTTTTTCAAGCGTTTCTTACCTCAAAACTGCCTTATCTCGCGAACGGATTGACCAATCCGCAAAATTTCTGTTGCATCTGAAAGTAGAAACTCGCCCGATTACAACGGTCTGAGTAGTTTTCCCCTAGGCCGTTCTAGTCATTCGTTTCGGTCATCAGAACTGCGTAAATTTTGAGTTTTTCAAGCGTTTCTTACCTCAAAACTGCCATATCTCGCGAACGGATTGACCAATCCGCAAAATTTCTGTTGCATCTGAAAGTAGAATCTCGCCCGATTACAACGGTCGGAGTAGTTTTCCCCTAGGCCGTTCTAGTCATTCGTTTCGGGCATCAGAACTGCGTAAATTTTGAGTTTTTCACGCGTTTCTTACCTAAAAACTGCTATATCTCGCGAACGGATTGACCAATCCGCAAAGTTTCAGTTGCATCTGAAAGTAGAAGCTTGCCCGATTACAACGGTCTGAGTAGTTTTCCCCTAGGCCGTTCTAGTCATTCGTTTCGAGCATCAGAACTGCGTAAATTTTGAGTTTTTCACGCGTTTCTTACCTAAAAACTGCCATATCTCGCGAACGGATTGACCAATCCGCAAAGTTTCAGTTGCATCTGAAAGTAGAAGCTTGCCCGAATACAACGGTCTGAGTAGTTTTCCCCTAGGCCGTTCTAGTTATTCGTTTCGAGCATCAGAACTGCGAAAATTTTGAGTTTTTTAAGCGTTTCTTACCTCAAAACTGCCATATCTCGCGATCGGATTGACCAATCCGCAAAATTTCAGTTGCATCTGAAAGTAGAAACTGGCCCCATTTCAACGGTATGAGTAGTTTTCCCCTAGGCCGTTCTAGTTATTCGTTTCGAGCATCAGAACTGCGAAAATTTTGAGTTTTTCAAGCGTTTCTTACCTCAAAACTGCCATATCTCGCGAACGGATTGAGCAATCCGCAAAATTTCTGTTGCATCTGAAAGTAGAAACTCGCCCGATTACAACGGTCTGAGTAGTTTTCCCCTAGGCCGTTCTAGTTATTCGTTTCGAGCATCAGAACTGCGAAAATTTTGAGTTTTTCAAGCGTTTCTTACCTCAAAACTGCCATATCTCGCGAACGGATTGACCAATCCGCAAAGTTTCAGTTGCATCTGAAAGTAGAAGCTAGCCCGATTACAACGGTCTGAGTAGTTTTCCCCTAGGCCGTTCTAGTCATTCGTTTCAAGCATCAGAACTGCGTAAATTTTGAGTTTTTCACGCGTTTCTTACCTAAAAACTGCCATATCTCGCGAACGGATTGACCAATCCGCAAAGTTTCAGTTGCATCTGAAAGTAGAAGCTCGCCCGATTACAACGGTCTGAGTAGTTTTCCCCTAGGCCGTTCTAGTTATTCGTTTCGAGCATCAGAACTGCGAAAATTTTGAGTTTTTCAAGCGTTTCTTACCTCAAAACTGCCATATCTCGCGAACGGATTGAGCAATCCGCAAAATTTCTGTTGCGTCTGAAAGTAGAAACTGGCCCGATTTCAACGGTATGAGTAGTTTTCCCCTAGGCCGTTCTAGTCATTCGTTTCGAGCATCAGAACTGCGTAAATTTTGAGTTTTTCACGCGTTTCTTACCTAAAAACTGCCATATCTCGCGAACGGATTGACCAATCCGCAAAGTTTCAGTTGCATCTGAAAGTAGAAGCTCGCCCGATTACAACGGTCTGAGTAGTTTTCCCCTAGGCCGTTCTAGTCATTCGTTTCGGGCATCAGAACTGCGTAAATTTTGAGTTTTTCAAGCGTTTCTTACCTAAAAACTGCCATATCTCGCGAACGGATTCAGCAATTCGCAAAATTTCTGTTGCATCTGAAAGTAAAAACTCGCCCGATTACAACGGCATGAGTAGTTTTCCCCTAGGCCGTTCTAGTTATTCGTTTCGAGCATCAGAACTGCGAAAATTTTGAGTTTCTCAAGCGTTGCTTACGTCAAAACTGCCATATCTCGCGAACGGATTGAGCAATCCGCAAAATTTCTGTTGCATCTGAAAGTAGAAACTCGCCCGATTACAACGGTATGAGTAGTTTTCCCCTAGGCCGTTTTAGTTATTCGTTTCGAACATCAGAACTGCGAAAATTTTGAGTTTCTCAAGCGTTTCTTACGTCAAAACTGCCATATCTCGCGAACGGATTGACCAATCCGCAAAATTTCTGTTGCATCTGAAAGTAGAAACTCGCCCGATTACAACGGTATGAGTAGTTTTCCCCTAGGCCGTTCTAGTTATTCGTTTCGAGCATCAGAACTGCGAAAATTTTGAGTTTCTCAAGCGTTTCTTACCTCAAAACTGCCATATCTCGCGAACGGATTGACTAATCCGCAAAATTTCTGTTGCATCTGAAAGTAGAAGCTCGCCCGATTACAACGGTATGAGTAGTTTTCCCCTAGGCCGTTCTAGTTATTCGTTTCGAGCATCAGAACTGCGAAAATTTTGAGTTTCTCAAGCGTTTCTTACGTCAAAACTGCCATATCTCGCGAACGGATTGAGCAATCCGCAAAATTTCTGTTGCATCTGAAAGTAAAAACTCGCCCGATTACAACGGTCTGAGTAGTTTTCCCCTAGGCCATTCTAGTTATTCGTTTCGAGCATCTGAACTGCGAAAATTTTGAGTTTTTCAAGCGTTTCTTACCTCAAAACTGCCATATCTCGCGAACGGATTGAGCAATTCGCAAAATTTCAGTTGCATCTGAAAGTAGAAGCTTGCCCGAATACAACGGTCTGAGTAGTTTTCCCCTAGGCCGTTCTAGTTATTCGTTTCGAGCATCAGAACTGCGAAAATTTTGAGTTTTTCAAGCGTTTCATACCTCAAAACTGCCATATCTCGCGAACGGATTGACCAATTCGCAAAATTTCAGTTGCATCTGAAAGTAGAAGCTTGCCCGAATACAACGGTCTGAGTAGTTTTCCCCTAGGCCGTTCTAGTTATTCGTTTCGAGCATCAGAACTGCGAAAATTTTGAGTTTTTCAAGCGTTTCTTACCTCAAAACTGCCATATCTCGCGAACGGATTGACCAATTCGCAAAGTTTCAGTTGCATCTGAAAGTAGAAGCTAGCCCGATTACAACGGTCTGAGTAGTTTTCCCCTAGGCCGTTCTAGTTATTCGTTTCGAGCATCAGAACTGCGAAAATTTTGAGTTTTTCAAGCGTTTCTTACCTCAAAACTGCCATATCTCGCGATCGGATTGACCAATCCGCAAAATTTCAGTTGCATCTGAAAGTAGAAACTCGCCCGATTACAACGGTCTGAGTAGTTTTCCCCTAGGCCGTTCTAGTCATTCGTTTCAAGCATCAGAACTGCGTAAATTTTGAGTTTTTCACGCGTTTCTTACCTAAAAACTGCCATATCTCGCGAACGGATTCAGCAATTCGCAAAGTTTCAGTTGCATCTGAAAGTAGAAGCTTGCCCGAATACAACGGTCTGAGTAGTTTTCCCCTAGGCCGTTCTAGTTATTCGTTTCGAGCATCAGAACTGCGAAAATTTTGAGTTTTTTAAGCGTTTCTTACCTCAAAACTGCCATATCTCGCGATCGGATTGACCAATCCGCAAAATTTCAGTTGCATCTGAAAGTAGAAACTGGCCCGATTTCAACGGTATGAGTAGTTTTCCCCTAGGCCGTTCTAGTTATTCGTTTCGAGCATCAGAACTGCGAAAACTTTGAGTTTTTCAAGCGTTTCTTACCTAAAAACTGCCATATCTCGCGAACGGATTGACCAATCCGCAAAGTTTCAGTTGCATCTGAAAGTAGAAGCTCGCCCGATTACAACGGTCTGAGTAGTTTTCCCCTAGGCCGTTCTAGTTATTCGTTTCGAGCATCAGAACTGCGAAAATTTTGAGTTTTTCAAGCGTTTCTTACCTCAAAACTGCCATATCTCGCGAACGGATTGAGCAATCCGCAAAATTTCTGTTGCATCTGAAAGTAGAAACTCGCCCGATTACAACGGTCTGAGTAGTTTTCCCCTAGGCCGTTCTAGTTATTCGTTTCGAGCATCAGAACTGCGAAAATTTTGAGTTTTTCAAGCGTTTCTTACCTCAAAACTGCCATATCTCGCGAACGGATTGACCAATTCGCAAAGTTTCAGTTGCATCTGAAAGTAGAAGCTAGCCCGATTACAACGGTCTGAGTAGTTTTCCCCTAGGCCGTTCTAGTTATTCGTTTCGAGCATCAGAACTGCGAAAATTTTGAGTTTTTCAAGCGTTTCTTACCTCAAAACTGCCATATCTCGCGATCGGATTGACCAATCCGCAAAATTTCAGTTGCATCTGAAAGTAGAAACTCGCCCGATTACAACGGTCTGAGTAGTTTTCCCCTAGGCCGTTCTAGTCATTCGTTTCAAGCATCAGAACTGCGTAAATTTTGAGTTTTTCACGCGTTTCTTACCTAAAAACTGCCATATCTCGCGAACGGATTGACCAATCCGCAAAGTTTCAGTTGCATCTGAAAGTAGAAGCTCGCCCGATTACAACGGTCTGAGTAGTTTTCCCCTAGGCCGTTCTAGTTATTCGTTTCGAGCATCAGAACTGCGAAAATTTTGAGTTTTTCAAGCGTTTCTTACCTCAAAACTGCCATATCTCGCGAACGGATTGAGCAATCCGCAAAATTTCTGTTGCGTCTGAAAGTAGAAACTGGCCCGATTTCAACGGTATGAGTAGTTTTCCCCTAGGCCGTTCTAGTCATTCGTTTCGAGCATCAGAACTGCGTAAATTTTGAGTTTTTCACGCGTTTCTTACCTAAAAACTGCCATATCTCGCGAACGGATTGACCAATCCGCAAAGTTTCAGTTGCATCTGAAAGTAGAAGCTCGCCCGATTACAACGGTCTGAGTAGTTTTCCCCTAGGCCGTTCTAGTCATTCGTTTCGGGCATCAGAACTGCGTAAATTTTGAGTTTTTCAAGCGTTTCTTACCTAAAAACTGCCATATCTCGCGAACGGATTCAGCAATTCGCAAAATTTCTGTTGCATCTGAAAGTAAAAACTCGCCCGATTACAACGGCATGAGTAGTTTTCCCCTAGGCCGTTCTAGTTATTCGTTTCGAGCATCAGAACTGCGAAAATTTTGAGTTTCTCAAGCGTTGCTTACGTCAAAACTGCCATATCTCGCGAACGGATTGAGCAATCCGCAAAATTTCTGTTGCATCTGAAAGTAGAAACTCGCCCGATTACAACGGTATGAGTAGTTTTCCCCTAGGCCGTTTTAGTTATTCGTTTCGAACATCAGAACTGCGAAAATTTTGAGTTTCTCAAGCGTTTCTTACGTCAAAACTGCCATATCTCGCGAACGGATTGACCAATCCGCAAAATTTCTGTTGCATCTGAAAGTAGAAACTCGCCCGATTACAACGGTATGAGTAGTTTTCCCCTAGGCCGTTCTAGTTATTCGTTTCGAGCATCAGAACTGCGAAAATTTTGAGTTTCTCAAGCGTTTCTTACCTCAAAACTGCCATATCTCGCGAACGGATTGACTAATCCGCAAAATTTCTGTTGCATCTGAAAGTAGAAGCTCGCCCGATTACAACGGTATGAGTAGTTTTCCCCTAGGCCGTTCTAGTTATTCGTTTCGAGCATCAGAACTGCGAAAATTTTGAGTTTCTCAAGCGTTTCTTACGTCAAAACTGCCATATCTCGCGAACGGATTGAGCAATCCGCAAAATTTCTGTTGCATCTGAAAGTAAAAACTCGCCCGATTACAACGGTCTGAGTAGTTTTCCCCTAGGCCATTCTAGTTATTCGTTTCGAGCATCTGAACTGCGAAAATTTTGAGTTTTTCAAGCGTTTCTTACCTCAAAACTGCCATATCTCGCGAACGGATTGAGCAATTCGCAAAATTTCAGTTGCATCTGAAAGTAGAAGCTTGCCCGAATACAACGGTCTGAGTAGTTTTCCCCTAGGCCGTTCTAGTTATTCGTTTCGAGCATCAGAACTGCGAAAATTTTGAGTTTTTCAAGCGTTTCATACCTCAAAACTGCCATATCTCGCGAACGGATTGACCAATTCGCAAAATTTCAGTTGCATCTGAAAGTAGAAGCTTGCCCGAATACAACGGTCTGAGTAGTTTTCCCCTAGGCCGTTCTAGTTATTCGTTTCGAGCATCAGAACTGCGAAAATTTTGAGTTTTTCAAGCGTTTCTTACCTCAAAACTGCCATATCTCGCGAACGGATTGACCAATTCGCAAAGTTTCAGTTGCATCTGAAAGTAGAAGCTAGCCCGATTACAACGGTCTGAGTAGTTTTCCCCTAGGCCGTTCTAGTTATTCGTTTCGAGCATCAGAACTGCGAAAATTTTGAGTTTTTCAAGCGTTTCTTACCTCAAAACTGCCATATCTCGCGATCGGATTGACCAATCCGCAAAATTTCAGTTGCATCTGAAAGTAGAAACTCGCCCGATTACAACGGTCTGAGTAGTTTTCCCCTAGGCCGTTCTAGTCATTCGTTTCAAGCATCAGAACTGCGTAAATTTTGAGTTTTTCACGCGTTTCTTACCTAAAAACTGCCATATCTCGCGAACGGATTGACCAATCCGCAAAGTTTCAGTTGCATCTGAAAGTAGAAGCTCGCCCGATTACAACGGTCTGAGTAGTTTTCCCCTAGGCCGTTCTAGTTATTCGTTTCGAGCATCAGAACTGCGAAAATTTTGAGTTTTTCAAGCGTTTCTTACCTCAAAACTGCCATATCTCGCGAACGGATTGAGCAATCCGCAAAATTTCTGTTGCGTCTGAAAGTAGAAACTGGCCCGATTTCAACGGTATGAGTAGTTTTCCCCTAGGCCGTTCTAGTCATTCGTTTCGAGCATCAGAACTGCGTAAATTTTGAGTTTTTCACGCGTTTCTTACCTAAAAACTGCCATATCTCGCGAACGGATTGACCAATCCGCAAAGTTTCAGTTGCATCTGAAAGTAGAAGCTCGCCCGATTACAACGGTCTGAGTAGTTTTCCCCTAGGCCGTTCTAGTCATTCGTTTCGGGCATCAGAACTGCGTAAATTTTGAGTTTTTCAAGCGTTTCTTACCTAAAAACTGCCATATCTCGCGAACGGATTCAGCATTTCGCAAAATTTCTGTTGCATCTGAAAGTAAAAACTCGCCCGATTACAACGGCATGAGTAGTTTTCCCCTAGGCCGTTCTAGTTATTCGTTTCGAGCATCAGAACTGCGAAAATTTTGAGTTTCTCAAGCGTTGCTTACGTCAAAACTGCCATATCTCGCGAACGGATTGAGCAATCCGCAAAATTTCTGTTGCATCTGAAAGTAGAAACTCGCCCGATTACAACGGTATGAGTAGTTTTCCCCTAGGCCGTTTTAGTTATTCGTTTCGAACATCAGAACTGCGAAAATTTTGAGTTTCTCAAGCGTTTCTTACGTCAAAACTGCCATATCTCGCGAACGGATTGACCAATCCGCAAAATTTCTGTTGCATCTGAAAGTAGAAACTCGCCCGATTACAACGGTATGAGTAGTTTTCCCCTAGGCCGTTCTAGTTATTCGTTTCGAGCATCAGAACTGCGAAAATTTTGAGTTTCTCAAGCGTTTCTTACCTCAAAACTGCCATATCTCGCGAACGGATTGACTAATCCGCAAAATTTCTGTTGCATCTGAAAGTAGAAGCTCGCCCGATTACAACGGTATGAGTAGTTTTCCCCTAGGCCGTTCTAGTTATTCGTTTCGAGCATCAGAACTGCGAAAATTTTGAGTTTCTCAAGCGTTTCTTACGTCAAAACTGCCATATCTCGCGAACGGATTGAGCAATCCGCAAAATTTCTGTTGCATCTGAAAGTAAAAACTCGCCCGATTACAACGGTCTGAGTAGTTTTCCCCTAGGCCGTTCTAGTTATTCGTTTCGAGCATCTGAACTGCGAAAATTTTGAGTTTTTCAAGCGTTTCTTACCTCAAAACTGCCATATCTCGCGAACGGATTGAGCAATTCGCAAAATTTCAGTTGCATCTGAAAGTAGAAGCTTGCCCGAATACAACGGTCTGAGTAGTTTTCCCCTAGGCCGTTCTAGTTATTCGTTTCGAGCATCAGAACTGCGAAAATTTTGAGTTTTTCAAGCGTTTCATACCTCAAAACTGCCATATCTCGCGAACGGATTGACCAATTCGCAAAATTTCAGTTGCATCTGAAAGTAGAAGCTTGCCCGAATACAACGGTCTGAGTAGTTTTCCCCTAGGCCGTTCTAGTTATTCGTTTCGAGCATCAGAAATGCGAAAATTTTGAGTTTTTCAAGCGTTTCTTACCTCAAAACTGCCATATCTCGCGAACGGATTGAGCAATCCGCAATGTTTCAGTTGCATCTGAAAGTAGAAGCTCGCCCGATTACAACGGTCTGAGTAGTTTTCCCCTAGGCCGTTCTAGTTATTCGTTTCGAGCATCAGAACTGCGAAAATTTTGAGTTTTTCAAGCGTTTCTTACCTCAAAACTGCCATATCTCGCGAGCGGATTGACCAATTCGCAAAATTTCAGTTGCATCTGAAAGTAGAAGCTCGCCCGATTACAACGGTCTGAGTAGTTTTCCCCTAGGCCGTTCTAGTTATTCGTTTCGAGCATCAGAACTGCGAAAATTTTGAGTTTTTCAAGCGTTTCATACCTCAAAACTGCCATATCTCGCGAACGGATTGACCAATTCGCAAAATTTCAGTTGCATCTGAAAGTAGAAGCTTGCCCGAATACAACGGTCTGAGTAGTTTTCCCCTAGGCCGTTCTAGTTATTCGTTTCGAGCATCAGAACTGCGAAAATTTTGAGTTTTTCAAGCGTTTCTTACCTCAAAACTGCCTTATCTCGCGAACGGATTGACCAATCCGCAAAGTTTCAGTTGCATCTGAAAGTAGAAGCTTGCCCGATTACAACGGTCTGAGTAGTTTTCCCCTAGGCCGTTCTAGTCATTCGTTTCGAGCATCAGAACTGCGTAAATTTTGAGTTTTTCACGCGTTTCTTACCTAAAAACTGCCATATCTCGCGAACGGATTGACCAATCCGCAAAGTTTCAGTTGCATCTGAAAGTAGAAGCTCGCCCGATTACAACGGTCTGAATAGTTTTCCCCTAGGCCGTTCTAGTTATTCGTTTCGAGCATCAGAACTGCGAAAATTTTGAGTTTTTCAAGCGTTTCTTACCTCAAAACTGCCATATCTCGCGAACGGATTGACCAATCCGCAAAATTTCTGTTGCATCTGAAAGTAGAAACTCGCCCGATTACAACGGTCTGAGTAGTTTTCCCCTAGGCCGTTCTAGTTATTCGTTTCGAGCATCAGAACTGCGAAAATTTTGAGTTTTTCAAGCGTTTCTTACCTCAAAACTGCCTTATCTCGCGAACGGATTGACCAATCCGCAAAATTTCTGTTGCATCTGAAAGTAGAAACTCGCCCGATTACAACGGTCTGAGTAGTTTTCCCCTAGGCCGTTCTAGTCATTCGTTTCGGTCATCAGAACTGCGTAAATTTTGAGTTTTTCAAGCGTTTCTTACCTCAAAACTGCCATATCTCGCGAACGGATTGACCAATCCGCAAAATTTCTGTTGCATCTGAAAGTAGAAACTCGCCCGATTACAACGGTCGGAGTAGTTTTCCCCTAGGCCGTTCTAGTCATTCGTTTCGGGCATCAGAACTGCGTAAATTTTGAGTTTTTCACGCGTTTCTTACCTAAAAACTGCCATATCTCGCGAACGGATTGACCAATCCGCAAAGTTTCAGTTGCATCTGAAAGTAGAAGCTTGCCCGATTACAACGGTCTGAGTAGTTTTCCCCTAGGCCGTTCTAGTCATTCGTTTCGAGCATCAGAACTGCGTAAATTTTGAGTTTTTCACGCGTTTCTTACCTAAAAACTGCCATATCTCGCGAACGGATTGACCAATCCGCAAAGTTTCAGTTGCATCTGAAAGTAGAAGCTTGCCCGAATACAACGGTCTGAGTAGTTTTCCCCTAGGCCGTTCTAGTTATTCGTTTCGAGCATCAGAACTGCGAAAATTTTGAGTTTTTTAAGCGTTTCTTACCTCAAAACTGCCATATCTCGCGATCGGATTGACCAATCCGCAAAATTTCAGTTGCATCTGAAAGTAGAAACTGGCCCGATTTCAACGGTATGAGTAGTTTTCCCCTAGGCCGTTCTAGTTATTCGTTTCGAGCATCAGAACTGCGAAAACTTTGAGTTTTTCAAGCGTTTCTTACCTAAAAACTGCCATATCTCGCGAACGGATTGACCAATCCGCAAAGTTTCAGTTGCATCTGAAAGTAGAAGCTCGCCCGATTACAACGGTCTGAGTAGTTTTCCCCTAGGCCGTTCTAGTTATTCGTTTCGAGCATCAGAACTGCGAAAATTTTGAGTTTTTCAAGCGTTTCTTACCTCAAAACTGCCATATCTCGCGAACGGATTGAGCAATCCGCAAAATTTCTGTTGCATCTGAAAGTAGAAACTCGCCCGATTACAACGGTCTGAGTAGTTTTCCCCTAGGCCGTTCTAGTTATTCGTTTCGAGCATCAGAACTGCGAAAATTTTGAGTTTTTCAAGCGTTTCTTACCTCAAAACTGCCATATCTCGCGAACGGATTGACCAATCCGCAAAGTTTCAGTTGCATCTGAAAGTAGAAGCTAGCCCGATTACAACGGTCTGAGTAGTTTTCCCCTAGGCCGTTCTAGTTATTCGTTTCGAGCATCAGAACTGCGAAAATTTTGAGTTTTTCAAGCGTTTCTTACCTCAAAACTGCCATATCTCGCGATCGGATTGACCAATCCGCAAAATTTCAGTTGCATCTGAAAGTAGAAACTCGCCCGATTACAACGGTCTGAGTAGTTTTCCCCTAGGCCGTTCTAGTCATTCGTTTCAAGCATCAGAACTGCGTAAATTTTGAGTTTTTCACGCGTTTCTTACCTAAAAACTGCCATATCTCGCGAACGGATTGACCAATCCGCAAAGTTTCAGTTGCATCTGAAAGTAGAAGCTCGCCCGATTACAACGGTCTGAGTAGTTTTCCCCTAGGCCGTTCTAGTTATTCGTTTCGAGCATCAGAACTGCGAAAATTTTGAGTTTTTCAAGCGTTTCTTACCTCAAAACTGCCATATCTCGCGAACGGATTGAGCAATCCGCAAAATTTCTGTTGCGTCTGAAAGTAGAAACTGGCCCGATTTCAACGGTATGAGTAGTTTTCCCCTAGGCCGTTCTAGTCATTCGTTTCGAGCATCAGAACTGCGTAAATTTTGAGTTTTTCACGCGTTTCTTACGTCAAAACTGCCATATCTCGCGAACGGATTGACCAATCCGCAAAGTTTCAGTTGCATCTGAAAGTAGAAGCTCGCCCGATTACAACGGTCTGAGTAGTTTTCCCCTAGGCCGTTCTAGTCATTCGTTTCGGGCATCAGAACTGCGTAAATTTTGAGTTTTTCAAGCGTTTCTTACCTAAAAACTGCCATATCTCGCGAACGGATTCAGCAATTCGCAAAATTTCTGTTGCATCTGAAAGTAAAAACTCGCCCGATTACAACGGTATGAGTAGTTTTCCCCTAGGCCGTTCTAGTTATTCGTTTCGAACATCAGAACTGCGAAAATTTTGAGTTTCTCAAGCGTTTCTTACGTCAAAACTGCCATATCTCGCGAACGGATTGACCAATCCGCAAAATTTCTGTTGCATCTGAAAGTAGAAACTCGCCCGATTACAACGGTCTGAGTAGTTTTCCCCTAGGCCGTTCTAGTTATTCGTTTCGAGCATCAGAACTGCGAAAATTTTGAGTTTTTCAAGCGTTTCTTACCTCAAAACTGCCATATCTCGCGAACGGATTGACCAATCCGCAAAGTTTCAGTTGCATCTGAAAGTAGAAGCTAGCCCGATTACAACGGTCTGAGTAGTTTTCCCCTAGGCCGTTCTAGTTATTCGTTTCGAGCATCAGAACTGCGAAAATTTTGAGTTTTTCAAGCGTTTCTTACCTCAAAACTGCCATATCTCGCGATCGGATTGACCAATCCGCAAAATTTCAGTTGCATCTGAAAGTAGAAACTCGCCCGATTACAACGGTCTGAGTAGTTTTCCCCTAGGCCGTTCTAGTCATTCGTTTCAAGCATCAGAACTGCGTAAATTTTGAGTTTTTCACGCGTTTCTTACCTAAAAACTGCCATATCTCGCGAACGGATTGACCAATCCGCAAAGTTTCAGTTGCATCTGAAAGTAGAAGCTCGCCCGATTACAACGGTCTGAGTAGTTTTCCCCTAGGCCGTTCTAGTTATTCGTTTCGAGCATCAGAACTGCGAAAATTTTGAGTTTTTCAAGCGTTTCTTACCTCAAAACTGCCATATCTCGCGAACGGATTGAGCAATCCGCAAAATTTCTGTTGCGTCTGAAAGTAGAAACTGGCCCGATTTCAACGGTATGAGTAGTTTTCCCCTAGGCCGTTCTAGTCATTCGTTTCGAGCATCAGAACTGCGTAAATTTTGAGTTTTTCACGCGTTTCTTACGTCAAAACTGCCATATCTCGCGAACGGATTGACCAATCCGCAAAGTTTCAGTTGCATCTGAAAGTAGAAGCTCGCCCGATTACAACGGTCTGAGTAGTTTTCCCCTAGGCCGTTCTAGTCATTCGTTTCGGGCATCAGAACTGCGTAAATTTTGAGTTTTTCAAGCGTTTCTTACCTAAAAACTGCCATATCTCGCGAACGGATTCAGCAATTCGCAACATTTCTGTTGCATCTGAAAGTAAAAACTCGCCCGATTACAACGGTATGAGTAGTTTTCCCCTAGGCCGTTCTAGTTATTCGTTTCGAACATCAGAACTGCGAAAATTTTGAGTTTCTCAAGCGTTTCTTACGTCAAAACTGCCATATCTCGCGAACGGATTGACCAATCCGCAAAATTTCTGTTGCATCTGAAAGTAGAAACTCGCCCGATTACAACGGTATGAGTAGTTTTCCCCTAGGCCGTTCTAGTTATTCGTTTCGAGCATCAGAACTGCGAAAATTTTGAGTTTCTCTAGCGTTTCTTACCTCAAAACTGCCATATCTCGCGAACGGATTGACTAATCCGCAAAATTTCTGTTGCATCTGAAAGTAGAAGCTCGCCCGATTACAACGGTATGAGTAGTTTTCCCCTAGGCCGTTCTAGTTATTCGTTTCGAGCATCAGAACTGCGAAAATTTTGAGTTTCTCAAGCGTTTCTTACGTCAAAACTGCCATATCTCGCGAACGGATTGAGCAATCCGCAAAATTTCTGTTGCATCTGAAAGTAAAAACTCGCCCGATTACAACGGTCTGAGTAGTTTTCCCCTAGGCCGTTCTAGTTATTCGTTTCGAGCATCTGAACTGCGAAAATTTTGAGTTTCTCAAGCGTTGCTTACGTCAAAACTGCCATATCTCGCGAACGGATTGAGCAATCCGCAAAATTTCTGTTGCATCTGAAAGTAGAAACTCGCCCGATTACGACGGTATGAGTAGTTTTCCCCTAGGCCGTTTTAGTTATTCGTTTCGAACATCAGAACTGCGAAAATTTTGAGTTTCTCAAGCGTTTCTTACGTCAAAACTGCCATATCTCGCGAACGGATTGACCAATCCGCAAAATTTCTGTTGCATCTGAAAGTAGAAACTCGCCCGATTACAACGGTATGAGTAGTTTTCCCCTAGGCCGTTCTAGTTATTCGTTTCGAGCATCAGAACTGCGAAAATTTTGAGTTTCTCAAGCGTTTCTTACCTCAAAACTGCCATATCTCGCGAACGGATTGACTAATCCGCAAAATTTCTGTTGCATCTGAAAGTAGAAGCTCGCCCGATTACAACGGTATGAGTAGTTTTCCCCTAGGCCGTTCTAGTTATTCGTTTCGAGCATCAGAACTGCGAAAATTTTGAGTTTCTCAAGCGTTTCTTACATCAAAACTGCCATATCTCGCGAACGGATTGACTAATCCGCAAAATTTCTGTTGCATCTGAAAGTAGAAGCTCGCCCGGTTACAACGGTATGAGTAGTTTTCCCCTAGGTCGTTCTAGTTATTCGTTTCGAGCATCAGAACTGCGAAAATTTTGAGTTTCTCAAGCGTTTCTTACGTCAAAACTGCCATATCTCGCGAACGGATTGACCAATCCGCAAAATTTCTGTTGCATCTGAAAGTAGAAACTCGCCCGATTACAACGGTATGAGTAGTTTTCCCCTAGGCCGTTCTAGTTATTCGTTTCGAGCATCAGAACTGCGAAAATTTTGAGTTTCTCAAGCGTTTCTTACCTCAAAACTGCCATATCTCGCGAACGGAATGTCCAATCCGCAAAATTTCTGTTGCATCTGAAAGTAGAAGCTCGCCCGATTACAACGGTATGAGTAGTTTTCCCCTAGGCCGTTCTAGTTATTCGTTTCGAGCATCAGAACTGCGAAAATTTTGAGTTTCTCAAGCGTTTCTTACGTCAAAACTGCCATATCTCGCGAACGGATTGAGCAATCCGCAAAATTTCTGTTGCATCTGAAAGTAAAAACTCGCCCGATTACAACGGTCTGAGTAGTTTTCCCCTAGGCCGTCCTAGTTATTCGTTTCGAGCATCAGAACTGCGAAAATTTTGAGTTTTTCAAGCGTTTCTTACCTCAAAACTGCCATATCTCGCGAAGGGAATGTCCAATCCGCAAAATTTCTGTTGCATCTCAAAGTAGAAGCTCGCCCGATTACAACGGTATGAGTAGTTTTCCCCTAGGCCGTTCTAGTTATTCGTTTCGAGCATCAGAACTGCGAAAATTTTGAGTTTCTCAATCGTTTCTTACGTCAAAACTGCCATATCTCGCGAACGGATTGACCAATCCGCAAAATTTCTGTTGCATCTGAAAGTAGAAACTCGCCCGATTACTACGGTATGAGTCGTTTTCCCCTAGGTTCGTTCTAGTTATTCGTTTCGAGCATCAGAACTGCGAAAATTTTGAGTTTCTCAAGGGTTTCTTACGTCAAAACTGCCATATCTCGCGAACGGATTGAGCAATCCGCAAAATTTCTGTTGCATCTGAAAGTAAAAACTCGCCCGATTACAACGGCATGAGTAGTTTTCCCCTAGGCCGTTCCAGTTATTCGTTTCGAGCATCAGAACTGCGAAAATTTTGAGTTTCTTAAGCGTTTCTTACGTCAAAACTGCCATATCTCGCGAACGGATTGAGCAATCCGCAAAATTTCTGTTGCATCTGAAAGTAGAAACTCGCCCGATTACAACGGTATGAGTAGTTTTCCCCTAGGCCGTTTTAGTTATTCGTTTCGAGCATCAGAACTGCGAAAATTTTGAGTTTCTCAAGCGTTTCTTACGTCAAAACTGCCATATCTCGCGAACGGATTGAACAATCCGCAAAATTTCTGTTGCATCTGAAACTAGAAACTCGCCCGATTACAACGGTATGAGTAGTTTTCCCCTAGGCCGTTCTAGTTATTCGTTTCGAGCATCAGAACTGCGAAAATTTTGAGTTTCTCAAGCGTTTCATACGTCAAAACTGCCATATCTCGCGAACGGATTGAGCAATCCGCAAAATTGCTGTTGCATCTGAAAGTAGAAACTCGCCCGATTACAACAGTCTGAGTAGTTTTCCCCTAGGCCGTTCTAGTTATTCGTTTCGAGCATCAGAACTGCGAAAATTTTGAGTTTTTCAAGCGTTTCTTACTTCAAAACTGCCATATCTCGCGAACGGAATGACCAATCCGCGAAATTTCTGTTGCATCTGAAAGTAGAAGCTCGCCCGATTACAACGGTATGAGTAGTTTTCCCCTAGGCCGTTCTAGTTATTCGTTTCGAGTATCAGAACTGCGAAAAATTTGAGTTTTTCAAGCGTTTCTTACCTCAAAACTGCCATATCTCGCGAACGGATTGAGCAATCCGCAAAATTTCTGTTGCATCTGAAAGTAGAAACTCGCCCGATTACAAGGGTTTGAGTAGTTTTCCCCTAGGCCATTCTAGTTATTCGTTTCGAGCATCAGAACTGCGAAAATTTTGAGTTTCTCAAGCGTTTCTTACCTCAAAACTGCCATATCTCGCGAACGGATAGACCAATCCGCAAAATTTCAGTTGCATCTGAAAGTAGAAACTCGCCCAATTACAAGGGTATGAGTAGTTTTCCCCTAGGCCGTTCTAGTTATTCGTTTCGAGCATCAGAACTGCGAAAATTTTGAGTTTCTCAAGCGTTTCTTACCTCAAAACTGCCATATCTCGCGAACGGATTGTCCAATCCGCAAAATTTCTGTTGCATCTGAAAGTAGAAGCGCGCCCGATTACAACGGTATGAGTAGTTTTCCCCTAGGCCGTTCTAGTTATTCGTTTCGAGCATCAGAACTGCGAAAATTTTGAGTTTCTCAAGCGTCTCTTACCTCAAAACTGCCATATCTCGCGAACGGATTGACCAATCCGCAAAATTTCAGTTGCATCTGAAAGTAGAAACTCGCCCGATTACAACGGTCTGCGTAGTTTTCCCCTAGGCCGTTCTAGTTATTCGTTTCGAGCATCAGAACTGCGAAAATTTTGAGTTTCTCAAGCGTTTCTTACCTCAAAACTGTCATATCTCGCGAACGGATAGACCAATCCGCAAAATTTCAGTTGCATCTGAAAGTAGAAACTCGCCCAATTACAAGGGTATGAGTAGTTTTCCCCTAGGCCGGTCTAGTTATTCGTTTCGAGCATCAGAACTGCGAAAATTTTGAGTTTTTCAAGCGTTTCTTACCTCAAAACTGCCATATCTCGCGAACGGATTGACCAATCCGCAAAATTTCAGTTGCATCTGAAAGTAGAAGCTCGCCCGATTACAACGGTCTGAGTAGTTTTCCCCTAGGCCGTTCTAGTTATTCGTGTAGAGCATCAGAACGGCGAAAATTTTGAGTTTTTCAAGCGTTTCTTACCTCAAAACTGCCATATCTCGCGAACGGATTGACTAATCCGCAAAATTTCAGTTGCATCTGAAAGTAGAAGCTCGCCCGATAACAACGGTCTGAGTAGTATTCCCCTAGGCCGTTCTAGTTATTCGTGTAGAGCATCAGAACTGCGAAAATTTTGAGTTTTTCAAGCGTTTCTTACCTCAAAACTGCCATATCTCGCGAACGGATTGACCAATCCGCAAAATTTCTGTTGCATCTGAAAATAGAAACTCGCCCGATTACAACGGTATGAGTAGTTTTCCCCTAGGCCGTTCTAGTTATTCGTTTCGAGCATCAGAACTGCGAACATGTTGAGTTTTTCAAGCGTTTCTTACATCAAAACTGCCATATCTCGCGAACGGATTGACCAATCCGCAAAATTTCTGTTGCATCTGAAAGTAGAAACTCGCCCGATTACAACGGTATGAGTAGTTTTCCCCTAGGCCGTTCTAGTTATTCGTTTCGAGCACCAGAACTGCGAAAATTTTGAGTTTCTCAAGCGTTTCATACGTCAAAACTGCCATATCTCGCGAACGGATTGACCAATCCGCAAAATTTCAGTTGCATCTGAAAGTAGAAACTCGCCCGATTACAACGGTCTGAGTAGTTTTCCCCTAGGCCGTTCTAGTTATTCGTGTAGAGCATCAGAACTGCGAAAATTTTGAGTTTTTCAAGCGTTTCTTACCTCAAAACTGCCATATCTCGCGAACGGATTGACCAATCCGCAAAATTTCAGTTGCATCTGAAAGTAGAAGCTCGCCCGATTACAACGGTCTGAGTAGTTTTCCCCTAGGCCGTTCTAGTTATTCGTGTAGAGCATCAGAACTGCGAAAATTTTGAGTTTTTCAAGCGTTTCTTACCTCAAAACTGCCATATCTCGCGAACGGATTGACCAGTCCGCAAAATTTCTGTTGCATCTGAAAGTAGAAACTCGCCCGATTACAAGGGTTTGAGTAATTTTCCCCTAGGCCGTTCTAGTTATTCGTTTCGAGCATCAGAACTGCGAAAATTTTGAGTTTCTCAAGCGTTTCTTACCTCAAAACTGCCATATCTCGCGAACGGATTGACCAATCCGCAAAATTTCAGTTGCATCTGAAAGTAGAAACTCGCCCGATTACAAGGGTATGAGTAGTTTTCCCCTAGGCCGTTCTAGTTATTCGTTTCGAGCATCAGAACTGCGAAAATTTTGAGTTTCTCAAGCGTTTCATACCTCAAAACTGCCATATCTCGCGAACGGATTGACCAATCCGCTAAATTTCTGTTGCATCTGAAAGTAGAAACTCGCCCGATTACAACGGTATGAGTAGTTTTCCCCTAGGCCGTTCTAGTTATTCGTTTCGAGCATCAGAACTGCGAACATGTTGAGTTTTTCAAGCGTTTCTTACCTCAAAACTGCCATATCTCGCGAACGGATTGACCAATCCGCAAAATTTCTGTTGCATCTGAAAGTAGAAACTCGCCCGATTACAAGGGTTTGAGTAATTTTCCCCTAGGCCGTTCTAGTTATTCGTTTCGATCATCAGAACTGCGAAAATTTTGAGTTTCTCAAGCGTTTCTTACCTCAAAACTGCCATATCTCGCGAACGGATTGACCAATCCGCAAAGTTTCAGTTGCATCTGAAAGTAGAAGCTCGCCCGATTACAACGGTCTGAGTAGTTTTCCCCTAGGCCGTTCTTGTTATTCGTGTAGAGCATCAGAACTGCGAAAATTTTGAGTTTTTCAAGCGTTTCTTACCTCAAAACTGCCATATCTCGCGAACGGATTGACCAATCCGCAAAATTTCAGTTGCATCTGAAAGTAGAAGCTCGCCCGATTACAACGGTCTGAGTAGTTTTCCCCTAGGCCGTTCTAGTTATTCGTTTCGAGCATCAGAACTGCGAAAATTTTGAGTTTTTCAAGCGTTTCTTACCTCGAAACTGCCATATCTCGCGAACGGATTGACCAATCCGCAAAATTTCAGTTGCATCTGAAAGTAGAAGCTCGCCCGAATACAACGGTCTGAGTAGTTTTCCCCTAGGCCGTTCTAGTTATTCGTGTAGAGCATCAGAACTGCGAAAATTTTGAGTTTCTCAAGCGTTTCTTACCTCAAAACTGCCATATCTCGTGAACGGATTGACCAATCCGCAAAGTTTCTGTTGCATCTGAAAATAGAAACTCGCCCGATTACAACGGTATGAGTAGTTTTCCCCTAGGCCGTTCTAGTTATTCGTTTCGAGCATCAGAACTGCGAACATGTTGAGTTTTTCAAGCGTTTCTTACATCAAAACTGCCATATCTCGCGAACGGATTGACCAATCCGCAAAATTTCTGTTGCATCTGAAAGTAGAAACTCGCCCGATTACAACGGTATGAGTAGTTTTCCCCTAGGCCGTTCTAGTTATTCGTTTCGAGCACCAGAACTGCGAAAATTTTGAGTTTCTCAAGCGTTTCATACGTCAAAACTGCCATATCTCGCGAACGGATTGACCAATCCGCAAAATTTCAGTTGCATCTGAAAGTAGAAACTCGCCCGATTACAACGGTCTGAGTCGTTTTCCCCTAGACCGTTCTAGTTATTCGTTTCGAGCATCAGAACTGCGAAAATTTTGAGTTTCTCAAGCGTTTCATACCTCAAAACTGCCATATCTCGCGAACGGATTAACCAATCCGCTAAATTTCTGTTGCATCTGAAAGTAGAAACTCGCCCGATTACAACGGTATGCGTAGTTTTCCCCTAGGCCGTTCTAGTTATTCGTTTCGAGCATCAGAACTGCGAAAATTTTGAGTTTTTCAAGCGTTTCTTACCTCAAAACTGCCATATCTCGCGAACGGATTGACCAATCCGCAAAATTTCAGTTGCATCTGAAAGTAGAAGCTCGCCCGATTACAACGGTCTGAGTAGTTTTCCCCTAGGCCGTTCTAGTTATTCGTGTAGAGCATCAGAACTGCGAAAATTTTGAGTTTTTCAAGCGTTTCTTACCTCAAAACTGCCATATCTCGCGAACGGATTGACCAATACGCAAAATTTCTGTTGCATCTGAAAGTAGAAACTCGCCCGATTACAACGGTCTGAGTAGTTTTCCCCTAGGCCGTTCTAGTTATTCGTTTCGAGCATCAGAACTGCGAAAATTTTGAGTTTTTCAAGCGTTTCTTACCTCAAAACTGCCATATCTCGCGAACGGATTGACCAATCCGCAAAATTTCAGTTGCATCTGAAAGTAGAAGCTCGCCCGATTACAACGGTCTGAGTAGTTTTCCCCTAGGCCATTCTAGTTATTCGTGTAGAGCATCAGAACTGCGAAAATTTTGAGTTTTTCAAGCGTTTCTTACCTCAAAACTGCCATATCTCGCGAACGGATTGACCAATCCGCAAAATTTCAGTTGCATCTGAAAGTAGAAGCTCGCCCGATTACAACGGTCTGAGTAGTTTTCCCCTAGGCCGTTCTAGTTATTCGTGTAGAGCATCAGAACTGCGAACATGTTGAGTTTTTCAAGCGTTTCTTACCTCAAAACTGCCATATCTCGCGAACGGATTGACCAATCCGCAAAATTTCTGTTGCATCTGAAAGTAGAAACTCGCCCGATTACAACGGTCTGAGTCGTTTTCCCCTAGGCCGTTCTAGTTATTCGTGTAGAGCATCAGAACTGCGAAAATTTTGAGTTTTTCAAGCGTTTCTTACCTCAAAACTGCCATATCTCGCGAACGGATTGACCAATCCGCAAAATTTCAGTTGCATCTGAAAGTAGAAGCTCGCCCGATTACAACGGTCTGAGTAGTTTTCCCCTAGGCTATTCTAGTTATTCGTGTAGAGCATCAGAACTGCGAAAATTTTGAGTTTTTCAAGCGTTTCTTACCTCAAAACTGCCATATCTCGCGAACGGATTGACCAATCCGCAAAATTTCAGTTGCATCTGAAAGTAGAAGCTCGCCCGATTACAACGGTCTGAGTAGTTTTCCCCTAGGCCGTTCTAGTTATTCGTGTAGAGCATCAGAACTGCGAACATGTTGAGTTTTTCAAGCGTTTCTTACCTCAAAACTGCCATATCTCGCGAACGGATTGACCAATCCGCAAAATTTCTGTTGCATCTGAAAGTAGAAACTCGCCCGATTACAACGGTCTGAGTCGTTTTCCCCTAGGCCGTTCTAGTTATTCGTGTAGAGCCTCAGAACTGCGAAAATTTTGAGTTTTTCAAGCGTTTCTTACCTCAAAACTGCCATATCTCGCGAACGGATTGACCAATCCGCAAAATTTCAGTTGCATCTGAAAGTAGAAGCTCGCCCGATTACAACGGTCTGAGTAGATTTCCCCTAGGACGTTCTAGTTATTCGTGTAGAGCATCAGAACTGCGAAAATTTTGAGTTTCTCAAGCGTTTCTTACATCAAAACTGCCATATCTCACGAACGGATTGACCAATCCGCAAAATTTCAGTTGCATCTGAAAGTAGAAGCTCGCCCGATTACAACGGTCTGAGTAGTTTTCCCCTAGGCCATTCTAGTTATTCGTGTAGAGCATCTGAACTGCGAAAATTTTGAGTTTTTCAAGCGTTTCTTACCTCAAAACTGCCATATCTCGCGAACGGATTGACCAATCCGCAAAATTTCAGTTGCATCTGAAAGTAGAAGCTCGCCCGATTACAACGGTCTGAGTAGTTTTCCCCTAGGCCGTTCTAGTTATTCGTGTAGAGCATCAGAACTGCGAACATGTTGAGTTTTTCAAGCGTTTCTTACCTCAAAACTGCCATATCTCGCGAACGGATTGACCAATCCGCAAAATTTCTGTTGCATCTGAAAGTAGAAACTCGCCCGATTACAACGGTCTGAGTCGTTTTCCCCTAGGCCATTCTAGTTATTCGTGTATAGCATCAGAACTGCGAAAATTTTGAGTTTTTCAAGCGTTTCTTACCTCAAAACTGCCATATCTCGCGAACGGATTGACCAATCCGCAAAATTTCAGTTGCATCTGAAAGTAGAAGCTCGCCCGATTACAACGGTCTGAGTAGTTTTCCCCTAGGCCGTTCTATTTATTCGTGTAGGGCATCAGAACTGCGAAAATTTTGAGTTTCTCAAGCGTTTCTTACCTCAAAACTGCCATATCTCACGAACGGATTGACCAATCCGCAAAATTTCAGTTGCATCTGAAAGTAGAAACTCGCCCGATTACAACCGTCTGAGTAGTTTTCCCCTAGGCCGTCTAGTTATTCGTTTCGAGCATCAGAACTGCGAAAATTTTGAGTTTCTCAAGCGTTTCTTACCTCAAAACTGCCATATCTCGCGAACGGATTGACCAATGCGCAAAATTTCAGTTGCATCTGAAAGTAGAAGCTCGCCCGATTACAACGGTCTGAGTAGTTTTCCCCTAGGCCATTCTAGTTATTCGTGTAGAGCATCAGAACTGCGAAAATTTTGAGTTTTTCAAGCGTTTCTTACCTCAAAGCTGCCATATCTCGCAAACGGATTGACCAATCCGCAAAATTTCAGTTGCATCTGAAAGTAGAAGCTCGCCCGATTACAACGGTCTGAGTAGTTTTCCCCTAGGCCGTTCTATTTATTCGTGTAGAGCATCAGAACTGCGAAAATTTTGAGTTTTTCAAGCGTTTCTTACCTCAAAACTGCCATATCTCGCGAACGGATTGACCAATCCGCAGAATTTCTGTTGCATCTGAAAATAGAAACTCGCCCGATTACAACGGTATGAGTAGTTTTCCCCTAGGCGGGTCTAGTTATTCGTTTCGAGCATCAGAACTGCGAAAATTTTGAGTTTTTCAAGCGTTTCTTACCTCAAAGCTGCCATATCTCGCAAACGGATTGACCAATCCGCAAAATTTCAGTTGCATCTGAAAGTAGAAGCTCGCCCGATTACAACGGTCTGAGTAGTTTTCCCCTAGGCCGTTCTATTTATTCGTGTAGAGCATCAGAACTGCGAAAATTTTGAGTTTTTCAAGCGTTTCTTACCTCAAAACTGCCATATCTCGCGAACGGATTGACCAATCCGCAGAATTTCTGTTGCATCTGAAAATAGAAACTCGCCCGATTACAACGGTATGAGTAGTTTTCCCCTAGGCGGGTCTAGTTATTCGTTTCGAGCATCAGAACTGCGAAAATTTTGAGTTTTTCAAGCGTTTCTTACCTCAAAATTGCCATATCTCGCGAACGGATTGACCAATCCGCAAAATTTCTGCTGCATCTGAAAGTAGAAACTCGCCCGATTACAACGGTATGAGTAGTTTCCCCTAGGCCGTTCTAGTTATTCGTTTCGAGCATCAGAACTGCGAAAATTTTGAGTTTCTCAAGCGTTTCTTACCTCAAAACTGCCATATCTCACGAACGGAATGACCAATCCGCAAAATTTCTGTTGCATCTGAAAGTAGAAACTCGCCCGATTACAACGGTCTGAGTAGTTTTCCCCTAGGCCGTTCTAGTTATTCGTTTCGATCATCAGAACTGCGAAAATTTTGAGTTTTTCAAGCGTTTCTTACCTCAAAACTGCCATATCTCGCGAACGGATTGACCAATCCACAAAATTTCTGTTGCACCTGAAAGTAGAAACTCGCCCGATTACAAGGGTTTGAGTAGTTTTCCCCTAGGCCGTTCTAGTTATTCGTGTAGAGCATCAGAACTGCGAACATGTTGAGTTTTTCAAGCGTTTCTTACCTCAAAACTGCCATATCTCGCGAACGGATTGACCAATCCGCAAAATTTCTGTTGCATCTGAAAGTAGAAACTCGCCCGATTACAAGGGTTTGAGTAGTCTTCCCCTAGGCCGTTCTAGTTATTCGTGTAGAGCATCAGAACTGCGAACATGTTGAGTTTTTCAAGCGTTTCTTACCTCAAAACTGCCATATCTCGCGAACGGATTGACCAATCCGCAAAATTTCTGTTGCATCTGAAAGTAGAAACTCGCCCGATTACAAGGGTATGAGTAGTTTTCCCCTAGGCCGTTCTAGTTATTCGTGTAGAGCATCAAAACTGCGAACATGTTGAGTTTTTCAAGCGTTTCTTACCTCAAAACTGCCATATCTCGCGAACGGATTGACCAATCCGCAAAATTTCAGTTGCATCTGAAAGTAGATGCTCGCCCGATTACAACGGTCTGAGTAGTTTTCCCCTAGGCCATTCTAGTTATTCGTGTAGAGCATCAGAACTGCGAAAATTTTGAGTTTTTCAAGCGTTTCTTACCTCAAAACTGCCATATCTCGCGAACGGATTGACCAATCCGCAAAATTTCAGTTGCATCTGAAAGTAGAAGCTCGCCCGATTACAACGGTCTGAGTAGTTTTCCCCTAGGCCGTTCTAGTTATTCGTGTAGAGCATCAGAACTGCGAAAATTTTGAGTTTCTCAAGCGTTTCTTACCTCAAAACTGCCATATCTCACGAACGGATTGACCAATCCGCAAAATTTCAGTTCCATCTGAAAGTAGAAACTCGCCCGATTACAACCGTCTGAGTAGTTTTCCCCTAGGCCGTTCTAGTTATTCGTTTCGAGCATCAGAACTGCGAAAATTTTGAGTTTTTCAAGCGTTTCTTACCTCAAAACTGCCATATCTCGCGAACGGATTGACCAATGCGCAAAATTTCAGTTGCATCTGAAAGTAGAAGCTCGCCCGATTACAACGGTATGAGTAGTTTTCCTCTAGGCCGTTCTAGTTATTCGTTTCGAGCATCAGAACTGCGAAAATTTTTAGTTTTTCAAGCGTTTCTTACATCAAAACTGCCATATCTCGCGAACGGATTGACCAATCCGCAAAATTTCTGCTGCATCTGAAAGTAGAAACTCGCCCGATTACAACGGTATGAGTAGTTTCCCCTAGGCCGTTCTAGTTATTCGTTTCGAGCATCAGAACTGCGAAAATTTTGAGTTTCTCAAGCGTTTCTTACCTCAAAACTGCCATATCTCACGAACGGATTGACCAATCCGCAAAATTTCTGTTGCATCTGAAAGTAGAAACTCGCCCGATTACAACGGTCTGAGTAGTTTTCCCCTAGGCCGTTCTAGTTATTCGTTTCGAGCATCAGAACTGCGAAAATTTTTAGTTTTTCAAGCGTTTCTTACCTCAAAACTGCCATATCTCGCGAACGGATTGACCAATCCGCAAAATTTCTGCTGCATCTGAAAGTAGAAACTCGCCCGATTACAACGGTATGAGTAGTTTCCCCTAGGCCGTTCTAGTTATTCGTTTCGAGCATCAGAACTGCGAAAATTTTGAGTTTCTCAAGCGTTTCTTACCTCAAAACTGCCATATCTCACGAACGGATTGACCAATCCGCAAAATTTCTGTTGCATCTGAAAGTAGAAACTCGCCCGATTACAACGGTCTGAGTAGTTTTCCCCTAGGCCATTCTAGTTATTCGTGTAGAGCATCAGAACTGCGAAAATTTTGAGTTTTTCAAGCGTTTCTTACCTCAAAACTGCCATATCTCGCAAACGGATTGACCAATCCGCAAAATTTCAGTTGCATCTGAAAGTAGAAGCTCGCCCGATTACAACGGTCTGAGTAGTTTTCCCCTAGGCCGTTCTATTTATTCGTGTAGAGCATCAGAACTGCGAAAATTTTGAGTTTTTCAAGCGTTTCTTACCTCAAAACTGCCATATCTCGCGAACGGATTGACCAATCCGCAAAATTTCTGTTGCATCTGAAAATAGAATCTCGCCCGATTACAACGGTATGAGTAGTTTTCCCCTAGGCCGTTCTAGTTATTCGTTTCGAGCATCAGAACTGCGAAAATTTTGAGTTTTTCAAGCGTTTCTTACCTAAAAACTGCCATATCTCGCGAACGGATTGAGCAATCCGCAAAATTTCTGTTGCATCTGAAAGTAGAAACTCGCCCGATTACAACGGTCTGAGTAGTTTTCCCCTAGGCCGTTCTAGTTATTCGTTTCGAGCATCAGAACTGCGAAAATTTTGAGTTTTTCAAGCGTTTCTTACCTCAAAACTGCCATATCTCGCGAACGGATTGACCAATCCGCAAAATTTCAGTTGCATCTGAAAGTAGAAGCTCGCCCGATTACAACGGTCTGAGTAGTTTTCCCCTAGGCCGTTCTAGTTATTCGTTTCGAGCATCAGAACTGCGAAAATTTTGAGTTTTTCAAGCGTTTCTTACCTCAAAACTGCCATATCTCGCGAACGGATTGACCAATGCGCAAAATTTCAGTTGCATCTGAAAGTAGAAGCTCGCCCGATTACAACGGTCTGAGTAGTTTTCCCCTAGGCCATTCTAGTTATTCGTGTAGAGCATCAGAACTGCGAAAATTTTGAGTTTTTCAAGCGTTTCTTACCTCAAAACTGCCATATCTCGCAAACGGATTGACCAATCCGCAAAATTTCAGTTGCATCTGAAAGTAGAAGCTCGCCCGATTACAACGGTCTGAGTAGTTTTCCCCTAGGCCGTTCTATTTATTCGTGTAGAGCATCAGAACTGCGAAAATTTTGAGTTTTTCAAGCGTTTCTTACCTCAAAACTGCCATATCTCGCGAACGGATTGACCAATCCGCAAAATTTCTGTTGCATCTGAAAATAGAATCTCGCCCGATTACAACGGTATGAGTAGTTTTCCCCTAGGCCGTTCTAGTTATTCGTTTCGAGCATCAGAACTGCGAAAATTTTGAGTTTTTCAAGCGTTTCTTACCTAAAAACTGCCATATCTCGCGAACGGATTGAGCAATCCGCAAAATTTCTGTTGCATCTGAAAGTAGAAACTCGCCCGATTACAACGGTCTGAGTAGTTTTCCCCTAGGCCGTTCTAGTTATTCGTTTCGAGCATCAGAACTGCGAAAATTTTGAGTTTTTCAAGCGTTTCTTACCTCAAAACTGCCATATCTCGCGAACGGATTGACCAATCCGCAAAATTTCAGTTGCATCTGAAAGTAGAAGCTCGCCCGATTACAACGGTCTGAGTAGTTTTCCCCTAGGCCGTTCTAGTTATTCGTTTCGAGCATCAGAACTGCGAAAATTTTGAGTTTTTCAAGCGTTTCTTACCTCAAAACTGCCATATCTCGCGAACGGATTGACCAATGCGCAAAATTTCAGTTGCATCTGAAAGTAGAAGCTCGCCCGATTACAACGGTCTGAGTAGTTTTCCCCTAGGCCATTCTAGTTATTCGTGTAGAGCATCAGAACTGCGAAAATTTTGAGTTTTTCAAGCGTTTCTTACCTCAAAACTGCCATATCTCGCAAACGGATTGACCAATCCGCAAAATTTCAGTTGCATCTGAAAGTAGAAGCTCGCCCGATTACAACGGTCTGAGTAGTTTTCCCCTAGGCCGTTCTATTTATTCGTGTAGAGCATCAGAACTGCGAAAATTTTGAGTTTTTCAAGCGTTTCTTACCTCAAAACTGCCATATCTCGCGAACGGATTGACCAATCCGCAAAATTTCCGTTGCATCTGAAAATAGAATCTCGCCCGATTACAACGGTATGAGTAGTTTTCACCTAGGCCGTTCTAGTTATTCGTTTCGAGCATCAGAACTGCGAAAATTTTTAGTTTTTCAAGCGTTTCTTACCTCAAAACTGCCATATCTCGCGAACGGATTGACCAATCCGCAAAATTTCTGCTGCATCTGAAAGTAGAAACTCGCCCGATTACAACGGTATGAGTAGTTTCCCCTAGGCCGTTCTAGTTATTCGTTTCGAGCATCAGAACTGCGAAAATTTTGGGTTTCTCAAGTGTTTCTTACCTCAAAACTGCCATATCTCACGAACGGATTGACCAATCCGCAAAATTTCTGTTGCATCTGAAAGTAGAAACTCGCCCGATTACAACGGTCTGAGTAGTTTTCCCCTAGGCCGTTCTAGTTATTCGTTTCGAGCATCAGAACTGCGAAAATTTTGAGTTTTTCAAGCGTTTCTTACCTCAAAACTGCCATATCTCGCGAACGGTTTGACCAATCCGCAAAATTTCAGTTGCATCTGAAAGTAGAAGCTCGCCCGATTACAACGGTCTGAGTAGTTTTCCCCTAGGCCGTTCTAGTTATTCGTTTCGAGCATCAGAACTGCGAAAATTTTGAGTTTTTCAAGCGTTTCTTACCTCAAAACTGCCATATCTCGCGAACGGATTGACCAATGCGCAAAATTTCAGTTGCATCTGAAAGTAGAAGCTCGCCCGATTACAACGGTCTGAGTAGTTTTCCCCTAGGCCATTCTAGTTATTCGTGTAGAGCATCAGAACTGCGAAAATTTTGAGTTTTTCAAGCGTTTCTTACCTCAAAACTGCCATATCTCGCAAACGGATTGACCAATCCGCAAAATTTCAGTTGCATCTGAAAGTAGAAGCTCGCCCGATTACAACGGTCTGAGTAGTTTTCCCCTAGGCCGTTCTATTTATTCGTGTAGAGCATCAGAACTGCGAAAATTTTGAGTTTTTCAAGCGTTTCTTACCTCAAAACTGCCATATCTCGCGAACGGATTGACCAATCCGCAAAATTTCTGTTGCATCTGAAAATAGAATCTCGCCCGATTACAACGGTATGAGTAGTTTTCCCCTAGGCCGTTCTAGTTATTCGTTTCGAGCATCAGAACTGCGAAAATTTTGAGTTTTTCAAGCGTTTCTTACCTAAAAACTGCCATATCTCGCGAACGGATTGAGCAATCCGCAAAATTTCTGTTGCATCTGAAAGTAGAAACTCGCCCGATTACAACGGTCTGAGTAGTTTTCCCCTAGGCCGTTCTAGTTATTCGTTTCGAGCATCAGAACTGCGAAAATTTTGAGTTTTTCAAGCGTTTCTTACCTCAAAACTGCCATATCTCGCGAACGGATTGACCAATCCGCAAAATTTCAGTTGCATCTGAAAGTAGAAGCTCGCCCGATTACAACGGTCTGAGTAGTTTTCCCCTAGGCCGTTCTAGTTATTCGTTTCGAGCATCAGAACTGCGAAAATTTTGAGTTTTTCAAGCGTTTCTTACCTCAAAACTGCCATATCTCGCGAACGGATTGACCAATCCGCAAAATTTCTGCTGCATCTGAAAGTAGAAACTCGCCCGATTACAACGGTATGAGTAGTTTCCCCTAGGCCGTTCTAGTTATTCGTTTCGAGCATCAGAACTGCGAAAATTTTGAGTTTCTCAAGCGTTTCTTACCTCAAAACTGCCATATCTCACGAACGGATTGACCAATCCGCAAAATTTCTGTTGCATCTGAAAGTAGAAACTCGCCCGATTACAACGGTCTGAGTAGTTTTCCCCTAGGCCGTTCTAGTTATTCGTTTCGAGCATCAGAACTGCGAAAATTTTGAATTTTTCAAGCGTTTCTTACCTCAAAACTGCCATATCTCGCGAACGGATTGACCAATCCGCAAAATTTCAGTTGCATCTGAAAGTAGAAGCTCGCCCGATTACAACGGTCTGAGTAGTTTTCCCCTAGGCCGTTCTAGTTATTCGTGTAGAGCATCAGAACTGCGAACATGTTGAGTTTTTCAAGCGTTTCTTACCTCAAAACTGCCATATCTCGCGAACGGATTGACCAATCCGCAAAATTTCTGTTGCATCTGAAAGTAGAAACTCGCCCGATTACAACGGTCTGAATAGTTTTCCCCTAGGCCGTTCTAGTTATTCGTGTAGAGCATCAGAACTGCGAAAATTTTGAGTTTTTCAAGCGTTTCTTACCTCAAAACTGCCATATCTCGCGAACGGATTGACCAATCCGCAAAATTTCTGTTGCATCTGAAAGTAGAAGCTCGCCCGATTACAACGGTCTGAGTAGTTTTCCCCTAGGCCATTCTAGTTATTCGTGTAGAGCAGCAGATCTGCGAAAATTTTGAGTTTCTCAAGCGTTTCTTACCTCAAAACTGCCATATCTCGCGAACGGAGTGACCAATCCGCAAAATTTCAGTTGCATCTGAAAGTAGAAACTCGCCCGATTACAACGGTCTGAGTAGTTTTCCCCTAGGCCGTTCTAGTTATTCGTGTAGAGCATCAAAACTGCGAACATGTTGAGTTTTTCAAGCGTTTCTAACCTCAAAACTGCCATATCTCGCGAATGGATTGACCAATCCGCAAAATTTCTGTTGCATCTGAAAGTAGAAACTCGCCCGATTACAACGGTATGAGTAGTTTTCCCCTAGGCCGTCCTAGTTATTCGTTTCGAGCATCAGAACTGCGAAAATTTTGAGTTTCTCAAGCGTTTCTTACCTCAAAACTGCCATATCTCGCGAACGGATTGACCAATCCGCAAAATTTCTGTTGCATCTGAAAGTAGAAGCTCGCCCGATTACAACGGTCTGAATAGTTTTCCCCTAGGCCGTTCTAGTTATTCGTGTAGAGCATCAGAACTGCGAAAATTTTGAGTTTTTCAAGCGTTTCCTACCTCAAAACTGCCATATCTCGCGAACGGATTGACCAATCCGCAAAATTTCTGTTGCATCTGAAAATAGAAACTCGCCCAATTACAAGGGTATGAGTAGTTTTCCCCTAGGCCGTTCTAGTTATTCGTTAGAGCATCAAAACTGCGAACATGTTGAGTTTTTCAAGCGTTTCTTACCTCAAAACTGCCATATCTCGCGAATGGATTAACCAATCCGCAAAATTTCTGTTGCATCTGAAAGTAGAAACTCGCCCGATTACAACGGTATGAGTAGTTTTCCCCTAGGCCGTTCTAGTTATTCGTGTAGAGCATCAGAACTGCGAAAATTTTGAGTTTTTCAAGCGTTTCTTACCTCAAAACTGCCATATCTCGCGAACGGATTGACCAATCCGCAAAATTTCTGTTGCATCTGAAAGTAGAAACTCGCCCGATTACAAAGGTCTGAGTAGTTTTCCCCTAGGCCGTTCTAGTTATTCGTTTCGAGCATCAGAACTGCGAAAATTTTGAGTTTTTCAAGCGTTTCTTACCTCAAAACTGCCATATCTCGCGAACGGATTGACCAATCCGCAAAATTTCAGTTGCATCTGAAAGTAGAAGCTCGCCCGATTACAACGGTCTGAGTAGTTTTCCCCTAGGCCGTTCTAGTTATTCGTTTCGAGCATCAGAACTGCGAAAATTTTGAGTTTTTCAAGCGTTTCTTACCTCAAAACTGCCATATCTCGCGAACGGATTGACCAATGCGCAAAATTTCAGTTGCATCTGAAAGTAGAAGCTCGCCCGATTACAACGGTATGAGTAGTTTTCCCCTAGGCCGTTCTAGTTATTCGTTTCGAGCATCAGAACTGCGAAAATTTTGAGTTTTTCAAGCGTTTCTTACCTAAAAACTGCCATATCTCGCGAACGGATTGAGCAATCCGCAAAATTTCTGTTGCATCTGAAAGTAGAAACTCGCCCGATTACAACGGTCTGAGTAGTTTTCCCCTAGGCCGTTCTAGTTATTCGTTTCGAGCATCAGAACTGCGAAAATTTTGAGTTTTTCAAGCGTTTCTTACCTCAAAACTGCCATATCTCGCGAACGGATTGACCAATCCGCAAAATTTCAGTTGCATCTGAAAGTAGAAGCTCGCCCGATTACAACGGTCTGAGTAGTTTTCCCCTAGGCCGTTCTAGTTATTCGTTTCGAGCATCAGAACTGCGAAAATTTTGAGTTTTTCAAGCGTTTCTTACCTCAAAACTGCCATATCTCGCGAACGGATTGACCAATCCGCAAAATTTCTGCTGCATCTGAAAGTAGAAACTCGCCCGATTACAACGGTATGAGTAGTTTCCCCTAGGCCGTTCTAGTTATTCGTTTCGAGCATCAGAACTGCGAAAATTTTGAGTTTCTCAAGCGTTTCTTACCTCAAAACTGCCATATCTCACGAACAGATTGACCAATCCGCAAAATTTCTGTTGCATCTGAAAGTAGAAACTCGCCCGATTACAACGGTCTGAGTAGTTTTCCCCTAGGCCGTTCTAGTTATTCGTTTCGAGCATCAGAACTGCGAAAATTTTGAATTTTTCAAGCGTTTCTTACCTCAAAACTGCCATATCTCGCGAACGGATTGACCAATCCGCAAAATTTCAGTTGCATCTGAAAGTAGAAGCTCGCCCGATTACAACGGTCTGAGTAGTTTTCCCCTAGGCCGTTCTAGTTATTCGTGTAGAGCATCAGAACTGCGAACATGTTGAGTTTTTCAAGCGTTTCTTACCTCAAAACTGCCATATCTCGCGAACGGATTGACCAATCCGCAAAATTTCTGTTGCATCTGAAAGTAGAAACTCGCCCGATTACAACGGTCTGAGTCGTTTTCCCCTAGGCCGTTCTAGTTATTCGTGTAGAGCATCAGAACTGCGAAAATTTTGAGTTTTTCAAGCGTTTCTTACCGCAAAACTGCCATATCTCGCGAACGGATTGACCAATCCGCAAAATTTCAGTTGCATCTGAAAGTAGAAGCTCGCCCGATTACAACGGTCTCAGTAGTTTTCCCCTAGGCCGTTCTAGTTATTCGTGTAGAGCATCAGAACTGCGAAAATTTTGAGTTCCTCAAGCGTTTCTTACCTCAAAACTGCCATATCTCGCGAACGGATTGACCAATCCGCAAAATTTCAGTTGCATCTGAAAGTAGAAACTCGCCCGATTACAACGGTCTGAGTAGTTTTCCCCTAGGCCGTTCTAGTTATTCGTTTCGAGCATCAGAACTGCGAAAATTTTGAGTTTTTCAAGCGTTTCTTACCTCAAAACTGCCATATCTCGCGAACGGATTGACCAATCCGCAAAATTTCTGTTGCATCTGAAAGTAGAAGCTCGCCCGATTACAACGGTCTGAGTAGTTTTCCCCTAGGCCATTCTAGTTATTCGTGTAGAGCAGCAGATCTGCGAAAATTTTGAGTTTCTCAAGCGTTTCTTACCTCAAAACTGCCATATCTCGCGAACGGAGTGACCAATCCGCAAAATTTCAGTTGCATCTGAAAGTAGAAACTCGCCCGATTACAACGGTCTGAGTAGTTTTCCCCTAGGCCGTTCTAGTTATTCGTGTAGAGCATCAAAACTGCGAACATGTTGAGTTTTTCAAGCGTTTCTAACCTCAAAACTGCCATATCTCGCGAATGGATTGACCAATCCGCAAAATTTCTGTTGCATCTGAAAGTAGAAACTCGCCCGATTACAACGGTATGAGTAGTTTTCCCCTAGGCCGTCCTAGTTATTCGTTTCGAGCATCAGAACTGCGAAAATTTTGAGTTTCTCAAGCGTTTCTTACCTCAAAACTGCCATATCTCGCGAACGGATTGACCAATCCGCAAAATTTCTGTTGCATCTGAAAGTAGAAGCTCGCCCGATTACAACGGTCTGAATAGTTTTCCCCTAGGCCGTTCTAGTTATTCGTGTAGAGCATCAGAACTGCGAAAATTTTGAGTTTTTCAAGCGTTTCCTATCTCAAAACTGCCATATCTCGCGAACGGATTGACCAATCCGCAAAATTTCTGTTGCATCTGAAAATAGAAACTCGCCCAATTACAAGGGTATGAGTAGTTTTCCCCTAGGCCGTTCTAGTTATTCGTTAGAGCATCAAAACTGCGAACATGTTGAGTTTTTCAAGCGTTTCTTACCTCAAAACTGCCATATCTCGCGAATGGATTAACCAATCCGCAAAATTTCTGTTGCATCTGAAAGTAGAAACTCGCCCGATTACAACGGTATGAGTAGTTTTCCCCTAGGCCGTTCTAGTTATTCGTGTAGAGCATCAGAACTGCGAAAATTTTGAGTTTTTCAAGCGTTTCTTACCTCAAAACTGCCATATCTCGCGAACGGATTGACCAATCCGCAAAATTTCTGTTGCATCTGAAAGTAGAAACTCGCCCGATTACAACGGTCTGAGTAGTTTTCCCCTAGGCCGTTCTAGTTATTCGTTTCGAGCATCAGAACTGCGAAAATTTTGAGTTTTTCAAGCGTTTCTTACCTCAAAACTGCCATATCTCTCGAACGGATTGACCAATCCGCAAAATTTCAGTTGCATCTGAAAGTAGAAGCTCGCCCGATTACAACGGTCTGAGTAGTTTTCCCCTAGGCCGTTCTAGTTATTCGTATAGAGCATCCGAACTGCGAAAATTTTGAGTTTTTCAAGCGTTTCTTACCTCAAAACTGCCATATCTCGCGAACGGATTGACCAATCCGCAAAATTTCTGTTGCATCTGAAAATAGAAACTCGCCCGATTACAACGGTATGAGTAGTTTTCCCCTAGGCCGTTCTAGTTATTCGTTTCGAGCATCAGAACTGCGAACATGTTGAGTTTTTCAAGCGTTTCTTACCTCAAAACTGCCATATCTCGCGAACGGATTGACCAATCCGCAAAATTTCTGTTGCATCTGAAAGTAGAAACTCGCCCGATTACAACGGTCTGAGTAGTTTTCCCCTAGGCCGTTCTAGTTATTCGTGTAGAGCATCAGAACTGCGAAAATTTTGAGTTTTTCAAGCGTTTCTTACATCAAAACTGCCATATCTCGCGAACGGATTGACCAATCCGCAAAATTTCTGTTGCATCTGAAAATAGAAACTCGCCCGATTACAAGGGTATGAGTAGTTTTCCCCTAGGCCGTTCTAGTTATTCGTGTAGAGCATCAGAACTGCGAAAATTTTGAGTTTTTCAAGCGTTTCTTACCTCAAAACTGCCATATCTCGCGAACGGATTGACCAACCCGCAAAATTTCTGTTGCATCTGAAAGTAGAAACTCGCCCGATTACAACGGTGTGAGTAGTTTTCCCCTAGGCCGTTCTAGTTATTCGTTTCGAGCATCAGAACTGCGAAAATTTTGAGTTTTTCAAGCGTTTCTTACCTCAAAACTGCCATATCTCTCGAACGGATTGACCAATCCGCAAAATTTCAGTTGCATCTGAAAGTAGAAGCTCGCCCGATTACAACGGTCTGAGTAGTTTTCCCCTAGGCCGTTCTAGTTATTCGTGTAGAGCATCCGAACTGCGAAAATTTTGAGTTTTTCAAGCGTTTCTTACCTCAAAACTGCCATATCTCGCGAACGGATTGACCAATCCGCAAAATTTCTGTTGCATCTGAAAATAGAAACTCGCCCGATTACAACGGTATGAGTAGTTTTCCCCTAGGCCGTTCTAGTTATTCGTTTCGAGCATCAGAACTGCGAACATGTTGAGTTTTTCAAGCGTTTCTTACATCAAAACTGCCATATCTCGCGAACGGATTGACCAATCCGCAAAATTTCTGTTGCATCTGAAAGTAGAAACTCGCCCGATTACAACGGTCTGAGTAGTTTTCCCCTAGGCCGTTCTAGTTATTCGTTTCGAGCATCAGAACTGCGAAAATTTTGAGTTTTTCAAGCGTTTCTTACCTCAAAACTGCCATACCTCGCGAACGGATTGACCAATCCGCAAAATTTCTGTTGCATCTGAAAGTAGAAACTCGCCCGATTACAAGGGTATGAGTAGTTTTCCCCTAGGCCGTTCTAGTTATTCGTGTAGAGCATCAGAACTGCGAAAATTTTGAGTTTCTCAAGCGTTTCTTACCTCAAAACTGCCATATGTCGCGAACGGATTGACGAATCCGCAAAATTTCTGTTGCATCTGAAAGTAGAAACTCGCCCGATTACAAGGGTTTGAGTAGTTTTCCCCTAGGCCGTTCTTGTTATTCGTTTCGAGCATCAGAACTGCGAAAATTTTGAGTTTCGCAAGCGTTTCTTACCTCAAGACTGCCATATCTCGCGAACGGATTGACCAATCCGCAAAATTTCAGTTGCATCTGAGAGTAGAAGCTCGTCCGATTACAACGGTCTGAGTAGTTTTCCCCTAGGCCGTTCTAGTTATTCGTTTCGAGCATCAGAACTGCAAAAATTTTGAGTTTTTCAAGCGTTTCTTACCTCAAAACTGCCATATCTCGCGAACGGATTGACCAATCCGCAAAATTTCTGTTGCATCTGAAAGTAGAAACTCGCCCGATTACAACGGTCTGAGTAGTTTTCCCCTAGGCCGTTCTAGTTATTCGTTTCGAGCATCAGAACTGCGAAAATTTTGAGTTTTTCAAGCGTTTCTTACATCAAATCTGCCATATCTCGCGAACGGATTGACCAATCCGCAAAATTTCAGTTGCATCTGAAAGTAGAAGCTCGCCCGATTACAACGGTCTGAGTAGTTTTCCCCTAGGCCGTTCTAGTTATTCGTGTAGAGCATCAGAACTGCGAAAATTTTGAGTTTTTCAAGCGTTTCTTACCTCAAAACTGCCATATCTCGCGAACGGATTGTCCAATCCGCAAAATTTCAGTTGCATCTGAAAGTAGAAGCTCGCCCGATTACAACGGTCTGAGTAGTTTTCCCCTAGGCCGTTCTAGTTATTCGTGTAGAGCATCAGAACTGCGAAAATTTTGAGTTTTTCAAGCGTTTCTTGCCTCAAAACTGCCATATCTCGCGAACGGATTGACCAATCCGCAAAATTTCTGTTGCATCTGAAAATAGAAACTCGCCCGATTACAACGGTATGAGTAGTTTTCCCCTAGGCCGTTCTAGTTATTCGTTTCGAGCATCAGAACTGCAAAAATTTTGAGTTTTTCAAGCGTTTCTTACCTCAAAACTGCCATATCTCGCGAACGGATTGACCAATCCGCAAAATTTCTGTTGCATCTGAAAGTAGAAACTCGCCCGATTACAACGATCTGAGTAGTTTTCCCCTAGGCCGTTCTAGTTATTCGTTTCGAGCATCAGAACTGCGAAAATTTTGAGTTTTTCAAGCGTTCCTTACCTCAAAACTGCCATATCTCGCGAACGGATTGACCAATCCGCAACATTTCAGTTGCATCTGAAAGTAGAAGCTCGCCCGATTACAACGGTCTGAGTAGTTTTCCCCTAGGCCGTTCTAGTTATTCGTGTAGAGCATCAGAACTGCGAAAATTTTGAGTTTTTCAAGTGTTTCTTACCTCAAAACTGCCATATCTCGCGAACGGATTGACCAATCCGCAAAATTTCAGTTGCATCTGAAAGTAGAAGCTCGCCCGATTACAACGGTCTGAGTAGTTTTCCCCTAGGCCGTTCTAGTTATTCGTGTAGAGCATCAGAACTGCGAAAATTTTGAGTTTTTCAAGCGTTTCTTACTTCAAAACTGCCATATCTCGCGAACGGATTGACCAATCCGCAAAATTTCTGTTGCTTCTGAAAATAGAAACTCGCCCGATTACAACGGTCTGAGTAGTTTTCCCCTAGGCCGTTCTAGTTATTCGTTTCGAGCATCAGAACTGTGAAAATTTTGAGTTTTTCAAGCGTTTCTTACCTCAAAACTGCCATATCTCGCGAACGGATTGACCAATCCGCAAAGTTTCTGTTGCATCTGAAAGTAGAAACTCGCCCGATTACAAGGGTATGAGTAGTTTTCCCCTAGGCCGTTCTAGTTATTCGTGTAGAGCATCAGAACTGCGAAAATTTTGAGTTTCTCAAGCGTTTCTTACCTCAAAACTGCCATATCTCGCGAACGGATTGACCAATCCGCAAAATTTCTGTTGCATCTGAAAGTAGAAACTCGCCCGATTACAAGGGTTTGAGTAGTTTTCCCCTAGGCCGTTCTAGTTATTCGTTTCGAGCATCAGAACTGCGAAAATTTTGAGTTTCTCAAGCGTTTCTTACCTCAAAACTGCCATATCTCGCGAACGGATTGACCAATCCGCAAAATTTCAGTTGCATCTGAAAGTAGAAGCTCGCCCGATTACAACGGTCTGAGTAGTTTTCCCCTAGGCCGTTCTAGTTATTCGTTTCGAGCATCAGAACTGCGAAAATTTTGAGTTTTTCAAGCGTTTCTTACCTCAAAACTGCCATATCTCGCGAACGGATTGACCAATCCGCAAAATTTCTGTTGCATCTGAAAATAGAAACTCGCCCGATTACAAGGGTATGAGTAGTTTTCCCCTAGGCCGTTCTAGTTATTCGTGTAGAGCATCAGAACTGCGAAAATTTTGAGCTTCTCAAGCGTTTCTTACCTCAAAACTGCCATATCTCGCGAACGGATTGACCAATCCGCAAAATTTCTGTTGCATCTGAAAATAGAAACTCGCCCGATTACAAGGGTATGAGTAGTTTTCCCCTAGGCCGTTCTAGTTATTCGTGTAGAGCATCAGAACTGCGAAAATTTTGAGCTTCTCAAGCGTTTCTTACCTCAAAACTGCCATATCTCGCGAACGGATTGACCAATCCGCAAAATTTCAGTTGCATCTGAAAGTAGAAGCTCGCCCGATTACAACGGTCTGAGTAGTTTTCCCCTAGGCTGTTCTAGTTATTCGTGTAGAGCATCAGAACTGCGAAAATATTGAGTTTTTCAAGCGTTTCTTACCTCAAAACTGCCATATCTCGCGAACGGATTGGCCAATCCGCAAAATTTCTGTTGCATCTGAAAGTAGAAACTCGCCCGATTACAAGGGTTTGAGTAGTTTTCCCCTAGGCCGTTCTAGTTATTCGTGTAGAGCATCAGAACTGCGAACATGTTGAGTTTTTCAAGCGTTTCTTACCTCAAAACTGCCATATCTCGCGAACGGATTGACCAATCCGCATAATTTCTCTTGCATCTGAAAGTAGAAACTCGCCCGATTACAAGGGTAGGAGTAGTTTTCCCCTAGGCCGTTCTAGTTATTCGTTTCGAGCATCAGAACTGCGAAAATTTTGAGTTTCTCAAGCGTTTCTTACCTCAAAACTGCCATATCTCGCGAACGGATTGACCAATCCGCAAAATTTCAGTTGCATCTGAAAGTAGAAACTCGCCCGATTACAACGTTCTGAGTAGTTTTCCCCTAGGCCGTTCTAGTTATTCGTTTCGAGCATCAGAACTGCAAAAATTTTGAGTTTTTCAAGCGTTTCTTACCTCAAAACTGCCATATCTCGTGAACGGATTGACCAATCCGCAAAATTTCTGTTGCATCTGAAAATAGAAACTCGCCCGATTACAACGGTATGAGTAGTTCTCCCCTAGGCCGTTCTAGTTATACGTTATACGTTATACGTTATACGTTAAACGTTATACGTTATACGTTATACGTTATACGTTAAACGTTATACGTTATACGTTATACGTTATACGTTATACGTTATACGTTATACGGTATAGGTTATACCATATACGTTATACGTTATACGTTATACGTTATATGTTATATGTTATATGTTATACCATATACGCTATACGTTATACGTTATACATTATACGTTATACGTTATACATTATACGTTATACGTTATACGTTATACGTTATACGGTATAGGTTATACCATATACGTTATACGTTATACGTTATACGTTATACGTTATACGTTATACGTTATGCGTTATACGTTATACGTTATACGCTATACGTTATACGTTATACGTTATACGTTATACGTTATACGTTATACGTTATACGTTATACGTTATACCATATACGTTATACGTTATACGTTATACGTTATACGTTATATGTTATATGTTATACCATATACGTTATACGCTATACGTTATACGTTATACGTTATACGTTATACGTTATACGTTATACGTTATACGTTATACGTTATACGTTATACGTTATACCTTATACGTTATACGTTATACGTTATACGTTATACGTTATACGTTATACGTTATACGTTACACGTTATACGTTATACGTTATACGTTATACGTTATACGTTATACGTTATACGTTATACGTTATACGTTATACCTTATACGTTATACGTTATACGTTATACGTTATACGTTATACGTTATACGTTATACGTTACACGTTATACGTTATACGTTATACGTTATACGTTATACGTTATACGTTATACGTTATACGTTATACCATATACGTTATACGTTATACGTTATACGTTATACGTTATATGTTATATGTTATACCATATACGTTATACGCTATACGTTATACGTTATACGTTATACGTTATACGTTATACGTTATACGTTATACGTTATACGTTATACGTTATACCTTATACGTTATACGTTATACGTTATACGTTATACGTTATACGTTATACGTTATACGTTACACGTTATACGTTATACGTTATACGTTATACGTTATACGTTATACGTTATACGTTATACGTTATACGTTATACGTTATACCATATACGTTATTCATTATACGTTATACGTTATACATTATACGTTATACGATATACGTTATACGTTATACGTTAAACCATATACGTTATACGTTATACGTTATATCTTATACGTTATATGTTATACCATATACCTTATACGTCATACGTTATACGTTATTCGTTATACGTCATACCATATACGTTATTCGTTATACGTTATGCGTTATACGTTATACCATATACGTTATACGATATAGGTTATACGTTATACGTTATATGTTATATGTTATACCATATACGTTATACGTTATACGTTATACGTTATACGTCATACCATATACGTTATACGATATAGGTTAAACGTTATACGTTATATGTTATATGTTATACCATATACGTTATACGTTATACATTATACGTTATACCAATACGTCATACGTTATACGTTACACGTTATACGTTATATGTTATATGTTATACCATATACGTTATACGTTATACGTTATACGTTATACGTTATACGTTATACGTTATACGTTATACGTTATACGTTATACGTTATACGTTATACGTTATACGTTATACGTTATACGTTATACGTTATACGTTATACGTTATACGTTATACGTTGTACGTTGTACGTTATACGTTATACGTTATACCATTAACGTTATTCATTATACGTTATACGTTATACATTATATGTTATACGTTACACGTTATACGTTATACCTTATACGTTATTCGTTATACGTTATTCGTTATACGTTATATGTTGTATGTTATACCATATACGTTATACGTTATACGTAATACGTTATACGTTGTACGTTATACGTTATACGTTATACGTTACACGTTATACGTTATACCATATACGTTATTCATTATACGTTATACGTTATACATTATACGTTATACGCTATACGTTATGCGTTATGCGTTATACGCTATACGTTATACCATATACGTTATACGTTATATGTTATACGTCATACCATATACGTAATACGTTATACGTTATACGTTATACGTTATACGTTATACGTTATACGTTATACGATATACGTTATACGTTATACGTTATACGTTATACGTTATACGTTACACGTTATACGTTATACGTTATACGTTATACGTTATACGTTATACGTTATACGTTATACGTTATACGTTATACGTTATACGTTATACGTTATATGTTATATGTTATACCTTATACGTTATACGTTATACGTTATTTGTTATACGTTATACGTTATACGTTATACGTTATACGTTATACGTTATACCTTATACGTTATACGTTATACGTTATACGTTATACGTTATACGTTATACGTTGTACGTTATACGTTATACCAATACGTCATACGTTATACGTTATACGTTATACGTTATACGTTATACGTTATACGTTATACGTTATACGTTATACGTTATACGTTATACGTTATACGTTATACGTTGTACGTTATACGTTATACCAATACGTCATACGTTATACGTTATACGTTATACGTTATATGTTATATGTTATACCTTATACGTTATACGTTATACGTTATACGTTATACGCTATACGTTATACCAATACGTTATACGTTATACGTTATACGTTATACGTTATGTGTTATATGTTATACCATATACGTTATACGTTATACGTAATACGTTATACGTCATACCATATACGTTATACGATATAGATTATACGTTACACGTTATGTGTTGTATGTTATACCATATACGTTATACGTTATACGTTATACGTTATACCAATACGTTATACATTATACGTTATACGTTATACGTTATACGCTATACGTTATGCGTTATACGCTATACGTTATTCCATATACGTTATTCGTTATACGTTATGCGTTATACGTTATACCATATACGTTATACGATATACGTTATACGTTATACGTTATATGTTATATGTTATACCATATACGTTATACGTTATACGTTATACGTTATACGTTATACGTTATACGTTATACGTTATACGTTATACGCTATACGTTATGCGTTATACGCTATACGTTATACGTTATGCGATATACGTTATACCATATACGTTATACATTATACGTTAAACGTTAAACGTTATACGTTATACGTTATACGTCATACCATATACGTAATACGTTATACGTTATACGTTATACGTTATACGTTATACGTTATACGTTATACGTTATACATTATACGTTATACCATATACGTTATACGTTATACGTTATACGTTTTAGGTTATACGTTATACGTTATACGTTATACGTTATACGATACACGTTATACGTTATACGTTATACGCTATACGTTATACCAAATACGTTATACGTTATACGTTATACGTTTTACGTTATACGTTATACGTTATACGTTATACGTTATACGTTATACGTTATACGTTATACGTTATACGTTATACGTTATACGTTATACGTTATACTATACGCTATACGTTATACGTTATACATTATACGTTATACGTTATAGATTATACGTTATACGTTATACGTTATACGTTATACGTTACACGTTATACGTTATACGTTATACGTTATACGTTATACGTTATACGTTATACGTTATACGTTATACGTTATAGGTGATGCGATATACGTTATACCATATACGTTATACATTTTACGTTAAACGTTAAACGTTATTCGTTATACGTTATACTCTATACGTTAGACGTTATACGTTATACGTCATACCATATACGTTATACGTTATACGTTATACGTTATACGTTATATGTTATACGTCATACGATATACGTCATACCATATACGTTATACGTTATACGTTATTTGTTATACGTTATACGTTATACGTTATACGTTATACGTTATACGTTATACCTTATACGTTATACGTTATACGTTATACGTTGTACGTTATACGTTATACCAATACGTCATACGTTATACGTTATACGTTATACGTTATACGTTATATGTTATATGTTATATGTTATACCATATACGTTATACGTTATACCTTATACGTTATTCGTTATACGCTATACGGTATAGCATATACGTTATACGTTATACGTTATACGTTATATGTTATATGTTATACCATGTGCGTAATACGTTATACGCTATACGTTATACGTTATACGTTAAACGTTATACGTTATACGTTATACGTTAAACGTTATACGTTACACGTTATACGTTATACGTTATACGTTATACGTTATACGTTATACGTTGTACGTTATACGTTATACGTTATACCATATACGTTATACGTTATACGTTATACTTTATACGTTATACGTTATACGTTATACGTTACACGTTATACGTAATACGTTATACGTTATACCTTATACGTTATACGTTATACGTTATACGTTATACGTTATACGTTATACGTTATACGTTATTCGTTGTACGTTATACGTTATACGTTATACGTTATACGTTATACGTTATACGTTATACGTTATATGTTATACCATGTGCGTAATACGTTATACGCTATACGTTATACGTTATACGTTAAACGTTATACGTTATACGTTATACGTTAAACGTTATACGTTACACGTTATACGTTATACGTTATACGTTATACGTTATACGTTGTACGTTATACGTTATACGTTATACCATATACGTTATACGTTATACGTTATACTTTATACGTTATACGTTATACGTTATACGTTATACGTTATACGTTATACGGTATACGTTATACCATATACGCTATACGTTGTACGTTATACGTTATACTTTATACGTTATACGTTATACGTTATACGTTATACGTTATACGTTATACGTTATACGTTATACGTTATACGTTATCCGTTATATGCTATACGTTATACGTTATACGCTATACGTCATACGTTATACGTTATACCATATACGTTATACGTTATACGTTATACGTTATACGTTATACGTTAAACGTTATACGTTACACGTTATACGTTATACGTTATACGTTATACGTTATACGTTGTACGTTATACGTTATACGTTATACCATATACGTTATACGTTATACGTTATACTTTATACGTTATACGTTATACGTTATACGTTACACGTTATACGTAATACGTTATACGTTATACCTTATACGTTATACGTTACACGTTATACGTTATACGTTATACGTTATACGTTATACGTTATACGTTATACGTTATACGTTATACGTTATACGTTATACGTTATACGTTATACGTTATACGTTATACGTTATACGTTATACGTTATACGTTATACGTTATACGTTATACGTTATACGTTATACGTTATACGTTATACGTTATCCGTTATATGTTATACGTAATACGTTATACGCTATACGTCATACGTTATACGTTATACCATATACGTTATACGTTATACGTTATACGTTATACGTTATACGTTATACGTTATACGTTATACGTTATACGTTATACCATATACGTTATACGTTATATGTTATACCTTATACGTTATATGATATTCCATATACCTTATACGTCATACGTTATACGTTATACGTTATACGTCATACCATATACGTTATTCGTTATACGTTATGCGTTATACGTTATACCATATACGTTATACGATATAGGTTATACGTTATACGTTATATGTTATACGTTATACCATATACGTTATACGCTATACGTTATACCAAATACGTTATACGTTATACGTTATACGTTTTACGTTATACGTTATACGTTATACGTTATACGTTACACGTTATACGTTATACGTTACACGTTATACGTTATACGTTATACGTTATACGTTATACGTTATACGTTATCCGTTATACGTTATACGTTATACGTTATACGTTATACGTTATACGTTATACGATACACGTTATACGTTATACGTTATACGCTATACGTTATACCAAATACGTTATACGTTATACGTTATACGTTTTACGTTATACGTTATACGTTATACGTTATACGTTATACGTTATACGTTATACGTTATACGTTATACGTTATACGTTATACGTTATACGGTATACGTTATACCATATACGCTATACGTTGTACGTTATACGTTATACTTTATACGTTATACGTTATACGTTATACGTTACACGTTATACGTTATACGTTATACGTTATACGTTATGCGTCATACGTTATACGTTATACGTTATACGTTATACGTTATACGTTATTCGTTATACGTTATACATTATACGTTAGACGTTATACGTTATACGTTATACCATATACGTTATACGTTATACGTTATACGTTATATGTTATATGTTATACCATATACGTAATACGTTATACGTTATACGTTATACGTTATACGTTAAACGTTATACATTATACGTTATACGTTAAACGTTATACGTTACACGTTATACGTTATACGTTATACGTTATACGTTATACGTTATACGTTATACGTTATACGTTATACGATATACGTTATACGTTATCCGTTATATGTTATACGTTATACGTTATACGTTATACGTTATACGTTATACGTTATACGTTATACGATACACGTTATACGTTATACGTTATACGCTATACGTTATACCAAATACGTTATACGTTATACGTTATACGTTATTTGTTATGCGTTATACGTTATACGTTATACGTTATATGTTATACCATATACGTAATACGTTATACGTTCTACGTTATACGTTATACGTTATACGTTACACGTTATACGTTATACGTTATACGTTATGCGTCATACGTTATACGTTATACGTTATACGTTATACGTTATACGTTATTCGTTATACGTTATGCGTTATACGTTATACGTTATACGTTATACGTTATACATTATACGTTAGACGTTATACGTTATACGTTATACCATATACGTCATACGTTATACGTTATACTTTATACGTTATACGTTATACGTTATACGTTATACGTTACACGTTATACGTAATACGTTATACGTTATACCTTATACGTTATACGTTATACGTTATACGTTATACGTTATACGTTATACGTTATACGTTATACGTTATACGTTATACGTTATACGTTATACGTTATATGTTATACGTCATACGTTATACGTTATACCATATACGTTATACGTTATACGTTATACGTTATACGTTATACGTTATACGATACACGTTATACGTTATACGTTATACGCTATACGTTATACCAAATACGTTATACGTTATACGTTATACGTTTTACGTTATACGTTATACGTTATACGTTATACGTTATACGTTATACGTTATACGTTATACGTTATACGTTATACGTTATACGGTATACGTTATACCATATACGCTATACGTTGTACGTTATACGTTATACTTTATACGTTATACGTTATACGTTATACGTTATACGTTACACGTTATACGTTATACGTTATACGTTATGCGTCATACGTTATACGTTATACGTTATACGTTATACGTTATACGATACACGTTATACGTTATACGTTATAGGCTATACGTTATACCAAATACGTTATACGTTATACGTTATACGTTATACGTTATACGTTATACGTTTTACGTTATACGTTATACGTTATACGTTATACGTTATACGTTATACGTTATACGTTATACGTTACACGTTATACGTTATACGTTATACGTTATACGTTATACGTTATACGTTATCCGTTATACGTTATACGTTATACGTTATACGTTATACGTTATACGTTATACGATACACGTTATACGTTATACGTTATACGCTATACGTTATACCAAATACGTTATACGTTATACGTTATACGTTTTACGTTATACGTTATACGTTATACGTTATACGTTATACGTTATACGTTATACGTTATACGTTATACGTTATACGTTATACGTTATACGGTATACGTTATACCATATACGCTATACGTTGTACGTTATACGTTATACTTTATACGTTATACGTTATACGTTATACGTTACACGTTATACGTTATACGTTATACGTTATGCGTCATACGTTATACGTTATACGTTATACGTTATACGTTATACGTTATTCGTTATACGTTATGCGTTATACGTTATACGTTATACGTTATACGTTATACATTATACGTTAGACGTTATACGTTATACGTTATACCATATACGTTATACGTTATACGTTATACGTTATATGTTATATGTTATACCATATACGTAATACGTTATACGTTATACGTTATACGTTTACGTTAAACGTTATACATTATACGTTATACGTTAAACGTTATACGTTACACGTTATACGTTATACGTTATACGTTATACGTTATACGTTATACGTTATACGTTATACGTTATACGTTATACGTTATACGTTATCCGTTATATGTTATACGTTATACGTTATACGTTATACGTTATACGTTATACGTTATACGATACACGTTATACGTTATACGTTATACGCTATACGTTATACCAAATACGTTATACGTTATACGTTATACGTTATTTGTTATGCGTTATACGTTATACGTTATACGTTATATGTTATACCATATACGTAATACGTTATACGTTATACGTTATACGTTATACGTTATACGTTACACGTTATACGTTATACGTTATACGTTATGCGTCATACGTTATACGTTATACGTTATACGTTATACGTTATACGTTATTCGTTATACGTTATGCGTTATACGTTATACGTTATACGTTATACGTTATACATTATACGTTAGACGTTATACGTTATACGTTATACCATATACGTCATACGTTATACGTTATACTTTATACGTTATACGTTATACGTTATACGTTACACGTTATACGTAATACGTTATACGTTATACCTTATACGTTATACGTTATACGTTATACGTTATACGTTATACGTTATACGTTATACGTTATACGTTGTACGTTATACGTTATGCGTTATACGTTATACGCTATACGTTATACGTTATACGTTATACGTTATACGTTATACGTTATACGATACACGTTATACGTTATACGTTATACGCTATACGTTATACCAAATACGTTATACGTTATACGTTATACGTTTTACGTTATACGTTATACGTTACACGTTATACGTTATACGTTATACGTTATACGTTATACGTTATACGTTATACGTTATACGTTATACGTTATACGTTATACGTTATACGTTATATGTTATACGTCATACGTTATACGTTATACCATATACGTTATACGTTATACGTTATACGTTATACGTTATACGTTATACGTTATACGTTATACCATATACGTTATACGTTATACGTTATACCTTACACGTTATATGTTATTCGATATACCTTATACGTCATACGTTATACGTTATACGTTATACGTCATACCATATACGTTATTCGTTATACGTTATGCGTTATACGTTATACCATATACGTTATACGATATAGGTTATACGTTATACGTTATATGTTATACGTTATACCATATACGTTATACATTATACGTTAGACGTTATACGTTATACGTTATACCATATACGTTATACGTTATACCTTATACGTTATATGTTATATGTTATACCATATACGTAATACGTTATACGTTATACGTTATACGTTATACGTTACACGTTATACGTTATACGTTATACGTTATACGTTATACGTTATACGTTATACGTTATACGTTATACGTTATACGTTATACGTTATACGTTATACGATACACGTTATACGTTATACGTTATACGCTATACGTTATACCAAATACGTTATACGTTATACGCTATACGTTATACCAAATACGTTATACGTTATACGTTATACTTTTTACGTTATACGTTATACGTTATACGTTATACGTTGTACGTTATACGTTATACGTTATACGTTATACGTTATACGTTATACGTTATACGGTATACGTTATAACATATACGCTATACGTTATACGTTATACGTTATACTTTATACGTTATACGTTATACGTTATACGTTACACGTTATACGTTATACGTTATACGTTATGCGTCATACGTTATACGTTATACGTTATACTTTATACGTTATACGTTATTCGTTATACGTTATGCGTTATACGTTATACGTTATACGTTATACGTTATACATTATACGTTAGACGTTATACGTTATACGTTATACCATATACGTTATATGTTATACGTTATACGTTATATGTTATATGTTATACCATATACGTAATACGTTATACGTTATACGTTATACGTTATACGTTATACGTTATACGGTATACGTTATACCATATACGCTATACGTTGTACGTTATACGTTATACTTTATACGTTATACGTTATACGTTATACGTTACACGTTATACGTTATACGTTATACGTTATGCGTCATACGTTATACGTTATACGTTATACGTTATACGTTATACGTTATTCGTTATACGTTATGCGTTATACGTTATACGTTATACGTTATACGTTATACATTATACGTTAGACGTTATACGTTATACGTTATACCATATACGTTATACGTTATACGTTATACGTTATATGTTATATGTTATACCATATACGTAATACGTTATACGTTATATGTTATACGTTATACCATATACGTTATACGCTATACGTTATACCAAATACGTTATACGTTATACGTTATACGTTTTACGTTATACGTTATACGTTATACGTTATACGTTACACGTTATACGTTATACGTTACACGTTATACGTTATACGTTATACGTTATACGTTATACGTTATACGTTATCCGTTATACGTTATACGTTATACGTTATACGTTATACGTTATACGTTATACGATACACGTTATACGTTATACGTTATACGCTATACGTTATACCAAATACGTTATACGTTATACGTTATACGTTTTACGTTATACGTTATACGTTATACGTTATACGTTATACGTTATACGTTATACGTTATACGTTATACGTTATACGTTATACGGTATACGTTATACCATATACGCTATACGTTGTACGTTATACGTTATACTTTATACGTTATACGTTATACGTTATACGTTACACGTTATACGTTATACGTTATACGTTATACGTTATGCGTCATACGTTATACGTTATACGTTATACGTTATACGTTATACGTTATTCGTTATACGTTATACATTATACGTTAGACGTTATACGTTATACGTTATACCATATACGTTATACGTTATACGTTATACGTTATATGTTATATGTTATACCATATACGTAATACGTTATACGTTATACGTTATACGTTATACGTTAAACGTTATACATTATACGTTATACGTTAAACGTTATACGTTACACGTTATACGTTATACGTTATACGTTATACGTTATACGTTATACGTTATACGTTATACGTTATACGATATACGTTATACGTTATCCGTTATATGTTATACGTTATACGTTATACGTTATACGTTATACGTTATACGTTATACGTTATACGATACACGTTATACGTTATACGTTATACGCTATACGTTATACCAAATACGTTATACGTTATACGTTATACGTTATTTGTTATGCGTTATACGTTATACGTTATACGTTATATGTTATACCATATACGTAATACGTTATACGTTCTACGTTATACGTTATACGTTATACGTTACACGTTATACGTTATACGTTATACGTTATGCGTCATACGTTATACGTTATACGTTATACGTTATACGTTATACGTTATTCGTTATACGTTATGCGTTATACGTTATACGTTATACGTTATACGTTATACATTATACGTTAGACGTTATACGTTATACGTTATACCATATACGTCATACGTTATACGTTATACTTTATACGTTATACGTTATACGTTATACGTTATACGTTACACGTTATACGTAATACGTTATACGTTATACCTTATACGTTATACGTTATACGTTATACGTTATACGTTATACGTTATACGTTATACGTTATACGTTATACGTTATACGTTATACGTTATACGTTATATGTTATACGTCATACGTTATACGTTATACCATATACGTTATACGTTATACGTTATACGTTATACGTTATACGTTATACGATACACGTTATACGTTATACGTTATACGCTATACGTTATACCAAATACGTTATACGTTATACGTTATACGTTTTACGTTATACGTTATACGTTATACGTTATACGTTATACGTTATACGTTATACGTTATACGTTATACGTTATACGTTATACGGTATACGTTATACCATATACGCTATACGTTGTACGTTATACGTTATACTTTATACGTTATACGTTATACGTTATACGTTATACGTTACACGTTATACGTTATACGTTATACGTTATGCGTCATACGTTATACGTTATACGTTATACGTTATACGTTATACGATACACGTTATACGTTATACGTTATAGGCTATACGTTATACCAAATACGTTATACGTTATACGTTATACGTTATACGTTATACGTTATACGTTTTACGTTATACGTTATACGTTATACGTTATACGTTATACGTTATACGTTATACGTTATACGTTACACGTTATACGTTATACGTTATACGTTATACGTTATACGTTATACGTTATCCGTTATACGTTATACGTTATACGTTATACGTTATACGTTATACGTTATACGATACACGTTATACGTTATACGTTATACGCTATACGTTATACCAAATACGTTATACGTTATACGTTATACGTTTTACGTTATACGTTATACGTTATACGTTATACGTTATACGTTATACGTTATACGTTATACGTTATACGTTATACGTTATACGTTATACGGTATACGTTATACCATATACGCTATACGTTGTACGTTATACGTTATACTTTATACGTTATACGTTATACGTTATACGTTACACGTTATACGTTATACGTTATACGTTATGCGTCATACGTTATACGTTATACGTTATACGTTATACGTTATACGTTATTCGTTATACGTTATGCGTTATACGTTATACGTTATACGTTATACGTTATACATTATACGTTAGACGTTATACGTTATACGTTATACCATATACGTTATACGTTATACGTTATACGTTATATGTTATATGTTATACCATATACGTAATACGTTATACGTTATACGTTATACGTTTACGTTAAACGTTATACATTATACGTTATACGTTAAACGTTATACGTTACACGTTATACGTTATACGTTATACGTTATACGTTATACGTTATACGTTATACGTTATACGTTATACGTTATACGTTATACGTTATCCGTTATATGTTATACGTTATACGTTATACGTTATACGTTATACGTTATACGTTATACGATACACGTTATACGTTATACGTTATACGCTATACGTTATACCAAATACGTTATACGTTATACGTTATACGTTATTTGTTATGCGTTATACGTTATACGTTATACGTTATATGTTATACCATATACGTAATACGTTATACGTTATACGTTATACGTTATACGTTATACGTTACACGTTATACGTTATACGTTATACGTTATGCGTCATACGTTATACGTTATACGTTATACGTTATACGTTATACGTTATTCGTTATACGTTATGCGTTATACGTTATACGTTATACGTTATACGTTATACATTATACGTTAGACGTTATACGTTATACGTTATACCATATACGTCATACGTTATACGTTATACTTTATACGTTATACGTTATGCGTTATACGTTACACGTTATACGTAATACGTTATACGTTATACCTTATACGTTATACGTTATACGTTATACGTTATACGTTATACGTTATACGTTATACGTTATACGTTGTACGTTATACGTTATGCGTTATACGTTATACGCTATACGTTATACGTTATACGTTATACGTTATACGTTATACGTTATACGATACACGTTATACGTTATACGTTATACGCTATACGTTATACCAAATACGTTATACGTTATACGTTATACGTTTTACGTTATACGTTATACGTTACACGTTATACGTTATACGTTATACGTTATACGTTATACGTTATACGTTATACGTTATACGTTATACGTTATACGTTATACGTTATACGTTATATGTTATACGTCATACGTTATACGTTATACCATATACGTTATACGTTATACGTTATACGTTATACGTTATACGTTATACGTTATACGTTATACCATATACGTTATACGTTATACGTTATACCTTACACGTTATATGTTATTCGATATACCTTATACGTCATACGTTATACGTTATACGTTATACGTCATACCATATACGTTATTCGTTATACGTTATGCGTTATACGTTATACCATATACGTTATACGATATAGGTTATACGTTATACGTTATATGTTATACGTTATACCATATACGTTATACATTATACGTTAGACGTTATACGTTATACGTTATACCATATACGTTATACGTTATACCTTATACGTTATATGTTATATGTTATACCATATACGTAATACGTTATACGTTATACGTTATACGTTATACGTTACACGTTATACGTTATACGTTATACGTTATACGTTATACGTTATACGTTATACGTTATACGTTATACGTTATACGTTATACGTTATACGTTATACGATACACGTTATACGTTATACGTTATACGCTATACGTTATACCAAATACGTTATACGTTATACGCTATACGTTATACCAAATACGTTATACGTTATACGTTATACTTTTTACGTTATACGTTATACGTTACACGTTATACGTTGTACGTTATACGTTATACGTTATACGTTATACGTTATACGTTATACGTTATACGGTATACGTTATAACATATACGCTATACGTTATACGTTATACGTTATACTTTATACGTTATACGTTATACGTTATACGTTACACGTTATACGTTATACGTTATACGTTATGCGTCATACGTTATACGTTATACGTTATACTTTATACGTTATACGTTATTCGTTATACGTTATGCGTTATACGTTATACGTTATACGTTATACGTTATACATTATACGTTAGACGTTATACGTTATACGTTATACCATATACGTTATATGTTATACGTTATACGTTATATGTTATATGTTATACCATATACGTAATACGTTATACGTTATACGTTATACGTTATACGTTATACGTTATACGGTATACGTTATACCATATACGCTATACGTTGTACGTTATACGTTATACTTTATACGTTATACGTTATACGTTATACGTTACACGTTATACGTTATACGTTATACGTTATGCGTCATACGTTATACGTTATACGTTATACGTTATACGTTATACGTTATTCGTTATACGTTATGCGTTATACGTTATACGTTATACGTTATACGTTATACATTATACGTTAGACGTTATACGTTATACGTTATACCATATACGTTATACGTTATACGTTATACGTTATATGTTATATGTTATACCATATACGTAATACGTTATACGTTATACGTTATACGTTTACGTTAAACGTTATACATTATACGTTATACGTTAAACGTTATACGTTACACGTTATACGTTATACGTTATACGTTATACGTTATACGTTATACGTTATACGTTATACGTTATACGTTATACGTTATACGTTATCCGTTATATGTTATACGTTATACGTTATACGTTATACGTTATACGTTATACGTTATACGATACACGTTATACGTTATACGTTATACGCTATACGTTATACCAAATACGTTATACGTTATACGTTATACGTTATTTGTTATGCGTTATACGTTATACGTTATACGTTATATGTTATACCATATACGTAATACGTTATACGTTATACGTTATACGTTATACGTAGTACGTTACACGTTATACGTTATACGTTATACGTTATGCGTCATACGTTATACGTTATACGTTATACGTTATACGTTATACGTTATTCGTTATACGTTATGCGTTATACGTTATACGTTATACGTTATACGTTATACATTATACGTTAGACGTTATACGTTATACGTTATACCATATACGTCATACGTTATACGTTATACTTTATACGTTATACGTTATACGTTATACGTTACACGTTATACGTAATACGTTATACGTTATACCTTATACGTTATACGTTATACGTTATACGTTATACGTTATACGTTATACGTTATACGTTATACGTTGTACGTTATACGTTATGCGTTATACGTTATACGCTATACGTTATACGTTATACGTTATACGTTATACGTTATACGTTATACGATACACGTTATACGTTATACGTTATACGCTATACGTTATACCAAATACGTTATACGTTATACGTTATACGTTTTACGTTATACGTTATACGTTACACGTTATACGTTATACGTTATACGTTATACGTTATACGTTATACGTTATACGTTATACGTTATACGTTATACGTTATACGTTATACGTTATATGTTATACGTCATACGTTATACGTTATACCATATACGTTATACGTTATACGTTATACGTTATACGTTATACGTTATACGTTATACGTTATACCATATACGTTATACGTTATACGTTATACCTTACACGTTATATGTTATTCGATATACCTTATACGTCATACGTTATACGTTATACGTTATACGTCATACCATATACGTTATTCGTTATACGTTATGCGTTATACGTTATACCATATACGTTATACGATATAGGTTATACGTTATACGTTATATGTTATACGTTATACCATATACGTTATACATTATACGTTAGACGTTATACGTTATACGTTATACCATATACGTTATACGTTATACCTTATACGTTATATGTTATATGTTATACCATATACGTAATACGTTATACGTTATACGTTATACGTTATACGTTACACGTTATACGTTATACGTTATACGTTATACGTTATACGTTATACGTTATACGTTATACGTTATACGTTATACGTTATACGTTATACGTTATACGATACACGTTATACGTTATACGTTATACGCTATACGTTATACCAAATACGTTATACGTTATACGTTATACTTTTTACGTTATACGTTATACGTTATACGTTATACGTTGTACGTTATACGTTATACGTTATACGTTATACGTTATACGTTATACGTTATACGGTATACGTTATAACATATACGCTATACGTTATACGTTATACGTTATACTTTATACGTTATACGTTATACGTTATACGTTACACGTTATACGTTATACGTTATACGTTATGCGTCATACGTTATACGTTATACGTTATACTTTATACGTTATACGTTATTCGTTATACGTTATGCGTTATACGTTATACGTTATACGTTATACGTTATACATTATACGTTAGACGTTATACGTTATACGTTATACCATATACGTTATATGTTATACGTTATACGTTATATGTTATATGTTATACCATATACGTAATACGTTATACGTTATACGTTATACGTTATACGTTATACGTTATACGTTATACGTTAAACGTTATACGTTATACGTTATACGTTAAACGTTATACCTTACACGTTATACGTTATACGTTATACGTTATACGTTATACGTTATACGTTATACGTTATACGTTATACGTTATACGTTGTACGTTATACGTTAAACGTTAAACGTTATACGTTATACGTTATGCGTTATACGGTATACGTTATACGTTATACGCTATACGTTATACGTTATACGTTATTCGTTATACGTTATGCGTTATACGTTATACGTTATACGTTATACGTTATACATTATACGTTAGACGTTATACGTTATACGTTATACCATATACGTTATACGTTATACGTTATACTTTATACGTTATACGTTATACGTTATACGTTACACGTTATACGTAATACGTTATACGTTATACCTTATACGTTATACGTTATACGTTATACGTTATACGTTATACGTTATACGTTATACGTTATACGTTATACGTTGTACGTTATACGTTATACGTTATACGTTATACGTTATACGTTATACGTTATACGTTATACGTTATACGATACACGTTATACGTTATACGTTATACGCTATACGTTATACCAAATACTTTATACGTTATACGTTATACGTTTTACGTTATACGTTATACGTTACACGTTATACGTTATACGTTATACGTTATACGTTATACGTTATACGTTATACGTTATACGTTATACGGTATACGTTATACCATATACGCTATACGTTATACGTTATAAGTTATACTTTATACGTTATACGTTATACGTTATACGTTACACGTTATACGTTATACGTTATACGTTATACGTTATACGTTATACGTTATACGTTATACGTTATACGTTGTACGTTATACGTTAAACGTTAAACGTTATACGTTATACGTTATGCGTTATACGGTATACGTTATACGTTATACGCTATACGTTATACGTTATACGTTATACATTACACGTTATACGTTATACATTATACGTTATACGTTATACGTTATACGTTATACGTTATAGGTTATACCATATACGTTATACGTAATACGTTATACGTTATACGTTATACGTTATACGTTATACGTTATTCGTTATACGTTATACGTTATACGGTATACGTTATACCATATACGCTATACGTTATACGTTATACGTTATACTTTATACGTTATACGTTATACGTTATACGTTATACGTTATACGTTATACGTTATACGGTATACGTTATACGTTATACGTTAAACGTTAAACGTTATACGTTATACGGTATGCGTTATACGGTATACGTTATACGTTATACGCTATACGTTATACGTTATACGCTATACGTTATACGTTATACGCTATACGTTATACGTTATACATTATACGTTATACGTTATACATTATACGTTATACGTTATACGTTATACGTTATACGGTATAGGTTATACCATATACGTTATACGTTATACGTTATACGTTATATGTTATATGTTATATGTTATACCATATACGTTATACGTTATACGTTATACGTTATGCGTTATACGTTATACGTTATACGCTATACGTTATACGTTATACGTTACACGTTATACGTTATACGTTATACCATATACGTTATACGTTATACGTTATACGTTATACGTTATATGTTATATGTTATACCATATACGTTATACGTTATACGTTATACGTCATACCATATACGTTATACGATATAGGTTAAACGTTATACGTTATACGTTATATGTTATACCATATACGTTATACGTTATACGTTATACGTTATACCAATACGTCATACGTTATACGTTATACGTTATACGTTATACGTTATATGTTATATGTTATACCATATACGTTATACGTTATACGTTATACGTTATACGTTATACGTTATACGTTATACGTTATACGTTATACGTTATACGTTATACGTTATACGTTATACGTTATACGTTATACGTTATACGTTATACGTTATACGTTATACGTTATACCAATACGCTATACGTTATACGTTATACGCTATACGTTATGCGTTATACGCTATACGTTATTCCATATACGTTATACGTTATACGTTACACGTTATACGTTATACGTCATACGATATACGTAATACGTTATACGTTATACGTTATACGTTATACGTTATGCGATATATGTTATACCATATACGTTATACATTATACGTTATACGTTATACGTTATACGTTATACCATATACGTTATACGTTATACGTTATACGTTATACGTTATATGTTATACCATTTACGTTATACGTTATACGTTATATGTTATACGTCATACGTTATACGTCATACCATATACGTTATACGTTATACGTTATTTGTTATACGTTATACGTTATACGTTATACGTTATACGTTAAACGTTATACGTTATACGTTATACGTTATACGTTATACGTTATATGTTATACGTCATACGTTATACGTCATACCATATACGTTAAACGTTATACGTTATACGTTATACGTTATACGTTATACGTCATACCATATACGTTATACGTTATACGTTATTTGTTATACGTTATACGTTATACGTTATACGTTATACGTTATACGTCATACCATATACGTTCTACGTTATACGTTATTTGTTATACGTTATACGTTATACATTATACGTTATACGTTATACGTTATACGTTATATGTTATACGTCATACGTTATACGTCATACCATATACGTTATACGTTATACGATATTTGTTATACGTTATACATTATACGTTATACCATATACGTTATACGTTATACGTTATACGTTTTACGTTATACGTTATACGTTATACGTTATACGTTATACGATACACGTTATACGTTATACGTTATACGCTATACGTTATACCAAATACGTTATACGTTGTACGTTATACGTTTTACGTTATACGTTATACGTTATACGTTATACGTTTAGACGTTATACGTTATACATTATACGTTATACGTTATACGGTATACGTTATACCATATACGCTATACGTTATACGTTATACGTTATACTTTACACGTTATACGTTATACGTTATACGTTACACGTTATACGTTATACGTTATACGTTATACGTTATACGTTATACTATACGCTATACGTTATACGTTATACATTATACGTTATACGTTATAGATTATACGTTATACGTTATACGTTATACGTTATAGGTTATACCATATACGTTATACGGTATACGTTATACGTTAAACGTTATACGTTATACGTTATACGTTAAACGTTATACGTTACACGTTATACGTTATACGTTATACGTTATACGTTATACGTTATACGTTATACGTTATACGTTATACGTTATACGTTGTACGTTATACGTTAAACGTTAAACGTTATACGTTATACGTTATGCGTTATACGGTATACGTTATACGTTATACGCTATACGTTATACGTTATACGTTATTCGTTATACGTTATGCGTTATACGTTATACGTTATACGTTATACGTTATACGTTATACATTATACGTTAGACGTTATACGTTATACGTTATACCATATACGTTATACGTTATACGTTATACTTTATACGTTATACGTTATACGTTATACGTTACACGTTATACGTAATACGTTATACGTTATACCTTATACGTTATACGTTATACGTTATACGTTATACGTTATACGTTATACGTTATACGTTATACGTTATACGTTATACGTTGTACGTTATACGTTATACGTTATACGTTATACGTTATACGTTATACGTTATACGTTATACGTTATACGATACACGTTATACGTTATACGTTATACGCTATACGTTATACCAAATACGTTATACGTTATACGTTATACGTTTTACGTTATACGTTATACGTTACACGTTATACGTTATACGTTATACGTTATACGTTATACGTTATACGTTATACGTTATACGTTATACGTTATACGGTATACGTTATACCATATACGCTATACGTTATACGTTATAAGTTATACTTTATACGTTATACGTTATACGTTATACGTTACACGTTATACGTTATACGTTATACGTTATACGTTATACGTTATACGTTATACGTTATACGTTATACGTTATACGTTGTACGTTATACGTTAAACGTTAAACGTTATACGTTATACGTTATGCGTTATACGGTATACGTTATACGTTATACGCTATACGTTATACGTTATACGTTATACATTACACGTTATACGTTATACATTATACGTTATACGTTATACGTTATACGTTATACGTTATACGTTATAGGTTATACCATATACGTTATACGTTATACGTTATACGTTATATGTTATATGTTATACCATATACGTTATACGTTATAAGTTATACGATATACGTTATACGTTATACGTTATACGTTATACGTTATACGTTATACGTTATACGTTATACGCTATACGTTATGCGTTATACGCTATACGTTATACGTTATGCGATATACGTTATACCATATACGTTATACATTATACGTTAAACGTTAAACGTTATACGTTATAGGTTATACCATATACGTTATACGTTATACGTTATACGTTATATGTTATATGTTATACCATATACGTTATACGTTATAAGTTATACGATATACGTTATACGTTATACGTTATACGTTATACGTTATACATTATACGTTAAACGTTAAACGTTATTCGTTATACGTCATACCATATACGTTATTCGTTATGCGTTATACGTTATACCATATACGTTATACGATATAGGTTATACGTTATACGTTATATGTTATATGTTATACCATATACGTTATACGTTATACGTAATACGTTATACGTTATACGTTATACGTTATACGTTATACGTTATTCGTTATACGTTATACGTTATACGGTATACGTTATACCATATACGCTATACGTTATACGTTATACGTTATACTTTATACGTTATACGTTATACGTTATACGTTATACGTTATACGTTATACGTTATACGGTATACGTTATACGTTATACGTTAAACGTTAAACGTTATACGTTATACGGTATGCGTTATACGGTATACGTTATACGTTATACGCTATACGTTATACGTTATACATTATACGTTATACGTTATACATTATACGTTATACGTTATACGTTATACGTTATACGGTATAGGTTATACCATATACGTTATACGTTATACGTTATACGTTATATGTTATATGTTATATGTTATACCATATACGTTATACGTTATACGTTATACGTTATGCGTTATACGTTATACGTTATACGCTATACGTTATACGTTATACGTTACACGTTATACGTTATACGTTATACCATATACGTTATACGTTATACGTTATACGTTATACGGTATATGTTATATGTTATACCATATACGTTATACGTTATACGTTATACGTCATACCATATACGTTATACGATATAGGTTAAACGTTATACGTTATACGTTATATGTTATACCATATACGTTATACGTTATACGTTATACGTTATACCAATACGTCATACGTTATACGTTATACGTTATACGTTATACGTTATATGTTATATGTTATACCATATACGTTATACGTTATACGTTATACGTTATACGTTATACGTTATACGTTATACGTTATACGTTATACGTTATACGTTATACGTTATACGTTATACGTTATACGTTATACGTTATACGTTATACGTTGTACGTTGTACGTTATACGTTATACGTTATACCATTAAAGTTATTCCTTACACGTCATACGTTATACATTATATGTTATACGTTATACGTTATACGTTATACCTTATACGTTATTCGTTATACGTTATACGTTATACGTTATATGTTATATGTTATACCATATACGTTACACGTTATACGTAATACGTTATACGTTATACGTTATACGTTATACGTTATACGTTACACGTTATACGTTATACCATATACGTTATTCATTATACGTTATACGTTATACATTATACGTTATACGCTATACGTTATGCGTTATGCGTTATACGCTATACGTTATACCATATACGTTATACGTTATACGTTATACGTCATACCATATACGTAATACGTTATACGTTATACGTTATACGTTATACGTTATACGTTATACGTTATACGTTATACGTTATACGTTATACGTTATACGTTATACGTTATACGTTATGCGATATACGTTATACCATATACGTTATACATTATACGTTAAACGTTAAACGTTATTCGTTATACGTTATACTCTATACGTTAGACGTTATACGTTATACGTCATACCATATACGTTATACGTTATACGTTATACGTTATACGTTATATGTTATACGTCATACGTTATACGTCATAACATATACGATATACGTTATACGTTATTTGTTATACGTTATACGTTATACGTTATACGATATGCGTTTAACGTTATACGTTTATACGTTATACCATATACGTTATACGTTATACGTCATACGTTATACGTTATACGTTATACGTTATACGTTATACGTCATACCATATACGTTATTCGTTATGCGTTATACGTTATACCATATACGTTATACGATATAGGTTATACGTTATACGTTATATGTTATATGTTATACCATATACGTTACACGTTATACGTTATACGTCATACGATATACGTGATACGTTATACGTTATACGTTATACGTTATACGTTATACGTTATACATTATACGTCATACGTTATACGTTATACGTTATACGTTATACGTTATACGTTATACCATATACGTTATACGTTATACGTTATTTGTTATACGTTATACGTTATACGTTATACGTTATACGTTAAACGTTATACGTTATACGTTATACGTTATACGTTATATGTTATACGTCATACGTTATACGTCATACCATATACGTTATACGTTATACGTTATACGTTATACGTTATACGTTATACGTCATACCATATACGTTATACGTTATACGTTATTTGTTATACGTTATACGTTATACGTTATACGTTATACGTTATACGTCATACCATATACGTTCTACGTTATACGTTATTTGTTATACGTTATACGTTATACATTATACGTTATACGTTATACGTTATACGTTATATGTTATACGTCATACGTTATACGTCATACCATATACGTTATACGTTATACGATATTTGTTATACGTTATACATTATACGTTATACCATATACGTTATACGTTATACGTTATACGTTTTACGTTATACGTTATACGTTATACGTTATACGTTATACGATACACGTTATACGTTATACGTTATACGCTATACGTTATACCAAATACGTTATACGTTATACGTTATACGTTTTACGTTATACGTTATACGTTATACGTTATACGTTTAGACGTTATACGTTATACATTATACGTTATACGTTATACGGTATACGTTATACCATATACGCTATACGTTATACGTTATACGTTATACTTTACACGTTATACGTTATACGTTATACGTTACACGTTATACGTTATACGTTATACGTTATACGTTATACGTTATACTATACGCTATACGTTATACGTTATACATTATACGTTATACGTTATAGATTATACGTTATACGTTATACGTTATACGTTATAGGTTATACCATATACGTTATACGGTATACGTTATACGTTATATGTTATATGTTATACCATATACGTTATACGTTATACGTTATACGTTTTACGTTATACGTTATACGTTATACGTTATACGTTATACGTTATACGTTATACGTTATACGTTATACGTTATACGTTATACGTTTTGCGATATACGTTATACCATATACGTTATACATTATACGTTAAACGTTAAACGTTATTCGTTATACGTTTTACTCAATACGTTAGACGTTATACGTTATACGTCATACCATATACGTTATACGATATACGTTATACGTTATACGTTATATGTTATACGTCATACGTTATATGTCACACCATATACGCTATACGTTACACGTTATACGTTATACTTTATACGTTATACGTTATACGTTATACGTTACACGTTATACGTAATACGTTATACGTTATACCTTATACGTTATACGTTATACGTTATACGTTATATGTTATACGTCATACGTTATACGTCATACCATATACGTTATACGTTATGCGTTATTTGTTATACGTTATACGTTATACGTTATACGATATACGTTATACGTTATACGTTATACGTTATGCGTCATACGTTATACGTTAGACGTTATACGTTATAAGTTATACGTTATTCGTTATACGTTATGCGTTATACGTTATACGTTATACGTTATACGTTATACATTATACGTTAGACGTTATACGTTATACGTTATACCATATACGTTATACGTTATACGTTATACGTTATATGTTATATGTTATACCATATACGTTATACGTTATAAGTTATACGATATACGTTATACGTTATACGTTATACGTTATACGTTATACGTTATACGTTGTACGTTGTACGTTATACGTTATACGTTATACCATTAACGTTATTCCTTACACGTTATACGTTATACATTATATGTTATACGTTATACGTTATACGTTATACCTTATACGTTATTCGTTATACGTTATACGTTATACGTTATATGTTATATGTTATACCATATACGTTACACGTTATACGTAATACGTTATACGTTATACGTTACACGTTATACGTTATACGTTATACGTTATACGTTAAACGTTATACGTTATACGTTATACGTTATACGTTATATGTTATACGTCATACGTTATACGTCATACCATATACGTTATACGTTATACGTTATACGTTATACGTTATACGTTATACGTCATACCATATACGTTATACGTTATACGTTATTTGTTATACGTTATACGTTATACGTTATACGTTATACGTTATACGTCATACCATATACGTTCTACGTTATACATTATACGTTAAACGATAAACGTTATTCGTTATACGTTATACTCTATACGTTAGACGTTATACGTTATACGTCATACCATATACGTTATACGTTATACGTTATACGTTATATGTTATACGTCATACGTTATACGTCATACCATATACGTTATACGTTATACGTTATTTGTTATACGTTATACGTTATACGTTATACGATATACGTTATACGTTATACGTTATACGTTATACCATATACGTTATACGTTATACGTCATACGTTATACGTTATACGTTATACGTTATACGTCATACCATGTACGTTATTCGTTATGCGTTATACGTTATACCATATACGTTATACGATATAGGTTATACGTTATACGTTATACGTTATACGTTATACGTTATACGTTATACGTTATAAGTTATACGTTATACGTTATATGTTATACGTCATACGTTATACGTTATACCATATACGTTATACGTTATACGTTAAACGTTATACGTTATACGTTATACGTTAAACGTTATACGTTACACGTTATACGTTACACGTTATACGTTATACGTTATACGTTATGCGTCATACGTTATACGTTATACGTTATACGTTATACGTTATACGTTATACGTTATTCGTTATACGTTATGCGTTATACGTTATACGTTATACGTTATAGGTTATACATTATACGTTAGACGTTATACGTTATACGTTATACCATATACGTTATACGTTATACGTTATACTTTATACGTTATACGTTATACGTTATACGTTATACCATATACGTTATACGTTATACGTTATACGTTATATGTTATATGTTATACCATATACGTAATACGTTATACGTTATACGTTATACGTTATACGTTAAACGTTATACGTTATACGTTATACGTTAAACGTTATACGTTACACGTTATACGTTACACGTTATACGTTATACGTTATACGTCATGCGTCATACGTTATACGTTATACGTTATACGTTATACGTTATACGTTATACGTTATTCGTTATACGTTATGCGTTATACGTTATACGTTATACGTTATAGGTTATACATTATACGTTAGACGTTATACGTTATACGTTATACCATATACGTTATACGTTATACGTTATACTTTATACGTTATACGTTATACGTTATACGTTACACGTTATACGTAATACGTTATACGTTATACCTTATACGTTATACGTTATACGTTATACGTTATACGTTATACGTTATACGTTATACGTTATACGTTGTACGTTATACGTTATACGTTATACGTTATACGTTATACGTTATACGTTTTACGTTATACGTTATACGTTATACGTTATGCGTCATACGTTATACATTATACGTTAAACGATAAACGTTATTCGTTATACGTTATACTCTATACGTTAGACGTTATACGTTATACGTCATACCATATACGTTATACGTTATACGTTATACGTTATATGTTATACGTCATACGTTATACGTCATACCATATACGTTATACGTTATACGTTATTTGTTATACGTTATACGTTATACGTTATACGATATACGTTATACGTTATACGTTATACGTTATACCATATACGTTATACGTTATACGTCATACGTTATACGTTATACGTTATACGTTATACGTCATACCATGTACGTTATTCGTTATGCGTTATACGTTATACCATTTACGTTATACGATATAGGTTATACGTTATACGTTATACGTTATACGTTATACGTTATACGTTATACGTTATACGTTATACGTTATATGTTATACGTCATACGTTATACGTTATACCATATACGTTATACGTTATACGTTGTACGTTATACGTTATACGTTATACCATATACGTTATACGTTATACGTTATACCTTATACGTTATATGTTATTCCATATACCTTATACGTCATACGTTATACGTTATACGTTATACGTCATACCATATACGCTATTCGTTATACGTTATGCGTTATACGTTATACCATATACGTTATACGATATAGGTTATACGTTATACGTTATATGTTATACGTTATACCATATACGTTATACATTATACGTTAGACGTTATACGTTATACGTTATACCATATACGTTATACGTTATACCTTATACGTTATATGTTATATGTTATACCTTATACGTTATATGTTATTCCATATACCTTATACGTCATACGTTATACGTTATACGTTATACGTCATACCATATACGTTATTCGTTATACGTTATGCGTTATACGTTATACGTTATACGTCATACCATATACGTTATACGTTATACTGTTATTTGTTATACGTTATACGTTATACGTTATACGTTATATGTTATACGTCATACGTTATACGTCATACCATATACGTTATACGTTATACGTTATTTGTTATACGTTATACGTTATACGTTATACGTTATACGTTATACGTTAAACGTTATACGTTATACGTTATACGTTATACGTTGTATGTTATACGTCATACGTTATACGTCATACCATATACGTTATACGTTATACGTTATACGTTATACGTTATACGTTATACGTCATACCATATACGTTATACGTTATACGTTATACGTTATACGTCATACCATATACGTTCTACGTTATACGTTATTTGTTATACGTTATACGTTATACATTATACGTTATACGTTATACGTTATACGTTATATGTTATACGTCATACGTTATACGTCATACCATATACGTTATACGTTATACGTTATTTGTTATACGTTATACATTATACGTTATACCATATACGTTATACGTTATACGTTATACGTTATACGTTTTACGTTATACGTTATACGTTCTACGTTATACGATACACGTTATACGTTATACGTTATACGCTATACGTTATACCAAATACGTTATACGTTATACGTTATACGTTTTACGTTATACGTTATACGTTATACGTTATACGTTATACGTTATACGTTATACGTTATACGTTATACGTTATACGGTATACGTTATACCATATACGCTATACGTTATACGTTATACGTTATACTTTATACGTTATACGTTATACGTTATACGTTACACGTTATACGTTATACGTTATACGTTATACGTTATACGTTATACGTTATACGTTATACTATACGCTATACGTTATACGTTATACATTATACGTTATACGTTATAGATTATACGTTATACGTTATACGTTATACGTTATAGGTTATACCATATACGTTATACGGTATACGTTATACGTTATATGTTATATGTTATACCATATACGTTATACGTTATACGTTATACGTTTTACGTTATACGTTATACGTTATACGTTATACGTTATACGTTATACGTTATACGTTATACGTTATACGTTATACGTTTTGCGATATACGTTATACCATATACGTTATACATTATACGTTAAACGTTAAACGTTATTCGTTATACGTTTTACTCAATACGTTAGACGTTATACGTTATACGTCATACCATATACGTTATACGTTATACGTTATACGTTATACGTTATATGTTATACGTCATACGTTATATGTCACACCATATACGCTATACGTTATACGTTATACGTTATACTTTATACGTTATACGTTATACGTTATACGTTACACGTTATACGTAATACGTTATACGTTATACGTTATACGTTATACGTTATACGTTATTCGTTATACGTTATGCGTTATACGTTATACGTTATACGTTATACGTTATACATTATACGTTAGACGTTATACGTTATACGTTATACCATATACGTTATACGTTATACGTTATACTTTATACGTTATACGTTATACGTTATACGTTACACGTCATACGTAATACGTTATACGTTATACCTTATACGTTATACGTTATACGTTATACGTTATACGTTATACGTTATACGTTATACGTTATACGTTGTACGTTATACGTTATACGTTATACGTTATACGTTATACGTTATACGTTATACGTTATACGTTATACGTTATACGTTATACGATACACGTTATACGTTATACGTTATACGCTATACGTTATACCAAATACGTTATACGTTATACGTTATACGTTTTACGTTATACGTCATACGTTATACGTTATACCATATACGTTATACGTTATACGTTATACGTTATACGTTATACGTTATACGTTATACGTTATACGTTATACCACATACGTTATACGTTATATGTTATACCTTATACGTTATATGTTATTCCATATACCTTATACGTCATACGTTATACGTTATACGTTATACGTTATACGTTATACGTTATACCATATACGTTATACGTTATATGTTATACCTTATACGTTATATGTTATTCCATATACCTTATACGTCATACGTTATACGTTATACGTTATACGTCATACCATATACGTTATTCGTTATACGTTATGCGTTATACGTTATACCATATACGTTATACGATATAGGTTATACGTTATACGTTATATGTTATACGTTATACCATATACGTTATACATTATACGTTAGACGTTATACGTTATACGTTATACCATATACGTTATACGTTATACCTTATACGTTATATGTTATATGTTATACCATATACGTAATACGTTATACGTTCTACGTTATACGTTATACGTTATACGTTATACGTTATACGTTATACGTCATACCATATACGTTATTCGTTATACGTTATGCGTTATACGTTATACCATATACGTTATACGGTATAGGTTATACGTTATACGTTATACGTTATAGGTTATACATTATACGTTAGACGTTATACGTTATACGTTATACCATATACGTTATACGTTATACGTTATACTTTATACGTTATACGTTATACGTTATACGTTACACGTTATACGTAATACGTTATACGTTATACCTTATACGTTATACGTTATACGTTATACGTTATACGTTATACGTTATACGTTATACGTTATACGTTATGCGATATACGTTATACCATATACGTTATACATTATACGTTAAACGTTAAACGTTATTCGTTATACGTTATACTCTATACGTTAGACGTTATACGTTATACGTCATACCATATACGTTATACGTTATACGTTATACGTTATACGTTATACGTTATACTTTATACGTTATACGTTATACGTTATACGTTACACGTTATACGTAATACGTTATACGTTATACCTTATACGTTATACGTTATACGTTATACGTTATACGTTATACGTTATACGTTATACGTTATGCGATATACGTTATACCATATACGTTATACATTATACGTTAAACGTTAAACGTTATTCGTTATACGTTATACTCTATACGTTAGACGTTATACGTTATACGTCATACCATATACGTTATACGTTATACGTTATACGTTATACGTTATACGTTATACGTTATACGTTATACGTTATACGTTATACGTTATACGTTGTACGTTATACGTTATACGTTATACGTTATACGTTATACGTTATACGTTATACGTTATACGTTATACGATACACGTTATACGTTATACGTTATACGCTATACGTTATACCAAATACGTTATACGTTATACGTTATACGTTTTACGTTATACGTTATACGTTACACGTTATACGTTATACGTTATACGTTATACGTTATACGTTATACGTTATACGTTATACGTTATACGTTATACGGTATACGTTATACCATATACGCTATACGTTATACGTTATAAGTTATACTTTATACGTTATACGTTATACGTTATACGTTACACGTTATACGTTATACGTTATACGTTATACGTTATACGTTATACGTTATACGTTATACGTTATACGTTGTACGTTATACGTTAAACGTTAAACGTTATACGTTATACGTTATGCGTTATACGGTATACGTTATACGTTATACGCTATACGTTATACGTTATACGTTATACATTACACGTTATACGTTATACATTATACGTTATACGTTATACGTTATACGTTATACGTTATAGGTTATACCATATACGTTATACGTTATACGTTATACGTTATATGTTATATGTTATACCTAATACGTTATACGTTATAAGTTATACGATATACGTTATACGTTATACGTTATACGTTATACGTTATACGTTATACGTTATACGTTATACGCTATACGTTATGCGTTATACGCTATACGTTATACGTTATGCGATATACGTTATACCATATACGTTATACATTATACGTTAAACGTGAAACGTTATTCGTTATACGTCATACCATATACGTTATTCGTTATGCGTTATACGTTATACCATATACGTTATACGATATAGGTTATACGTTATACGTTATATGTTATATGTTATACCATACACGTTATACGTTATACGTAATACGTTATACGTTATACGTTATACGTTATACGTTATACGTTATTCGTTATACGTTATACGTTATACGGTATACGTTATACCATATACGCTATACGTTATACGTTATACGTTATACTTTATACGTTATACGTTATACGTTATACGTTATACGTTATACGTTATACGTTATACGGTATACGTTATACGTTATACGTTAAACGTTAAACGTTATACGTTATACGGTATGCGTTATACGGTATACGTTATACGTTATACGCTATACGTTATACGTTATACATTATACGTTATACGTTATACATTATACGTTATACGTTATACGTTATACGTTATACGGTATAGGTTATACCATATACGTTATACGTTATACGTTATACGTTATATGTTATATGTTATATATTATACCATATACGTTATACGTTATACGTTATACGTTATGCGTTATACGTTATACGTTATACGCTATACGTTATACGTTATACGTTACACGTTATACGTTATACGTTATACCATATACGTTATACGTTATACGTTATACGTTATACGTTATACGTTATATGTTATATGTTATACCATATACGTTATACGTTATACGTTATACGTCATACCATATACGTTATACGATATAGGTTAAACGTTATACGTTATACGTTATATGTTATACCATATACGTTATACGTTATACGTTATACGTTATACCAATACGTCATACGTTATACGTTATACGTTATACGTTATACGTTATATGTTATATGTTATACCATATACGTTATACGTTATACGTTATACGTTATACGTTATACGTTATACGTTATACGTTATACGTTATACGTTATACGTTATACGTTATACGTTATACGTTATACGTTGTACGTTGTACGTTATACGTTATACGTTATACCATTAACGTTATTCCTTACACGTTATACGTTATACATTATATGTTATACGTTATACGTTATACGTTATACCTTATACGTTATTCGTTATACGTTATACGTTATACGTTATATGTTATATGTTATACCATATACGTTACACGTTATACGTAATACGTTATACGTTATACGTTATACGTTATACGTTATACGTTACACGTTATACGTTATACCATATACGTTATTCATTATACGTTATACGTTATACGTTATACGTTATACGTTATACGTTATACGTTATACGTTATACGTTATACGTTATACGTTATACGTTATACGTTATGCGATATACGTTATACCATATACGTTATACATTATACGTTAAACGTTAAACGTTATTCGTTATACGTTATACTCTATACGTTAGACGTTATACGTTATACGTCATACCATATACGTTATACGTTATACGTTATACGTTATACGTTATATGTTATACGTCATACGTTATACGTCATAACATATACGATATACGTTATACGTTATTTGTTATACGTTATACGTTATACGTTATACGATATGCGTTTAACGTTATACGTTTATACGTTATACCATATACGTTATACGTTATACGTCATACGTTATACGTTATACGTTATACGTTATACGTTATACGTCATACCATATACGTTATTCGTTATGCGTTATACGTTATACCATATACGTTATACGATATAGGTTATACGTTATACGTTATATGTTATATGTTATACCATATACGTTACACGTTATACGTTATACGTCATACGATATACGTGATACGTTATACGTTATACGTTATACGTTATACGTTATACGTTATACATTATACGTCATACGTTATACGTTATACGTTATACGTTATACGTTATACGTTATACGTTATACGTTATACGTTATACGTTATACGTTATACCAATACGCTATACATTATACGTTATACGTTATACGTTATACGCTATACGTTATGCGTTATACGCTATACGTTATTCCATATACGTTATACGTTATACGTTACACGTTATACGTTATACGTCATACGATATACGTAATACGTTATACGTTATACGTTATACGTTATACGTTATGCGATATATGTTATACCATATACGTTATACATTATACGTTATACGTTATACGTTATACGTTATACCATATACGTTATACGTTATACGTTATACGTTATACGTTATATGTTATACCATTTACGTTATACGTTATACGTTATATGTTATACGTCATACGTTATACGTCATACCATATACGTTATACGTTATACGTTATTTGTTATACGTTATACGTTATACGTTATACGTTATACGTTAAACGTTATACGTTATACGTTATACGTTATACGTTATATGTTATACGTCATACGTTATACGTCATACCATATACGTTATACGTTATACGTTATACGTTATACGTTATACGTTATACGTCATACCATATACGTTATACGTTATACGTTATTTGTTATACGTTATACGTTATACGTTATACGTTATACGTTATACGTCATACCATATACGTTCTACGTTATACGTTATTTGTTATACGTTATACGTTATACATTATACGTTATACGTTATACGTTATACGTTATATGTTATACGTCATACGTTATACGTCATACCATATACGTTATACGTTATACGATATTTGTTATACGTTATACATTATACGTTATACCATATACGTTATACGTTATACGTTATACGTTTTACGTTATACGTTATACGTTATACGTTATACGTTATACGATACACGTTATACGTTATACGTTATACGCTATACGTTATACCAAATACGTTATACGTTATACGTTATACGTTTTACGTTATACGTTATACGTTATACGTTATACGTTATACGTTATACGTTATACGTTATACGTTATACGTTTTGCGATATACGTTATACCATATACGTTATACATTATACGTTAAACGTTAAACGTTATTCGTTATACGTTTTACTCAATACGTTAGACGTTATACGTTATACGTCATACCATATACGTTATACGTTATACGTTATACGTTATACGTTATATGTTATACGTCATACGTTATATGTCACACCATATACGCTATACGTTATACGTTATACGTTATACTTTATACGTTATACGTTATACGTTATACGTTACACGTTATACGTAATACGTTATACGTTATACCTTATACGTTATACGTTATACGTTATACGTTATATGTTATACGTCATACGTTATACGTCATACCATATACGTTATACGTTATACGTTATTTGTTATACGTTATACGTTATACGTTATACGATATACGTTATACGTTATAGATTATACGTTATACGTTATACGTTATACGTTATAGGTTATACCATATACGTTATACGGTATACGTTATACGTTATATGTTATATGTTATACCATATACGTTATACGTTATACGTTATACGTTTTACGTTATACGTTATACGTTATACGTTATACGTTATACGTTATACGTTATACGTTATACGTTATACGTTATACGTTATACGTTTTGCGATATACGTTATACCATATACGTTATACATTATACGTTAAACGTTAAACGTTATTCGTTATACGTTTTACTCAATACGTTAGACGTTATACGTTATACGTCATACCATATACGTTATACGTTATACGTTATACGTTATACGTTATATGTTATACGTCATACGTTATATGTCACACCATATACGCTATACGTTATACGTTATACGTTATACTTTATACGTTATACGTTATACGTTATACGTTACACGTTATACGTAATACGTTATACGTTATACCTTATACGTTATACGTTATACGTTATACGTTATATGTTATACGTCATACGTTATACGTCATACCATATACGTTATACGTTATGCGTTATTTGTTATACGTTATACGTTATACGTTATACGATATACGTTATACGTTATACGTTATACGTTATGCGTCATACGTTATACGTTAGACGTTATACGTTATAAGTTATACGTTATTCGTTATACGTTATGCGTTATACGTTATACGTTATACGTTATACGTTATACATTATACGTTAGACGTTATACGTTATACGTTATACCATATACGTTATACGTTATACGTTATACGTTATATGTTATATGTTATACCATATACGTAATACGTTATACGTTATACGTTATACGTTATACGTTAAACGTTATACGTTATACGTTATACGTTAAACGTTATACGTTACACGTTATACGTTACACGTTATACGTTATACGTTATACGTTATGCGTCATACGTTATACGTTATACGTTATACGTTATACGTTATACGTTATTCGTTATACGTTATGCGTTATACGTTATACGTTATACGTTATAGGTTATACATTATACGTTAGACGTTATACGTTATACGTTATACCATATACGTTATACGTTATACGTTATACTTTATACGTTATACGTTATACGTTATACGTTACACGTTATACGTAATACGTTATACGTTATACCTTATACGTTATACGTTATACGTTATACGTTATACGTTATACGTTATACGTTATACGTTATACGTTATACGTTGTACGTTATACGTTATACGTTATACGTTATACGTTATACGTTATACGTTATACGTTATACGTTATACGTTATACGTTATACGTTATACGTTATACGTTATACGTTATACGTTATACGTTATGCGTCATACGTTATACATTATACGTTAAACGATAAACGTTATTCGTTATACGTTATACTCTATACGTTAGACGTTATACGTTATACGTCATACCATATACGTTATACGTTATACGTTATACGTTATATGTTATACGTCATACGTTATACGTCATACCATATACGTTATACGTTATACGCTATTTGTTATACGTTATACGTTATACGTTATACGATATACGTTATACGTTATACGTTATACGTTATACCATATACGTTATACGTTATACGTCATACGTTATACGTTATACGTTATACGTTATACGTCATACCATGTACGTGATTCGTTATGCGTTATACGTTATACCATATACGTTATACGATATAGGTTATACGTTATACGTTATACGTTATACGTTATACGTTATACGTTATACGTTATACGTTATACGTTATACGTTATATGTTATACGTCATACGTTATACGTTATACCATATACGTTATACGTTATACGTTAAACGTTATACGTTATACGTTATACGTTAAACGTTATACGTTACACGTTATACGTTACACGTTATACGTTATACGTTATACGTTATGCGTCATACGTTATACGTTATACGTTATACGTTATACGTTATACGTTATACGTTATACGTTATTCGTTATACGTTATGCGTTATACGTTATACGTAATACGTTATAGGTTATACATTATACGTTAGACGTTATACGTTATACGTTATACCATATACGTTATACGTTATACGTTATACTTTATACGTTATACGTTATACGTTATACGTTATACCATATACGTTATACGTTATACGTTATACGTTATATGTTATATGTTATACCATATACGTAATACGTTATACGTTATACGTTATACGTTATACGTTAAACGTTATACGTTATACGTTATACGTTAAACGTTATACGTTACACGTTATACGTTACACGTTATACGTTATACGTTATACGTTATGCGTCATACGTTATACGTTATACGTTATACGTTATACGTTATACGTTATACGTTATTCGTTATACGTTATGCGTTATACGTTATACGTTATACGTTATAGGTTATACATTATACGTTAGACGTTATACGTTATACGTTATACCATATACGTTATACGTTATACGTTATACTTTATACGTTATACGTTATACGTTATACGTTACACGTTATACGTAATACGTTATACGTTATACCTTATACGTTATACGTTATACGTTATACGTTATACGTTATACGTTATACGTTATACGTTATACGTTGTACGTTATACGTTATACGTTATACGTTATACGTTATACGTTATACGTTATACGTTATACGTTATACGTTATACGTTATACGTTATGCGTCATACGTTATACATTATACGTTAAACGATAAACGTTATTCGTTATACGTTATACTCTATACGTTAGACGTTATACGTTATACGTCATACCATATACGTTATACGTTATACGTTATACGTTATATGTTATACGTCATACGTTATACGTCATACCATATACGTTATACGTTATACGTTATTTGTTATACGTTATACGTTATACGTTATACGATATACGTTATACGTTATACGTTATACGTTATACCATATACGTTATACGTTATACGTCATACGTTATACGTTATACGTTATACGTTATACGTCATACCATGTACGTTATTCGTTATGCGTTATACGTTATACCATATACGTTATACGATATAGGTTATACGTTATACGTTATACGTTATACGTTATACGTTATACGTTATACGTTATACGTTATACGTTATATGTTATACGTCATACGTTATACGTTATACCATATACGTTATACGTTATACGTTGTACGTTATACGTTATACGTTATACCATATACGTTATACGTTATACGTTATACCTTATACGTTATATGTTATTCCATATACCTTATACGTCATACGTTATACGTTATACGTTATACGTCATACCATATACGCTATTCGTTATACGTTATGCGTTATACGTTATACCATATACGTTATACGATATAGGTTATACGTTATACGTTATATGTTATACGTTATACCATATACGTTATACATTATACGTTAGACGTTATACGTTATACGTTATACCATATACGTTATACGTTATACCTTATACGTTATATGTTATATGTTATACCTTATACGTTATATGTTATTCCATATACCTTATACGTCATACGTTATACGTTATACGTTATACGTCATACCATATACGTTATTCGTTATACGTTATGCGTTATACGTTATACGTTATACGTCATACCATATACGTTATACGTTATACTGTTATTTGTTATACGTTATACGTTATACGTTATACGTTATATGTTATACGTCATACGTTATACGTCATACCATATACGTTATACGTTATACGTTATTTGTTATACGTTATACGTTATACGTTATACGTTATACGTTAAACGTTATACGTTATACGTTATACGTTATACGTTGTATGTTATACGTCATACGTTATACGTCATACCATATACGTTATACGTTATACGTTATACGTTATACGTTACACGTTATACGTAATACGTTATACGTTATACCTTATACGTTATACGTTATACGTTATACGTTATACGTTATACGTTATACGTTATACGTTATACGTTGTACGTTATACGTTATACGTTATACGTTATACGTTATACGTTATACGTTATACGTTATACGTTATACGTTATACGTTATACGATACACGTTATACGTTATACGTTATACGTTATACGTTATACGTTATACGTTATATGTTATACGTCATACGTTATATGTCACACCATATACGCTATACGTTATACGTTATACGTTATACTTTATACGTTATACGTTATACGTTATACGTTACACGTTATACGTAATACGTTATACGTTATACGTTATACGTTATACGTTATACGTTATTCGTTATACGTTATGCGTTATACGTTATACGTTATACGTTATACGTTATACATTATACGTTAGACGTTATACGTTATACGTTATACCATATACGTTATACGTTATACGTTATACTTTATACGTTATACGTTATACGTTATACGTTACACGTTATACGTAATACGTTATACGTTATACCTTATACGTTATACGTTATACGTTATACGTTATACGTTATACGTTATACGTTATACGTTATACGTTGTACGTTATACGTTATACGTTATACGTTATACGTTATACGTTATACGTTATACGTTATACGTTATACGTTATACGTTATACGATACACGTTATACGTTATACGTTATACGCTATACGTTATACCAAATACGTTATACGTTATACGTTATACGTTTTACGTTATACGTCATACGTTATACGTTATACCATATACGTTATACGTTATACGTTATACGTTATACGTTATACGTTATACGTTATACGTTATACCATATACGTTATACGTTATATGTTATACCTTATACGTTATATGTTATTCCATATACCTTATACGTCATACGTTATACGTTATACGTTATACGTTATACGTTATACGTTATACCATATACGTTATACGTTATATGTTATACCTTATACGTTATATGTTATTCCATATACCTTATACGTCATACGTTATACGTTATACGTTATACGTCATACCATATACGTTATTCGTTATACGTTATGCGTTATACGTTATACCATATACGTTATACGATATAGGTTATACGTTATACGTTATATGTTATACGTTATACCATATACGTTATACATTATACGTTAGACGTTATACGTTATACGTTATACCATATACGTTATACGTTATACCTTATACGTTATATGTTATATGTTATACCATATACGTAATACGTTATACGTCCTACGTTATACGTTATACGTTATACGTTATACGTTATACGTTATACGTCATACCATATACGTTATTCGTTATACGTTATGCGTTATACGTTATACCATATACGTTATACGATATAGGTTATACGTTATACGTTATACGTTATAGGTTATACATTATACGTTAGACGTTATACGTTATACGTTATACCATATACGTTATACGTTATACGTTATACTTTATACGTTATACGTTATACGTTATACGTTACACGTTATACGTAATACGTTATACGTTATACCTTATACGTTATACGTTATACGTTATACGTTATACGTTATACGTTATACGTTATACGTTATACGTTGTACGTTATACGTTATACGTTATACGTTATACGTTATACGTTATACGTTATACGTTATACGTTATACGTTATCCGTTATATGTTATACGTTATACGTTATACGTTATACGTTATACGTTATACGATACACGTTATACGTTATACGTTATACGCTATACGTTATACCAAATACGTTATACGTTATACGTTATACGTTATTTGTTATACGTTATACGTTATACGTTATACGTTATATGTTATACCATATACGTAATACGTTATACGTTATACGTTATACGTTATACGTTATACGTTATACGTTACACGTTATACGTTATACGTTATACGTTATGCGTCATACGTTATACGTTATACGTTATACGTTATACGTTATACGTTATTCGTTATACGTTATGCGTTATACGTTATACGTTATACGTTATACGTTATACATTATACGTTAGACGTTATACGTTATACGTTATACCATATACGTTATACGTTATACGTTATACTTTATACGTTATACGTTATACGTTATACGTTACACGTTATACGTAATACGTTATACGTTATACCTTATACGTTATACGTTATACGTTATACGTTATACGTTATACGTTATACGTTATACGTTATACGTTGTACGTTATACGTTATACGTTATACGTTATACGTTATACGTTATACGTTATACGTTATACGTTATACGTTATACGTTATACGTTATACGATACACGTTATACGTTATACGTTATACGCTATACGTTATACCAAATACGTTATACGTTATACGTTATACGTTTTACGTTATACGTTCTACGTTACACGTTATACGTTATACGTTATACGATATACGTTATACGTTATACGTTACACGTTATACGTTATACGTTATACGTTATACGTTATACGTTATACGTTATACGTTATACGTTATACGTTATACGTTATACGTTATCCGTTATATGTTATACGTTATACGTTATACGTTATACGTTATACGTTATACGATACACGTTATACGTTATACGTTATACGCTATACGTTATACCAAATACGTTATACGTTATACGTTATACGTTATTTGTTATACGTTATACGTTATACGTTATACGTTATATGTTATACCATATACGTAATACGTTATACGTTATACGCTATACGTTATACCAAATACGTTATACGTTATACGTTATACGTTATTTGTTATACGTTATACGTTATACGTTATACGTTATATGTTATACCATATACGTAATACGTTATACGTTATACGTTATACGTTATACGTTATACGTTATACGTTTTGCGATATACGTTATACCATATACGTTATACATTATACGTTAAACGTTAAACGTTATTCGTTATACGTTTTACTCAATACGTTAGACGTTATACGTTATACGTCATACCATATACGTTATACGTTATACGTTATACGTTATACGTTATATGTTATACGTCATACGTTATATGTCACACCATATACGCTATACGTTATACGTTATACGTTATACTTTATACGTTATACGTTATACGTTATACGTTACACGTTATACGTAATACGTTATACGTTATACGTTATACGTTATACGTTATACGTTATTCGTTATACGTTATGCGTTATACGTTATACGTTATACGTTATACGTTATACATTATACGTTAGACGTTATACGTTATACGTTATACCATATACGTTATACGTTATACGTTATACTTTATACGTTATACGTTATACGTTATACGTTATACGTTACACGTTATACGTAATACGTTATACGTTATACCTTATACGTTATACGTTATACGTTATACGTTATACGTTATACGTTATACGTTATACGTTATACGTTGTACGTTATACGTTATACGTTATACGTTATACGTTATACGTTATACGTTATACGTTATACGTTATACGTTATACGTTATACGATACACGTTATACGTTATACGTTATACGCTATACGTTATACCAAATACGTTATACGTTATACGTTATACGTTTTACGTTATACGTCATACGTTATACGTTATACCATATACGTTATACGTTATACGTTATACGTTATACGTTATACGTTATACGTTATACGTTATACGTTATACCATATACGTTATACGTTATATGTTATACCTTATACGTTATATGTTATTCCATATACCTTATACGTCATACGTTATACGTTATACGTTATACGTTATACGTTATACGTTATACCATATACGTTATACGTTATATGTTATACCTTATACGTTATATGTTATTCCATATACCTTATACGTCATACGTTATACGTTATACGTTATACGTCATACCATATACGTTATTCGTTATACGTTATGCGTTATACGTTATACCATATACGTTATACGATATAGGTTATACGTTATACGTTATATGTTATACGTTATACCATATACGTTATACATTATACGTTAGACGTTATACGTTATACGTTATACCATATACGTTATACGTTATACCTTATACGTTATATGTTATATGTTATACCATATACGTAATACGTTATACGTCCTACGTTATACGTTATACGTTATACGTTATACGTTATACGTTATGCGTTATACGTTATACCATATACGTTATACGATATAGGTTATACGTTATACGTTATACGTTATAGGTTATACATTATACGTTAGACGTTATACGTTATACGTTATACCATATACGTTATACGTTATACGTTATACTTTATACGTTATACGTTATACGTTATACGTTACACGTTATACGTAATACGTTATACGTTATACCTTATACGTTATACGTTATACGTTATACGTTATACGTTATACGTTATACGTTATACGTTATACGTTGTACGTTATACGTTATACGTTATACGTTATACGTTATACGTTATACGTTATACGTTATACGTTATACGTTATCCGTTATATGTTATACGTTATACGTTATACGTTATACGTTATACGTTATACGATACACGTTATACGTTATACGTTATACGCTATACGTTATACCAAATACGTTATACGTTATACGTTATACGTTATTTGTTATACGTTATACGTTATACGTTATACGTTATATGTTATACCATATACGTAATACGTTATACGTTATACGTTATACGTTATACGTTATACGTTATACGTTACACGTTATACGTTATACGTTATACGTTATGCGTCATACGTTATACGTTATACGTTATACGTTATACGTTATACGTTATTCGTTATACGTTATGCGTTATACGTTATACGTTATACGTTATACGTTATACATTATACGTTACACGTTATACGTAATACGTTATACGTTATACCTTATACGTTATACGTTATACGTTATACGTTATACGTTATACGTTATACGTTATACGTTATACGTTGTACGTTATACGTTATACGTTATACGTTATACGTTATACGTTATACGTTATACGTTATACGTTATACGTTATACGTTATACGTTATACGTTATACGATACACGTTATACGTTATACGTTATACGCTATACGTTATACCAAATACGTTATACGTTATACGTTATACGTTTTACGTTATACGTTCTACGTTACACGTTATACGTTATACGTTATACGATATACGTTATACGTTATACGTTACACGTTATACGTTATACGTTATACGTTATACGTTATACGTTATACGTTATACGTTATACGTTATACGTTATACGTTATACGTTATCCGTTATATGTTATACGTTATACGTTATACGTTATACGTTATACGTTATACGATACACGTTATACGTTATACGTTATACGCTATACGTTATACCAAATACGTTATACGTTATACGTTATACGTTATTTGTTATACGTTATACGTTATACGTTATACGTTATATGTTATACCATATACGTAATACGTTATACGTTATACGCTATACGTTATACCAAATACGTTATACGTTATACGTTATACGTTATTTGTTATACGTTATACGTTATACGTTATACGTTATATGTTATACCATATACGTAATACGTTATACGTTATACGTTATACGTTATACGTTATACGTTACACGTTATACGTTATACGTTATACGTTATACGTTAAACGTTATACGTTACACGTTATACGTTATACGCTATACGTTATACGTTATACGTTAAACGTTATACGTTATACGTTATACGTTAAACGTTATACGTTACACGTTATACGTTATACGTTATACGTTATACGTTATACGTTATACGTTATACGTTATACGTTATACGTTATACGTTATCCGTTATATGTTATACGTTATACGTTATACGTTATACGTTATACGTTATACGATACACGTTATACGTTATACCTTATACGCTATACGTTATACCAAATACGATATACGTTATACGTTATACGTTATTTGTTATACGTTATACGTTATACGTTATACGTTATATGTTATACCATATACGTAATACGTTATACGTTATACGTTATACGTTATACGTTATACGTTACACGTTATACGTTATACGTTATACGTTATGCGTCATACGTTATACGTTATACGTTATACGTTATACGTTATACGTTATTCGTTATACGTTATGCGTTATACGTTATACGTTATACGTTATACGTTATACATTATACGTTAGACGTTATACGTTATACGTTATACCATATACGTTATACGTTATACGTTATACTTTATACGTTATACGTTATACGTTATACGTTACACGTTATACGTAATACGTTATACGTTATACCTTATACGTTATACGTTATACGTTATACGTTATACGTTATACGTTATACGTTATACGTTATACGTTGTACGTTATACGTTATACGTTATACGTTATACGTTATACGTTATACGTTATACGTTATACGTTATACGTTATACGTTATACGATACACGTTATACGTTATACGTTATACGCTATACGTTATACCAAATACGTTATACGTTATACGTTATACGTTTTACGTTATACGTTATACGTTACACGTTATACGTTATACGTTATACGTTATACGTTATACGTTATACGTTATACGTTATACGTTATACGTTATACGTTATACGTTATACGGTATACGTTATACCATATACGCTATACGTTATACGTTATAAGTTATACTTTATACGTTATACGTTATACGTTATACGTTACACGTTATACGTTATACGTTATACGTTATACGTTATACGTTATACGTTATACGTTATTCGTTATACGTTATACGTTGTACGTTATATGTTAAACGTTAAACGTTATACGTTATACGTTATGCGTTATACGGTATACCTTATACGTTATACGCTATACGTTATACGTTATACGTTATACATTATACGTTATTCGTTATACATTATACGTTATACGTTATACGTTATACGTTATACGTTATAGGTTATACCATATACGTTATACGTTATACGTTATACGTTATATGTTATATGTTATACCATATACGTTATACGTTATAAGTTATACGATATACGTTATACGTTATACGTTATACGTTATACGTTATACGTTATACGTTATACGCTATACGTTATGCGTTATACGCTATACGTTATACGTTATGCGATATACGTTATACCATATACGTTATACATTATACGTTAAACGTTAAACGTTATTCGTTATACGTCATACCATATACGTTATTCGTTATGCGTTATACGTTATACCATATACGTTATACGATATAGGTTATACGTTATACGTTATATGTTATATGTTATACCATATACGTTATACGTTATACGTAATACGTTATACGTTATACGTTATACGTTATACGTTATACGTTATACGTTATTCGTTATACGTTATACGTTATACGGTATACGTTATACCATATACGCTATACGTTATACGTTATACGTTATACTTTATACGTTATACGTTATACGTTATACGTTATACGTTATACGTTATACGTTATACGTTATACGTTAAACGTTAAACGTTATACGTTATACGGTATGCGTTATACGGTATACGTTATACGTTATACGCTATACGTTATACGTTATACATTATACGTTATACGTTATACGTTATACGTTATACGGTATAGGTTATACCATATACGTTATACGTTATACGTTATACGTTATATGTTATATGTTATATGTTATACCATATACGTTATACGTTATACGTTATACGTTATGCGTTATACGTTATACGTTATACGCTATACGTTATACGTTATACGTTACACGTTATACGTTATACGTTATACGTTACACGTTATACGTTATACGTTATACGTTATACGTTATACGTTATACGTTATACCATATACGTTATACGTTATACGTTATACGTTATATGTTATATGTTATACCATATACGTTATACGTTATACGTTATACGTCATACCATATACGTTATACGATATAGGTTAAACGTTATACGTTATACGTTATATGTTATACCATATACGTTATACGTTATACGTTATACGTTGTACGTTATACCAATACGTCATACGTTATACGTTATACGTTATACGTTATATGTTATATGTTATACCATATACGTTATACGTTATACGTTATACGTTATACGTTATACGTTATACGTTATACGTTATACGTTATACGTTATACGTTATACGTTATACGTTATACGTTATCCGTTATATGTTATACGTTATACGTTATACGTTATACGTTATACGTTATACGTTATACGTTCTACGTTATACGTTGTACGTTATACGTTATACGTTATACGTTATACGTTATACGTTATACGTTATACGTTATACGTTATACGTTATACGTTATACGATACACGTTATACGTTATACGTTATACGTTACACGTTATACGTTATACGTTATACGTTATACGTTATACGTTATACCATATACGTTGTACGTTATACGTTATACGTTATACGTTATATGTTACATGTTATACCATATACGTTATACGTTATACGTTATACGTCATACCATATACGTTATACGATATAGGTTAAACGTTATACGTTATACGTTATATGTTATACCATATACGTTATACGTTATACGTTATACGTTGTACGTTATACCAATACGTCATACGTTATACGTTATACGTTATACGTTATATGTTATATGTTATACCATATACGTTATACGTTATACGTTATACGTTATACGTTATACGTTATACGTTATACGTTATACGTTATACGTTACACGTTATACGTTATACGTTATCCGTTATATGTTATACGTTATACGTTATACGATACACGTTATACGTTATACGTTATACGCTATACGTTATACCAAATACGTTATACGTTATACGTTATACGTTTTACGTTATACGTCATACGTTATACGTTATACCATATACGTTATACGTTATACGTTATACGTTATACGTTATACGTTATACGTTATACGTTATACCATATACGTTATACGTTATATGTTATACCTTATACGTTATATGTTATTCCATATACCTTATACGTCATACGTTATACGTTATACGTTATACGTTATACGTTATACGTTATACCATATACGTTATACGTTATATGTTATACCTTATACGTTATATGTTATTCCATATACCTTATACGTCATACGTTATACGTTATACGTTATACGTCATACCATATACGTTATTCGTTATACGTTATGCGTTATACGTTATACCATATACGTTATACGATATAGGTTATACGTTCTACGTTATACGTTATACGTTATACGTTATACGTTATACGTTATACGTCATACCATATACGTTATTCGTTATACGTTATGCGTTATACGTTATACCATATACGTTATACGATATAGGTTATACGTTATACGTTATACGTTATAGGTTATACATTATACGTTAGACGTTATACGTTATACGTTATACCATATACGTTATACGTTATACGTTATGCTTTATACGTTATACGTTATACGTTATACGTTACACGTTATACGTAATACGTTATACGTTATACCTTATACGTTATACGTTATACGTTATACGTTATACGTTATACGTTATACGTTATACGTTATACGTTGTACGTTATACGTTATACGTTATACGTTATGCGTTATACGTTATACGTTATACGTTATACGTTATACGTTATACGTTATATGTTATACCATATACGTAATACGTTATACGTTATACGTTATACGTTATACGTTATACGTTACACGTTATACGTTATACGTTATACGTTATGCGTCATACGTTATACGTTATACGTTATACGTTATACGTTATACGTTATACGTTATACTTTATACGTTGTACGTTATACGTTATACGTTATACGTTATACGTTATACGTTATACGTTATACGTTATACGTTATACGTTATACGTTATACGATACACGTTATACGTTATACGTTATACGCTATACGTTATACCAAATACGTTATACGTTATACGTTATACGTTTTACGTTATACGTCATACGTTATACGTTATACCATATACGTTATACGTTATACGTTATACGTTATACGTTATACGTTATACGTTATACGTTATACGTTATACGTTACACGTTATACGTTATACGTTATCCGTTATATGTTATACGTTATACGTTATACGTTATACGTTATACGTTATACGTTATACGTTATACGTTATACGTTGTACGTTATACGTTATACGTTATACGTTATACGTTATACGTTATACGTTATACGTTATACGTTATACGTTATACGTTATACGATACACGTTATACGTTATACGTTACACGCTATACGTTATACCAAATACGTTATACGTTATACGTTATACGTTATTTGTTATACGTTAGACGTTATACGATACACGTTATACGTTATACGTTATACGCTATACGTTATACCAAATACGTTATACGTTATACGTTATACGTTATTTGTTATACGTTATACGTTATACGTTATACGTTATGTGTTATACCATATACGTAATACGTTATACGTTATACGTTATACGTTATACTTTATACGTTACACATTATACGTTATACGTTATACGTTATGCGTCATACGTTATACGTTATACGTTATACGTTATACGTTATACGTTATTCGTTATACGTTATGCGTTATACGTTATACGTTATACGTTATACGTTGTACATTATACGTTAGACGTTATACGTTATACGTTATACCATATACGTTATACGTTATACGTTATACTTTATACGTTATACGTTATACGTTATACGTTATACGTTACACGTTATACGTAATACGTTATACGTTATACCTTATACGTTATACGTTATACGTTATACGTTATACGTTATACGTTATACGTTATACGTTATACGTTATATGTTATACGTCATACGTTATACGTTATACCATATACGTTATACGTTATACGTTATACGTTATTCGTTATACGTTATGCGTTATACGTTATACGTTATACGTTATACGTTGTACATTATACGTTAGACGTTATACGTTATACGTTATACCATATACGTTATACGTTATACGTTATACTTTATACGTTATACGTTATACGTTATACGTTATACGTTACACGTTATACGTAATACGTTATACGTTATACCTTATACGTTATACGTTATACCATATACGTTATACGTTATATGTTATACTTTATACGCTATATGTTATTCCATATACCTTATACGTCATACGTTATACGTTATACGTTATACGTCATACCATATACGTTATTCGTTATACGTTATGCGTTATACGTTATACCATATACGTTATACGATATAGGTTATACGTTATACGTTATATGTTATACGTTATACCATATACGTTATACATTATACGTTAGACGTTATTCGTTATACGTTATACCATATACGTTATACGTTATACCTTATACGTTATATGTTATATGTTATACCATATACGTAATACGTTATACGTTCTACGTTATACGTTATACGTTACACGTTATACGTTATACGTTATACGTTATACGTTATACGTTATACGTTATACGTTATACGTTATACGTTATACGTTATACGTTATACGTTATACGTTATACGATACACGTTATACGTTATACGTTATACGCTATACGTTATACCAAATACGTTATACGTTATACGTTATACGTTATACGTTTTACGTTATACGTTATACGTTGTACGTTATACGTTATACGTTATACGTTATACGTTATACGTTATACGTTATACGTTATACGGTATACGTTATACCATATACGCTATACGTTATACGTTATACGTTATACTTTATACGTTATACGTTATACGTTATACGTTACACGTTATACGTTATACGTTATACCATATACGTTATACGTTATACATTATACGTTATATGTTATATGTTATACCATATACGTAATACGTTATACGTTATACGTTATACGTTATACGTTAAACGTTATACGTTATACGTTATACGTTAAACGTTATACGTTACACGTTATACGTTATACGTTATACGTTATACGTTATACGTTATACGTTATACGTTATACGTTATACGTTATACGTTATACGTTATACGTTATACGTTATCCGTTATATGTTATACGTTATACGTTATACGTTATACGTTATACGTTATACGTTATACGATACACGTTATACGTTATACGTTATACGCTATACGTTATACGCTATACGTTATACGTTATACGTTATACGTTATTTGTTATACGTTATACGTTATACGTTATACGTTATACGATACACGTTATACGTTATACGTTACACGCTATACGTTATACCAAATACGTTATACGTTATACGTTATACGTTATTTGTTATACGTTAGACGTTATACGATACACGTTATACGTTATACGTTATACGCTATACGTTATACCAAATACATTATACGTTATACGTTATACGTTATTTGTTATACGTTATACGTTATACGTTATACGTTATATGTTATACCATATACGTTATACATTATACGTTAAACGTTAAACGTTATTCGTTATACGTCATACCATATACGTTATTCGTTATGCGTTATACGTTATACCATATACGTTATACGATATAGGTTATACGTTATACGTTATATGTTATATGTTATACCATATACGTTATACGTTATACGTAATACGTTATACGTTATACGTTATACGTTATACGTTATACGTTATACGTTATTCGTTATACGTTATACGTTATACGGTATACGTTATACCATATACGCTATACGTTATACGTTATACGTTATACTTTATACGTTATACGTTATACGTTATACGTTATACGTTATACGTTATACGTTATACGTTATACGTTAAACGTTAAACGTTATACGTTATACGGTATGCGTTATACGGTATACGTTATACGTTATACGCTATACGTTATACGTTATACATTATACGTTATACGTTATACGTTATACGTTATACGGTATAGGTTATACCATATACGTTATACGTTATACGTTATACGTTATATGTTATATGTTATATGTTATACCATATACGTTATACGTTATACGTTATACGTTATGCGTTATACGTTATACGTTATACGCTATACGTTATACGTTATACGTTACACGTTATACGTTATACGTTATACGTTACACGTTATACGTTATACGTTATACGTTATACGTTATACGTTATACGTTATACCATATACGTTATACGTTATACGTTATACGTTATATGTTATATGTTATACCATATACGTTATACGTTATACGTTATACGTCATACCATATACGTTATACGATATAGGTTAAACGTTATACGTTATACGTTATATGTTATACCATATACGTTATACGTTATACGTTATACGTTGTACGTTATACCAATACGTCATACGTTATACGTTATACGTTATACGTTATATGTTATATGTTATACCATATACGTTATACGTTATACGTTATACGTTATACGTTATACGTTATACGTTATACGTTATACGTTATACGTTATACGTTATACGTTATACGTTATACGTTATCCGTTATATGTTATACGTTATACGTTATACGTTATACGTTATACGTTATACGTTATACGTTCTACGTTATACGTTGTACGTTATACGTTATACGTTATACGTTATACGTTATACGTTATACGTTATACGTTATACGTTATACGTTATACGTTATACGATACACGTTATACGTTATACGTTATACGTTACACGTTATACGTTATACGTTATACGTTATACGTTATACGTTATACCATATACGTTGTACGTTATACGTTATACGTTATACGTTATATGTTACATGTTATACCATATACGTTATACGTTATACGTTATACGTCATACCATATACGTTATACGATATAGGTTAAACGTTATACGTTATACGTTATATGTTATACCATATACGTTATACGTTATACGTTATACGTTGTACGTTATACCAATACGTCATACGTTATACGTTATACGTTATACGTTATATGTTATATGTTATACCATATACGTTATACGTTATACGTTATACGTTATACGTTATACGTTATACGTTATACGTTATACGTTATACGTTACACGTTATACGTTATACGTTATCCGTTATATGTTATACGTTATACGTTATACGTTATACGTTATACGTTATACGTTATACGTTATACGTTATACGTTATACGTTGTACGTTATACGTTATACGTTATACGTTATACGTTATACGTTATACGTTATACGTTAAACGTTATACGTTATACGTTATACGATACACGTTATACGTTATACGTTACACGCTATACGTTATACCAAATACGTTATACGTTATACGTTATACGTTATTTGTTATACGTTATACGTTATACGTTATACGTTATATGTTATACCATATACGTAATACGTTATACGTTATACGTTATACGTTATACGTTATACGTTACACGTTATACGTTATACGTTATACGTTATGCGTCATACGTTATACGTTATACGTTATACGTTATACGTTATACGTTATTCGTTATACGTTATGCGTTATACGTTATACGTTATACGTTATACGTTATACATTATACGTTAGACGTTATACGTTATACGTTATACCATATACGTTATACGTTATACGTTATACTTTATACGTTATACGTTATACGTTATACGTTACACGTTATACGTAATACGTTATACGTTATACCTTATACGTTATACGTTATACGTTATACGTTATACGTTATACGTTATACGTTATACTTTATACGTTGTACGTTATACGTTATACGTTATACGTTATACGTTATACGTTATACGTTATACGTTATACGTTATACGTTATACGTTATACGATACACGTTATACGTTATACGTTATACGCTATACGTTATACCAAATACGTTATACGTTATACGTTATACGTTTTACGTTATACGTCATACGATATACGTTATACCATATACGTTATACGTTATACGTTATACGTTATACGTTATACGTTATACGTTATACGTTATACCATATACGTTATACGTTATATGTTATACCTTATACGTTATATGTTATTCCATATACCTTATACGTCATACGTTATACGTTATACGTTATACGTTATACGTTATACGTTATACCATATACGTTATACGTTATATGTTATACCTTATACGTTATATGTTATTCCATATACCTTATACGTCATACGTTATACGTTATACGTTATACGTCATACCATATACGTTATTCGTTATACGTTATGCGTTATACGTTATACCATATACGTTATACGATATAGGTTATACGTTATACGTTATATGTTATACGTTATACCATATACGTTATACATTATACGTTAGACGTTATACGTTATACGTTATACCATATACGTTATACGTTATACCTTATACGTTATATGTTATATGTTATACCATATACGTAATACGTTATACGTTCTACGTTATACGTTATACGTTATACGTTATACGTTATACGTTATACGTCATACCATATACGTTATTCGTTATACGTTATGCGTTATACGTTATACCATATACGTTATACGATATAGGTTATACGTTATACGTTATACGTTATAGGTTATACATTATACGTTAGACGTTATACGTTATACGTTATACCATATACGTTATACGTTATACGTTATGCTTTATACGTTATACGTTATACGTTATACGTTACACGTTATACGTAATACGTTATACGTTATACCTTATACGTTATACGTTATACGTTATACGTTATACGTTATACGTTATACGTTATACGTTATACGTTGTACGTTATACGTTATACGTTATACGTTATGCGTTATACGTTATACGTTATACGTTATACGTTATACGTTATACGTTATATGTTATACCATATACGTAATACGTTATACGTTATACGTTATACGTTATACGTTATACGTTACACGTTATACGTTATACGTTATACGTTATGCGTCATACGTTATACGTTATACGTTATACGTTATACGTTATACGTTATACGTTATACTTTATACGTTGTACGTTATACGTTATACGTTATACGTTATACGTTATACGTTATACGTTATACGTTATACGTTATACGTTATACGTTATACGATACACGTTATACGTTATACGTTATACGCTATACGTTATACCAAATACGTTATACGTTATACGTTATACGTTTTACGTTATACGTCATACGTTATACGTTATACCATATACGTTATACGTTATACGTTATACGTTATACGTTATACGTTATACGTTATACGTTATACGTTATACGTTACACGTTATACGTTATACGTTATCCGTTATATGTTATACGTTATACGTTATACGTTATACGTTATACGTTATACGTTATACGTTATACGTTATACGTTGTACGTTATACGTTATACGTTATACGTTATACGTTATACGTTATACGTTATACGTTATACGTTATACGTTATACGTTATACGATACACGTTATACGTTATACGTTACACGCTATACGTTATACCAAATACGTTATACGTTATACGTTATACGTTATACGTTATACGTTATACGTTATACCATATACGTTGTACGTTATACGTAATACGTTATACGTTATATGTTACATGTTATACCATATACGTTATACGTTATACGTTATACGTCATACCATATACGTTATACGATATAGGTTAAACGTTATACGTTATACGTTATATGTTATACCATATACGTTATACGTTATACGTTATACGTTGTACGTTATACCAATACGTCATACGTTATACGTTATACGTTATACGTTATATGTTATATGTTATACCATATACGTTATACGTTATACGTTATACGTTATACGTTATACGTTATACGTTATACGTTATACGTTATACGTTACACGTTATACGTTATACGTTATCCGTTATATGTTATACGTTATACGTTATACGTTATACGTTATACGTTATACGTTATACGTTATACGTTATACGTTATACGTTGTACGTTATACGTTATACGTTATACGTTATACGTTATACGTTATACGTTATACGTTATACGTTATACGTTATACGTTATACGATACACGTTATACGTTATACGTTACACGCTATACGTTATACCAAATACGTTATACGTTATACGTTATACGTTATTTGTTATACGTTATACGTTATACGTTATACGTTATATGTTATACCATATACGTAATACGTTATACGTTATACGTTATACGTTATACGTTATACGTTACACGTTATACGTTATACGTTATACGTTATGCGTCATACGTTCTACGTTATACGTTATACGTTATACGTTATACGTTATTCGTTATACGTTATGCGTTATACGTTATACGTTATACGTTATACGTTATACATTATACGTTAGACGTTATACGTTATACGTTATACCATATACGTTATACGTTATACGTTATACTTTATACGTTATACGTTATACGTTATACGTTACACGTTATACGTAATACGTTATACGTTATACCTTATACGTTATACGTTATACGTTATACGTTATACGTTATACGTTATACGTTATACTTTATACGTTGTACGTTATACGTTATACGTTATACGTTATACGTTATACGTTATACGTTATACGTTATACGTTATACGTTATACGTTATACGATACACGTTATACGTTATACGTTATACGCTATACGTTATACCAAATACGTTATACGTTATACGTTATACGTTTTACGTTATACGTCATACGTTATACGTTATACCATATACGTTATACGTTATACGTTATACGTTATACGTTATACGTTATACGTTATACGTTATACCATATACGTTATACGTTATATGTTATACCTTATACGTTATATGTTATTCCATATACCTTATACGTCATACGTTATACGTTATACGTTATACGTTATACGTTATACGTTATACCATATACGTTATACGTTATATGTTATACCTTATACGTTATATGTTATTCCATATACCTTATACGTCATACGTTATACGTTATACGTTATACGTCATACCATATACGTTATTCGTTATACGTTATGCGTTATACGTTATACCATATACGTTATACGATATAGGTTATACGTTATACGTTATATGTTATACGTTATACCATATACGTTATACATTATACGTTAGACGTTATACGTTATACGTTATACCATATACGTTATACGTTATACCTTATACGTTATATGTTATATGTTATACCATATACGTAATACGTTATACGTTCTACGTTATACGTTATACGTTATACGTTATACGTTATACGTTATACGTCATACCATATACGTTATTCGTTATACGTTATGCGTTATACGTTATACCATATACGTTATACGATATAGGTTATACGTTATACGTTATACGTTATAGGTTATACATTATACGTTAGACGTTATACGTTATACGTTATACCATATACGTTATACGTTATACGTTATGCTTTATACGTTATACGTTATACGTTATACGTTACACGTTATACGTAATACGTTATACGTTATACCTTATACGTTATACGTTATACGTTATACGTTATACGTTATACGTTATACGTTATACGTTATACGTTGTACGTTATACGTTATACGTTATAAGTTATGCGTTATACGTTATACGTTATACGTTATACGTTATACGTTATACGTTATATGTTATACCATATACGTAATACGTTATACGTTATACGTTATACGTTATACGTTATACGTTACACGTTATACGTTATACGTTATACGTTATGCGTCATACGTTATACGTTATACGTTATACGTTATACGTTATACGTTATACGTTATACTTTATACGTTGTACGTTATACGTTATACGTTATACGTTATACGTTATACGTTATACGTTATACGTTATACGTTATACGTTATACGTTATACGTTATACGATACACGTTATACGTTATACGTTATACGCTATACGTTATACCAAATACGTTATACGTTATACGTTATACGTTTTACGTTATACGTCATACGTTATACGTTATACCATATACGTTATACGTTATACGTTATACGTTATACGTTATACGTTATACGTTATACGTTATACGTTATACGTTACACGTTATACGTTATACGTTATCCGTTATATGTTATACGTTATACGTTATACGTTATACGTTATACGTTATACGTTATACGTTATACGTTATACGTTGTACGTTATACGTTATACGTTATACGTTATACGTTATACGTTATACGTTATACGTTATACGTTATACGTTATACGTTATACGATACACGTTATACGTTATACGTTACACGCTATACGTTATACCAAATACGTTATACGTTATACGTTATACGTTATTTGTTATACGTTAGACGTTATACGATACACGTTATACGTTATACGTTATACGCTATACGTTATACCAAATACGTTATACGTTATACGTTATACGTTATTTGTTATACGTTATACGTTATACGTTATACGTTATATGTTATACCATATACGTAATACGTTATACGTTATACGTTATACGTTATACTTTATACGTTACACATTATACGTTATACGTTATACGTTATGCGTCATACGTTATACGTTATACGTTATACGTTATACGTTATACGTTATTCGTTATACGTTATGCGTTATACGTTATACGTTATACGTTATACGTTGTACATTATACGTTAGACGTTATACGTTATACGTTATACCATATACGTTATACGTTATACGTTATACTTTATACGTTATACGTTATACGTTATACGTTATACGTTACACGTTATACGTAATACGTTATACGTTATACCTTATACGTTATACGTTATACGTTATACGTTATACGTTATACGTTATACGTTATACGTTATACGTTATATGTTATACGTCATACGTTATACGTTATACCATATACGTTATACGTTATACGTTATACGTTATTCGTTATACGTTATGCGTTATACGTTATACGTTATACGTTATACGTTGTACATTATACGTTAGACGTTATACGTTATACGTTATACCATATACGTTATACGTTATACGTTATACTTTATACGTTATACGTTATACGTTATACGTTATACGGTATACGTTATACCATATACGCTATACGTTATACGTTATACGTTATACTTTATACGTTATACGTTATACGTTATACGTTACACGTTATACGTTATACGTTATACCATATACGTTATACGTTATACATTATACGTTATATGTTATATGTTATACCATATACGTAATACGTTATACGTTATACGTTATACGTTATACGTTAAACGTTATACGTTATACGTTATACGTTAAACGTTATACGTTACACGTTATACGTTATACGTTATACGTTATACGTTATACGTTATACGTTATACGTTATACGTTATACGTTATACGTTATACGTTATACGTTATACGTTATCCGTTATATGTTATACGTTATACGTTATACGTTATACGTTATACGTTATACGTTATACGATACACGTTATACGTTATACGTTATACGCTATACGTTATACGCTATACGTTATACGTTATACGTTATACGTTATTTGTTATACGTTATACGTTATACGTTATACGTTATACGATACACGTTATACGTTATACGTTACACGCTATACGTTATACCAAATACGTTATACGTTATACGTTATACGTTATTTGTTATACGTTATACGTTATACGTTATACGTTATATGTTATACCATATACGTAATACGTTATACGTTATACGTTATACGTTATACGTTATACGTTATACGTTACACGTTATACGTTATACGTTATACGTTATGCGTCATACGTTATACGTTATACGTTATACGTTATACGTTATACGTTATTCGTTATACGTTATGCGTTATACGTTATACGTTATACGTTATACGTTATACATTATACGTTAGACGTTATACGTTATACGTTATACCATATACGTTATACGTTATACGTTATACTTTATACGTTATACGTTATACGTTATACGTTACACGTTATACGTAATACGTTATACGTTATACCTTATACGTTATACGTTATACGTTATACGTTATACGTTATACGTTATACGTTATACGTTATACGTTGTACGTTATACGTTATACGTTATACGTTATACGTTATACGTTATACGTTATACGTTATACGTTATACGTTATACGTTATACGATACACGTTATACGTTATACGTTATACGCTATACGTTATACCAAACACGTTATACGTTATACGTTATACGTTTTACGTTATACGTCATACGTTATACGTTATACCATATACGTTATACGTTATACGTTATACGTTATACGTTATATGTTATACGTTATACGTTATACCATATACGTTATACGTTATATGTTATACCTTATACGTTATATGTTATTCCATATACCTTATACGTCATACGTTATACGTTATACGTTATACGTTATACGTTATACGTTATACCATATACGTTATACGTTATATGTTATACCTTATACGTTATATGTTATTCCATATACCTTATACGTCATACGTTATACGTTATACGTTATACGTCATACCATATACGTTATTCGTTATACGTTATGCGTTATACGTTATACCATATACGTTATACGATATAGGTTATACGTTATACGTTATATGATATACGTTATACCATATACGTTATACATTATACGTTAGACGTTATACGTTATACGTTATACCATATACGTTATACGTTATACGTTATACTTTATACGTTATACGTTATACGTTATACGTTATACGTTATACGTTATACGTTATACGTTATACGATATAGGTTATACGTTATACGTTATATGATATACGTTATACCATATACGTTATACATTATACGTTAGACGTTATACGTTATACGTTATACCATATACGTTATACGTTATACGTTATACGTCATACCATATACGTTATTCGTTATACGTTATGCGTTATACGTTATACCATATACGTTATACGATATAGGTTATACGTTATACGTTATATGTTATACGTTATACCATATACGTTATACATTATACGTTAGACGTTATTCGTTATACGTTATACCATATACGTTATACGTTATACCTTATACGTTATATGTTATATGTTATACCATATACGTAATACGTTATACGTTCTACGTTATACGTTATACGTTACACGTTATACGTTATACGTTATACGTTATACGTTATACGTTATACGTTATACGTTATACGTTATACGTTATACGTTATACGTTATACGTTATACGATACACGTTATACGTTATACGTTATACGCTATACGTTATACCAAATACGTTATACGTTATACGTTATACGTTATACGTTTTACGTTATACGTTATACGTTGTACGTTATACGTTATACGTTATACGTTATACGTTATACGTTATACGTTATACGTTATACGGTATACGTTATACCGTATACGCTATACGTTATACGTTATACGTTATACTTTATACGTTATACGTTATACGTTATACGTTACACGTTATACGTTATACGTTATACCATATACGTTATACGTTATACATTATACGTTATATGTTATATGTTATACCATATACGTAATACGTTATACGTTATACGTTATACGTTATACGTTAAACGTTATACGTTATACGTTATACGTTAAACGTTATACGTTACACGTTATACGTTATACGTTATACGTTATACGTTATACGCTATATGTTATACCAAATACGTTATACGTTATACGTTATACGTTTTACGTTATACGTTATACGTTACACGTTATACGTTATACGTTATACGTTATACGTTATACGTTATACGTTATACGTTATACGTTATACGTTATACGTTATACGTTATACGGTATACGTTATACCATATACGCTATACGTTATACGTTATAAGTTATACTTTATACGTTATACGTTATACGTTATACGTTACACGTTATACGTTATACGTTATACGTTATACGTTATACGTTATACGTTATTCGTTATACGTTATACGTTGTACGTTATACGTTAAACGTTAAACGTTATACGTTATACGTTATGCGTTATACGGTATACGTTATACGTTATACGCTATACGTTATACGTTATACGTTATACATTATACGTTATTCGTTATACATTATACGTTATACGTTATACGTTATACGTTATACGTTATAGGTTATACCATATACGTTATACGTTATACGTTATACGTTATATGTTATATGTTATACCATATACGTTATACGTTATAAGTTATACGATATACGTTATACGTTATACGTTATACGTTATACGTTATACGTTATACGTTATACGTTATACGCTATACGTTATGCGTTATACGCTATACGTTATACGTTATGCGATATACGTTATACCATACACGTTATACATTATACGTTAAACGTTAAACGTTATTCGTTATACGTCATACCATATACGTTATTCGTTATGCGTTATACGTTATACCATATACGTTATACGATATAGGTTATACGTTATACGTTATATGTTATATGTTATACCATATACGTTATACGTTATACGTAATACGTTATACGTTATACGATATACGTTATACGTTATACGTTATACGTTATTCGTTATACGTTATACGTTATACGGTATACGTTATACCATATACGCTATACGTTATACGTTATACGTTATACTTTATACGTTATACGTTATACGTTATACGTTATACGTTATACGTTATACGTTATACGTTATACGTTAAACGTTAAACGTTATACGTTATACGGTATGCGTTATACGGTATACGTTATACGTTATACGCTATACGTTATACGTTATACATTATACGTTATACGTTATACATTATACGTTATACGTTATACGTTATACGTTATACCATATACGTTATACGTTATACGTTATACGTTATACGTTATATGTTATATGTTATACCATATACGTTATACGTTATACGTTATACGTCATACCATATACGTTATACGTTATACGTTATACGTTATGCGTTATACGTTATACGTTATACGCTATACGTTATACGTTATACGTTACACGTTATACGTTATACGTTATACGTTACACGTTATACGTTATACGTTATACGTTATACGTTATACGTTATACCATATACGTTATACGTTATACGTTATACGTTATACGTTATATGTTATATGTTATACCATATACGTTATACGTTATACGTTATACGTCATACCATATACGTTATACGATATAGGTTAAACGTTATACGTTATACGTTATATGTTATACCATATACGTTATACGTTATACGTTATACGTTATACGTTATACCAATACGTCATACGTTATACGTTATACGTTATACGTTATATGTTATATGTTATACCATATACGTTATACGTTATACGTTATATGTTATATGTTATACCATATACGTTATACGTTATACGTTATACGTTATACGTTATACGTTATACGTTATACGTTATACGTTATACGTTATACGTTATACGTTATACGTTATCCGTTATATGTTATACGTTATACGTTATACGTTATACGTTATACGTTATACGTTATACGTTATACGTTATACGTTGTACGTTATACGTTATACGTTATACGTTATACGTTATACGTTATATGTTATACGTTATACGTTATACGTTATACGTTATACGATACACGTTATACGTTATACGTTACACGCTATACGTTATACCAAATACGTTATACGTTATACGTTATACGTTATTTGTTATACGTTATACGTTATACGTTATACGTTATATGTTATACCATATACGTAATACGTTATACGTTATACGTTATACGTTATACGTTATACGTTACACGTTATACGTTATACGTTATACGTTATGCGTCATACGTTATACGTTATACGTTATACGTTATACGTTATACGTTATTCGTTGTACGTTACACGTTATACGTAATACGTTATACGTTATACCTTATACGTTATACGTTATACGTTATACGTTATACGTTATACGTTATACGTTATACGTTATACGTTGTACGTTATACGTTATACGTTATACGTTATACGTTATACGTTATACGTTATACGTTATACGTTATACGTTATACGTTATACGTTATACGATACACGTTATACGTTATACGTTATACGCTATACGTTATACCAAATACGTTATACGTTATACGTTATACGTTTTACGTTATACGTCATACGTTATACGTTATACCATATACGTTATACGTTATACGTTATACGTTATACGTTATACGTTATACGTTATACGTTATACCATATACGTTATACGTTATATGTTATACCTTATACGTTATATGTTATTCCATATACCTTATACGTCATACGTTATACGTTATACGTTATACGTTATACGTTATACGTTATACCATATACGTTATACGTTATATGTTATACCTTATACGTTATATGTTATTCCATATACCTTATACGTCATACGTTATACGTTATACGTTATACGTCATACCATATACATTATTCGTTATACGTTATGCGTTATAAGTTATACCATATACGTTATACGATATAGGTTATACGTTATACGTTATATGTTATACGTTATACCATATACGTTATACATTATACGTTAGACGTTATACGTTATACGTTAAACCATATACGTTATACGTTATACCTTATACGTTATATGTTATATGTTATACCATATACGTAATACGTTATACGTTCTACGTTATACGTTATACGTTATACGTTATACGTTATACGTTATACGTCATACCATATACGTTATTCGTTATACGTTATGCGTTATACGTTATACCATATACGTTATACGATATAGGTTATACGTTATACGTTATACGTTATAGGTTATACATTATACGTTAGACGTTATACGTTATACGTTATACCATATACGTTATACGTTATACGTTATACTTTATACGTTATACGTTATACGTTATACGTTAAACGTTATACGTAATACGTTATACGTTATACCTTATACGTTATACGTTATACGTTATACGTTATACGTTATACGTTATACGTTATACGTTATACGTTGTACGTTATACGTTATACGTTACACGTTATACGTTATACGTTATACGTTATACGTTATACGTTATACGTTATCCGTTATATGTTATACGTTATACGTTATACGTTATACGTTATACGTTATACGATACACGTTATACGTTATACGTTATACGCTATACGTTATACCAAATACGTTATACGTTATACGTTATACGTTATTTGTTATACGTTATACGTTATACGTTATACGTTATATGTTATACCATATACGTAATACGTTATACGTTATACGTTATACGTTATACGTTATACGTTACACGTTATACGTTATACGTTATACGTTATGCGTCATACGTTATACGTTATACGTTATACGTTATACGTTATACGTTATTCGTTATACGTTATGCGTTATACGTTATACGTTATACGTTATACGTTATACATTATACGTTAGACGTTATACGTTATACGTTATACCATATACGTTATATGTTATACGTTATACGTTATATGTTATATGTTATACCATATACGTAATACGTTATACGTTATACGTTATACGTTATACGTTAAATGTTATACGTTATACGTTATACGTTAAACGTTATACGTTACACGTTATACGTTATACGTTATACGTTATACGTTATACGTTATACGGTATACGTTATACCATATACGCTATACGTTATACGTTGTAAGTTATACTTTATACGTTATACAGTATACGTTATACGTTACACGTTATACGTTATACGTTATACGTTATACGTTATACGTTATACGTTATTCGTTATACGTTATACGTTGTACGTTATACGTTAAACGTTAAACGTTATACGTTATACGTTATGCGTTATACGGTATACGTTATACGTTATACGCTATACGTTATACGTTATACGTTATACATTATTCGTTATTCGTTATACATTATACGTTATACGTTATACGTTATACGTTATACGTTATACGTTATACGTTATACGTTATACGTTATACGTTATACGTTGTACGTTTTACGTTATACGTTATACGTTACACGTTATACGTTATACGTTATACGTTATACGTTATACGTTATACGTTATACGTTATAAGTTATACGTTATACGTTATACGGTATACGTTATACCATATACGCTATACGTTATACGTTATAAGTTATACTTTATACGTTATACGTTATACGTTATACGTTACACGTTATACGTTATACGTTATACGTTATACGTTATACGTTATATGTTATATGTTATACCATATACGTTATACGTTATAAGTTATACGATATACGTTATACGTTATACGTTATACGTTATACGTTATACGTTATACGTTATACGTTATACGCTATACGTTATGCGTTATACGCTATACGTTATACGTTATGCGATATACGTTATACCATATACGTTATACATTATACGTTAAACGTTAAACGTTATTCGTTATACATCATACCATATACGTTATTCGTTATGCGTTATACGTTATACCATATACGTTATACGATATAGGTTATACATTATACGTTATATGTTACATGTTATACCATATACGTTATACGTTATACGTAATACGTTATACGTTATACGTTATACGTTATACGTTATACGTTATACGTTATACGTTATTCGTTATACGTTATACGTTATACGGTATACGTTATACCATATACGCTATACGTTATACGTTATACGTTATACTTTATACGTTATACGTTATAAGTTATACGTTATACGTTATACGTTATACGTTATACGGTATACGTTATACGTTATACGTTAAACGTTAAACGTTATACGTTATACGGTATGCGTTATACGGTATACGTTATACGTTATACGCTATACGTTATACGTTATACATTATACGTTATACGTTATACATTATACGTTATACGTTATACGTTATACGTTATACGGTATAGGTTATACCATATACGTTATACGTTATACGTTATACGTTATATGTTATATGTTATATGTTATACCATATACGTTATACGTTATACGTTATACGTTATGCGTTATACGTTATACGTTATAGGCTATACGTTATACGTTATACGTTACACGTTATACGTTATACGTTATACGTTACACGTTATACGTTATACGTTATACGTTATACGTTATACGTTATACCATATACGTTATACGTTATACGTTATACGTTATACGTTATACGTTATATGTTATATGTTATACCATATACGTTATACGTTATACGTTATACGTCATACCATATACGTTATACGATATAGGTTAAACGTTATACGTTATACGTTATATGTTATACCATATACGTTATACGTTATACGTTATACGTTATACGTTATACCAATACGTCATACGTTATACGTTATACGTTATACGTTATATGTTATATGTTATACCATATACGTTATACGTTATACGTTATACGTTATACGTTATACGTTATACGTTATACGTTATACGTTATACGTTATACGTTATACGTTATACGTTATACGTTATACGTTATACGTTATACGTTGTACGTTGTACGTTATACGTTATACGTTATACCATTAACGTTATTCCTTACACGTTATACGTTATACATTATATGTTATACGTTATACGTTATACGTTATACCTTATACGTTATTCGTTATACGTTATACGTTATACGTTATACGTTATATGTTATATGTTATACCATATACGTTATACGTTATACGTAATACGTTATACGTTATACGTTATACGTTATACGTTATACGTTACACGTTATACGTTATACCATATACGTTATTCATTATACGTTATACGTTATACATTATACGTTATACGCTATACGTTATGCGTTATGCGTTATACGCTATACGTTATACCATATACGTTATACGTTATACGTTATACGTCATACCATATACGTAATACGTTATACGTTATACGTTATACGTTATACGTTATACGTTATACGTTATACGTTATACGTTATACGTTATACGTTATACGTCATACGTTATACGTTAGACGTTATACGTTATGCGATATACGTTATACCATATACGTTATACATTATACGTTAAACGTTAAACGTTATTCGTTATACGTTATACTCTATACGTTAGACGTTATACGTTATACGTCATACCATATACGTTATACGTTATACGTTATACGTTATACGTTATATGTTATACGTCATACGTTATACGTTATACGAAATGCGTTTAACGTTATACGTTATTTGTTATACGTTATACGTTATACGTTATACGAAATGCGTTTAACGTTATACGTTATACGTTATACCATATACGTTATACGTTATACGTCATACGTTATACGTTATACGTTATACGTTATACGTTATACGTCATACCATATACGTTATTCGTTATGCGTTATACGTTATACCATATACGTTATACGATATAGGTTATACGTTATACGTTATATGTTATATGTTATACCATATACGTTACACGTTATACGTTATACGTCATACGATATACGTAATACGTTATACGTTATACGTTATACGTTATACGTTATACGTTATACATTATACGTTATACGTTATACGTTATACGTTATACGTTATACGTTATACGTTATACGTTATACGTTATACGTTATACGTTATACGTTATACCAATACGCTATACATTATACGTTATACGTTATACGTTATACGCTATACGTTATGCGTTATACGCTATACGTTATTCCATATACGTTATACGTTATACGTTACACGTTATACGTTATACGTCATACGATATACGTAATACGTTATACGTTATACGTTATACGTTATACGTTATACGTTATGCGATATATGTTATACCATATACGTTATACATTATACATTATACGTTATACGTTATACGTTATACCATATACGTTATACGTTATACGTTATACGTTATACGTTATATGTTATACCATATACGTTATACGTTATACGTTATATGTTATACGTCATACGTTATACGTCATACCATATACGTTATACGTTATACGTTATTTGTTATACGTTATACGTTATACGTTATACGTTATACGTTAAACGTTATACGTTATACGTTATACGTTATACGTTATACGTTATATGTTATACGTCATACGTTATACGTCATACCATATACGTTATACGTTATACGTTATACGTTATACGTTATACGTTATATGTTATATGTTATACCATATACGTTATACGTTATACGTTATACGTCATACCATATACGTTATACGATATAGGTTAAACGTTATACGTTATACGTTATATGTTATACCATATACGTTATACGTTATACGTTATACGTTATACGTTATACCAATACGTCATACGTTATACGTTATACGTTATACGTTATATGTTATATGTTATACCATATACGTTATACGTTATACGTTATACGTTATACGTTATACGTTATACGTTATACGTTATACGTTATACGTTATACGTTATACGTTATACGTTATACGTTATACGTTATACGTTGTACGTTGTACGTTATACGTTATACGTTATACCATTAACGTTATTCCTTACACGTTATACGTTATACATTATATGTTATACGTTATACGTTATACGTTATACCTTATACGTTATTCGTTATACGTTATACGTTATACGTTATACGTTATATGTTATATGTTATACCATATACGTTATACGTTATACGTAATACGTTATACGTTATACGTTATACGTTATACGTTATACGTTACACGTTATACGTTATACCATATACGTTATTCATTATACGTTATACGTTATACATTATACGTTATACGCTATACGTTATGCGTTATGCGTTATACGCTATACGTTATACCATATACGTTATACGTTATACGTTATACGTCATACCATATACGTAATACGTTATACGTTATACGTTATACGTTATACGTTATACGTTATACGTTATACGTTATACGTTATACGTTATACGTTATACGTTATACGTTAGACGTTATACGTTATGCGATATACGTTATACCATATACGTTATACATTATACGTTAAACGTTAAACGTTATTCGTTATACGTTATACTCTATACGTTAGACGTTATACGTTATACGTCATACCATATACGTTATACGTTATACGTTATACGTTATACGTTATATGTTATACGTCATACGTTATACGTCATAACATATACGATATACGTTATACGTTATTTGTTATACGTTATACGTTATACGTTATACGAAATGCGTTTAACGTTATACGTTATACGTTATACCATATACGTTATACGTTATACGTCATACGTTATACGTTATACGTTATACGTTATACGTTATACGTCATACCATATACGTTATTCGTTATGCGTTATACGTTATACCATATACGTTATACGATATAGGTTATACGTTATACGTTATATGTTATATGTTATACCATATACGTTACACGTTATACGTTATACGTCATACGATATACGTAATACGTTATACGTTATACGTTATACGTTATACGTTATACGTTATACATTATACGTTATACGTTATACGTTATACGTTATACGTTATACGTTATACGTTATACGTTATACGTTATACGTTATACGTTATACGTTATACCAATACGCTATACATTATACGTTATACGTTATACGTTATACGCTATACGTTATGCGTTATACGCTATACGTTATTCCATATACGTTATACGTTATACGTTACACGTTATACGTTATACGTCATACGATATACGTAATACGTTATACGTTATACGTTATACGTTATACGTTATACGTTATGCGATATATGTTATACCATATACGTTATACATTATACATTATACGTTATACGTTATACGTTATACCATATACGTTATACGTTATACGTTATACGTTATACGTTATATGTTATACCATATACGTTATACGTTATACGTTATATGTTATACGTCATACGTTATACGTCATACCATATACGTTATACGTTATACGTTATTTGTTATACGTTATACGTTATACGTTATACGTTATACGTTAAACGTTATACGTTATACGTTATACGTTATACGTTATACGTTATATGTTATACGTCATACGTTATACGTCATACCATATACGTTATACGTTATACGTTATACGTTATACGTTATACGTTATACGTCATACCATATACGTTATACGTTATACGTTATTTGTTATACGTTATACGTTATACGTTATACGTTATACGTTATACGTTATACGTCATACCATATACGTTCTACGTTATACGTTATTTGTTATACGTTATACGTTATACATTATACGTTATACGTTATACGTTATACGTTATACGTTATACGTTATATGTTATACGTCATACGTTATACGTCATACCATATACGTTATACGTTATACGTTATTTGTTATACGTTATACGTTATACGTTATACGTTATACGTTATACGTCATACCATATACGTTCTACGTTATTTGTTATACGTTATACGTTATACATTATACGTTATACGTTATACGTTATACGTTATACGTTGTAACATATACGTTATACGATATACGTCCTACGTTATACGTTATACGTTATACGTTATACGTCATACCATATACGTTATTCGTTATGCGTTATACGTTATACCATATACGTTATACGATATAGGTTATACGTTATACCATATACGTTATACGTTATACGTCATACGTTATACGTTATACGTTATACGTTATACGTTATACGTTATGCGTTATACGTTATACCATATACGTTATACGATATAAGTTATACGTTATACGTTATATGTTATATGTTATACGATTTACGTTATACGTTATACGTTGTACGTTATACGTTATACGTTATACGTCATACCATATACGTTATACGTTATACGTTATACGTTATACGTTATATGTTATACGTCATACGTTATACGTCATACCATACACGTTATACGTTATACGTTATACGTTATACGTTATACGTTATACGTCATACGTTATACGTTATACATTATACGTTATACGTTATACGTTATAAGTTATACGTTGTACCATATACGTTATACGATATACGTCCTACGTTATACGTTATACGTTATACGTTATACGTCATACCATATACGTTATTCGTTATGCGTTATACGTTATACCATATACGTTATACGATATAGGTTATACGTTATACCATATACGTTATACGTTATACGTCATACGTTATACGTTATACGTTATACGTTATACGTTATACGTTATGCGATATATGTTATACCATATACGTTATACATTATACGTTATACGTTATACGTTATACGTTATACCATATACGTTATACGTTATACGTTATACGTTATACGTTATATGTTATACCATATACGTTATACGTTATACGTTATACGTTATATGTTATACGTCATACGTTATACGTCATACCATATACGTTATACGTTATACGTTATTTGTTATACGTTATACGTTATACGATATACGTTATACGTTATACGTTGTACGTTATACCATATACGTTATACGTTATACGTCATGCGTTATACGTTATACGTTATACGTTATACGTTATACGTTATACGTTATGCGTTATACGTTATACCATATACGTTATACGATATAGGTTATACGTTATACGTTATATGTTATATGTTATACGATATACGTTATACGTTATACGTTATACGTTATACGTTATACGTCATACCATATACGTTATACGTTATACGTTATACGTTATATGTTATACGTCATACGTTATACGTCATACCATACACGTTATACATTATACGTTATTTGTTATACGTTATACATTATACGTTATACGTTATACGTTATACGTTATACGTTATACGTTATACCATATACGTTATACGTTATACGTCATACCATATACGTTATTCGTTATACATTATGCGTTATACGTTATACCATATACGTTATACGTTATACGTCATACGTTATACGTAATACGTTGTACGTTATACGTCATACCGTATACGTTATTCGTTATACGTTATGCGTTATACGTTATACCATATACGTTATACGATATGGGTTATACGTTATACGTTATATGTTATATGTTATACGATATACGTTATACGTTATACGTTATACGTTATACGTTATACCTCATACCATATACGTTATACGATATAGGTTATACGTTATACGTTACATGTTATATGTTATACCATATACGTTATACGTTATACGTTATACCTTATACGTTATACGTTATACGTTATACGTTATACGTTATATGTTTTATGCTATACCATATACGTTATACGTTATACGTAATACGTTATACGTTATACGTTATACGTTATACGTTATACGTTATACGTTACACGTTATACGTTATACCATATACGTTATTCATTATACGTTATACGTTATACGTTATACGTTATACGTTATACGTTATACGTTATACCTTATAGGTTATTCGTTATACGCTATACGTTATACGTTATACGTTATACGTTATACGTTATACGTTATACGTTATACGTTATACGTTATACGTTATACGTTATACGTTATACGTTATACGTTATACGTTATACGTTATACGTTATACGTTATACGTTATACGTTATACGTTATACGTTAAACGTTAAACGTTATACGTTATACGATACACGTTATACGTTATACGTTATACGCTATACGTTATACCAAATACGTTATACGTTATACGTTATACGTTACACGTTATACGTTATACGTTATACGTTATACGTTATACGTTACACGTTATACGTTGTACATTATACGTTATACGTTATACCATATACGTTATTCATTATACGTTATACGTTATACATTATATGTTATACGTCATACGTTATACGTTATTCGTTATACGCTATACGTTATACGTTATTCGTTATACCATATACGTTATACGTTATACGTTATACATTATACGTTAGACGTTATACGTTATACGTTATACCATATACGTTATACGTTATACGTTATACGTTATATGTTATATGTTATACCATACACGTAATACGTTATACGTTATACGTTATACGTTATACGTTATACGTTATACGTTATACGTTATACGTTATACTTTATACGTTATACGTTATACGTTATACGTTATACGTTATTCGTTATACGTTAAACGTTATACGTTATACGTTATACGTTATACGTTATACGTTATGCGTTATGCCCTATATGTTATACGTTATACGTTATACGTTATACGTTATACGTTATACGTTATATGTTATATGTTATACGATATACGTTATACGTTATACGTTATACGTTATACGTTATACGTCATACCATATACGTTAAACGATATAGGTTATACGTTATACGTTACATGTTATATGTTATACCATATACGTTATACGTTATACGTTATACGTTATACGTTATATGTTATACGTTATACGTTATATGTTATATATTATACCATATACGTTATACGTTATACGTAATACCTTATACGTTATACGTTATACGTTATACGTTATACGTTATATGTTTTATGCTATACCATATACGTTATACGTTATACGTAATACATTATACGTTATACGTTATACGTTATACGTTATACGTTATACGTTACACGTTATACGTTATACCATGTACGTTGTTCATTATACGTTATACGTTATACGTTATACGTTATACGTTATACGTTATATGTTATACGTTATACGTTATACGTTATACGTTATACGCTATACGTTATACGTCATACGTTATACGTTATACGTTATACGTTATACGTCATACCATATACGTTATTCGTTATACGTTATGCGTTATACGTTATACCATATACGTTATACGATATAGGTTATACGTTATACGTTACATGTTATATGTTATACCATATACGTTATACGTTATACGTTATACGTTATACGTTATACGTTATACGTTATACGTTATACGTTATACTTTATACGTTATACGTTATACGTTATATGTTATATATTATACCATATACGTTATACGTTATACGTTATACGTTATACGTTATATGTTACATGTTATACCATATACGTTATACGTTATACGTAATACGTTATACGTTATACGTTATACGTTATACGTTATACGTTATACGTTATACGTTATACGTTATACGTTACATGTTATATGTTATACCATATACGTTATTCGTTAGACGTTATACGTTATACGTCATACCATATACGTTATACGATATAGGTTATACGTTACACGTTACATGTTATATGTTATACCATATACGTTATACGTTATACGTTATACGTTATACGTTATACGTTATACGTTATACGTTATACGTTATACGTTATACGTTATACGTTATACGTTATACGTTATACGTTATACGTTATACGTTATACGTTATACGTTATACGTTATACGTTATACGTTATACGTTATACGTTATACGTTATACGTTATACGTTATACGTTATACGTTATACGTTATACGTTATACGTTATACGTTATACGTTATACGTTATACGTTATACGGTATACGTTATACCATATACGCTATACGTTATACGTTATGCGTTATACGGTATACGTTATACGTTATACGTTATACGTTATACGTTATACGTTATACGTTATACGTTAAACGTTAAACGTTATACGTTATACGTTATACGTTATACGTTATACGTTTTACGTTATACGTTATACGTTATACGTTATACGTTATACGTTAAACGTTAAACGTTATACGTTATACGATACACGTTATACGTTATACGTTATACGCTATACGTTATACCAAATACGTTATACGTTATACGTTATACGTTACACGTTATACGTTATACGTTATACGTTATACGTTATACGTTATACGTTATACGTTGTACATTATACGTTATACCATATACGTTATACGTTATACGTTATACATTATACGTTAGACGTTATACGTTATACGTTATACCATATACGTTATACGTTATACGTTATACGTTAAACGTTATACGTTATACGTTATACGTTAAACGTTATACGTTATACGTTATACGTTATACGTTATACGATATACGTTATAAGTTATACGTTATACGTTATACGTTATACGTTATACGTTATACGTTATACATGATACGATACACGTTATACGTTATACGTTATACGCTATACGTTATACCAAATACGTGATACGTTATACGTTATACGTTAAACGTTATACGTTATACGTTATACGTTATACGTTATACGTTATACGTTATACGTTAAACATTAAACGTTATACGTTATACGTTATGCGTTATACGGTATACGTTATACGTTATACGTTATACGATATACGTTATAAGTTATACGTTATACGTTATACGTTATACGTTATACCTTATACGTTATACGTTATATGTTATATGTTATATGTTATACCATATACGTTATACGTTATACGTAATACGTTATACGTTATGCGTTATACCTTATACGTTATACGTTATATGTTATATGTTATATGTTATACCATATACGTTATACGTTATACGTTATACGTTATACGTTATACGTCATACGTTGAACGTTATACGTTATACGTTATACGTTAAACGTTATACGTTATACGTTATACGTTAAACGTTATACGTTATACGTTATACGTTATACGTTATACGATATACGTTATAAGTTATACGTTATACGTTATACGTTATACGTTATACCTTATACGTTATACGTTATATGTTATATGTTATATGTTATACCATATACGTTATACGTTATACGTAATACGTTATACGTTATACGTTATACGATAGACGTTATACGTTATACGTTATACGTTATACGTTATACGTTATACGTTATACGTTATACGTTGTACATTATACGTTATACGTTACACCATATACGTTATTCATTATACGTTATACGTTATACATTATATGTTATACGTTACACGTTATACGTTATACCTTATACGTTATACGTTATACGTTATACGTTATACGTTATATGTTATATGTTATACCATATACGTTATACGTTATACGTAATACGTTATACGTTATACGTTACACGTTATACGTTATACCATATACGTTATACGTTATACGTTATACGTTATACGTTAGACGTTATACGTTATACGTTATATCATATACGTTATACGTTATACGTTACACGTTATATGTTATATGTTATACCATATACGAAATACGTTATACGTTATACGTTACACGTTATACGTCATACGTTAAACGTTATACGTTATACGTTATACGTTATACGTTAAACGTTATACGTTATACGTTATACGTTATACGTTATACGATATACGTTATAAGTTATACGTTATACGTTATACGTTATACGTTACACGTTATACGTTATACATGATACGATACACGTTATACGTTATACGTTATACGCTATACGTTATACCAAATACGTGATACGTTATACGTTATACGTTAAACGTTGTACGTTATACGTTATACGTTATACGTTATACGTTATACGTTATACGTTATACGTTAAACATTAAACGTTATACGTTATACGTTATGCGTTATACGGTATACGTTATACGTTATACGTTATACGTTATACGTTATACGTTATACGTTATACGTTATACGTTATACGTTATACGTTATACGTTATACGTTATACGTTAAACGTTAAACGTTATACGTTATACGATACACGTTATACGTTATACATGATACGATACACGTTATACGTTATACGTTATACGCTATACGTTATACTAAATACGTTATACGTTATACGTTATACGTTACACGTTATACGTTATAGGTTATACGTTATACGTTATACGTTATACGGTATACGTTATACCATATACGCTATACCATATACGCTATACCATATACACTATACGTTATACGTTATACGTTATACTTTATACGATATACGTTATACGTTATACGTTATACGTTATACGTTATACGTTATACGTTATACGTTATACGTGATACGTTATACGTTATACGTTATACGTTATACGTTATACGTTATACGTTATACGTTAAACATTAAACGTTATACGTTATACGCTATGCGTTATACGGTATACGTTATACGTTATACGTTATACGTTATACGTTATACGTTATACGTTATACGTTATACGTTATACGTTATACGTTATACGTTATACGTTATACGTTATACGTTATACGTTATACGTTATACGTTAAACGTTAAACGTTATACGTTATACGATACACGTTATACGTTATACGTTATACGCTATACGTTATACCAAATACGTTATACGTTATACGTTATACGTTACACGTTATACGTTATATGTTATACGTTATACGTTATTCCATATACGTTATACGTTATACGTTATACGTTATAGGTTATATGTTATATGTTATATGTTATACCATATACGTTATACGTTATACGTTATACGTTATACGTTATACGTTATACGTTATACGTTATACGTTATACGTTATACGTTATACGTTATACGTTATACGTTATACGTTATACGTTATACGTTATACGTTATACGTTATACGTTATACGTTATACGTTATACGTTATACGTTATACGTTATACGTTATACGTTATACGTTATTCCATATACGTTATACGTTATACGTTATACGTTATAGGTTATATGTTATATGTTATATGTTATACCATATACGTTATACGTTATACGTTATACGTTATACGTTATACGTTATACGTTATACGTTATACGTTATACGTTATACGTTATACGTTATACGTTATACGTTATACGTTATTCCATATACGTTATACGTTATACGTTATACGTTATAGGTTATATGTTATATGTTATATGTTATACCATATACGTTATACGTTATACGTTATACGTTATACGTTATACGTTATACGTTATACGTTATACGTTATACGTTATACGTTATACGTTATACGTTATACGTTATACGTTATACGTTGTACGTTATACGTTATACGTTATACGTTATACGATATACGTTATACCATATACGCTATTCATTATACGCTATACGTTATACATTATTCGTTATACGTTATACGTTATACGTTATACCATATACGTTATTCGTTATACGTTATACGTTATACGTTATATGTTATACCATATACGTTATACGTTATACGTTATACGTTATATGTTATACGTCATACGTTATACGTCATACCATATACGTTATACGTTATACGTTATTTGTTATACGTTATACGTTATACGTTATACGTTATACGTTATACGTTATACCATATACGTTATACGTTATACGTTATACTTTATACGTTATACGTTATACGTTATACGTTATACGTTATACGTTATACGTTATACGTTATACGTTATACGTTATACGTTATACGTTATATGTTATATATTATACCATATACGTTATACGTTATACGTTATACGTTATACCTTATACGTTATACGTTATACGTTATACGTTATACGTTATATGTTTTATGTTATACCATATACGTTATACGTTATACGTAATACGTTATACGTTATACGTTATACGTTATACGTTATACGTTATACGTTATACGTTACACGTTATACGTTATACGTTACACGTTATACGTTATACGTTATACGTTATACGTTATACGTTATACGTTATATGTTATATATTATACCAGATACGTTATACGTTATACGTTATACCTTATACGTTATACGTTATACGTTATACGTTATACGTTATATGTTTTATGTTATACCATATACGTTATACGTTATACGTAATACGTTATACGTTATACGTTATACGTTATACGTTATACGTTATACGTTACACGTTATACGTTATACGTTATACGATACACGTTATATGTTATACGTTATACGCTATACGTTATACGTTACACGTTATACGTTATACGTTATACGTTATACGTTATACGTTATACGTTATACGTTATACGTTATACGTTATACGTTATCCGATTTACGTTATACCACATACGTTATGCATTATAGGTTATATGTTATATGTTATATGTTATACCATATACGTTATACGTTATACGTTATACATTATACGTTATACGTTATACGTTATACGTTATACGTTATACGTTATACGTTATACGTTATACGTTATACGTTATACGTTATTCCATATACGTTATACGTTATACGTTATACGTTATAGGTTATATGTTATATGTTATATGTTATATGTTATACCATATACGTTATACGTTATACGTAATACGTTATACGTTATACGTTATACGTTATACGTTATACGTTATACGTTATATGTTACATGTTATACCATATACGTTATACATTACACGTAATACGTTATACGTTATACGTTATACGTTATACGTTATACGTTATACGTTATACGTTATACGTTACACGTTATACGTTATACCATATACGTTATTCGTTATACGTTATGCGTTATACGTCATACCATATACGTTATACGATATAGGTTATACGTTATACGTTACATGTTATATGTTATACCATATACGTTATACGTTATACGTTATACGTTATACGTTATACGTTATACGTTATACGTTATACGTTATACGTTATACGTTATACGTTGTACGTTATACGTTATATGTTATATATTATACCATATACGTTATACGTTATACGTTATACGTTATACCTTATACGTTATACGTTATACGTTATACGTTATACGTTATACGTTATATGTTTTATGTTATACCATATACGTTATACGTTATACGTAATACGTTATACGTTATACGTTATACGTTATACGTTATACGTTATACGTTATACGTTACACGTTATACGTTATACGTTATACGATACACGTTATATGTTATACGTTATACGCTATACGTTATACGTTATACGTTATACGTTATACGTTACACGTTATACGTTATACGTTATACGATACACGTTATATGTTATAGGTTATACGCTATACGTTATACCAAATACGTTATACGTTATACGTTATACGTTACACGTTATACGTTATAGGTTATACGTTATACGTTATACGTTATACGTTATACGTTATACGTTATACGTTATACGTTATACGTTATACGTTATACGTTATACGTTATATGTTTTATGTTATACCATATACGTTATACGTTATACGTAATACGTTATACGTTATACGTTATACGTTATACGTTATACGTTATACGTTATACGTTACACGTTATACGTTATACGTTATACGATACATGTTATATGTTATACGTTATACGCTATACGTTATACGTCATACCATATACGTTATACGATATAGGTTATACGTTATACGTTATATGTTATATCGTATAACGTATACGTTATACGTTATACGTTATACGTTATACGTTATACGTTATACGTTATACGTTATACGTTATACGTTATACGTTATACGTTATACGTTATACGTTATACGTTATACGTTATACGTTATACGTTAAACGTTATACGTTATACGTTATACGTTATACGTTATACGTTATACGTTATACGTTATACGTTATACGTTATACGTTATACGTTATACGTTATACGTTATACGTTATACTTTATACGTTATACGTTATTCCATATACGTTAAACATTAAACGTTATACGTTATAAGTTATGCGTTATACGGTATACGTTATACGTTATACGTTATACGTTATACGTTATACGTTATACGTTATACGTTATACGTTATACGATATACGTTATACGTTATACGTTATTCCATATACGTTATACGTTATACGTTATACGTTATAGGTTATATGTTATATGTTATATGTTATATGTTATACCATATACGTTATACGTTATACGTTATACGTTATACGTTATACGTTATACGTTATACGTTGTACGTTATACGTTATACGTTATATGTTATATGTTATACCATATACGCTATTCATTATACGTTATACGTTATACATTATTCGTTATACGTTATACGTTATACGTTATACCATATACGTTATTCGTTATACGTTATACGTTATACGTTATATGTTATACCATATACGTTATACGTTATACGTTATACATTATACGTTATACGTTATACGTTATACGTTATACGTTATACGTTATACGTTAAACGTTATACGTTATACGTTATACGTTATACGTTATACGTTATACGTTATACGTTATACGTTATACGTTATACGTTATACGTTATACGTTATACGTTATACGTTATACGTTATACGTTATACGTTATACGTTATACGTTATACGTTATACGTTATACGTTATACGTTATACGTTATACGTTATACGTTATACGTTAAACGTTATACGTTATACGTTATACGTTATACGTCATACGTTATACGTTATACGTTATACGTTATACGTTATACGTTATACGTTATACGTTATACGTTATACGTTATACGTTATACGTTATACGTTATTCCATATACGTTATACGTTATACGTTATACGTTATATGATATACGTCATACGTTATACGTCATACCATATACGTTATACGTTATACGTTATTTGTTATACGTTATACGTTATAAGTTATACGTTATACGTTAAACATTAAGCGTTATACGTTATACGTTATGCGTTATACGGTATACGTTATACGTTATACGTTATACGTTATACGTTATACGATATACGTTATACGTTATACGTTATTCCATATACGTTATACGTTATACGTTATACGTTATACGTTATAGGTTATATGTTATATGTTATATGTTATACCATATACGTTATACGTTATACGTTATACGTTATACATTATACGTTATACGTTATACGTTATACGTTATACGTTATACGTTATACGTTATACGTTATACGTTATACGTTGTACGTTATACGTTATACGTTATACGTTATATGTTATATGTTAGACGGTATACGTTATACGTTATACGTTATAGGTTATATGTTATATGTTATATGTTATACCATATACGTTATACGTTATACGTTATACGTTATACATTATACGTTATACGTTATACGTTATACGTTATACGTTATACGGTATACGTTATACGTTATACGTTATACATTATTCGTTATACGTTATACGTTATACGTTATACCATATACGTTATTCGTTATACGTTATACGTTATACGTTATATGTTATACCATATACGTTATACGTTATACGTTATACGTTATATGATATACGTCATACGTTATACGTCATACCATATACGTTATACGTTATACGTTATTTGTTATACGTTATACGTTATACGTTATACGTTATACGTTATACGTTATACGTTATACGTTATACGTTATACGTTATACCATATACGTTATACGTCATACCATATACGTTATACGTTATACGTTATTTGTTATACGTTATACGTTATACGTTATACGTTATACGTTATACGTTATACGTTATACGTTATACGTTATACCATATACGTTATACGTTATACGTCATACGTTTTACGTTATACGTTATACGTCATACCATATACGTTATACGTTATACGTTATGCGTTATACGTTATACCATTTACGTTATACGATATAGGTTATACGTTATACGTTATATGTTATATGTTATACCATACACGGTATACGTTATACGTTATACGTTATTCGTCATACCATATACATTATACGATATAGGTTATACGTTATACGTTATACGTTATACATTAAACGTTATACGTTATACGTTATACGTTATACGTTAAACGTTAAACGTTATACGTTATACGTTATACGTTATACGTTATACGTTATACGTTATACGTTATACGTTGTACATTATACGTTATACGTTATACCATATACGTTATTCATTATACGTTATACGTTATACATTATATGTTATACGTTATACGTTATACGTTATACGTTATACGTTATACGTTATACGTTATACGTTATACGTTAAACGTTAAACGTTATACGTTAAACGTTAAACGTTATACGTTATACGTTATACGTTAAACGTTAAACGTTATACGTTATACGTTATACGATATACGTTATACGTTATACGTTATACGTTACACGTTATACGTTATACGTTATACGTCATACGTTATACGTTATACGTTATACGTTATACGTTATACGTTATACGTTATACGTTAAACGTTAAACGTTATACGTTATACGTTATACGTTATACGTTATACGTTATACGTTATACGTTATACGTTGTACATTATACGTTATACGTTATACCATATACGTTATTCATTATACGTTATACGTTATACATTATATGTTATACGTTATACGTTATACGTTATACGTTATTCGTTATACGCTGTACGTTATACGTTATTCGTTATACCATATACGTTATACGTAATACGTTATACATTATACGTTAGACGGTATACGTTATACGTTATACGTTATACCATATAGGTTATACGTTATACGATATACGTTATATGTTATATGTTATACCATATACGTAATACGTTTTACGTTATACGTTATACGTTATACGTTAAACGTTATACGTTATACGTTATACGTTAAACGTTATACGTTATACGTTATACGTTATAGGTTATACGTTATACGTTATACCCTATACGTTATACGTTATACGTTATACGTTATACGTTATACGTTATACCATATACGTTATACGTTATACGTCATACGTTATACGTTATACGTTATACGTCATACCATATACGTTATACGTTATACGTTATGCGTTATACGTTATACCATTTACGTTATACGATATAGGTTATACGTCATACGTTATATGTTATATGTTATACCATACACGTTATACGTTATACGTTATACGTTATTCGTCATACCATATACATTATACGATATAGGTTATACGTTATACGTTATACGTTATACATTAAACGTTATACGTTATACGTTATACGTTATACGTTATACGTTATACGATATACGTTATACGTTATACGTTATACGTTACACGTTATACGGTATACGTTATACGTTATACGTTATACGATATACGTTATAAGTTATACGTTATACGTTATACGTTATACGTTATACCTTATACGTTATACGTTATATGTTATATGTTATATGTTATACCATATACGTTATACGTTATACGTAATACGTTATACGTTATGCGTTATACCTTATACGTTATACGTTATATGTTATATGTTATATGTTATACCATATACGTTATACGTTATACGTTATACGTTATACGTTATACGTCATACGTTGAACGTTATACGTTATACGTTATACGTTAAACGTTATACGTTATACGTTATACGTTAAACGTTATACGTTATACGTTATACGTTATACGTTATACGATATACGTTATAAGTTATACGTTATACGTTATACGTTATACGTTATACCTTATACGTTATACGTTATATGTTATATGTTATATGTTATACCATATACGTTATACGTTATACGTAATACGTTATACGTTATACGTTATACGATAGACGTTATACGTTATACGTTATACGTTATACGTTATACGTTATACGTTATACGTTATACGTTGTACATTATACGTTATACGTTATACCATATACGTTATTCATTATACGTTATACGTTATACATTATATGTTATACGTTACACGTTATACGTTATACCTTATACGTTATACGTTATACGTTATACGTTATATGTTATATGTTATACCATATACGTTATACGTTATACGTAATACGTTATACGTTATACGTTACACGTTATACGTTATACCATATACGTTATACGTTATACGTTATACGTTATACGTTAGACGTTATACGTTATACGTTATATCATATACGTTATACGTTATACGTTACACGTTATATGTTATATGTTATACCATATACGAAATACGTTATACGTTATACGTTACACGTTATACGTCATACGTTAAACGTTATTCGTTATACGTTATACGTTATACGTTAAACGTTATACGTTATACGTTATACGTTATACGTTATACGATATACGTTATAAGTTATACGTTATACGTTATACGTTATACGTTACACGTTATACGTTATACATGATACGATACACGTTATACGTTATACGTTATACGCTATACGTTATACCAAATACGTGATACGTTATACGTTATACGTTATATCATATACGTTATACGTTATACGTTACACGTTATATGTTATATGTTATACCATATACGAAATACGTTATACGTTATACGTTACACGTTATACGTCATACGTTAAACGTTATACGTTATACGTTATACGTTATACGTTAAACGTTATACGTTATACGTTATACGTTATACGTTATACGTTATACATTAAACGTTATACGTTATACGTTATACGTTATACGTTATACGTTATACGATATACGTTATACGTTATACGTTATACGTTATACGTTATACGTTATACGTTAAACATTAAACGTTATACGTTATACGTTATGCGTTATACGGTATACGTTATACGTTATACGTTATACGTTATACGTTATACGTTATACGTTATACGTTATACGTTATACGTTATACGTTATACGTTATACGTTATACGTTAAACGTTAAACGTTATACGTTATACGATACACGTTATACGTTATACATGATACGATACACGTTATACGTTATACGTTATACGCTATACGTTATACTAAATACGTTATACGTTATACGTTATACGTTACACGTTATACGTTATAGGTTATACGTTATACGTTATACGTTATACGGTATACGTTATACCATATACGCTATACCATATACGCTATACCATATACACTATACGTTATACGTTATACGTTATACTTTATACGATATACGTTATACGTTATACGTTATACGTTATACGTTATACGTTATACGTTATACGTTATACGTGATACGTTATACGTTATACGTTATACGTTATACGTTATACGTTATACGTTATACGTTAAACATTAAACGTTATACGTTATACGCTATGCGTTATACGGTATACGTTATACGTTATACGTTATACGTTATACGTTATACGTTATACGTTATACGTTATACGTTATACGTTATACGTTATACGTTATACGTTATACGTTATACGTTATACGTTATACGTTATACGTTATACGTTAAACGTTAAACGTTATACGTTATACGATACACGTTATACGTTATACGTTATACGCTATACGTTATACCAAATACGTTATACGTTATACGTTATACGTTACACGTTATACGTTATATGTTATACGTTATACGTTATTCCATATACGTTATACGTTATACGTTATACGTTATAGGTTATATGTTATATGTTATATGTTATACCATATACGTTATACGTTATACGTTATACGTTATACGTTATACGTTATACGTTATACGTTATACGTTATACGTTATACGTTATACGTTATACGTTATACGTTATACGTTATACGTTATACGTTATACGTTATACGTTATACGTTATACGTTATACGTTATACGTTATACGTTATACGTTATACGTTATACGTTATACGTTATACGTTATACGTTATTCCATATACGTTATACGTTATACGTTATACGTTATAGGTTATATGTTATATGTTATATGTTATACCATATACGTTATACGTTATACGTTATACGTTATACGTTATACGTTATACGTTATACGTTATACGTTATACGTTATACGTTATACGTTATACGTTATACGTTATTCCATATACGTTATACGTTATACGTTATACGTTATAGGTTATATGTTATATGTTATATGTTATACCATATACGTTATACGTTATACGTTATACGTTATACGTTATACGTTATACGTTATACGTTATACGTTATACGTTATACGTTATACGTTATACGTTATACGTTATACGTTATACGTTATACGTTATACGTTGTACGTTATACGTTATACGTTATACGTTATACGATATACGTTATACCATATACGCTATTCATTATACGCTATACGTTATACATTATTCGTTATACGTTATACGTTATACGTTATACCATATACGTTATTCGTTATACGTTATACGTTATACGTTATATGTTATACCATATACGTTATACGTTATACGTTATACGTTATATGTTATACGTCATACGTTATACGTCATACCATATACGTTATACGTTATACGTTATTTGTTATACGTTATACGTTATACGTTATACGTTATACGTTATACGTTATACCATATACGTTATACGTTATACGTTATACGTTATACGTTATACGTTATACGTTATACGTTATACGTTATACGTTATACGTTATACGTTATACGTTATACGTTATATGTTATATATTATACCATATACGTTATACGTTATACGTTATACGTTATACCTTATACGTTATACGTTATACGTTATACGTTATACGTTATATGTTTTATGTTATACCATATACGTTATACGTTATACGTAATACGTTATACGTTATACGTTATACGTTATACGTTATACGTTATACGTTATACGTTACACGTTATACGTTATACGTTACACGTTATACGTTATACGTTATACGTTATACGTTATACGTTATACGTTATACGTTATATGTTATATATTATACCAGATACGTTATACGTTATACGTTATACCTTATACGTTATACGTTATACGTTATACGTTATACGTTATATGTTTTATGTTATACCATATACGTTATACGTTATACGTAATACGTTATACGTTATACGTTATACGTTATACGTTATACGTTATACGTTATACGTTACACGTTATACGTTATACGTTATACGATACACGTTATATGTTATACGTTATACGCTATACGTTATACGTTACACGTTATACGTTATACGTTATACGTTATACGTTATACGTTATACGTTATACGTTATACGTTATACGTTATCCGATTTACGTTATACCATATACGTTATGCATTATAGGTTATATGTTATATGTTATATGTTATACCATATACGTTATACGTTATACGTTATACATTATACGTTATACGTTATACGTTATACGTTATACGTTATACGTTATACGTTATACGTTATACGTTATACGTTATACGTTATTCCATATACGTTATACGTTATACGTTATACGTTATAGGTTATATGTTATATGTTATATGTTATATGTTATACCATATACGTTATACGTTATACGTAATACGTTATACGTTATACGTTATACGTTATACGTTATACGTTATACGTTATATGTTACATGTTATACCATATACGTTATACATTACACGTAATACGTTATACGTTATACGTTATACGTTATACGTTATACGTTATACGTTATACGTTATACGTTACACGTTATACGTTATACCATATACGTTATTCGTTATACGTTATGCGTTATACGTCATACCATATACGTTATACGATATAGGTTATACGTTATACGTTACATGTTATATGTTATACCATATACGTTATACGTTATACGTTATACGTTATACGTTATACGTTATACGTTATACGTTATACGTTATACGTTATACGTTATACGTTATACGTTATATGTTATATATTATACCATATACGTTATACGTTATACGTTATACGTTATACCTTATACGTTATACGTTATACGTTATACGTTATACGTTATACGTTATATGTTTTATGTTATACCATATACGTTATACGTTATACGTAATACGTTATACGTTATACGTTATACGTTATACGTTATACGTTATACGTTATACGTTACACGTTATACGTTATACGTTATACGATACACGTTATATGTTATACGTTATACGCTATACGTTATACGTTATACGTTATACGTTATACGTTACACGTTATACGTTATACGTTATACGATACACGTTATATGTTATAGGTTATACGCTATACGTTATACCAAATACGTTATACGTTATACGTTATACGTTACACGTTATACGTTATAGGTTATACGTTATACGTTATACGTTATACGTTATACGTTATACGTTATACGTTATACGTTATACGTTATACGTTATACGTTATACGTTATACGTTATATGTTTTATGTTATACCATATACGTTATACGTTATACGTAATACGTTATACGTTATACGTTATACGTTATACGTTATACGTTATACGTTATACGTTACACGTTATACGTTATACGTTATACGATACATGTTATATGTTATACGTTATACGCTATACGTTATACGTCATACCATATACGTTATACGATATAGGTTATACGTTATACGTTATATGTTATATCGTATAACGTATACGTTATACGTTATACGTTATACGTTATACGTTATACGTTATACGTTATACGTTATACGTTATACGTTATACGTTATACGTTATACGTTATACGTTATACGTTATACGTTATACGTTATACGTTATACGTTAAACGTTATACGTTATACGTTATACGCTATACGTTATACGTTATACGTTATACGTTATACGTTATACGTTATACGTTATACGTTATACGTTATACGTTATACTTTATACGTTATACGTTATTCCATATACGTTAAACATTAAACGTTATACGTTATAAGTTATGCGTTATACGGTATACGTTATACGTTATACGTTATACGTTATACGTTATACGTTATACGTTATACGTTATACGTTATACGATATACGTTATACGTTATACGTTATTCCATATACGTTATACGTTATACGTTATACGTTATAGGTTATATGTTATATGTTATATGTTATATGTTATACCATATACGTTATACGTTATACGTTATACGTTATACGTTATACGTTATACGTTATACGTTGTACGTTATACGTTATACGTTATATGTTATATGTTATACCATATACGCTATTCATTATACGTTATACGTTATACATTATTCGTTATACGTTATACGTTATACGTTATACCATATACGTTATTCGTTATACGTTATACGTTATACGTTATATGTTATACCATATACGTTATACGTTATACGTTATACATTATACGTTATACGTTATACGTTATACGTTATACGTTATACGTTATACGTTAAACGTTATACGTTATACGTTATACGTTATACGTTATACGTTATACGTTATACGTTATACGTTATACGTTATACGTTATACGTTATACGTTATACGTTATACGTTATACGTTATACGTTATACGTTATACGTTATACGTTATACGTTATACGTTATACGTTATACGTTATACGTTATACGTTATACGTTATACGTTATACGTTATACGTTATACGTTAAACGTTATACGTTATACGTTATACGTTATACGTCATACGTTATACGTTATACGTTATACGTTATACGTTATACGTTATACGTTATACGTTATACGTTATACGTTATACGTTATTCCATATACGTTATACGTTATACGTTATACGTTATATGATATACGTCATACGTTATACGTCATACCATATACGTTATACGTTATACGTTATTTGTTATACGTTATACGTTATAAGTTATACGTTATACGTTAAACATTAAACGTTATACGTTATACGTTATGCGTTATACGGTATACGTTATACGTTATACGTTATACGTTATACGTTATACGATATACGTTATACGTTATACGTTATTCCATATACGTTATACGTTATACGTTATAGGTTATATGTTATATGTTATATGTTATACCATATACGTTATACGTTATACGTTATACGTTATACATTATACGTTATACGTTATACGTTATACGTTATACGTTATACGTTATACGTTATACGTTATACGTTATACGTTGTACGTTATACGTTATACGTTATACGTTATATGTTATATGTTAGACGGTATACGTTATACGTTATACGTTATAGGTTATATGTTATATGTTATATGTTATACCATATACGTTATACGTTATACGTTATACGTTATACATTATACGTTATACGTTATACGTTATACGTTATACGTTATACGGTATACGTTATACGTTATACGTTATACATTATTCGTTATACGTTATACGTTATACGTTATACCATATACGTTATTCGTTATACGTTATACGTTATACGTTATATGTTATACCATATACGTTATACGTTATACGTTATACGTTATATGATATACGTCATACGTTATACGTCATACCATATACGTTATACGTTATACGTTATTTGTTATACGTTATACGTTATACGTTATACGTTATACGTTATACGTTATACGTTATACGTTATACGTTATACGTTATACCATATACGTTATACGTCATACCATATACGTTATACGTTATACGTTATACGTTATACGTTATACGTTATACGTTATACGTTATACGTTATACGTTATACCATATACGTTATACGTTATACGTCATACGTTATACGTTATACGTTATACGTCATACCATATACGTTATACGTTATACGTTATGCGTTATACGTTATACCATTTACGTTATACGATATAGGTTATACGTTATACGTTATATGTTATATGTTATACCATACACGGTATACGTTATACGTTATACGTTATTCGTCATACCATATACATTATACGATATAGGTTATACGTTATACGTTATACGTTATACATTAAACGTTATACGTTATACGTTATACGTTATACGTTATACGTTATACGATATACGTTATACGTTATACGTTATACGTTACACGTTATACGTTATACGTTATACGTCATACGTTATACGTTATACGTTATACGTTATACGTTATACGTTATACGTTATACGTTAAACGTTAAACGTTATACGTTATACGTTATACGTTATACGTTATACGTTATACGTTATACGTTATACGTTGTACATTATACGTTATACGTTATACCATATACGTTATTCATTATACGTTATACGTTATACATTATATGTTATACGTTATACGTTATACGTTATACGTTATTCGTTATACGCTGTACGTTATACGTTATTCGTTATACCATATACGTTATACGTAATACGTTATACATTATACGTTAGACGGTATACGTTATACGTTATACGTTATACCATATAGGTTATACGTTATACGATATACGTTATATGTTATATGTTATACCATATACGTAATACGTTTTACGTTATACGTTATACGTTATACGTTAAACGTTATACGTTATACGTTATACGTTAAACGTTATACGTTATACGTTATACGTTATAGGTTATACGTTATACGTTATACCCTATACGTTATACGTTATACGTTATACGTTATACGTTATACCATATACGTTATACGTTATACGTTATACGTTATACGTTATACCATATAGGTTATACGTTATACGATATACGTTATATGTTATATGTTATACCATATACGTAATACGTTTTACGTTATACGTTATACGTTATACGTTAAACGTTATACGTTATACGTTATACGTTAAACGTTATACGTTATACGTTATACGTTATAGGTTATACGTTATACGTTATACGTTATACGTTATACGTTATACGTTATACGATATACGTTATACGTTATACGTTATACGTTACACGTTATACGTTATACGTTATACGTCATACGTTATACGTTATACGTTATACGTTATACGTTATACATTAAACGTTAAACGTTATACGTTATACGTTATACGTTATACGTTATACGTTGTACGTTATACGTTATACGTTGTACATTATACGTTATACGTTATACCATATACGTTATTCATTATACGTTATACGTTATACATTATATGTTATACGTTATACGTTATACGTTATACGTTATTCGTTATACGCTGTACGTTATACGTTATTCGTTATACCATATACGTTATACGTAATACGTTATACATTATACGTTAGACGGTATACGTTATACGTTATACCATATAGGTTATACGTTATACGATATACGTTATATGTTATATGTTATACCATATACGTAATACGTTATACGTTATACGTTATACGTTATACGTTAAACGTTATACGTTATACGTTATACGTTAAACGTTATACGTTATACGTTATACGTTATAGGTTATACGTTATACGTTATACCCTATACGTTATACGTTATACGTTATACGTTATACGTTATACGTTATACGTTATACGTTAAACGTTAAACGTTATACGCTATACGTTATACGTTATACGTTATACGTTATACGTTGTACGTTATACGTTATACGTTATACGTTATACGATATACGTTATACCATATACGCTATTCATTATACGTTATACGTTATACATTCTTCGTTATACGTTATACGTTATACGTTATACCATATACGTTATTCGTTATACGTTATACGTTATACGTTATATGTTATACCATATACGTTATACGTTATACGTTATACGTTATATGATATACGTCATACGTTATACGTCATACCATATACGTTTTACGTTATACGTTATTTGTTATACGTTATACGTTATAAGTTATACGTTATTCGTTAAACATTAAACGTTATACGTTATACGTTATACGTTATACGTTAAACGTTATACGTTATACGTTATACGCTATACGTTATACGTTATACGTTATACGTTATACGTTATACGTTATACGTTATACGTTATACGTTATACGTTATACGTTATACGTTATACCATATACGTTATACGTTATACGTTATACGTTATATGATATACGTCATACGTTATACGTCATACCATATACGTTATACGTTATACGTTATTTGTTATACGTTATACGTTATAAGTTATACGTTATACGTTACACATTAAACGTTATACGTTATACGTTATACGTTATACGTTATACGTTGTACGTTATACGTTATACGATATACGATATACGTTATACGTTATACGTTATACGTTAAACATTAAACGTTATACGTTATACGTTATAAGTTATACGTTATACGTTACACATTAAACGTTATACGTTATACGTTATACGTTATACGTTATACGTTATACGTTATACGTTATACGTTATACGTTATACGTTATACGTTATACGTTAAACATTAAACGTTATACGTTATACGTTATGCGTTATACGGTATACGTTATACGTTATACGTTATACGTTATACGTTATACGTTATACGTTATACGTTATACGTTATACGATATACGTTATACGTTATACGTTATTCCATATACGTTATACGTTATACGTTATACGTTATAGGTTATATGTTATATGTTATATGTTATACCATATACGTTATACGTTATACGTTATACGTTATACGTTATACGTTATACGTTATACGTTATACGTTATACGTTATACGTTATACGTTATACGTTATACATTGTACGTTATACGTTATACGTTATACGTTATACGATATACGTTATACCATATACGCTATTCATTATACGTTATACGTTATACATTATTCGTTATACGTTATACGTTATACGTTATACCATATACGTTATTCGTTATACGTTATACGTTATACGTTATATGTTATACCATATACGTTGTACGTTATACGTTATACGTTATATGATATACGTCATACGTTATACGTCATACCATATACGTTATACGTTATACGTTATTTGTTATACGTTATACGTTATACGTTATACGTTATACGTTATACGTTATACGTCATACCATATACGTTATACGATATAGGTTATACGTTATACGTTACATGTTATATGTTATACCATATACGTTATACGTTATACGTTATACGTTATACGTTATATGTTATACGTTATACGTTATATGTTATATATTATACCATATACGTTATACGTTATACGTTATACGTTATACGTTATACGTTATACGTTATACCTTATACGTTATACGTTATACGTTATACGTTATACCTTATGCGTTATACGTTATACGTTATACGTTATACGTTATATGTTTTATGCTATACCATATACGTTATACGTTATACGTTATACGTAATACGTTATACGTTATACGTTATACGTTATACGTTATACGTTATACGTTATACGTTACACGTTATACGTTATACCATATACGTTATTCATTATACGTTATACGTTATACGTTATACGTTATACGTTATACGTTATACGTTATACCTTATAGGTTATTCGTTATACGCTATACGTTATACGTTATACGTTATACGTTATACGTTATACGTTATACGTTATACGTTATACGTTATACGTTATACGTTATACGTTATACGTTATACGTTATACGTTATACGTTATACGTTATACGTTATACGTTATACGTTATACGTTATACGTTATACGTTATACGTTATACGTTATACGTTATACGTTATACGTTATACGTTATACGTTATACGTTATACGTTATACGTTATACGTTATACGTTATACGTTATACGTTATACGTTATACGTTATACGTTATACGTTATACGTTATACGTTATACGTTATACGTTATACGTTATACGTTATACGTTATACGTTATACGTTATACGTTATACGTTATACGTTATACGTTATACGTTATACGTTATACGTTATACGTTATACGTTATACGTTATACGTTATACGTTATACGTTATACGTTATACGTTATACGTTATACGTTATACGTTATACGTTATACGTTATACGTTATACGTTATACGTTATACGTTATACGTTATACGTTATACGTTATACGTTATACGTTATCCGATATACGTTATACCATATACGTTATACATTATAGGTTATATGTTATATGTTATATGTTATACCATATACGTTATACGTTATACGTTATACGTTATACGTTATACGTTATACGTTATACGTTATACGTTATACGTTATACGTTATACGTTATACGTTATACGTTATACGTTATACGTTATTCCATATACGTTATACGTTATACGTTATACGTTATAGGTTATATGTTATATGTTATATGTTATACCATATACGTTATACGTTATACGTTATACGTTATACGTTATACGTTATACGTTATACGTTATACGTTATACGTTATACGTTATACGTTATACGTTATACGTTGTACGTTATACGTTATACGTTATACGTTATACGATATACGTTATACCATATACGCTATTCATTATACGTTATACGTTATACATTATTCGTTATACGTTATACGTTATACGTTATACCATATACGTTATACGTTATACGTCATACGTTATACGTTATACGTTATACGTCATACCACATACGTTATACGTTATACGTTATGCGTTATACGTTATACCATATACGTTATACGATATAGGTTATACGTTATACGTTATATGTTATATGTTATACCATACACGTTATACGTTATACGTTATACGTTATTCGTCATACCATATACATTATACGGTATAGGTTATACGTTATACGTTATATGTTATATGTTACAAAATATACGTTATACGTTATACGTTATACGTTATACCAATACGTTATACATTATACGTTATACGTTATACGTTATACGTTATACCAATACGTTATACATTATACGTTATACGTTATACGTTATACGTTATATGTTATATGTTATACCATATACGTTATACGTTATACGTTATACGTTATACGTTATACGTTATACGTTATACGTTATGCGTTATACGTTATACGTTATACCATATACGTTATACGTTATACGTTATACGTTATACGTTATACGTTATACGTTTTTCCATATACGTTATATAGTACATTATACGTTATACGTTATACATTATACGTTATACGTTATACGTTATACGTTATACGTTACACGTTATACGTTATAGGTTATACGTTATACGTTATACGTTATACGTTATACGTTATACGTTATACGGTATACGTTATACCATATACGCTATACGTTATACGTTATAGGTTATACTTTATACGTTATACGTTATACGTTATACGTTATACGTTATACGTTATACGTTGTACGTTATACGTTATACGATATACGTTATACGTTATACGTTATACGTTATACGTTATACGTTATACGTTATACGTTATACGTTATACGTTATACGTTATACGTTAAACGTTAAACGTTATACGTTATACGTTATACGTTATACGTTATACGTTATACGTTATACGTTATACGTTATACGTTATACGTTAAACGTTAAACGTTATACGTTATACGTTATACGTTATACGTTATACGTTATACGTTATACGTTATACGTTATACGTTAAACGATAAACGTTATACGTTATACGATACACGTTATACGTTATACGTTATACGCTATACGTTATACCAAATACGTTATACGTTATACGTTATACGTTACACGTTATACGTTATACGTTATACGTTATACGTTATACGTTATACGTTGTACGTTGTACATTATACGTTATACGTTATACCATATACGTTATTCTTTATACGTTATACGTTATACATTATATGTTATACGTTATACGTTATACGATATTCGTTATACGCTATACGTTATACGTTATTCGTTATACAATATACGTTATACGTTATACGTTATACATTATACGTTAGACGTTATACGTTATACGTTATACCATATAGGTTATACGTTATACGTTATACGTTATACGTTATACGTTATACGTTATACGTTATACGTTATACGTTATACGTTATACGTTATAAGTTATACGTTATACGTTATACGTTATACGTTATACGTTATACGTTGTACGTTATACGTTGTACGTTATAAGTTATACGTTACACGTTATACGTTACACGTTATACGTTATACGTTATACGCTATACGTTATACGCCATACGTTATACGTTATACGTTATACGTTATACGTTATACGTTATACGTTATACGTTATACGTTATACGTTATACGTTATACGTTATACGTTAAACGATAAACGTTATACGTTATACGATACACGTTATACGTTATACGTTATACGCTATACGTTATACCAAATACGTTATACGTTATACGTTATACGTTACACGTTATACGTTATACGTTATACGTTATACGTCATACCATATACGTTATACGATATAGGTTATACGTTATACGTTATATGTTATATCGTATAACGTATACGTTATACGTTATACGTTATAGGTTATACCAATACGTTATACGTTATACGTTATACGTTATACGTTATACGTTAAACGTTAAACGTTATACGTTATACGTTATACGTTATACGTTATACGTTATACGTTATACGTTATACGTTATACGTTATACGTTATACGTTATACGTTATACGTTAAACGTTAAACGTTATACGTTATACGATACACATTATACGTTATAAGTTATACGCTATACGTTATACCAAATACGTTATACGTTATACGTTATACGTTACACGTTATACGTTATACGTTATACGTTATACGTTATACGTTATACGTTATACGTTGTACGTTGTACATTATACGTTATACGTTATACCATATACGTTATTCATTATACGTTATACGTTATACATTATATGTTATACGATATACGTTATACGTTATTCGTTATACGCTATACGTTATACGTTATTCGTTATACCATATACGTTATACGTTATACGTTATACATTATACGTTATACGTTATACGTTATACGTTATACGTTATACGTTATACGTTATACGTTATACGTTATACGTTATACGTTATACGTTATTCCATATACGTTATACGTTATACGTTATAGGTTATACGTTATACGTTATACGTTATACGTTATACGTTGTACGTTATACGTTATACGTTATACGTTATACGATATACGTTATACCATATACGCTATTCATTATACGTTATACGTTATACATTATTCGTTATACGTTATACGTTATACGTTATACCATATACGTTATTCGTTATACGGTATACGTTATACGTTATATGTTATACCATATACGTTATACGTTATACGTTATACCATATACGTTATACGTTATACGTCATACGTTATACGATATACGTTATACGTCATACCATATACGTTATACGTTATACGTTATGCGTTATACGTTATACCATATACGTTATACGATATAGGTTATACGTTATACGTTATATGTTATATGTTATACCATACACGTTATACGTTATACGTTATACGTTATTCGTCATACCATATACATTATACGGTATAGGTTATACGTTATACGTTATATGTTATATGTTACAAAATATACGTTATACGTTATACGTTATACGTTATACCAATACGTCATCCATTATACGTTATACGTTATACGTTATACGTTATACCAATACGTTATACATTATACGTTATACGTTATACGTTATACGTTATATGTTATATGTTATACCATATACGTTATACGTTATACGTTATACGTTATACGTTATACGTTATACGTTATACGTTATGCGTTATACGTTATACGTTATACCATATACGTTATACGTTATACGTTATACGTTATACGTTATACGTTATACGTTTTTCCATATACGTTATATAGTACATTATACGTTATACGTTATACATTATACGTTATACGTTATACGTTATACGTTATACGTTATACGGTATACGTTATACCATATACGCTATACGTTATACGTTATAGGTTATACTTTATACGTTATACGTTATACGTTATACGTTATACGTTATACGTTATACGTTGTACGTTATACGTTATACGTTATACGTTATACGTTATACGTTATACGTTATACGTTATACGTTATACGTTATACGTTATACGTTATACGTTAAACGTTAAACGTTATACGTTATACGTTATACGTTATACGTTATACGTTATACGTTATACGTTATACGTTATACGTTATACGTTATACGTTAAACGTTAAACGTTATACGTTATACGTTATACGTTATACGTTATACGTTATACGTTATACGTTATACGTTATACGTTATACGTTATACGTTAAACGTTAAACGTTATACGTTATACGATACACGTTATACGTTATACGTTATACGTTATACGCTATACGTTATACCAAATACGTTATACGTTATACGTTATACGTTACACGTTATACGTTATACGTTATACGTTATACGTTATACGTTATACGTTGTACGTTGTACATTATACGTTATACGTTATACCATATACGTTATTCATTATACGTTATACGTTATACATTATATGTTATACGTTATACGTTATACGTTATTCGTTATACGCTATACGTTATACGTTATTCGTTATACCATATACGTTATACGTTATACGTTATACATTATACGTTAGACGTTATACGTTATACGTTATACCATATAGGTTATACGTTATACGTTATACGTTATATGTTATATGTTATACCATATACGTAATACGTTATACGTTATACGTTATACGTTATACGTTATACCATATACGTTATACGTTATACGTTATACGTTATACATTATATGTTATACGTTATACGTTATACGTTATACGTTATACCTTATACGTTATACGTTATACGTTATACGTTATACGTTATATGTTATATGTTATACCATATACGTTATACGTTAAACGTAATACGTTATACGTTATACGTTATACGTTATACGTTATACGTTATACGTTATACGTTATACGTTATACGTTACACGTTATACGTTATACCATATACGTTATTCATTATACGTTATACGTTATACGTTATACGTTATACGTTATACGTTATACGTTATACGTTATACGTTATACGTTATACGTTATACGTTATACGTTATACGTTATACGTTATACGTTATACGTTATACGTTATACGTTAAACGTTATACGTTATACGTTATACGTTATACGTTATACGTTATACGTTATACGTTATACGTTATACGTTATACGTTATACGTTATACGTTATACGTTATACGTTATACGTTATACGTTATACGTTATACGTTATACGTTATACGTTATACGTTATACGTTGTACGTTATAAGTTATACGTTACACGTTATACGTTATACGTTATACGTTATACGTTATATGTTATACGCTATACGTTATACGCCATACGTTATACGTTATACGTTATACGTTATACGTTATACGTTATACGTTATACGTTAAACGTTAAACGTTATACGTTATACGTTATACGTCATACCATATACGTTATACGATATAGGTTATACGTTATACGTTATATGTTATATCGTATAACGTATACGTTATACGTTATACGTTATAGGTTATACCAATACGTTATACGTTATACGTTATACGTTATACGTTAAACGTTAAACGTTATACGTTATACGTTATACGTTATACGTTATACGTTATACGTTATACGTTAAACGTTAAACGTTATACGTTATACGATACACGTTATACGTTATACGTTATACGTTATACGCTATACGTTATACCAAATACGTTATACGTTATACGTTATACGTTACACGTTATACGTTATACGTTATACGTTATACGTTATACGTTATACGTTGTACGTTGTACATTATACGTTATACGTTATACCATATACGTTATTCATTATACGTTATACGTTATACATTATATGTTATACGTTATACGTTATACGTTATTCGTTATACGCTATACGTTATACGTTATTCGTTATACCATATACGTTATACGTTATACGTTATACATTATACGTTAGACGTTATACGTTATACGTTATACCATATAGGTTATACGTTATACGTTATACGTTATATGTTATATGTTATACGCTATACGTTATACGCCATACGTTATACGTTATACGTTATACGTTATACGTTATACGTAATACGTTATACGTTATACGTTATACCATATACGTTATACGTTATACGTTATACGTTATACATTATATGTTATACGTTATACGTTATACGTTATACGTTATACCTTATACGTTATACGTTATACGTTATACGTTATACGTTATATGTTATATGTTATACCATATACGTTATACGTTAAACGTAATACGTTATACGTTATACGTTATACGTTATACGTTATACGTTATACGTTATACGTTATACGTTACACGTTATACGTTATACCATATACGTTATTCATTATACGTTATACGTTATACGTTATACGTTATACGTTATACGTTATACGTTATACGTTATACGTTATACGTTATACGTTATACGTTATACGTTATACGTTATACGTTATACGTTATACGTTATACGTTATATGTTATACGTTATACGTTATACGTTATACGTTATACGTTATACGTTATACGTTATACGTTATACGTTATACGTTATACGTTATACGTTATACGTTATACGTTATACGTTATACGTTATACGTTATACGTTATACGTTATACGTTATACGTTGTACGTTATAAGTTATACGTTACACGTTATACGTTATACGTTATACGTTATATGTTATACGCTATACGTTATACGCCATACGTTATACGTTATACGTTATACGTTATACGTTATACGTAATACGTTATACGTTATACGTTAAACGTTAAACGTTATACGTTATACGTTATACGTCATACCATATACGTTATACGATATAGGTTATACGTTATACGTTATACGTTATATGTTATATGTTATACCATATACGTTATACGTTAAACGTAATACGTTATACGTTATACGTTATACGTTATACGTTATACGTTATACGTTATACGTTATACGTTATACGTTATACGTTATACGTTACACGTTATACGTTATACCATATACGTTATTCATTATACGTTATACGTTATACGTTATACGTTATACGTTATACGTTATACGTTATACGTTATACGTTATACGTTATACGTTATACGTTATACGTTATACGTTATACGTTATACGTTATACGTTATACGTTATACGTTATACGTTATACGTTATACGTTATACGTTATACGTTATACGTTATACGTTATACGTTATACGTTATACGTTATACGTTATACGTTATACGTTATACGTTATACGTTATACGTTATACGTTATACGTTATACGTTATACGTTATACGTTATACGTTATACGTTATACGTTATACGTTATACGTTATACGTTATACGTTGTACGTTATAAGTTATACGTTACACGTTATACGTTATACGTTATACGTTATATGTTATACGCTATACGTTATACGCCATACGTTATACGTTATACGTTATACGTTATACGTTATACGTTATACGTTATACGTTATACGTTAAACGTTAAACGTTATACGTTATACGTTATACGTCATACCATATACGTTATACGATATAGGTTATACGTTATACGTTATATGTTATATCGTATAACGTACACGTTATACGTTATACGTTATAGGTTATACCAATACGTTATACGTTATACGTTATACGTTATACGTTAAACGTTAAACGTTATACGTTATACGTTATACGTTATACGTTATACGTTATACGTTATACGTTATACGTTATACGTTATACGTTAAACGTTAAACGTTATACGTTATACGATACACATTATACGTTATAAGTTATACGCTATACGTTATACCAAATACGTTATACGTTATACGTTATACGTTACACGTTATACGTTATACGTTATACGTTATACGTTATACGTTATACGTTATACGTTGTACGTTGTACATTATACGTTATACGTTATACCATATACGTTATTCATTATACGTTATACGTTATACATAATATGTTATACGATATACGTTATACGTTATTCGTTATACGCTATACGTTATACGTTATTCGTTATACCATATACGTTATACGTTATACGTTATACATTATACGTTAGACGTTATACGTTATACGTTATACCATATAGGTTATACGTTATACGTTATACGTTATATGTTATATGTTATACCATATACGTAATACGATATACGTTATACGTTATACGTTATACGTTATACGTTATACGTTATACCATATACGTTATACGTTATACGTTATACATTATACGTTAGACGTTATACGTTATACGTTATACCATATACGTTATACGTTATACGTTATACGTTATACGTTATACGTTATACGTTATATGTTATATGTTATACCATATACGTAATACGTTATACGTTATACGTTACACGTTATACGTTAAACGTTATACGTTATACGTTATACGTTAAACGTTATACGTTATACGTTATACGTTATACGTTATACGTTATACGTTATACGTTATACGTTATACGTTAAACGTTATACGTTATACGTTATACGTTATACGTTATACGTTATACGTTATACGTTATACCCTATACGTTATACGTTATACGTTATACGTTATACGTTATACGTTATACGTTATACGTTATACGTTATACGTTATACGTTAAACGTTAAACGTTATACGTTATACGTTATACGTTATACGTTATACGTTATACGTTATACGTTATACGTCATACCATATACGTTATACGATATAGGTTATACGTTATATGTTATATGTTATATCGTATAACGTATACGTTATACGTTATACGTTATAGGTTATACCAATACGTTATACGTTATACGTTATACGTTATACGCTATACGTTATACGTCATACGTTATACGTTATACGTTATACCATATACGTTATACGTTATACGTTATACGTTATACGCTATACGTTATACGTCATACGTTATACGTTATAAATTATACGTTATACGTTATACGTTATACGTTAAACGTTAAACGTTATACGTTATACGTTATACGTTATACGTTATACGTTATACCATATACGTTATATGTTATACGTTATACGTTATACGTTATACGTTATACGTTATAAGTTATACGTTACACGTTATACGCTATACGTTATGCGTTATACGTTATACGTTATTCGTTATACGTTATACGTCATACCATATACGTTATACGTTATACGTTATACGTTATACGTTATACGTTATAAGTTATACGTTATACGTTATACGTTATACCCTATACGTTATACGTTATACGTTATACGTTATACGTTATACGTTGTACATTATACGTTATACGTTATACCATATACGTTATTCATTATACGTTATACGTTATACGTTATACGTTATACGTTATTCGTTATACGCTATACGTTATACGTTATTCGTTAAACCATATACGTTATACGTTATACGTTATACATTATACGTTAGACGTTATACGTTATACGTTATACCATATAGGTTATACGTTATACGTTATACGTTATATGTTATATGTTATACCATATACGTAATACGTTATACGTTATACGTTATACGTTATACGTTGTACATTATACGTTATACGTTATACCATATACGTTATTCATTATACGTTATACGTTATACATTATATGTTATACGTTATACGTTATACGTTATACGTTATACCATATACGTTATACGTTATACGTTATACGTTATACGTTATATGTTATACGTTATACGTTATACGTTATACGATATACGTTATACCATATACGTTATACGTTATACGTTATACGTTATACGCTATACGTTATACGTCATACGTTATACGTTATAAATTATACGTTATACGTTATACGTTATACGTTAAACGTTAAACGTTATACGTTATACGTTATACGTTATACGTTATACGTTATACCATATACGTTATATGTTATACGTTATACGTTATACGTTATACGTTATACGTTATAAGTTATACGTTACACGTTATACGCTATACGTTATGCGTTATACGTTATACGTTATTCGTTATACGTTATACGTCATACCATATACGTTATACGTTATACGTTATACGTTATACGTTATACGTTATAAGTTATACGTTATACGTTATACGTTTCACGTTATACGTTACACGTTATACGTTGTACATTATACGTTATACGTTATACCATATACGTTATTCATTATACGTTATACGTTATACATTATATGTTATACGTTATACGTTATACGTTATACGTTATACGTTATACGTTATACGTTAAACGCTATACGTTATACGTTATACGTTATACGTTGTACATTATACGTTATACGTTATACCATATACGTTATTCATTATACGTTATACGTTATACATTATATGTTATACGTTATACGTTATACGTTATACGTTATATGTTATATGTTATACCATACACGTAATACGTTATACGTTATACGTTATACGTTATACGTTATAAGTTATACGTTACACGTTATACGCTATACGTTATGCGTTATACGTTATACGTTATTCGTTATACGTTATACGTCATACCATATACGTTATACGTTATACGTTATACGTTATACGTTATACGTTATAAGTTATACGTTATACGTTATACGTTTCACGTTATACGTTACACGTTATACGTTGTACATTATACGTTATACGTTATACCATATACGTTATTCATTATACGTTATACGTTATACATTATATGTTATACGTTATACGTTATACGTTATACGTTATACGTTATAAGTTATACGTAATATGCTATACGTTATACGTTATACATTATACGTTATACGTTATACATTATACGTTAGACGTTATACGTTATACGTTATACCATATACGTTATACGTTATACGTTATACGTTATACGTTATACGTTATATGTTATACGTTATACGTTATACGTTATACCATATACGTTATACGTTATACGTTATACGTTATACGTTATACGTTATACGTTAAACGTTATACGTTATACGTTATACGTTATACGTTATACGTTATACGTTATACGTTATACCTTGTACATTATACGTTATACGTTATACGTTATACCTTGTACATTATACGTTATACGTTATACCACATACGTTATTCATTATACGTTATACGTTATACATTATACGTTATCCGATATACGTTATACCATATACGTTATACATTATAGGTTATATGTTATATGTTACATGTTATACCATATACGTTATACGTTATACGTTATACGTTATACGTTATACGTTATACGTTATACGTTATACGTTATACGTTATACGTTATACGTTATTCCATATACGTTATACGTTATACGTTATACGTTATAGGTTATATGTTATATGTTATATGTTATACCATGTACGTTATACGTTATACATTATTCGTTATACGTTATACGTTATACGTTATACCATATACGTTATTCGTTATACGTTATACGTTATACGTTATATGTTATACCATATACGTTATACGTTATACGTTATACCATATACGTTATACGTTATACGTCATACGTTATACGTTATACGTTATACGTTATACGTCATACCATATACGTTATACGTTATACGTTATACGTTATACGTTATACGTTATACGTTATACGTTATACGTTAAACGTTATACGTTATACGTTATACGTTATACGTTATACGTTATACGTTATACGTTATACCCTATACGTTATACGTTATACGTTATACGTTATACGTTATACGTTATACGTTATACGTTATACGTTATACGTTATACGTTATACGTTATACGTTATACGTTATACGTTATACGTTATACGTTATACGTAAAACGTTAAACGTTATACGTTATACGTTATACGTTATACGTTATACGTTATACGTTATACGTTATACGTTATACGTTATACGTTATACGTTATACGTTATACGTCATACCATATACGTTATACGATATAGGTTATACGTTATATGTTATATGTTATATCGTATAACGTATACGTTATACGTTATACGTTATAGATTATACCAATACGTTATACGTTATACGTTATACGTTATACGTTATACGTTATACGTTATACGTTATACGTTATACGTTATACGTTATACGTTATACGTTAAACATTAAACGTTATACGTTATACGTTATGCGTTATACGGTATACGTTATACGTTATACGTTATACGTTATACGTTATACGTTATACGTTAAACGTTATACGTTATACGTTATACGCTATACGTTATACGTTATACGTTATACGTTATACGTTATACGTTATACGTTATACGTTATACGTTATACGTTATACCATATACGTTATACGTTATACGTTATACGTTATATGATATACGTCATACGTTATACGTCATACCATATACGTTATACGTTATACGTTATTTGTTATACGTTATACGTTATAAGTTATACGTTATACGTTACACATTAAACGTTATACGTTATACGTTATACGTTATACGTTATACGTTATACGTTATACGTTATACGATATACGTTATACGTTATACGTTATACGTTAAACATTAAACGTTATACGTTATACGTTATAAGTTATACGTTATACGTTACACATTAATCGTTATACGTTATACGTTATACGTTATACGTTATACGTTATACGTTATACGTTATACGTTATACGTTATACGTTATACGTTATACGTTATACGTTATACGTTATACGTTATACGTTATACGTTATACCATATACGTTATACGTTATACGTTATACGTTATACGTTATATGTTATACCATATACGTTATACGTTATACGTTATACCATATACGTTATACGTTATACGTTATACGTTATTCGTCATACCATATACATTATACGGTATAGGTTATACGTTATACGTTATATGTTATATGTTACAAAATATACGTTATACGTTATACGTTATACGTTATACCAATACGTTATACATTATACGTTATAAGTTATACATTATACGTTAGACGTTATACGTTATACGTTATACCATATAGGTTATACGTTATACGTTATACGTTATATGTTATATGTTATACCATATACGTAATACGTTATACGTTATACGTTATACGTTATACGTTAAACGTTATACGTTATACGTTATACGTTAAACGTTATACGTTATACGTTATACGTTATAGGTTATACGTTATACGTTATACCCTATACGTTATACGTTATACGTTATACGTTATACGTTATACGTTATACGTTATACGTCATACGTTATACGTTATACGTTATACGTCATACCATATACGTTATACGTTATACGTTATGCGTTATACGTTATACCATATACGTTATACGATATAGGTTATACGTTATACGTTATATGTTATATGTTATACCATACACGTTATACGTTATACGTTATACGTTATTCGTCATACCATATACATTATACGGTATAGGTTATACGTTATACGTTATATGTTATATGTTACAAAATATACGTTATACGTTATACGTTATACGTTATACCAATACGTTATACATTATACGTTATACGTTATACGTTATACGTTATACGTTATACGTTATACGTTATACGTTATACGTTATACGTTATACGTTATACGTTATACGTTATACGTTATACGTTATACGTTATACGTTATAAGTTATACGTTATACGTTAAACATTAAACGTTATACGTTATACGTTATACGTTATACGTTATACGTTATACGTTATACGTTATACGTTATACGTTATACGTTATACGTTATACGTTATACGTTATACGTTATACGTTATACGTTAAACGTTATACGTTATACGTTATACGTTATACGTTATACGTTATATGTTATATGTTACAAAATATACGTTATACGTTATAGGTTATACGTTATACCAATACGTTATACATTATACGTTATACGTTATACGTTATACGTTATACGTTATACGTTATACGTTATACGTTATACGTTATACGTTATACGTTATACGTTATACGTTATACGTTATACGTTATACGTTATACGTTATACGTTATACGTTATACGTTATACGTTATACGTTATACGTTATACGTTATACGTTATACGTTATACGTTATACGTTATACGTTATACGTTATACGTTATACGTTATACGTTATACGTTATACGTTATACGTTATACGTTATACGTTATACGTTATACGTTATACGTTATACGTTATACGTTATACGTTATACGTTATACGTTATACGTTATACGTTATACGTTATACGTTAAACATTAAACGTTATACGTTATACGTTATGCGTTATACGGTATACGTTATACGTTATACGTTATACGTTATACGTTATACGTTATACGTTATACGTTATACGTTATACGTTATACGTTATACGATATACGTTATACGTTATACGTTATTCCATATACGTTATACGTTATACGTTATACGTTATAGGTTATATGTTATATGTTATATGTTATACCATATACGTTATACGTTATACGTTATACGTTATACATTATACGTTATACGTTATACGTTATACGTTATACGTTATACGTTATACGTTATACGTTATACGTTGTACGTTATACGTTATACGTTATATGTTATATGTTATACCATATACGCTATTCATTATACGTTATACGTTATACATTATTCGTTATACGTTATACGTTATACGTTATACCATATACGTTATTCGTTATACGTTATACGTTATACGTTATATGTTATACCATATACGTTATACGTTATACGTTATACGTTATATGATATACGTCATACGTTATACGTCATACCATATACGTTATACGTTATACGTTATTTGTTATACGTTATACGTTATACGTTATACGTTATACGTTATACGTTATACGTTATACGTTATACCATATACGTTATACGTTATACGTCATACGTTATACGTTATACGTTATACGTCATACCATATACGTTATACGTTATACGTTATGCGTTATACGTTATACCATTTACGTTATACCATTTACGTTATACGATATAGGTTATACGTTATACGTTATATGTTATATGTTATACCATACACGTTATACGTTATACGTTATACGTTATTCGTCATACCATATACATTATACGATATAGGTTATACGTTATACGTTATACGTTATACATTAAACGTTATACGTTATACGTTATACGTTATACGTTATACGTTATACGTTATACGATATACGTTATACGTTATACGTTATACGTTACACGTTATAGGTTATACGTTATACGTTATACCCTATACGTTATACGTTATACGTTATACGTTATACGTTATACGTTATACGTTATACGTTATACGTTATACGTTATACGTTATACGTTATACGTTATACGTTATACGTTATACGTTATACGTTATACGTTATACGTTATACGTTATACGTTATACGTTATACGTTATACGTTATACGTTATACGTTATACGTTATACGTTATACGTTATACGTTATACGTTAAACATTAAACGTTATACGTTATACGTTATGCGTTATACGGTATACGTTATACGTTATACGTTATACGTTATACGTTATACGTTGTACATTATACGTTATACGTTATACCATATACGTTATTCATTATACGTTATACGTTATACATTATATGTTATACGTTATACGTTATACGTTATACGTTATTCGTTATACGCTGTACGTTATACGTTATTCGTTATACCATATACGTTATACGTAATACGTTATACATTATACGTTAGACAGTATACGTTATACGTTATACCATATAGGTTATACGTTATACGATATACGTTATATGTTATATGTTATACCATATACGTAATACGTTATACGTTATACGTTATACGTTATACGTTAAACGTTATACGTTATACGTTATACGTTAAACGTTATACGTTATACGTTATACGTTATAGGTTATACGTTATACGTTATACCCTATACGTTATACGTTATACGTTATACGTTATACGTTATACGTTATACGTTATACGTTATACGTTAAACGTTAAACGTTATACGTTATGCGTTATACGTTATATCATTTACGTTATACCATTTACGTTATACGATATAGGTTATATGTTATATGTTATACCATACACGTTATACGTTATACGTTATACGTTATTCGTCATACCATATACATTATACGATATAGGTTATACGTTATACGTTATACGTTATACATTAAACGTTATACGTTATACGTTATACGTTATACGTTATACGTTATACGTTATACGATATACGTTATACGTTATACGTTATACGTTACACGTTATACGTTATACGTTATACGTCATACGTTATACGTTATACGTTATACGTTATACGTTATACATTAAACGTTAAACGTTACACGTTATACGTTATACGTTATACGTTATACGTTATACGTTATACGTTATACGTTGTACATTATACGTTATACGTTATACCATATACGTTATTCATTATACGTTATACGTTATACATTATATGTTATACGTTATACGTTATACGTTATACGTTATTCGTTATACGCTGTACGTTATACGTTATTCGTTATACCATATACGTTATACGTAATACGTTATACATTATACGTTAGACAGTATACGTTATACGTTATACCATATAGGTTATACGTTATACGATATACGTTATATGTTATATGTTATACCATATACGTAATACGTTATACGTTATACGTTATACGTTATACGTTAAACGTTATACGTTATACGTTATACGTTAAACGTTATACGTTATACGTTATACGTTATAGGTTATACGTTATACGTTATACCCTATACGTTATACGTTATACGTTATACGTTATACGTTATACGTTATACGTTAAACGTTAAACGTTATACGTTATACGTTATACGTTATACGTTATACGTTATACGTTATACGTTGTACGTTATACGTTATACGTTATACGTTATACGATATACGTTATACCATATACGCTATTCATTATACGTTATACGTTATACATTATTCGTTATACGTTATACGTTATACGTTATACCATATACGTTATTCGTTATACGTTATACGTTATACGTTATATGTTATACCATATACGTTATACGTTATACGTTATACGTTATATGATATACGTCATACGTTATACGTCATACCATATACGTTTTACGTTATACGTTATTTGTTATACGTTATACGTTATAAGTTATACGTTATACGTTATAAGTTATACGTTATACGTTAAACATTAAACGTTATACGTTATACGTTATACGTTATACGTTATACGTTATACGTTATACGTTATACGTTATACGTTATACGTTATACGTTATACGTTATACGTTATACGTTATACGTTAAACATTAAACGTTATACGTTATACGTTATGCGTTATACGGTATACGTTATACGTTATACGTTATACGTTATACGTTATACGTTATACGTTAAACGTTATACGTTATACGTTATACGCTATACGTTATACGTTATACGTTATACGTTATACGTTATACGTTATACGTTATACGTTATACGTTATACGTTATACGTTATACGTTATACCATATACGTTATACGTTATACGTTATACGTTATATGATATACGTCATACGTTATACGTCATACCATATACGTTATACGTTATAAGTTATTTGTTATACGTTATACGTTATAAGTTATACGTTATACGTTACACATTAAACGTTATACGTTATACGTTATACGTTATACGTTATACGTTATACGTTATACGTTATACGATATACGATATACGTTATACGTTATACGTTATACGTTAAACATTAAACGTTATACGTTATACGTTATAAGTTATACGTTATACGTTACACATTAAACGTTATACGTTATACGTTATACGTTATACGTTATACGTTATACGTTATACGTTATACGTTATACGTTATACGTTATACGTTATACGTTATACGTTATACGTTATACGTTATACGTTATACGTTATACGTTAAACATTAAACGTTATACGTTATACGTTATGCGTTATACGGTATACGTTATACGTTATACGTTATACGTTATACGTTATACGTTATACGTTATACGTTATACGTTATACGTTAAACGTTAAACGTTATACGTTATACGTTATACGTTATACGTTATACGTTATACGTTATACGTTATACGTTATACGTTAAACGTTAAACGTTATACGTTATACGATACACGTTATACGTTATACGTTATACGTTATACGCTATACGTTATACCAAATACGTTATACGTTATACGTAATACGTTACACGTTATACGTTATACGTTATACGTTATACGTTATACGTTATACGTTGTACGTTGTACATTATACGTTATACGTTATACCATATACGTTATTCATTATACGTTATACGTTATACATTATATGTTATACGTTATACGTTATACGTTATTCGTTATACGCTATACGTTATACGTTATTCGTTATACCATATACGTTATACGTTATACGTTATACATTATACGTTAGACGTTATACGTTATACGTTATACCATATAGGTTATACGTTATACGTTATACGTTATATGTTATATGTTATACCATATACGTAATACGTTATACGTTATACGTTATACGTTATACGTTATACCATATACGTTATACGTTATACGTTATACGTTATACATCATATGTTATACGTTATACGTTATACGTTATACGTTATACCTTATACGTTATACGTTATACGTTATACGTTATACGTTATATGTTATATGTTATACCATATACGTTATACGTTAAACGTAATACGTTATACGTTATACGTTATACGTTATACGTTATACGTTATACGTTATACGTTATACGTTAAACGTTACACGTTATACGTTATACAATATACGTTATTCATTATACGTTATACGTTATACGTTATACGTTATACGTTATACGTTATACGTTATACGTTATACGTTATACGTTATACGTTATACGTTATACGTTATACGTTATACGTTATACGTTATACGTTATACGTTATACGTTATACGTTATACGTTATACGTTATACGTTATACGTTATACGTTATACGTTATACGTTATACGTTATACGTTATACGTTATACGTTATACGTTATACGTTATACGTTATACGTTATACGTTATACGTTATACGTTGTACGTTATAAGTTATACGTTACACGTTATACGTTATACGTTATACGTTATATGTTATACGCTATACGTTATACGCCATACGTTATACGTTATACGTTATACGTTATACGTTATACGTTATACGTTATACGTTAAACGTTAAACGTTATACGTTATACGTTATACGTCATACCATATACGTTATACGATATAGGTTATACGTTATACGTTATATGTTATATCGTATAACGTATACGTTATACGTTATACGTTATAGGTTATACCAATACGTTATACGTTATACGTTATACGTTATACGTTAAACGTTAAACGTTATACGTTATACGTTATACGTTATACGTTATACGTTATACGTTATACGTTAAACGTTAAACGTTATACGTTATACGATACACGTTATACGTTATACGTTATACGTTATACGCTATACGTTATACCAAATACGTTATACGTTATACGTTATACGTTACACGTTATACGTTATACGTTATACGTTATACGTTATACGTTATACGTTGTACGTTGTACATTATACGTTATACGTTATACCATATACGTTATTCATTATACGTTATACGTTATACATTATATGTTATACGTTATACGTTATACGTTATTCGTTATACGCTATACGTTATACGTTATTCGTTATACCATATACGTTATACGTTATACGTTATACATTATACGTTAGACGTTATACGTTATACGTTATACGTTATATGTTATATGTTATACCATATACGTAATACGTTATACGTTATACGTTATACGTTATACGTTATACCATATACGTTATACGTTATACGTTATACGTTATACATTATATGTTATACGTTATACGTTATACGTTATACGTTATACCTTATACGTTATACGTTATACGTTATACGTTATACGTTATATGTTATATGTTATACCATATACGTTATACGTTAAACGTAATACGTTATACGTTATACGTTATACGTTATACGTTATACGTTATACGTTATACGTTATACGTTACACGTTATACGTTATACCATATACGTTATTCATTATACGTTATACGTTATACGTTATACGTTATACGTTATACGTTATACGTTATACGTTATACGTTATACGTTATACGTTATACGTTATACGTTATACGTTATACGTTATACGTTATACGTTATACGTTATACGTTATACGTTATACGTTATACGTTATACGTTATACGTTATACGTTATACGTTATACGTTATACGTTATACGTTATACGTTATACGTTATACGTTATACGTTATACGTTATACGTTATACGTTATACGTTATACGTTATACGTTATACGTTATACGTTATACGTTATACGTTATACGTTATACGTTATACGTTATACGTTATACGTTGTACGTTATAAGTTATACGTTACACGTTATACGTTATACGTTATACGTTATATGTTATACGCTATACGTTATACGCCATACGTTATACGTTATACGTTATACGTTATACGTTATACGTTATACGTTATACGTTAAACGTTAAACGTTATACGTTATACGTTATACGTCATACCATATACGTTATACGATATAGGTTATACGTTATACGTTATATGTTATATCGTATAACGTATACGTTATACGTTATACGTTATAGGTTATACCAATACGTTATACGTTATACGTTATACGTTATACGTTAAACGTTAAACGTTATACGTTATACGTTATACGTTATACGTTATACGTTATACGTTATACGTTATACGTTATACGTTATACGTTATACGTTAAACGTTAAACGTTATACGTTATACGATACACATTATACGTTATAAGTTATACGCTATACGTTATACCAAATACGTTATACGTTATACGTTATACGTTATACGTTATACGATACACATTATACGTTATACGTTATACGTTATACGTTATACGTTGTACGTTGTACATTATACGTTATACGTTATACCATATACGTTATTCATTATACGTTATACGTTATACATAATATGTTATACGATATACGTTATACGTTATTCGTTATACGCTATACGTTATACGTTATTCGTTATACCATATACGTTATACGTTATACGTTATACATTATACGTTAGACGTTATACGTTATACGTTATACCATATAGGTTATACGTTATACGTTATACGTTATATGTTATATGTTATACCATATACGTAATACGTTATACGTTATACGTTATACGTTATACGTTATACGTTATACGTTATACCATATACGTTATACGTTATACGTTATACATTATACGTTAGACGTTATACGTTATACGTTATACCATATACGTTATACGTTATACGTTATACGTTATACGTTATACGTTATACGTTATATGTTATATGTTATACCATATACGTAATACGTTATACGTTATACGTTACACGTTATACGTTAAACGTTATACGTTATACGTTATACGTTAAACGTTATACGTTATACGTTATACGTTATACGTTATACGTTATACGTTATACGTTATACGTTATACGTTAAACGTTATACGTTATACGTTATACGTTATACGTTATACGTTATACGTTATACGTTATACCCTATACGTTATACGTTATACGTTATACGTTATACGTTATACGTTATACGTTATACGTTATACGTTATACGTTATACGTTAAACGTTAAACGTTATACGTTATACGTTATACGTTATACGTTATACGTTATACGTTATACGTTATACGTCATACCATATACGTTATACGATATAGGTTATACGTTATATGTTATATGTTATATCGTATAACGTATACGTTATACGTTATACGTTATAGGTTATACCAATACGTTATACGTTATACGTTATACGTTATACGTTATACGTTATACGTTATACCCTATACGTTATACGTTATACGTTATACGTTATACGTTATACGTTGTACATTATACGTTATACGTTATACCATATACGTTATTCATTATACGTTATACGTTATACGTTATACGTTATACGTTATTCGTTATACGCTATACGTTATACGTTATTCGTTAAACCATATACGTTATACGTTATACGTTATACATTATACGTTAGACGTTATACGTTATACGTTATACCATATAGGTTATACGTTATACGTTATACGTTATATGTTATATGTTATACCATATACGTAATACGTTATACGTTATACGTTATACGTTATACGTTGTACATTATACGTTATACGTTATACCATATACGTTATTCATTATACGTTATACGTTATACATTATATGTTATACGTTATACGTTATACGTTATACGTTATACCATATACGTTATACGTTATACGTTATACGTTATACGTTATATGTTATACGTTATACGTTATACGTTATACGTTATACGTTATACCATATACGTTATACGTTATACGTTATACGTTATACGCTATACGTTATACGTCATACGTTATACGTTATAAATTATACGTTATACGTTATACGTTATACGTTAAACGTTAAACGTTATACGTTATACGTTATACGTTATACGTTATACGTTATACCATATACGTTATATGTTATACGTTATACGTTATACGTTATACGTTATACGTTATAAGTTATACGTTACACGTTATACGCTATACGTTATGCGTTATACGTTATACGTTATTCGTTATACGTTATACGTCATACCATATACGTTATACGTTATACGTTATACGTTATACGTTATACGTTATAAGTTATACGTTATACGTTATACGTTTCACGTTATACGTTACACGTTATACGTTGTACATTATACGTTATACGTTATACCATATACGTTATTCATTATACGTTATACGTTATACATTATTTGTTATACGTTATACGTTATACGTTATACGTTATACGTTATACGTTATACGTTAAACGCTATACGTTATACGTTATACGTTATACGTTGTACATTATACGTTATACGTTATACCATATACGTTATTCATTATACGTTATACGTTATACATTATATGTTATACGTTATACGTTATACGTTATACGTTATATGTTATATGTTATACCATACACGTAATACGTTATACGTTATACGTTATACGTTATACGTTATAAGTTATACGTTACACGTTATACGCTATACGTTATGCGTTATACGTTATACGTTATTCGTTATACGTTATACGTCATACCATATACGTTATACGTTATACGTTATACGTTATACGTTATACGTTATACGTTATACGTTATACGTTATAAGTTATACGTTATACGTTATACGTTTCACGTTATACGTTACACGTTATACGTTGTACATTATACGTTATACGTTATACCATATACGTTATTCATTATACGTTATACGTTATACATTATTTGTTATACGTTATACGTTATACGTTATACGTTATACGTTATACGTTATACGTTAAACGCTATACGTTATACGTTATACGTTATACGTTATTCGTTATACGTTATACGTCATACCATATACGTTATACGTTATACGTTATACGTTATACGTTATACGTTATAAGTTATACGTTATACGTTATACGTTTCACGTTATACGTTACACGTTATACGTTGTACATTATACGTTATACGTTATACCATATACGTTATTCATTATACGTTATACGTTATACATTATTTGTTATACGTTATACGTTATACGTTATACGTTATACGTTATACGTTATACGTTAAACGCTATACGTTATACGTTATACGTTATACGTTGTACATTATACGTTATACGTTATACCATATACGTTATTCATTATACGTTATACGTTATACATTATATGTTATACGTTATACGTTATACGTTATACGTTATATGTTATATGTTATACCATACACGTAATACGTTATACGTTATACGTTATACGTTATACGTTATAAGTTATACGTTACACGTTATACGCTATACGTTATGCGTTATACGTTATACGTTATTCGTTATACGTTATACGTCATACCATATACGTTATACGTTATACGTTATACGTTATACGTTATACGTTATACGTTATACGTTATAAGTTATACGTTATACGTTATACGTTTCACGTTATACGTTACACGTTATACGTTGTACATTATACGTTATACGTTATACCATATACGTTATTCATTATACGTTATACGTTATACATTATATGTTACACGTTATACGTTATACGTTATACGTTATACGTTATACGTTATACGTTATACGTAATATGCTATACGTTATACGTTATACATTATACGTTATACGTTATACATTATACGTTAGACGTTATACGTTATACGTTATACCATATACGTTATACGTTATACGTTATACGTTATACGTTATACGTTATATGTTATACGTTATACGTTATACGTTATACCATATACGTTATACGTTATACGTTATACGTTATACGTTATACGTTATACGTTAAACGTTATACGTTATACGTTATACGTTATACGTTATACGTTATACGTTATACGTTATACCTTGTACATTATACGTTATACGTTATACGTTATACCTTGTACATTATACGTTATACGTTATACCACATACGTTATTCATTATACGTTATACGTTATACATTATACGTTATCCGATATACGTTATACCATATACGTTATACATTATAGGTTATATGTTATATGTTATATGTTATACCATATACGTTATACGTTATACGTTATACGTTATACGTTATACGTTATACGTTATACGTTATACGTTATACGTTATACGTTATTCCATATACGTTATACGTTATACGTTATACGTTATAGGTTATATGTTATATGTTATATGTTATACCATGTACGTTATACGTTATACGTTATACGTTATACGTTATACGTTATACGTTATACGTTATACGTTATACGTTATACGTTATACGTTATACGTTGTACGTTATACGTTATACGTTATACGTTATACGATATACGTTATACCATATACGCTATTCATTATACGTTATACGTTATACATTATTCGTTATACGTTATACGTTATACGTTATACCATATACGTTATTCGTTATACGTTATACGTTATACGTTATATGTTATACCATATACGTTATACGTTATACGTTATACCATATACGTTATACGTTATACGTCATACGTTATACGTTATACGTTATACGTTATACGTCATACCATATACGTTATACGTTATACGTTATACGTTATACGTTATACGTTATACGTTATACGTTATACGTTAAACGTTATACGTTATACGTTATACGTTATACGTTATACGTTATACGTTATACGTTATACCCTATACGTTATACGTTATACGTTATACGTTATACGTTATACGTTATACGTTATACGTTATACGTTATACGTTATACGTTATACGTTATACGTTATACGTTATACGTTATACGTAAAACGTTAAACGTTATACGTTATACGTTATACGTTATACGTTATACGTTATACGTTATACGTTATACGTTATACGTCATACCATATACGTTATACGATATAGGTTATACGTTATATGTTATATGTTATATCGTATAACGTATACGTTATACGTTATACGTTATAGATTATACCAATACGTTATACGTTATACGTTATACGTTATACGTTATACGTTATACGTTATACGTTATACGTTATACGTTATACGTTATACGTTATACGTTATACGTTATACGTTATACGTTATACGTTAAACATTAAACGTTATACGTTATACGTTATGCGTTATACGGTGTACGTTATACGTTATACGTTATACGTTATACGTTATACGTTATACGTTAAACGTTATACGTTATACGTTATACGCTATACGTTATACGTTATACGTTATACGTTATACGTTATACGTTATACGTTATACGTTATACGTTATACGTTATACGTTATAAGTTATACGTTATACCATATACGTTATTCGTTATACGTTATACGTTATACGTTATATGTTATACCATATACGTTATACGTTATACGTTATACCATATACGTTATACGTTATACGTTATACGTTATTCGTCATACCATATACATTATACGGTATAGGTTATACGTTATACGTTATATGTTATATGTTACAAAATATACGTTATACGTTATACGTTATACGTTATACGTTATAGGTTATACGTTATACGTTATACCCTATACGTTATACGTTATACGTTATACGTTATACGTTATACGTTATACGTCATACGTTATACGTTATACGTTATACGTCATACCATATACGTTATACGTTATACGTTATGCGTTATACGTTATACCATATACGTTATACGATATAGGTTATACGTTATACGTTATATGTTATATGTTATACCATACACGTTATACGTTATACGTTATACGTTATACGTTATACGTTATACGTTATACGTTATACGTTATACGTTATACGTTATACGTTATACGTTATACGTTATACGTTATACGTTATACGTTAAACGTTATACGTTATACGTTATACGTTATACGTTATACGTTATATGTTATATGTTACAAAATATACGTTATACGTTATACGTTATACGTTATACCAATACGTTATACGTTATACGTTATACGTTATACGTTATACGTTATACGTTATACGTTATACGTTATACGTTATACGTTATACGTTATACGTTATACGTTATACGTTATACGTTATACGTTATACGTTATACGTTATACGTTATACGTTATACGTTATACGTTATACGTTATACGTTATACGTTATACGTTATACGTTATACGTTATACGTTATACGTTATACGTTATACGTTATACGTTATACGTTATACGTTATACGTTATACGTTATACGTTATACGTTATACGTTATACGTTATACGTTATACGTTATACGTTATACGTTATACGTTATACGTTATACGTTATACGTTATACGTTAAACATTAAACGTTATACGTTATACGTTATGCGTTATACGGTATACGTTATACGTTATACGTTATACGTTATACGTTATACGTTATACGTTATACGTTATACGTTATACGTTATACGTTATACGATATACGTTATACGTTATACGTTATTCCATATACGTTATACGTTATACGTTATACGTTATAGGTTATATGTTATATGTTATATGTTATATGTTATACCATATACGTTATACGTTATACGTTATACGTTATACATTATACGTTATACGTTATACGTTATACGTTATACGTTATACGTTATACGTTATACGTTATACGTTGTACGTTATACGTTATACGTTATATGTTATATGTTATACCATATACGCTATTCATTATACGTTATACGTTATACATTATTCGTTATACGTTATACGTTATACGTTATACCATATACGTTATTCGTTATACGTTATACGTTATACGTTATATGTTATACCATATACGTTATACGTTATACGTTATACGTTATATGATATACGTCATACGTTATACGTCATACCATATACGTTATACGTTATACGTTATTTGTTATACGTTATACGTTATACGTTATACGTTATACGTTATACGTTATACGTTATACGTTATACCATATACGTTATACGTTATACGTCATACGTTATACGTTATACGTTATACGTCATACCATATACGTTATACGTTATACGTTATGCGTTATACGTTATACCATTTACGTTATACCATTTACGTTATACGATATAGGTTATACGTTATACGTTATATGTTATATGTTATACCATACACGTTATACGTTATACGTTATACGTTATTCGTCATACAATATACATTATACGATATAGGTTATACGTTATACGTTATACGTTATACATTAAACGTTATACGTTATACGTTATACGTTATACGTTATACGTTATACGTTATACGATATACGTTATACGTTATACGTTATACGTTACACGTTATAGGTTATACGTTATACGTTATACCCTATACGTTATACGTTATACGTTATACGTTATACGTTATACGTTATACGTTATACGTTATACGTTATACGTTATACGTTATACGTTATACGTTATACGTTATACGTTATACGTTATACGTTATACGTTATACGTTATACGTTATACGTTATACGTTATACGTTATACGTTATACGTTAAACATTAAACGTTATACGTTATACGTTATGCGTTATACGGTATACGTTATACGTTATACGTTATACGTTATACGTTATACGTTGTACATTATACGTTATACGTTATACCATATACGTTATTCATTATACGTTATACGTTATACATTATATGTTATACGTTATACGTTATACGTTATACGTTATTCGTTATACGCTGTACGTTATACGTTATTCGTTATACCATATACGTTATACGTAATACGTTATACATTATACGTTAGACAGTATACGTTATACGTTATACCATATAGGTTATACGTTATACGATATACGTTATATGTTATATGTTATACCATATACGTAATACGTTATACGTTATACGTTATACGTTATACGTTAAACGTTATACGTTATACGTTATACGTTAAACGTTATACGTTATACGTTATACGTTATAGGTTATACGTTATACGTTATACCCTATACGTTATACGTTATACGTTATACGTTATACGTTATACGTTATACGTTATACGTTAAACGTTAAACGTTATACGTTATGCGTTATACGTTATATCATTTACGTTATACCATTTACGTTATACGATATAGGTTATACGTTATACGTTATATGTTATATGTTATACCATACACGTTATACGTTATACGTTATACGTTATTCGTCATACCATATACATTATACGATATAGGTTATACGTTATACGTTATACGTTATACATTAAACGTTATACGTTATACGTTATACGTTATACGTTATACGTTATACGTTATACGATATACGTTATACGTTATACGTTATACGTTACACGTTATACGTTATACGTTATACGTCATACGTTATACGTTATACGTTATACGTTATACGTTATACATTAAACGTTAAACGTTATACGTTATACGTTATACGTTATACGTTATACGTTATACGTTATACGTTATACGTTGTACATTATACGTTATACGTTATACCATATACGTTATTCATTATACGTTATACGTTATACATTATATGTTATACGTTATACGTTATACGTTATACGTTATTCGTTATACGCTGTACGTTATACGTTATTCGTTATACCATATACGTTATACGTAATACGTTATACATTATACGTTAGACAGTATACGTTATACGTTATACCATATAGGTTATACGTTATACGATATACGTTATATGTTATATGTTATACCATATACGTAATACGTTATACGTTATACGTTATACGTTATACGTTAAACGTTATACGTTATACGTTATACGTTAAACGTTATACGTTATACGTTATACGTTATACGTTATAAGTTATACGTTATACGTTAAACATTAAACGTTATACGTTGTACGTTATACGTTATACGTTATACGTTATACGTTATACGTTATACGTTATACGTTATACGTTATACGTTATACGTTATACGTTAAACATTAAACGTTATACGTTATACGTTATGCGTTATACGGTATACGTTATACGTTATACGTTATACGTTATACGTTATACGTTATACGTTAAACGTTATACGTTATACGTTATACGCTATACGTTATACGTTATACGTTATACGTTATACGTTATACGTTATACGTTATACGTTATACGTTATACGTTATACGTTATACGTTATACGTTATACCATATACGTTATACGTTATACGTTATACGTTATATGATATACGTCATACGTTATACGTCATACCATATACGTTATACGTTATACGTTATTTGTTATACGTTATACGTTATAAGTTATACGTTATACGTTACACATTAAACGTTATACGTTATACGTTATACGTTATACGTTATACGTTATACGTTATACGTTATACGATATACGATATACGTTATACGTTATACGTTATACGTTAAACATTAAACGTTATACGTTATACGTTATAAGTTATACGTTATACGTTACACATTAAACGTTATACGTTATACGTTATACGTTATACGTTATACGTTATACGTTATACGTTATACGTTATACGTTATACGTTATACGTTATACGTTATACGTTATACGTTATACGTTATACGTTATACGTTATACGTTAAACATTAAACGTTATACGTTATACGTTATGCGTTATACGGTATACGTTATACGTTATACGTTATACGTTATACGTTATACGTTATACGTTATACGTTATACGTTATACGATATACGTTATACGTTATACGTTATTCCATATACGTTATACGTTATACGTTATACGTTATAGGTTATATGTTATATGTTATATGTTATACCATATACGTTATACGTTATACGTTATTTGTTATACGTTATACGTTATACGTTATACGTTATACGTTATACGTTATACGTCATACCATATACGTTATACGATATAGGTTATACGTTATACGTTACATGTTATATGTTATACCATATACGTTATACGTTATACGTTATACGTTATACGTTATATGTTACACGTTATACGTTATATGTTATATATTATACCATATACGTTATACGTTATACGTTATACGTTATACGTTATACGTTATACGTTATACCTTATACGTTATACGTTATACGTTATACGTTATACCTTATGCGTTATACGTTATACGTTATACGTTATACGTTATATGTTTTATGCTATACCATATACGTTATACGTTATACGTAATACGTTATACGTTATACGTTATACGTTATACGTTATACGTTATACGTTACACGTTATACGTTATACCATATACGTTATTCATTATACGTTATACGTTATACGTTATACGTTATACGTTATACGTTATACGCTATACGTTATACGTTATACCTTATAGGTTATTCGTTATACGCTATACGTTACACGTTATACGTTATACGTTATACGTTATACGTTATACGTTATACGTTATACGTTATACGTTATACGTTATACGTTATACGTTATACGTTATACGTTATACGTTATACGTTATACGTTATACGTTATACGATATACGTTATACGTTATACGTTATCCGATATACGTTATACCATATACGTTATACATTATAGGTTATATGTTATATGTTATATGTTATACCATATACGTTATACGTTATACGTTATACGTTATACGTTATACGTTATACGTTATACGTTATACGTTATACGTTATACGTTATACGTTATACGTTATACGTAATAGGTTATATGTTATATGTTATATGTTATACCATATACGTTATACGTTATACGTTATACGTTATACGTTATACGATATACGTTAAACGTTATACGTTATACGTTATACGTTAAACGTTATACGTTATACGTTATACGTTATAGGTTATACGTTATACGTTATACCCTATACGTTATACGTTATACGTTATACGTTATACGTTATACGTTATACGTTATACGTTAAACGTTATACGTTATACCATATACGTTATACGTTATACGTTATACATTATACGTTAGACGTTATACGTTATACGTTATAGGTTATACCAATACGTTATACGTTATACGTTATACGTTATACGTTATACGTTATACGTTATACGTTATACGTTAAACATTAAACGTTATACGTTATACGTTATGCGTTATACGTTATACGTTATACGTTATACGTTATACGTTATAGGTTATATGTTATATGTTATATGTTATACCATATACGTTATACGTTATACGTTATACGTTATACGTTATACGTTATACGTTATACGTTATACGTTATACGTTATACGTTATACGTTATACGTTATACGTTGTACGTTATACGTTATACGTTATACGTTATACGATATACGTTATACCATATACGCTATTCATTATACGTTATACGTTATACATTATTCGTTATACGTTATACGTTATACGTTATACCATATACGTTATTCGTTATACGTTATACGTTATACGTTATATGTTATACCATATACGTTATACGTTATACGTTATACGTTATATGATATACGTCATACGTTATACGTCATACCATATACGTTATACGTTATACGTTATTTGTTATACGTTATACGTTATACGTTATACGTTATACGTTATACGTTATACGTCATACCATATACGTTATACGATATAGGTTATACGTTATACGTTACATGTTATATGTTATACCATATACGTTATACGTTATACGTTATACGTTATACGTTATATGTTATACGTTATACGTTATATGTTATATATTATACCATATACGTTATACGTTATACGTTATACGTTATACGTTATACGTTATACGTTATACCTTATACGTTATACGTTATACGTTATACGTTATACCTTATGCGTTATACGTTATACGTTATACGTTATACGTTATATGTTTTATGCTATACCATATACGTTATACGTTATACGTAATACGTTATACGTTATACGTTATACGTTATACGTTATACGTTACACGTTATACGTTATACCATATACGTTATTCATTATACGTTATACGTTATACGTTATACGTTGTACGTTATACGTTATACGTTATACCTTATAGGTTATTCGTTATACGCTATACGTTATACGTTATACGTTATACGTTATACGTTATACGTTATACGTTATACGTTATACGTTATACGTTATACTTTATACGTTATACGTTATACGTTATACGTTATACGTTATACGTTATACGTTATACGTTATACGTTATACGTTATACGTTATACGTTATACGTTATACGTTATACGTTATACGTTATACGTTATACGTTATACGTTATACGTTATACGTTATACGTTATACGTTATACGTTATACGTTATACGTTATACGTTATACGTTATACGTTATACGTTATACGTTATACGTTATACGTTATACGTTATACGTTATACGTTATACGTTATACGTTATACGTTATACGTTATACGTTATACGTTATACGTTATACGTTATCCGATATACGTTATACCATATACGTTATACATTATAGGTTATATGTTATATGTTATATGTTATACCATATACGTTATACGTTATACGTTATACGTTATACGTTATACGTTATACGTTATACGTTATACGTTATACGTTATACGTTATTCCATATACGTTATACGTTATACGTTATACGATATAGGTTATATGTTATATGTTATATGTTATACCATATACGTTATACGTTATACGTTATACGTTATACGTTATACGTTATACGTTATACGTTATACGTTATACGTTATACGTTATACGTTATACGTTGTACGTTATACGTTATACGTTATACGTTATACGTTACACGTTATACGTTATAGGTTATACGTTATACGTTATACGTTATACGTTATACGTTATACGTTATACGGTATACGTTATACTATATACGCTATACGTTATACGTTATAGGTTATACTTTATACGTTATACGTTATACGTTATACGTTATACGTTATACGTTATACGTTGTACGTTATACGTTATACGTTATACGTTATACGTTATACGTTATACGTTATACGTTATACGTTATACGTTATACGTTAAACGTTAAACGTTATACGTTATACGTTATACGTTATACGTTATACGTTATACGTTATACGTTATACGTTATACGTTATACGTTATACGTTAAACGTTAAACGTTATACGTTATACGATACACGTTATGCGTTATACGTTATACGCTATACGTTATACCAAATACGTTATACGTTATACGTTATACGTTACACGTTATACGTTATACGTTATACGTTATACGTTATACGTTATACGTTGTACGTTGTACATTATACGTTATACGTTATACCATATACGTTATTCATTATACGTTATACGTTATACATTATATGTTATACGTTATACGTTATACGTTATTCGTTATACGCTATACGTTATACGTTATTCGTTATACCATATACGTTATACGTTATACGTTATACATTATACGTTAGACGTTATACGTTATACGTTATACCATATAGGTTATACGTTATACGTTATACGTTATACGTTATACGTTATACGTTATACGTTATACGTTATACGTTATACGTTATACGTTATACGTTATACGTTATACGTTATACGTTATAGGTTATACTTTATACGTTATACGTTATACGTTATATGTTATACCATATACGTTATACGTTATACGTTATACCATATACGTTATACGTTATACGTCATACGTTATACGTTATACGTTATACGTCATACCATATACGTTATACGTTATACGTTATGCGTTATACGTTATACCATATACGTTATACGATATAGGTTATACGTTATACGTTATATGTTATATGTTATACCATACACGTTATACGTCATACGTTATACGTTATTCGTCATACCATATACATTATACGGTATAGGTTATACGTTATACGTTATATGTTATATGTTACAAAATATACGTTATACGTTATACGTTATACGTTATACCAATACGTTATACATTATACGTTATACGTTATACGTTATACGTTATACGTTATACCAATACGTTATACATTATACGTTATACGTTATACGTTATACGTTATATGTTATATGTTATACCATATACGTTATACGTTATACGTTATACGTTATACGTTATACGTTATACGTTATACGTTATACGTTATGCGTTATACGTTATACGTTATACCATATACGTTATACGTTATACGTTATACGTTATACGTTATACGTTATACGTTTTTCCATATACGTTATATAGTACATTATACGTTATACGTTATACATTATACGTTATACGTTATACGTTATACGTTATACGTTACACGTTATACGTTATAGGTTATACGTTATACGTTATACGTTATACGTTATACGTTATACGTTATACGGTATACGTTATACTATATACGCTATACGTTATACGTTATAGGTTATACTTTATACGTTATACGTTATACGTTATACGTTATACGTTATACGTTATACGTTGTACGTTATACGTTATACGTTATACGATATACGTTATACGTTATACGTTATACGTTATACGTTATGCGTTATACGTTAAACGTTAAACGTTATACGTTATACGTTATACGTTATACGTTATACGTTATACGTTATACGTTATACGTTATACGTTATACGTTATACGTTAAACGTTAAACGTTATACGTTATACGATACACGTTATGCGTTATACGTTATACGCTATACGTTACACCAAATACGTTATACGTTATACGTTATACGTTACACGTTATACGTTATACGTTATACGTTATACGTTATACGTTATACGTTGTACGTTGTACATTATACGTTATACGTTATACCATATACGTTATTCATTATACGTTATACGTTATACATTATATGTTATACGTTATACGTTATACGTTATTCGTTATACGCTATACGTTATACGTTATTCGTTATACCATATACGTTATACGTTATACGTTATACATTATACGTTAGACGTTATACGTTATACGTTATACCATATAGGTTATACGTTATACGTTATACGTTATACGTTATACGTTATACGTTATACGTTATACGTTATACGTTATACGTTATACGTTATACGTTATACGTTATACGTTATACGTTATACGTTATACGTTATACGTTATACGTTATACGTTATACGTTATACGTTATACGTTATACGTTATACGTTATACGTTATACATTATACGTTATACGTTATACGTTATACGTTATACGTTATACGTTATACGTTATACGTTATACGTTATACGTTATACGTTATACGTTATACGTTGTACGTTATAAGTTATACGTTACACGTTATACGTTATACGTTATACGTTATACGTTATACGCTATACGTTATACGCCATACGTTATACGTTATACGTTATACGTTATACGTTATACGTTATACGTTATACGTTAAACGTTAAACGTTATACGTTATACGATACACGTTATGCGTTATACGTTATACGCTATACGTTATACCAAATACGTTATACGTTATACGTTATACGTTACACGTTATACGTTATACGTTATACGTTATACGTTATACGTTATACGTTGTACGTTGTACATTATACGTTATACGTTATACCATATACGTTATTCATTATACGTTATACGTTATACATTATATGTTATACGTTATACGTTATACGTTATTCGTTATACGCTATACGTTATACGTTATTCGTTATACCATATACGTTATACGTTATACGTTATACATTATACGTTAGACGTTATACGTTATACGTTATACCATATAGGTTATACGTTATACGTTATACGTTATACGTTATACGTTATACGTTATACGTTATACGTTATACGTTATACGTTATACGTTATACGTTATACGTTATACGTTATACGTTATACGTTATACGTTATACGTTATACGTTATACGTTATACGTTATACGTTATATGTTATACCATATACGTTATACGTTATACGTTATACCATATACGTTATACGTTATACGTCATACGTTATACGTTATACGTTATACGTCATACCATATACGTTATACGTTATACGTTATGCGTTATACGTTATACCATATACGTTATACGATATAGGTTATACGTTATACGTTATATGTTATATGTTATACCATACACGTTATACGTTATACGTTATACGTTATTCGTCATACCATATACATTATACGGTATAGGTTATACGTTATACGTTATATGTTATATGTTACAAAATATACGTTATACGTTATACGTTATACGTTATACCAATACGTTATACATTATACGTTATACGTTATACGTTATACGTTATACGTTATACCAATACGTTATACATTATACGTTATACGTTATACGTTATACGTTATATGTTATATGTTATACCATATACGTTATACGTTATACGTTATACGTTATACGTTATACGTTATACGTTATACGTTATACGTTATGCGTTATACGTTATACGTTATACCATATACGTTATACGTTATACGTTATACGTTATACGTTATACGTTATACGTTATACGTTTTTCCATATACGTTATATAGTACATTATACGTTATACGTTATACATTATACGTTATACGTTATACGTTATACGTTATACGTTACACGTTATACGTTATAGGTTATACGTTATACGTTATACGTTATACGTTATACGTTATACGTTATACGTTATACGGTATACGTTATACTATATACGCTATACGTTATACGTTATAGGTTATACTTTATACGTTATACGTTATACGTTATACGTTATACGTTATACGTTATACGTTGTACGTTATACGTTATACGTTATACGATATACGTTATACGTTATAAGTTATACGTTATACGTTATGCGTTATACGTTAAACGTTAAACGTTATACGTTATACGTTATACGTTATACGTTATACGTTATACGTTATACGTTATACGTTATACGTTATACGTTATACGTTAAACGTTAAACGTTATACGTTATACGATACACGTTATGCGTTATACGTTATACGCTATACGTTACACCAAATACGTTATACGTTATACGTTATACGTTACACGTTATACGTTATACGTTATACGTTATACGTTATACGTTATACGTTGTACGTTGTACATTATACGTTATACGTTATACCATATACGTTATTCATTATACGTTATACATTATACGTTAGACGTTATACGTTATACGTTATACCATATAGGTTATACGTTATACGTTATACGTTACACGTTATACGTTATACGTTATACGTTATACGTTATACGTTATACGTTATACGTTATACGTTATACGTTATACGTTATACGTTATACGTTATACCATATACGTTATACGTTATACGTTATACGTTATACGTTATACGTTATACGTTATACGTTTTTCCATATACGTTATATAGTACATTATACGTTATACGTTATACCATATAGGTTATACGTTATACGTTATACGTTACACGTTATACGTTATACGTTATACGTTATACGTTACACGTTATACGTTATACGTTATACGTTATGCGTTATACGTTATACGTTATACCATATACGTTATACGTTATACGTTATACGTTATACGTTATACGTTATACGTTATACGTTTTTCCATATACGTTATATAGTACATTATACGTTATACGTTATACATTATTCATTATACGTTATACGTTATACATTATATGTTATACGTTATACGTTATACGTTATTCGTTATACGCTATACGTTATACGTTATTCGTTATACCATATACGTTATACGTTATACGTTATACATTATACGTTAGACGTTATACGTTATACGTTATACCATATAGGTTATACGTTATACGTTATACGTTACACGTTATACGTTATACGTTATACGTTATACGTTATACGTTATACGTTATACGTTATACGTTATACGTTATACGTTATACGTTATACGTTATACGTTATACGTTATACGTTATACGTTATACGTTATACGTTATACGTTATACATTATACGTTATACGTTATACGTTATACGTTATACGTTATACGTTATACGTTATACGTTATACGTTATACGTTATACGTTATACGTTGTACGTTATAAGTTATACGTTACACGTTATACGTTATACGTTATACGTTATACGTTATACGCTATACGTTATACGCCATACGTTATACGTTATACGTTATACGTTATACGTTATACGTTATACGTTATACGTTATACGTTATACGTTATACGTTATACGTTATACGTTATACGTTATACGTTATACGTTATACGTCATACCATATACGTTATACGATATAGGTTATACGTTATACGTTATATGTTATATCGTATAACGTATACGTTATACGTTATACGTTATAGGTTATACCAATACGTTATACGTTATACGTTATACGTTATACGTTAAACGTTAAACGTTATACGTTATACGTTATACGTTATACGTTATACGTTATACGTTATACGTTATACGTTATACGTTATACGTTAAACGTTAAACGTTATACGTTATACGATACACATTATACGTTATAAGTTATACGCTATACGTTATACCAAATACGTTATACGTTATACGTTATACGTTACACGTTATACGTTATACGTTATACGTTATACGTTATACGTTATACGTTATACGTTATACGTTGTACGTTGTACATTATACGTTATACGTTATACCATATACGTTATTCATTATACGTTATACGTTATACATTATACGTTATACGATATACGTTATACGTTATTCGTTATACGCTATACGTTATACGTTATTCGTTATACCATATACGTTATACGTTATACGTTATACATTATACGTTAGACGTTATACGTTATACGTTATACCATATAGGTTATACGTTATAAGTTATACGTTATATGTTATATGTTATACCATATACGTAATACGTTATACGTTATACGTTATACGTTATACGTTATACGTTATACGTTATACGTTATACGTTATACGTTATACGTTATTCCATATACGTTATACGTTATACGTTATACGTTATAGGTTATATGTTATATGTTATATGTTATACCATATACGTTATACGTTATACGTTATACGTTATACGTTATACGTTATACGTTATACGTTATACGTTATACGTTATACGTTATACGTTATACGTTATACGTTATACGTTATACGTTATACGTTGTACGTTGTACGTTATACGTTATACGTTATACGTTATACGATATACGTTATACCATATACGCTATTCATTATACGTTATACGTTATACATTATTCGTTATACGTTATACGTTATACGTTATACCATATACGTTATTCGTTATACGGTATACGTTATACGTTATATGTTATACCATATACGTTATACGTTATACGTTATACCATATACGTTATACGTTATACGTCATACGTTATACGTTATACGTTATACGTCATACCATATACGTTATACGTTATACGTTATGCGTTATACGTTATACCATATACGTTATACGATATAGGTTATACGTTATACGTTATATGTTATATGTTATACCATACACGTTATACGTTATACGTTACACGTTATTCGTCATACCATATACATTATACGGTATAGGTTATACGTTATACGTTATATGTTATATGTTACAAAATATACGTTATACGTTATACGTTATACGTTATACCAATACGTCATACATTATACGTTATACGTTATACGTTATACGTTATACCAATACGTTATACATTATACGTTATACGTTATACGTTATACGTTATATGTTATATGTTATACCATATACGTTATACGTTATACGTTATACGTTATACGTTATACGTTATACGTTATACGTTATGCGTTATACGTTATACGTTATACCATATACGTTATACGTTATACGTTATACGTTATACGTTATACGTTATACGTTTTTCCATATACGTTATATAGTACATTATACGTTATACGTTATACATTATACGTTATACGTTATACGTTATACGTTATACGTTACACGTTATACGTTATAGGTTATACTTTATACGTTATACGTTATACGTTATACGTTATACGTTATACGTTATACGTTGTACGTTATACGTTATACGTTATACGTTATACGTTATACGTTATACGTTATACGTTATACGTTATACGTTATACGTTAAACGTTAAACGTTATACGTTATACGTTATACGTTATACGTTATACGTTATACGTTATACGTTATACGTTATACGTTATACGTTATACGTTATACGTTAAACGTTAAACGTTATACGTTATACGATACACGTTATGCGTTATACGTTATACGCTATACGTTATACCAAATACGTTATACGTTATACGTTATACGTTACACGTTATACGTTATACGTTATACGTTATACGTTATACGTTATACGTTGTACGTTGTACATTATACGTTATACGTTATACCATATACGTTATTCATTATACGTTATACGTTATACATTATATGTTATACGTTATACGTTATACGTTATTCGTTATACGCTATACGTTATACGTTATTCGTTATACCATATACGTTATACGTTATACGTTATACATTATACGTTAGACGTTATACGTTATACGTTATACCATATAGGTTATACGTTATACGTTATACGTTATACGTTATACGTTATACGTTATACGTTATACGTTATACGTTATACGTTATACGTTATACGTTATACGTTATACGTTATACGTTATACGTTATACGTTATACGTTATACGTTATACGTTATACGTTATACGTTATATGTTATACCATATACGTTATACGTTATACGTTATACCATATACGTTATACGTTATACGTCATACGTTATACGTTATACGTTATACGTCATACCATATACGTTATACGTTATACGTTATGCGTTATACGTTATACCATATACGTTATACGATATAGGTTATACGTTATACGTTATATGTTATATGTTATACCATACACGTTATACGTTATACGTTATACGTTATTCGTCATACCATATACATTATACGGTATAGGTTATACGTTATACGTTATATGTTATATGTTACAAAATATACGTTATACGTTATACGTTATACGTTATACCAATACGTTATACATTATACGTTATACGTTATACGTTATACGTTATACGTTATACCAATACGTTATACATTATACGTTATACGTTATACGTTATACGTTATATGTTATATGTTATACCATATACGTTATACGTTATACGTTATACGTTATACGTTATACGTTATACGTTATACGTTATGCGTTATACGTTATACGTTATACCATATACGTTATACGTTATACGTTATACGTTATACGTTATACGTTATACGTTTTTCCATATACGTTATATAGTACATTATACGTTATACGTTATACATTATACGTTATACGTTATACGTTATACGTTATACGTTACACGTTATACGTTATAGGTTATACGTTATACGTTATACGTTATACGTTATACGTTATACGTTATACGGTATACGTTATACTATATACGCTATACGTTATACGTTATAGGTTATACTTTATACGTTATACGTTATACGTTATACGTTATACGTTATACGTTATACGTTGTACGTTATACGTTATACGTTATACGATATACGTTATACGTTATACGTTATACGTTATACGTTATACGTTATACGTTAAACGTTAAACGTTATACGTTATACGTTATACGTTATACGTTATACGTTATACGTTATACGTTATACGTTATACGTTATACGTTATACGTTAAACGTTAAACGTTATACGTTATACGATACACGTTATGCGTTATACGTTATACGCTATACGTTACACCAAATACGTTATACGTTATACGTTATACGTTACACGTTATACGTTATACGTTATACGTTATACGTTATACGTTATACGTTGTACGTTGTACATTATACGTTATACGTTATACCATATACGTTATTCATTATACGTTATACGTTATACATTATATGTTATACGTTATACGTTATACGTTATTCGTTATACGCTATACGTTATACGTTATTCGTTATACCATATACGTTATACGTTATACGTTATACGTTATACATTATACGTTAGACGTTATACGTTATACGTTATACCATATAGGTTATACGTTATACGTTATACGTTATACGTTATACGTTATACGTTATACGTTATACGTTATACGTTATACGTTATACGTTATACGTTATACGTTATACGTTATACGTTATACGTTATACGTTATACGTTATACGTTATACGTTATACGTTATACGTTATACGTTATACGTTATACCTTATACGTTATACGTTATACGTTATACGTTATACGTTATACGTTATACGTTATACGTTATACGTTATACGTTATACGTTATACGTTGTACGTTATAAGTTATACGTTACACGTTATACGTTATACGTTATACGTTATACGTTATACGTTGTACGCTATACGTTATACGCCATACGTTATACGTTATACGTTATACGTTATACGTTATACGTTATACGTTATACGTTATACGTTATACGTTATACGTTATACGTTATACGTTATACGTTATACGTTATACGTCATACCATATACGTTATACGATATAGGTTATACGTTATACGTTATATGTTATATCGTATAACGTATACGTTATACGTTATACGTTATAGGTTATACCAATACGTTATACGTTATACGTTATACGTTATACGTTAAACGTTAAACGTTATACGTTATACGTTATACGTTATACGTTATACGTTATACGTTATACGTTATACGTTATACGTTATACGTTATACGTTATACGTTATACGTTATACGTTAAACGTTAAACGTTATACGTTATACGATACACATTATACGTTATAAGTTATACGCTATACGTTATACCAAATACGTTAAACGTTATACGTTATACGTTACACGTTATACGTTATACGTTATACGTTATACGTTATACGTTATACGTTATACGTTATACGTTGTACGTTGTACATTATACGTTATACGTTATACCATATACGTTATTCATTATACGTTATACGTTATACATTATACGTTATACGATATACGTTATACGTTATTCGTTATACGCTATACGTTATACGTTATTCGTTATACCATATACGTTATACGTTATACGTTATACATTATACGTTAGACGTTATACGTTATACGTTATACCATATAGGTTATACGTTATACGTTATACGTTATATGTTATATGTTATACCATATACGTAATACGTTATACGTTATACGTTATACGTTATACGTTATACGTTATACGTTATACGTTATACGTTATACGTTATTCCATATACGTTATACGTTATACGTTATACGTTATAGGTTATATGTTATATGTTATATGTTATACCATATACGTTATACGTTATACGTTATACGTTATACGTTATACGTTATACGTTATACGTTATACGTTATACGTTATACGTTATACGTTATACGTTATACGTTATACGTTGTACGTTATACGTCATACGTTATACGTTATACGATATACGTTATACCATATACGCTATTCATTATACGTTATACGTTATACATTATTCGTTATACGTTATACGTTATACGTTATACCATATACGTTATTCGTTATACGGTATACGTTATACGTTATATGTTATACCATATACGTTATACGTTATACGTTATACCATATACGTTATACGTTATACGTCATACGTTATACGTTATACGTTATACGTCATACCATATACGTTATACGTTATACGTTATGCGTTATACGTTATACCATATACGTTATACGATATAGGTTATACGTTATACGTTATATGTTATATGTTATACCATACACGTTATACGTTATACGTTATACGTTATTCGTCATACCATATACATTATACGGTATAGGTTATACGTTATACGTTATATGTTATATGTTACAAAATATACGTTATACGTTATACGTTATACGTTATACCAATACGTCATACATTATACGTTATACGTTATACGTTATACGTTATACCAATACGTTATACATTATACGTTATACGTTATACGTTATACGTTATATGTTATATGTTATACCATATACGTTATACGTTATACGTTATACGTTATACGTTATACGTTATACGTTATACGTTATGCGTTATACGTTATACGTTATACCATATACGTTATACGTTATACGTTATACGTTATACGTTATACGTTATACGTTATACGTTTTTCCATATACGTTATATAGTACATTATACGTTATACGTTATACATTATACGTTATACGTTATACGTTATACGTTATACGTTACACGTTATGCGTTATAGGTTATACGTTATACGTTATACGTTATACGTTATACGTTACACGTTATACGGTATACGTTATACCATATACGCTATACGTTATACGTTATAGGTTATACTTTATACGTTATACGTTATACGTTATACGTTATACGTTATACGTTATACGTTGTACGTTATACGTTGTACGTTATACGTTATACGTTATACGTTATACGT